>NC_142029.1:106940914-107544914 GCF_982192425.1 Myodes glareolus
CTCCAGGCTCTCAGTACTGCATCAAAAACTCGAGTGTCCAGTAAGCCCATGTCTGTCCTGCCAGCAGCACTCAGGAACTGGAAATACAAGGATCAGGAGATTATCTTCAACAACACGGCAAGTGTGAACTATCCCGGTGGGAAACAGACCCTCTAAAAAGAAATCAATAAAATGACATTTGAATTTTTATCTGTCGGAAGTAAAAATACTATGTCACTATTCCTGGAAATGATAGCCAAGTGGGAATTTTTCATATTATTCCATGGCTGTTTTAATTTTCTCTGTGTCTCATGTCTCATGTCTTTCTCTAAGCAGGCCCAGAAACCATAAGAGCCTGTAGCTGATCTAGGAGATCTCCCGTGGCAGGGGCCCTGGCCTCCACTCACGTCCCCTGAGGGCACCTGGTAGGTGTAGGACTCCAGATTTTACAGACTAGGAAAACTCAAGGTCAGCAGCCCTTCCTAACAGCTAGAACTTGTTGCTGAACCAGTAAAGGGTGAGGCTACAATTTGACTGGTCTGCTTAGATTTGCGTATTTTTGGTTGTTGTTATTGTTGTTTTGCTTTACAGGGCAGGAAAAGGTATCCAAGTGGGAATTTTTCCATGGCTGTTTTAATTTTCTTAGACTCCATATTTAGTATGAGAAGTGGGGGGTGGGGTTGTACAAACCCAACAACAGGAAAAGAACCCTAAGCAAGCAAGCAGATGATTGCCATGGTGAAATGTCTTTGAAAGGAGATTGGGTGGTAGGGAACTGCCCCTGCTGCCTCCCTTCCTCCCTCCCTCTCCCCCTCAGTTCCTCCCTCTTACCAAGCCATAATTGTGGCAGCAGTCCCTTGGCCCACATAGTCCTTTCACTGATCTTCATCGATCAGACACACTTTTTGTTTTTTTTCTTTTTAATTTTTGAATTGTGGGTGAAGTCAATTAATTGAGCTCTTAGATTATTATTATTATTATTAATATTAATTTTATTTATGGTTTTTCTACATAGGGGTTCCCTGTGTATCCTTGTTTGCCCTGAACTCACTGTAGACAAGGCTGGCCTTAGACTCACAGAGATCCAGCTGCCTCTGCCTCTACCTCTGCCTCCTAGTGTTGGAATTAAAGGCCTGTACTAAACACACTTTTTTTCAAGACAGGGTTTCTCTGTCTGTCACTTTGCCTGTCCTGAAACTCACACTGCCCAACAAGGTAGCCTCAAACTCACAGTGATCTGCCTGCCTCTGCCTCTCCTGATCTCTGAGGGCTGAGAATTGAGAATAAAGAAATGTGCTGCCACCATTATCCAGCTGGATTTTTTTCCAATGGTGGGCAATGAGACCTATAAAAAAATGAAATAAAACCATGCTACAGCATGGTCTCATACAGGACTGTCATGCATTTGGTGAAGAAATCTACTCTGAAACATATTTCATGAGAGCTGCCTAGTTACCCATTGATGTTAAAACTCACTCCCCCTCCTTAGGGTCTAATGTTGACTGACCCATAGGTCAGGACAAGATTGGAAAAATTCCATTGTTCAGAGCTAATGTTTGGTGTCCCTACTATAAAGATTGGTTTCAGAAACTGGCCTTTTGCCACAGTGTCAGAAGTCCAAACTCTGCCTGTGGTCTCAGCTAACTGATAAGCTTCTGTGCCCCGTGGTTTTTTATTTATTTATTTTTATTTTTAAGTTTGCTTCTGGTTTTCCTAGGATCTGGTTTCTGTAATAAAGTTTGCTTGTGGTTTATTAGACTTGGTGATGTTCTCAGCTTTGCATGACCAACCCCCACCCCCGACCCAACATTTAAATGTCTTTCAGATATTTTAGATTCCTCTGTTGAGAGTTCTCTGTTTAGGTCTGTACTCCATTTTGTAAATTGGATTATTTGTTCTTTAGATGACCAATTTCTTGAGTTCTTTCTGTACTTTGGAGATCAGACCTCTGTCTGATATGGGGTTAGTGAAGACCTTTTTCCATTTTGCAAGCCATCATTTTGTCATGTTGGCCATGTTCTTTGTTTTATAGAAGCTTTTCCGTTTCAGGAGGTCCCATTTATTAATTGTTTCTCTCAGTGTCTGTGCTGCTGGGGTTATATTTAGGAAGTGGTCTCCTGTGCCAATGCATTCAAGTGCGTTTGATATTTTTATTTCTGTAATTTTTTATTGTGAATAAAGGCAATTATTGAACTCTCAAATACGTTTATTGTTATTATCTGTTTATTTGTTTGTTTATTTGTGGTTTCTCAACATAGGTTTTCCTTGTGTACCCTTGTATGCCCTGGAAATCACTTTGTACACAAGACTGGCCTCAGACTTACAGAGATCCATCTGCCTCTGCCTTCTAGTGCAGGGATTATAGGCATGCACTAAACACCTTTAAAAAAAACAGGGTTTCTCTGTGTCATTTTGCGTGTCCTGAATCTCATACTGCAGAACAAGGTAACTTTAAACTCACAGTGATCTGCATGCCTTGGGCTTCCTGATCTCTGAGGTGTTTTATCATCTCTCTGTGTCTCTGTCTGACTATCTATCTATCTATCTATCTATCTATCCATTCATTTAGTAGTTTATTTACTGATTTTTTTGTTTTCTGAGACAGGGTTTCTCTCTAGCTTTGGAGTCTGTCCTGGATTCAGAACTGGTCACAGCTGTACCTGAAAACAAAACAAAACAAAACAAAAACAAAACAAAGTAAACATCATGGAGGACTGCATAGTTGACCTTCCCTTTCCCCCTCTCCCATGGGCTTCTCAGAGACGGTGAGGCCTCCTGCAGGGAATCCACAGAGCTTCTGTCCAAGACTCTCCAGGGGACCCACTCTCTCCCTTTCCCCCCAGCCCTAGGGCTGCCGGCTGCATCTCAGGCAGGCATAGGTGGTGTTATTCTTTTGGTCTGGTCCCTTTAAGGGCAAGCCATGATCAGTCCCAATCACTTCTGACCTCCTGGTTGCCATCTTAACCTCTTCTGTCCCTCTTTCTCGGCGTGTGCATATGTGTCCCCTCTGTTTCTATGTTTTTATGTCTCTGTGTCTCTCGGTCTCTGTCTCTCTGTCTCTCTGCCTCTTCTCTAAGTAATAAATGTTTAACTTTATGTATAGCCTTATGTCTATTTACTCCGCCATCTGCCGCACCCACCCGCCTGCTCTCCAGGCCGCATGGCGGGACCAGTTCTGCCGCTCCCGCAGGGAACCTACACCCCTCTGGCAGCAGCCTCTGCCTGGCTTACAGGCTGCTCGGGGAACATACCAACATTAAACAACAACATTGGTGCCACGGACTCAAGAGATTCACCTGCCCAGGGCTGGTCCCGGCTTCACATATCATCTGGGACTCTGAGCTCCAATTTCCGGGACTGAAATGGGACCTAGGACTTTCTCAACACTGACCCACATGTACCATCTGCCTAGCCATGACTCCTACAAACAACACAGGCTTCTAATTGTGAGTTTCCCCACTCTGGCCAGCTTAACTGAGTCTTTTAAACCGGGATTGACCGATATTCCCACTGTTTTTAGGCTTGGGGGGGAACTTCTCCGCCCCTTTACTGGCGTTTATTTTGGCTTGCATCCTCTGTTAAGCCCATGCCTGAGACAGCTGGCCTGGCCAACTCCCAGCACTCCTGCACCTGGGGACCCGGGGTTCCCAGCTCTCATTCTTCCTTCCTTTTTCAATCCTTTCTTTCTTTCCCTTTTGTTCTCACAGCTGGCTCACAGTCGGCTCACGGATTGGCTGATATGGTTCAGCCTATAGCATCCCATATGTGGATCTCGGACACCTGGACACATGTTTGGGTGTTTGCTTGCATCTCACCTAAACGGGGAGCCCTTCCCGTTGTAGGCTCGAGATGCCATGTTTTTTGCGGGTTTTTTCACGGTCTTGACCTGGGAAAGCAAGTTGTTCCAGCCTAAATATGCCTTACTTAAAATCCTCCACACTTATCCGTCTTTAAATTGTTTGTTTGCGCAGGTTTTCATGATTCACATTCTAAATAACAACCGCCCATGGCAGGTGGCCCCCGGCTTTTAAATTCCTGCTGGCTTTTCCATACCAGCTGTGACATGGTGCAGTTTTTTCAGTTCCAGCCTTTTGCTCCCCTCTACTGCTTATGGTTCGGCATGGAGACTCAACAACAGGGCAGATAATGCCTTGAGGTCCCTCTCATTTAGCTTAAAATTCTTACAGCTCAAAAATTGTAACTTTTTCCCCACAATACATGGTGGCCAGCATGTACACTGGGGTCAGGTGACTTTATTGCTGTCTTGGCCGAGAGCCAGGTCACATGACGAAGCTCTCGCATTCTTGTGTATGCCCTGCCTTTCCTCTCTCCCCCCTCCTCATTGTTCACTGAAATCCTCTCGTTACAGGTGTTTTGCATAGTGACGTGCTTTGATAGGGCCCATCAAAAGCATGACTCTGCTTAATTTATGTTCAATCTTTCTATATATAACAATTGTTCATTACGTCTCATTTCAGACTACAAAATCATAAGTCTCATATTTTAGACTGGTATGTACTTTAAACTCTCATATTTATTATTAAGCTGTTCTCTACCATTGTCAGTTCTGCCACTAATCTTAATGTTACAAACAGTTTCTTTCTTTCTTTCTGCTTTTTTACAAGTGTGGATTTACCTGTTAAGAGCCAGTACAGTTAAGCTCAGACCCAACCTTCCAGACAGATTCTATACTGCAGCTATACCTAATAATCAGCCCTCAATGGCTCAGAGATCTGGGGAATATGATATTTAAGTATTTAATTATTTAAAAAACTTTTCATAACAAAAAGAGACAGGTTGGCTCCTAGCAAGCACTCTGTTTCCTCCAAGAAGAAAGAAGACAAGCGGTCACAGAACAACATCCATCTGCAGTCACAGAGCAATGTCTATCTGCAGTTCGCTTTGAGTGCCAAACGCTGACCATTGGGCAAAAACTGCCTTTCACCTAAACTGAAGACCTCCAGATGTGGACAAAATCACTAGAATCGACAGCCTATCTGTCCGGGTAAGGTAGGCCTGTCTTCCTACAGATTTCTTAGCCCACGGGGTCTCCTGAAGCCTGACAGGCTCTGCGTTAAACAGCAAAGGTCAAATGCAACCTTCAGTGACCATGGAGGACCCAAAAGAGTAGCTCTGGGTGCCAACCAAGTAAGTTCTCTGTCATTTTTTAATCAGTAACTCAAGTAAAATCTTATCCTTCTCAAAGATCTCTGACAGTCTGATAGCTGAGAGGTTTTGCCAGGTTGCCTCAACAAATAAAAATGTTTTTCATTGTACAAGAATATGTCACAAGCCGGGCGGTGGTGACGCACGCCTTTAATCCCAGCACTCGGGAGGCAAAGGCAGGCGAATCCCTGTGAGTTCGAGGCCAGCCTGGTCTACAAGAGCTAGTTCCAGGACAGGCACCAAAAACTACAGAGAAACCCTGTCTCGAAAAATCAAAAAAAAAAAAAAAGAATATGTCACAGCCATTATACAATGTAT
The DNA here is from genome assembly GCF_982192425.1 of Myodes glareolus. Lineage (NCBI taxonomy): Eukaryota > Metazoa > Chordata > Mammalia > Rodentia > Cricetidae > Myodes > Myodes glareolus. The sequence goes on from NC_142029.1 coordinate 106,946,378, forward strand.
ACGTCTAAAACTTCTATTTTTCTTATGTATTCCAGGGAGCTGAATTAAAGAACCCACTGTAAACAGGTCAGATACATACCCCAAAATTCCCTGGTCCTAAAAATTTTTTTTCTTAATTTAACTTTGTTCTCTGTTCTGCTAATACCCTAACCAGGTACAAGAAACACTGGACATTTCCATGCCACAAACACCTGTCAGTAGCAGAGACCAACTATGCCAGGATGTTACCAGCACCCAGCCTTCTCTCAGATTCTTCCCCCCCCAAAGACGATGCCCACAAATCAGCCAGAAGCAGTCTTGAGAATTTGCCGCCCCAATTCCTTCAAACTGTAATGTCTAATCTTCTACTTTTTATTATAAAAAGGATCCAGGAGTGTTATTCCTTTTGGTCTGGTCCCTTTAAGGGCAAGCCACGGCCACTCCCAACCACTTCTGACCTCCTGGTCACCATCTTAATCTCTTCTGTCCCTCTCTCTCAGCGTGTACACACGTGTCTCCTCTGTTTCTATGTTTTTATGTCTCTATGTCTCTCGGTCTCTGTCTCTCTGCCTCTTCTTTAAGTAATAAATGTTTAGCTTTATGTATGGTCTTATGTCTATTTACTCCGCCATCTGCCGCACCAACCCACCTGCTCTCCGGGCCGCATGGCAGGACTGGCTCTGCCACTCCCGCAGGGAACCTACACCCCTCTGGCGTTAGCCTCTGCCTGGCTTGCAGGCCACTCGGGGAACATGCCAACATTAAACAACAACAGGTGGTGGGCACTCTGGCTATCCAGGATGTGACAGGCACAGACACACAGAGAAGCAGGCAGGAGTGGTGCCCACTCTGTCACTAAATGCAGGCATGCAGGAAGAACAATGAAAGACTCAGAACTGGAGAAATGGAATTTCTGGAATTTCCAGAAACTACATGGTGGGGATCTAGTGCCCTTTTCTGGAGACAGGAAGCACAGCAGAGATTTGGGTTCTTGTGCTCCTGAGACCTACCCCCCCACACGGCAGCAACTCATAAGTGAGTGTAAATCCAGTTTCACACCACTGCACCTAAAATAAAGTTAAATAAATCATAAAAAATTCTTTAAAAATTTGAAATTAAACTTGTTCATGCTGGTTGTAATTCTAATCTTATACTTGATATCTGTTCTTTGTGTATATAGTTTTGTATTGGGATTGAAACTCTCTCATTAAAAAAAGGGTGAGGTTCTGTGGGAGAACATTCCACTCCTTCAACCAATAGCCTTAAGCTGCCAGCCCCCTTGGGCATGGTCTCTTATACTGTAAATGCAGTTGTAAAGTGTGGCTTATTCTCTTGTTTCCAGCTCTCTTTTTCATTTGCAGTATTTGGCTACTGTTCCCCATTCTAGCAGATGATTGTAATCTGTGAGTGTATCCCCAAATAAATAACCCTTTATTAGTTTCAATTCTGAGCTGGTATTGGATTATTTTGTGATTTACACCATCATCTGCATATCTTGACTTCAGAATTTGAGTCTCTGGATATGTTTCATTGGAAAAGAGCGTCTTCTTTTGTTTCGACAGAGAATAAGAACCTGTGAATTCAGTCCAGGCTAAGATGATTTGATACACCATGAACCCATGAGAGGTTACTGTGAACACCCTCAAAAAATTACTTTATTCAATAAACAGCAGGAAGAAATTTGGATATAAATATGCCCATATTCCTAAATATTATTTATAATTGTTAGAGTTATAATCAAGTCCTGACTGGAGTATCCTGTGAGTCTTGATCATCTCAGGCAGTAGTCTTGAATCTGTTCTGGATGTAAAACTCAGACATCTGGGCCATCTATTCCTGTTGGAGATTTTTCAGGTGGCCTCCCTTGGTCAAAGGTGATTTTTCTTAACTCTGAATAAATCCAGAGCCTCTTGTTTTCTGTGGAAACAAAAGCAGAATCTCTTCTCCAAAGTAGCATACCTTTTGACTTCAATTTTGAAGCCAAGGTATTTTCAAAATACCTATCTTGGATTAGTTCAGCAGCATTTATAAACAAAAGTCTTTCAGTAGCTGTTGCTTCTTCCTCAGCATTCAAACAATTCAAAGAGAGCATAATAACATACAGTATCAATATTCTCTGTGTATTCTCCATCTTTATTTTAAACTCTATTTCTTTTATTTTTACTTTTACTTTTTGAGACAGGTTCTCTGTATATCTTTGTCCTGGAATAACACTGTAGACCAGGCTGTCCTTGAACTCACAGAGATCCTTCTGTCTCTGCCTCCCCAGTACTGGGCTCAAAGGTGTTTGCTACCACACCTTGAACTCACAGAGATCCACGTGTCTCTGCTTCCCCAGTTCTAGGATTAAAGGTGTGTGCTACCACACCTTGAAGTCACAGAGGTCAACTACCTCTGTCCCTTAAAGTCTCAGAGGTCAACGTACCTCTGCCTCCCAGGCATTGGGATTAAAGGTGTGTTCTACCACACCCAACTACTCTCTTTCTTTCTTTTTACTTTAAGAACTTTAACTTTTATCCTGCATATATTTTTAACACACTGGTAACCATTTAGAGATTTTCTTCCTCTTTGAATCTCTCTTTACTGTATATCTCTCTTTTTCTGACCACATGAGCCTTTAATTTACAAAGCAGTACGGAAAGCCGTGACTTTGACAGCTAGATCCTTAGCTTTCCAGCCTCTGCGGAGGTACTGGCTGTAGCCATTTTTGTTGCCACAACTCTATGGCGTTTCAAGGTCCTTGCTAGCAAGTAAGCTGGAGCATTCTGCTCACAGACCACACTCAGTAGGACTGCCTGTCTGAAAGAGTCAGAGATTGCCCTGGCAGGAGAGCCCAGAAAGCCAGCATTTTAAAACAGCGCAGCTTTTTTCCTGCTACTGCTGAAAACCCAAAAAGCATTCATTCAGCTTTTCATCAACACCATTTAAGTGCTTCGTTCGCGGTAGGACCTCTTAAAAGAGCTGCAAGGTTTTGCAGCTAAAGCTGAGTCAGGAAGCCTCTCTTAGATGAGGGCACTTGCTTGCTTCTAGCAAACAGAATAGACCCGAGAAATTGCTGCTACCAAGAAAACATGCTTTACTCTATTCTTTCCCAAACTTTTTAAAGCTTTCTGTGGATTCAGTTATCCACGTCTGGGCGCCATATGTAACATGATGGGGCCGGCCCGTTGGGGTTTCCGTCCCGCCTGGTACCCCAGAGCCGGCATACCCCAAGGAAAATCAACCACACAGAGATCTCTATAAGTTATAAAGCTGATCGGCCCATTAGGTCAGGCTACTTATTAGCTCTTATAACTTTTGTTACCCCATTATCCTTATCTACGTTAGCACATGGCTTGGTACCTTTTTAAGTTGGGCAGGTTACATATTGCCTCTTCAGTGGTCTGGACAGGAATGGCGGAGGGACCTCTCTGCTTCCCAGAATTCTCCTGTTCTCATTGCATCACCTCTACTTCCTGTCTGGTTTTCCTGCCTATACTGCCTGCCTGACCAATCAGCGTTTTATTAAAATATGATTGACAGAATACAGACAATTCTCCCACATCAACGTAATGTATAATTAAGAAAAATATGTTAATAACCTATCATAGTCAAGCCTGTAGTCATGTTAGATTTTCTAGATATATAGAGATATATTTCAGTTAGATAGACATTTGTCAAATCTTTCAGAGACATTCAGAATATTGCATTTAAAATGTTTAAAAACTTAAGACTTTTCATAACAGTGAGACACTTCTGCTCCTGGCAATACCAATTAGTTCAAGAGAATGATGGCATTGAAGAGTCTCCTCGTGGAGTAGGTTAGCCATTTGGGCAAGAGACTGTTCTTGCCTGGACTGCTTCATATACTGAACATGCAGGACCCACAGAGAAATGACTGCTAAAGTTTCCTAAAGGTGAAATGATCCTTTGGGGTTCCTGCTTTATAAAAGGGTCTGCTAAGCATTCTGCAGGACACAGAAAAATTTGATGGTCAAACTGCCAGTATAGACAGAATTGTCTTTGAAATTTCCTGCTTTGTGGATACTATGAGCCTGTAGGCTGAAGATGGATGCACCAATAAACCAGAAAAAATTTGCTTGACTCTCTAGGTAGTGAGATGTCTCTGTCAATTCTAGAATTTTGGCCGTGCCTTGCAATGCACTTCCTGTAATATTATATCCTTCTGGCATCTTTGATGGAATTGAAGAATTTATAGTTATAATTATCCTTAATTATGATAAAAGATAAAGTGGATATAAATATTGTAACTATAATTCCTGTTTGGTACCTGTTTTGTTACATGTAATTTTACTATCGTAAAGTGAAAGCCTTCTTTTTGTTTAAGCAGAAAAGTGGAAATGATGTGGGAGGTCCTTTTGTCTGTGTGTTGCTTTTATTTGTTAATGAATAAAAAACTGGCTTGGTCTATAGCATGGGAGTCAGAGAGATGCCATGGAGGCATGCCAGAGCCAGACATGCCAAAACTTTGTCAGCAAGCCACTGTCACATGGCAATGCACAGATAATGGAGATGGTTAAATTAATATGTAAGAGTTAGCCAATAAGAAACTAGAGCTTACGGGTCAAACAGTGATTTAATTAATACAGTTTCTGTGTGATTATTTTGGATCTAAGCTAGCCAGGTGGCCAGAAACAAGCAAGCAGCCCCCGCTTTTTCCAACAGAGAAGATCTGGTATGTGGTCAGAGTGGAAAGGGAGACCACAGCTGGTTTTCTGCTACTGAGATGAGGATGATGAATTGATCTGGGGGAATAGAAAGGAAGGTGTGGATGCACCCTCAGTCAACTTGATTCCCCAAGAGGAGCAGCTCCTGGGTTAGCACTGGGTACCAGCTGGGTGTTGGAGCTGGAGCAAAACATTGAGTATGGGGATGGAAGTTAGAAGGGGAATATTGTAGGATTCGCAGGAGATGCGGACAGATGGACAGGTAAGGCTGCCACAGGTGTTCTCCTTCAGAGCAGGGGATGAGACTACATGTTTCCTATATATATATAGATCTTTGTGTAGAATTGAAATATCATGAGATTTCTATAGTACACTTTAGAATGTTTATTCACTTCATGCTTTTAAAGTGCATATTTATAGGCAGTCATGTGAGGAGATTTCGTGGGTGTAGCTTTTATTTACTCTATTCTCACAAACTAAAGGTTGCAATGGAATTAAGCTTCATGTGCTCATTTTTACTAGGGACTTGTGGTCACCTAGAGAAAAATAATTTCTGGAATATATTCATTGTCCTGCTTTGCTATTGAAATTTCTGTCTAATTTTATTGCACCTCATTATGTCATATTTGGTTTGATATTTCTGGAAGGCCTGCTTCTTTTCTGGAGGAAAACAGAGAAGCAGTGGATTTGAGGGATAGGAGAAGCTGAGGGAGGAGAGAATCTGGGGGAGGGGAGAAGCTGAGGGAGGGGAGGCTACATTTGGGATATATGAAAAAAGAAAACATTGAAAACATAAAAGACTAACAGGTAAGTTTCTAAAATTTATTGAAGGAAGACATGAAGAAAATAATCTTGCAAACTGAAAAAAGAGCCTATTATGGGGCACCCTTGTGAGTTTGCTGACATAACAAAACTGTGGCATCCTAGATAGCCCATGTTACTCTGTAACTGGTTAAACTTCAAGCATCAACTTTATACACAGGATACTGAATATCTGGGCAATCACAGTGCTTTTAAGATAGTTACACCAATGGGAATTCCATATAATATAAAAGGTGGCCATTTATATTTCATTTTCTAACTCACAACTTTACCTATAATTTGATGGTAGCAGTTGCCCTTGTGGTTAGGAAAGAGAGGCTGTTTCTGCATCTGAAACTTGCCAGTGAGAAAGGGACAAGAATGGAGGTAAAATGTGCAGTTTGAAAATTAAACTTTTCTTTGCACGGAATAGAATCTGCACTGTTTAAAAATTTTTGCTTATTGGTAGAGGTTGTAGTCTCCAATGGCCTGGAAATGTATCTCAGTAGCTCAGAAAGGTGGAAACTCTCTTCCTTCCCATCAAGGCTTCCTGCCTCAAACTGTCCTTTTCTGGGGAATGTCTATTGTCCTGGAAGACTAACCTTATCTAAAAGCTGTATTCAAGTCACATTCCTGATTTATCTTTAGCCTGAACCTCGGCACACATTCCTCTTTAGATTTATGCTAGGATCTCTGATATAGGAACCTATTACCACATAAAAAGCATTGCAATAAAAGAGTGCCACTTAATTCAAATTACAGCTTTTTCCCCTGCTCCCCAATACTATCTATTCTTTGTATTCCACTGAAAATAATATACCAGAGAGATGTCCCCATTCATGCTTATGAGAGCCACTATATAAAATTTTCTGTCACTTCTTCTGTCCCTTTGCTCCCTCAGACTAATGGTCAACAGGCCAAGAGGGAAAAGTGGCCCCCCACTCACCTCTTAAAATTTATGACAATGAGGTCACTTTCAGATTAAATTGTAATTCTAATTATACTAGCTATCAGTCAAATTGTTAGTTGACTTCAGTGGCAAGCATAACAGTCCACCTGTAGAAGAAAAAGACAGGAAGCAAAAGGAAGCATCTGGTAAAAAGGTAGAAGCAATTAACAAAACATGGTGATGTGATATACAGAGACTGGGAGAGAAGCTGAAGAAATCTTGAGCTCATGGATTGTTTCACTTTTCATTACTGTCTTGCTTGACATCCTAAGAATTTAATTGTTAAACATATGAAGGTCGCATTTATATTTGTAAAACAATTTAAATGGAGAAGTGCATTTCACTGGAAACTTTACTCATTCAAAAATTAATGCACATAGAGGTGTTTAGCACCCACCAATAGATAGATATGGTGACTGTCTTTATGAGAGAGGGAGAAAATAACAAATTAGTTGTATATGTTGCTTAAAATATCCCAACTTGCTATTCTGTATTGTGATTAAAAGAGAGCTTATTGGATAGGGAGACAAATCAGTTAGTAAAATGTCTACCCCTCTATATTAGTTAGGGTTTTTATTGATCTGAAGAAACACCTCAACCATGGCAATCCTTATGAATGAAAACATGTAATTGGGGTGATTTATACTTTAAAAGATTTAGTTCATTGTCATCATGGTGGTGCATGGCAACATGCAGACATCCATAGTGCTAGAGTAGGGGCTGATAGATGTGCATCTTGATCCAAAGACTATAGGAAGTACAAAGACATTGGACAAACATTGAACATAGGACACTTCAAGGCATGCTCCCTCTTGACACAGATTCTTCACCAAGGTCATATTTACTCTAACAAAGCCATATCTTCTAATAATGCCACTCCATCTGAGCTTATGGGAGTCAATTATGTTTAAACTATCACATTCCATACCCTGGCCACCATAAACTTGTAACAATATTATAATGCATAAAACATTCATTCCAACTTCAAAAGTTCCGTAGTCTACCACAGTCACAACAATATCTGAAAGTCCAAACTTGCAGATGATTAATATAACGTAGTTACACTATTTCAGAATGGAGTATAATAAAAGGTTATTTATTTAGTGATAGGCTCACTGATCCACAGCCCTCTGCATGAACAGAGAACAGGAACCAATCCAGGATTCAAGAGAGGCTATGTAAGCTTGATGTCTGCATTTATAGGACAAGAGACCACGCCCAAGTGGGTCTTAAAGACTATTGACTGAAGGAGTTCACACAGCAAAAATTTCAAAACCTTTTCTGAGATTCATGCAATCTGTTCACTGTAATCACTTGTGAAATCAAAAGGAAAAGGGAAAGCATTTGTTTCCAACATACAAGAGCACTGGACATACATTACCATTCCAAAACAGTGGAAAGAAAGGATAGTGAGGAAATACGGGACTGAAACAAGACCAAAGGCAGTTGGGAAACTCCAAACTTTGCATCTTCATGTCTGATGTTAAAGCATTCTTTAGATCTCCAGCTCCTTTCTGCTTTGTTGGCTACAACACACTTCTTTCTCTTGGACTCGTTCCACTCCTTGTTTGGGTTTTCCTGTGGAGGTATCACACAGCTCTGACATCTCCAAAATTTTGTCATCTCCAAGGCAAACTAGCCTTCACCTCCATGACTTCATGTAATGGCCTCTCTAGAACTCCATTCAGGAACACCACTGACACAAGCCTTGTCTCAATGACTTTCCATTGCTACACAGGAAGATGTCATGGTCCCTTTCTTCTGTTTCTTGAGCCTAAACCATAACCACTGATGGACAGGACCTCATTCAGTTACATCTACACTGGATTTCCATTTTCAATAGTTTTCTTCACAGCCTGACATTGGTTTTGGAACTCTGTCTGTAGACAAGGCTGGCCTCAAATTCTTAGATCGCTCAGCCTTTGCCTTCCAAATACATTGATTAAAGGTGTGCCCTATCACACCCAGCCATAAGCGTTTCTTTAATTCCATTTCATACATTGGAAGTTTAGCTGGATAGTTTCTTGCCCTGAGGTCACCATTCCCCTTATTTCATTATGTATTCTGTTTATCTTCTTGAACACAGGACTTAGCTCATTTCTATTGCATGGTGCTCCTTTTCTCCTCAAATGAGATTAGAAGTACTCATGCTCAAGATAGAATGCTCTTTCTTCTTATAAAGAAAGTAGCTATGTATGTCAGATGGACAAGCATAAATAACAAGATTAAAAAGATACCAAGAAATATACAGTAATGATGACATGTAATTAGGAAAAACTCTATGGGGGAACTTCAAAGTTATAAATTTTTCTACATATTTACTGTTCATGTTCATATGGATTAGAGGAATTTTTATAACCATAATAAATGCCCTTTTCATCTTCAAAGCACAGACTAAAAGACTAGATTATCTGGCTAGGAATGAGACATAGAATATTTGTTTTATTTATTTATTTATTTATTTACTATGTATACAATATTCTGTCTGTGGGTATGTTTGCAAGACAGACCTCACTACAGATGGTTGTGAGCTACCATGTGGTTACTGGGAATTGAACTCAGAACCTTTGGAAGAGCAGGCAATGCTCTTAACCACTGAGTCATCTCTCCAGCCCGACACAGAATATTTGTATTCTAGAAGGGCAGAGATTTTAAGTGAGGTACTTATATTAGTGCCAAATATTTGTTCTCTAAATCATCTTTAGGAAATCCTTTCTGATTGGAATAAATATTTGAGTCAGGGCATCTGAGATAATATTTTTAATTTCTTTGTCTCTGAGGACTCAGTATCTACATTTTCTCATTAATTAAATGCAATTAGTATCATGTTGCTACTATCATTATATGAATCCTTAAAAACTAGTACTTTGGAAAGATGATAATATTGATAACTGTTTTCTTTATCCCTGTAAAGTATAGATACTCTTCCACTTCTAGTTGTACATGTGTATGAATTATTTTATTCTAATTGGATACCAGTCTCCTTTCAAGAAATAATATTTCTTTTATCTAAAACTAGCTTTAGGCATATGTGTTAGTTTAAATATAAATGGCATCCATAAACTTATAGAGATTGTCATTATAAGGAGATATGGCTTTGTTGGGATAGGTTTGGTCTTGTTTGAGGAAGGGTGTCACCATGGAGATAGGCTTGAGGTTTTATATATTTTCAAGTCATACCAGGTGTTCCAATTTACTTCCCATTGCTGGCAGATTATGATGTATCAAGTCTCAGATTCTTCTGCAGCTCAATGTCTGCCTGTATACCACAAAGTTCCACCATGAAGGTAATGGACAGAACCTTTGTGCAATAAGCCACCTCATTAAGTGTTTTCTTTTATAGGAGTTGCCATGGTTATGGTGTCTCTTCATATCGAGAGAAACCCAAACTAAGACAGAAATTGATACCAGGTATTGGGGTATTGCTGTGATAGGCCTGACCAAGCTTTAGTTTTAAGGACTTTGGACCTTAAACTGTGAACTATAAAAGCTGTTAAATGCTTTAAGTGCTGCCATACTAGAAGCATGGAAGAAAGTGATGCTGAGTGTGATTTGATAATCAAAAATTTTCAAAGGGGAAGAATGTTTTTATGTTTCCAAGAAACCAGTCTTGTGGTATTTTGGTGAAGAATGTGGTTACCTTTTGCCCTTGTCTAAAAAGTTAACTTGAGCTAACATCAAGAGTTTTCTATTAAAGCTGTAGGCAGAGGAAATCTCAAAACAGCCTAGTATAGCCTCTTTCTGGTAGTTATTAGTGGTGACTCTAATGGAGATTTAAAAGAAAAGCTGAGCAAGGAAAAATAGAAAATGTAGGACAATTTGAGGAGAATAAGAATACCAGGAAGTAGAATGGTGCTAAGGCCTGTGTTTTAGGAGATAAAGAGATTCAGGAATTAAATAAAGTGAGTGGTTTGTTAAGGGTTGATCACACACGGCTAAGTTCTCAACTTGTGAATGGGAATTAAAGAAAAATTTAGAGCCAGGTATGGTGTTGCACATCATTAATTTCTACACTGGGAAGACAGGAGAATGTGTTCTGAGTTTGAGGCCAGTCTGGTCTGCAAGAGCAAATTCTGGAACATCCAACTTTAGGACGGTAAAGGAGACCATAGGCAACAGAAAGATGATGAAGATGTGATTGAAAGAGTGAACCCTGTTGGAAATCCAGTAAGCAGCAGGATTTAGTGGCTCTGGTCATGTGATTGTTGAGTTAAGGATAGATGAAAGGGTTTAAGGAATTTCCTTGCATAACTAAGGAAAGCCATTGGAGATGGACTTATGTAATGGGTGGTACTGAATGTTGGCCTAGAGAGGACATGCTTTGAAATTGTAAATGTAAAGCCTGGATTCCATTGAAGACTCCAAGATGTTAGAGTCTCCAGAGCAGTGGGGTACCAGACAAGAAAAGCTGTCAATAGGGAGAGGAAACATCCCAAAAGAAGGATTTGTGTGGATTTCAACACAAGCAAATGGAGTTGGAGACCTGAAGCATTTTGTAATATAACATAGAGCAGAAGAGGTTCGAGTTTGTTTAGCTGGTTTCCAACCTTGCTTTGGTCCCATATTTCCTTCCTATGTTTCCGTCCTTATGTTCTGAAACCTTAATGTATATTCTGTGTCATTATATGTTGTAGTTATGTGATATGTTCTTTGGATTTATATATTCTTGGGGACTTCCATTAAGAGATTGGAGGAAACTTCGTAGAGACTTTGAACTTTGGACTTTAAAACATTGTTGAGACTGTAACAAACAATGGGATTTTAAAAAATGCATTTTGCACAACAATATTGTTGGAACCTTTGAAGACCAGTGGGTGGAATGTGGTAGTTTGAATATAATTGTTCTTCATAAGCTCATAGGGAGTGGTACTTTCAGGAAGTGTGGCTTTATTATACAAGGTATGGTCTTGTTAGAGGAAGTGTATCACTGTTGGGGTGGGCTTTGAGGCTTTGTATTTGCTCATGCCATACCCAGTGTCTCAATGCTCTTTCTGTTGCTTTCAGACCAAGATGTATCCACTCTCAACTCCTACTCCTTCACCATATCTCCCTGTATGCCACCATGTCCAAGGATGGACAGAGCATCTGAATGTAAGCCCCCAACTAAATATTTTCCCTTAGAAGAGTTTCCATAGTCATGGTGGTTCTTCACAGCAATAGATAACCTACTATAATATAGAAATATGTTTTCTATATACAAACAGAAAATATGCCTAAAACATAATAAAAATTATTCTATAGTGTTAATTGTAGAGTTCTATAAAGGTATAATATTTTGGGGGAAAGAAACTGCATCTTATAAATCCTACCTACAATGAGTGAATTCTTCCAAGTATTTTGTATCAAGTTTCAAAAGTGCCATCAAAATATTAGCCTATTCATTGCTTAATTTAGCAAGGGAGACATTTTTTATCAAAATACAACAATTTCAAAGTTCCCATGAAAAGATGATTATGTCTTATTTCGAGCATTTTAGGAGAAAATAGATGTAACACACATAACTAAATATTTCCTTACATTGGAGTATACATCTTTTCTTTTTAAAATTATAATATAATCATATTTCTCCCTTCCTTTTCCTCCATCCAAACTCTCCCATTTATGCCTCCTTGCTCTTTATCAATTATTTAATTGTCTCTTTGTTCATTAATTTTTGTATGTATCTACAACTTAGTCAATAATAAAGTCATAAACATTTATATATGTTAAATATGTCCCATATTTACAGTGAAGCATCTAGGAATTGCCTAGAGTAGATTGATAACATTTTTATGTATTGAAAAGCAATAATGAATACCAGAAGTTTGCATAACATTTATGTTTATATTTTATGAGATGCCAATAGCAGACACACAAGATCTTTTTATAAGTAACCAAATTATATCAACTGAGAGGTATATTATAAAACAAAATTGCCCATTCGCAAAGTAAGACAGAGAATGTTAATGGAGCAAGAGATATACAAAAGAATAAAGAGTAAAAAAAAATGAAACTCACTTGTCTTAGTCAAAGTTCTATTGCTACAAAGATACATGATGACAATAGCAACTCTTATAAAGTGAAATATTTAATTGTGGCTGCCTTACAATTCAGAGGATTATTCCATTATCAACATAGCAAAAGAAATGACAGTATGCAAGCAGACAAAATGCTAGAATGGTACCTGAGGATTCTACACCTGGATCCACAGGCAGCAGGAAAACAGAATGAGCCACTGTGTCTGTCTTGAGCTTCTGAAACCTGAAATTCTACCACTTATGATACTCTTACTCAAGCAACCTATTTCAATAAGCAAACACCATGAATGTAGTTTCATCTGTAGTAAGAAAAAAACCATGACATTTTCAAATGCCAGCTTTCTGGGCTGTCCTGACAGCATAAACTCTTACTCTTTCAGGCAAGCGGTCCAGCTACAGAGCATTTGGATGGGGTTTTTGAGCAGCGTCTTGTGGCTTGCTTGATGACAATGTGGACCAGCTGTGTTCCTGAAATTGGTACGGTGCGCATGGTTCTCAGAGGCGCGAGCAGCTCTGATATGGTGGACTAGATGGGGCAAGTAGAAAGTACTGTATTCGACCTAGTAATGCCACAGCTTAAGTTTTAAGAAGCCCTTAGCATTTTAAAATGTGCTCCTGAACAGCACATTTTAAAGTCTTACAGATATGTGATAAAGACAAATGCAGATGGAAAAGACACAGGGGAATAAGACACAGTGTGTCTAAAAATGTACATAGGCTTGGAAGAGAGAAGAGAGTATAGAGAATCATAAAATAAAGTTAATGCTTTAAATAAAAGGGTAAAGTCTTTAAAGAGACAGAGTATAGTCATAGGTTAAAAGGAATAAAGAAAAATAAGCCATGTAACAAAGAAAATTCACAGAGAGTCTGGATTATGTATATAATTATATTATCTTTGAATTTTTTGATGGTGAGTGAGCTAAGTAGAGTATCATATGGGCATATAAGCGAAACAAGTATGTATATTATAATGGTATCTTGATTTAAGAATTTGGGTCTAAGGATATGTTGCTTTGGGAAAGAGGTTCTTTTTTGGAAAAGAGTATGGATTGTTTCCAGACTAATATGTGTTGATGGAACAAGACCTCCTGAAATGTTGCTGTGAACATCCCAACAAAAAAAATACTTCACCCAATAAACAGCAGAAAGGAGTTTGGAGAGACTATGCCCATATTCCCAAATACTGTTTATACATGTTTATTTACATTTAAAGGGGGATATGCTATAGAGATTTTCTTTTTTTTTCATTTAAAACGTAATATGAACATATTTATTAGGATGCTCAAGAATGAACAACATTATTTTCACTCTCTTCATGTGATAAAAAATACATTTGACCCATGTTGAGGGAGGAAAGGGATAGGACTCCCAAAGTGGGTATCAAACAGCCCCACAAGAAATCCCCATTCAGCGAAGGGCAGGATGTCCCTGATAGCATTCTCTGCTCTAAGTTCCAGCCCCGGTACTCTTTATTCCAACTATTCTGTCCTTGTCACTCTTCAAGATCCACGCAGTCAAACTCAGGCCACCTCTGAGTCTGCAGATCACAGCTTTGAATTGTTACTGCCTTGATACCCTCAGTAGGGAATGGGGTAAGAATAGAAGATTACACATATCAAAAACACAACATTAATAAATGGCACTTGGATGTAGGTTTAACATTATCAGACTTTCTCTTCAAATGACAATGGGTGGGAGGGGCTGCTTCCCAAAGAAAGATTTTCAGTCATGGTAGCATTTATGGAGATCCCATATACAAAGGCATGAGAGACCAGTGTTACTGTCATCTTGTCCTGCACAGAGGAATGAATTTGCAGATGAAAGTAGACAACTACCCTTGGCTTAGGTTTTTCCTGGTTCTTCTCACTGTTAAACTGTGACGTTCTGCCTCTCACTTAACTTAGATATCATCTCACTTAGATTAAGTGAAACAGATTAAAAAATGGTAGTAGAGGATGGAGAGATGGGACAGAACAACCCTGTAAGACTATAAAAAAAATACAAAAACCAGATGTAGTACAATATTTATAATAGAAACTGGCCAAAAACATTACATGCTAACAGATGGTATGATACAGAGTAGGGTGGGAGCAGACAGGAAGGGTAAAGCCACAGGCTACACCAGGAGCCTTTCAATAGACTGCTGGATGGATTGGATCTGCTGCTTTAGCTGGGAGCCTTCTTTGATGGTAACAGAACAGGCGATGACGGGTCTGGAGACCCCACAGGCCCGTCCTAGGGCCTGCTTGGAGCGCACAAATACATAGGGGACATTCTTGTCTTCACACAGCAGTGGGAGGTGCAGGATGATCTCCAAGGGCTCAGCGTCTGCTGCCATCACGATGAACTCAGAGATGCCTCTGTTGAGGGTTTTGGTGGCTTCATTGGCTCCTTTCCGAAGCTGCTTGTAGTTGCACGACTGCTGAACAAGGTCCAGCAGCTTCTTGGTGAGATGGGCATCTGCGAGGGGATAGGCCTTCGGGTTCACATCAGCCTCTGTCATGGCTGCGGTGCGCCGGCCCCGCCGCGGGTCGAAAACAGCCAAGCTCCGACAGACTGAAAGCGCCGCACGGAAAGACTCTGCTATAGAGATTTTCATTGGTATGGCTCTTGGTTTATTGATAAAAGTTCAAGATCAATTTTGTTATATGTATATTTCTGCTCTTGATTAAGGTATTGTGTTTGTGTAGCTCGATTAAAACTGTAACATATAATTAAAATATAGCTTAATAGATAATCATCTATAATAGTCAAGCTTGTAGTCAAGTTAGATTTTCTAGATGTATAGAGATATATTTCAGTTAAATAGGTATTTTTCAAATCTTTCAGAGACCTTCAGAATATGGCATTTAAAATGTTTAAGAACTTAAAACTTTTCATGACAGTGAGGCACTTCTATTCCTGGAAGCACCAATTATTTCAAGATGAAGATGGGTATCAAAGAGACTCCTTATGGCTTTTGTTAGACGAACTGGACATGCAGGATTCACAGTGAACTCCTTCATGGTTCCTGCTTCATGAAAGAGAATGCAAGACATTCTGCAGGACACAGAAGTAAGTGACTAAAATTTCCAATATAGGCAGAACTGTCTTTGAAATTTCCTGCTTCATGGAAAAGTCTGATGGATACTATGGGCCTGTAGGCTAAAGGTGGATCCTCAATGGCACAGAAGAACTTTGCATGACTGTGCAGGTAGTGAGATGTCTCTATCAATTCTAGAGTTTTAGAAGTTGTTTACAATGTACATGGTGTTTATTTAGGTAAAACTATATCCTTCTTGAGTCTTTGATGGAGTTGAAGAATTTGTAGTTATACTTATAGTTTCCCTTAGTTATGATAAAAGATAAAGTGGATATAAATATTCTAACTGTAATTCTTATTTGATATCTATTTTGTTATATGTGATTTTACTACGTTAAATTTAAAGCCTTCATTTTTATTTAAACAGAAAAGGGGAAATAGTGTGGGAGGTTCTTCTGTCTGTGTGTTTTTTTAATGGTTAATGAATGAAGAAGTGCTTTGAGCCTATGACAGGGAAGAACAGAAGTAGGTGGGGAAAGCTAGACTGTATGCTGGGAGGAAGAAGAGTAAAGTCAAAGAGACACC
This sequence comes from Myodes glareolus, assembly GCF_982192425.1. Lineage (NCBI taxonomy): Eukaryota > Metazoa > Chordata > Mammalia > Rodentia > Cricetidae > Myodes > Myodes glareolus. Next base: position 106,962,398 of record NC_142029.1, read on the forward strand.
ATGGAGCCACTACCAGAGTCAGACATGCAGAAACTTTTCTGGTAAGCCGCTGACATGTGGCAATACAGAGATTAAAGAAATGAGTTAAATTAAGATGTCCGAGTTAGCCAAAAAGAAGTTAGAGCTATTGGGCCAAGCAATAATTTAATTAATACAGTTTCTATGTGATTATTTCAGGTGTAAGCTAGCTGGGTGACCAGGAACAAACAAGCAGACCCTCCACACAACAGTATGATTTATATAAAGGTGACTTCGACTTCACTCATAACGACACATGAAAGAATAACCAAAAACAAGGCCTTAACTATAGGTTAGGTCAGAGCTCCAGCTTCAAAATTGAGCAAAATATAATGGCAAAATATCAATAAAGAGAACAATGAATAAATTATACATTATTGTAATGGAGCTAACACACATGAGGAAATATTATATCAACAAAATAAATATCCTCCTAAACACATGGGACATATTCTCAAGTGTTGGTAGGGAAAAATATCAACTATGGGAAAAGATTCAAGTTTATCAGGTTTTCTTTCTGTCAATAATGAAAAGAACTTAGGAAACACAAGACAACATGATATAGACAGACAGGCAGCAGATAGATAGATAGATAGATAGATAGATAGATAGATAGATAGAAAGATACACACACACACACATATATATATATACACACATATATATATAGATATTCATAGATTCATTTCATACATTGTATAACTCAAGAGAACACTGACTAATACACTTTATACACAAATTGCTGTTAGTGAATATTAGCCTTTTAAGAAGCAGTTATAAGAGATCCATTAGCATAAACTATTTGAGTAAGATAAGTAGAAAAATTAATTTTCTACCCCACTGAAAGAGGATTCATGAAGGCATGATAAACATCAGCCTAAATTTTTATTATTCAGAGGTGAATGGATAAAGAAAATGTGCAGACTCACCAAGGTATATTATTATTATTAGATAAAGAGAAATGAGATCAAATATTTTGAAGGAGAATAAATAAGAAAATTGAGAAAAAAATCTAAAAGTAGGAAAATAAATTTTATGTTTTTTGTATTCATAAATGAAGTAAGGAGCCAGATGGTGGTGGTACATGCTTTTAATAGCATTGAGGATTAAAGATGGAGGTGTTTCTCCCTGAGTGTGATGCCAGCCTGTTCAGAGTGAGTCCAAGACAACCAGAGCTAGGACTAGCCCCCCAAAAAAACAAAAACAAAAAAACAAAAAAAAACAAGTTAAATGAAGTTAGAATGACATAAAAATAATATAGGAAGTATTAGATACAGAAATATCATACAAAAGGAAGGGAAGTATATGAAAAGGAGAGTAAGCTTGTTTAAAAAATACCCTGACAAATGAAAATAACACAATGAATTCCTAATTATTTTCAGTGTTGATTAATTAGAATGAGGCATACAAATGTAGTCAGTAATAGCTAGCAAAAATAATAGGACTGACATTGTGACTTAGTGAGAAAAAGTGTCTGGGAGAAAGTCTTACAATTTGAAGTTCATTCCTGGATCCACATAGTGGAAGGAAAGAAATAAATTCTACAACTCTCCTCTTATTTGCATAGGAACACATTGCCACACATTTAAATGTCTGCAAATGCAGAGGAAAGTGAACAACATAAATAAATAAAGTCATAACTAAACTATAATGATGGCTATATTTTAAAGAATGTCAAAATAATTAATACTTAATAATCAAGTAATATCTATAACTTTGTAGGAATATTTATGATTATATTATGAATTTATAATAAAATATGAGTTATGTACTCTAACTTCACACTCAAATATGCTTCCTGATAACAAGAAATAAAGAACACAAATAGAATTCACAAATTGCTTACAGAATTTAAATGATCAATGGTTACAAAGTATTAAATGGAAGGAATGGAAAAAAAAACAGAGGACACTGAATAACAGAAGTATAAACATAAGGTCAACTTACCAACTATACTGAGTGCTTGTCTTATTGACTCTTGCTTGCACCCCTGGGATAAGACTTATGATACTATTTCTGGTGTGTAATGAGGAAATTTCACTATCAAGCCATGGGGACTTTGAGACTCTATAGTTGTCAGACCTATAAACACTGAATCAAAATGCCTGAGCTGCAAGTCAGCAGCAGCCTCACTCTCTTCTTTCTACCTGTTATCTTCTTTCTTCCTCTTACCAGGAAGTCATTTTTGCACCTCTTTTACCTGGGAAAAAGACATTTGATTTCTCTCACTTAGGTGAGCTGTTGAACACAATTCTTCTCAACCACAGAAAATTTGTAAGTACTTCATTAGTGAATGGGTATAAATAGGGATATTTTGATAATTTCATGCAAAAGAAGCAACGAGAAAACTGAACATACTTGCAAAACAGGTGTCCATGAACTTCTTGCAAAACAAAAAGGGTAACCTAAATTTTCTTAGCACACTCTTACCTATATGGCCATCCGTATCAGACATGGCATTCTGATAGACATCTGGTCTCTATAACATTTTCTCTCAAATATAAAGCTACCTCTCTCAAACTTAATAATTCTATGAACACCTTGGATATTTGCTTTCCTCATCTGCACTATTCAGCTATACGTAAAAACAGAATATCTTAGAGGAAAGGGAGGAGACAGTCCATGGGAAAAAAAGGATCACTTCAGAAAAATAAAAAACAGAATGGTAAATTGTGAAACCTGAGAGAGCATTGAAGATTTTAGAAATTTTTCATGTATTAGTCGGGGTTAGCCTAAAAATCATTCTAGATTTCAGGACTCTCATCTCTCACCCATGAATCTTAAAACCCACGAGGTGTTCTGTGTGCTTCTATAACTGTCTCAGGGGTCCTTCACTTTATTCTCCAGCATGGCCTTATTCATATGTTTTATCTAGAATGTAAGTGTAATATTCCAGGGTCAATTTTGATGTTTTAAAAACACGTATTAATTGTGAAAGTGTATGATGTATCTCATAGAGTTTAGTGATTGTAGCATTTTGTAATACTTTGTAGTCTGATAACATAAATGTGATTGGAGAGGTACGAGATGAAAGTGAGCATAGATCATTAGACTGTAAATTTAAATTTTATACAATGTATGAAGAGTCGATTTATCTTTTATTTTTTTCTCCTAGGTCTTCAATTTCATACTTTACAAATACATTCTGAGTGTTGAATGAATGTCGCAGAGCCACAAACCTAGAAGTGATCAGGAAGTATAAAACGTTTCTAGAATTATCATTTCCATGAAATTAGAAGGTGATACAAGTATTGTAAATCTAGCAAAGTTTTTGTTTTTTACTTTCAGTCCTCATTTCCATAAGAATTATCAGAAAAATGAAATCTAAAAACCATTCAATTTCAGCAGTTTCAGAATTTCTTCTCCTTGGGCTGACTGATGATCCCCAGCTCCAGCTGCTTGTCTTCAGTCTGTTCCTCTGCATATATCTGGTCACTGTGCTAGGAAACTTGATCATCATCTTGGCTGTCATCTCTGACACACACCTACACACACCTATGTACTTTTTTCTCTGTAGTCTTTCCATTAACGACATTTGTTTAAGCACAAACACAATACCAAAGATGCTCATTAACCTCATAACTCAGAATCAAAGCATAACTTACTCGTCTTGTCTTATACAAGTTTGGTTTGTGTTGGTTTTCACTGGACTGGAAAACTGTCTCCTTGCTGTGATGGCCTATGACCGCTATGTGGCCATTTGTCACCCTCTGAGGTACTCCGCAATCATGAGCCCTTTTTGGTGTCTCCTGATGGTTTTATTCTCTCTGATCCTTAGCTTTATGTTTGGTCTCTTGCACACTCTGATGGTTTTACACTTGTCTTTCTGTACTAACATTGAAATACCTCATTTTTTCTGTGAACTTGCTCAACTACTTAAACTTGCATGCTCTGATACACTCATTAATAACATCTTGGTATATTTTGCATCATGTGTCTTTGGTGGCATTCCTATCTCTGGGATAATTTTTTCTTACACTCATATTGTATCAACAGTTATAAGAATGCCATCAACAGGGAGAAGATATAAAACATTTTCCACGTGTGGCTCTCATGTGTCAGTTGTCTCACTGTTTTACGGTACAATTTTGGGTGTGTACATCAGTTCTGCAGTGACTAACTCTCCTGAAAAGACTGTAGTGGCTTCAGTGATGTATTCTGTAGTCCCTCAGATGTTGAACCCTTTTATCTACAGTCTGAGAAACAAAGACATGAAGGAAGCCCTGAGGAAATTAAGCTCAAGTATTGGGGCTGCTTTACGGTGGCATTCAAGTTCCACTAAAGGATAACTTGAAGAAACACTTAGGATTTTACATTTCTCTCCATTCCTTGAAGATTACAGAAAAAGAAAAGTGAGAAAAGATAGCCAATAGAAAACCACAGAACACTTTCTGCCTGATTTCTGGGTTAGTTTCTCTATAATTGAAATCTAGTAATACTCCATACTTAGAGCGAATACTTATTTTTTACAGTGTGTAAATAAATTGCTAAGACTTTTCCTTGAAAATACAAATATTTGTGGATGGTTATATCTTCTGAGTTAGTTATGGTCAGCAGTTATGAATGTGGAACAATTAGATTATATTAGTGCTTAGAAAGGATTGTGCGGTAACTGATATATTTCAGTGATGAAATTCCCAATGATAACAAAATAAAACTTATATTGCAGTGAATATAAGTGAATATAAGTGAACTGAGCAGTGAATGAAGATCCCTTTCATATTATGGGCAATGAAACCTTATGAAATTTATTATACAAATATTTAAATTGTATTATTAGTTTCTTTTATTTTCTTAAAATGAAAATACTCTTTTCCTATAAAATTTACTCTGATTATGGTTTTACCTTTCTCAACTCCTCTTAGTTCTTCCCTACTTCTTTGCCACGTGGATCCACACCCTTTCTATCTCTCATTAGAAAATTAACAGGCACAAGAGGAAGAGCTAATTCCCCACAAACCTCAACCTTAGCACTTTGAACATTTCTGGCTCAGATTGGACTTGCCAAGTCTGATCCTGGATAAGAACACAGAACTAAAGTTCACAATCTGCTTTCATTATGGCCTGTTTATTTCTTGGGTCAGTCTGACTACACAGATAATCAGCACCTAACTCAGGGAGAAGCAATTCTGTTATGGAAAGTAAAATACATGTAAATATCATAATATCTGCTTTAGTAACTAAAATTATGTGAGATGCTAATAATTAAAATGCACATTTCAATATAAGGTTGGCAATAGTCCTGTGCTTAAACACTAATATATACAAGCACACAAAATACAGGCACAAATATTTATAATATGCTATAATATGAATGAAGATAAAGATATTTTAATTTGACCAAGATATACTTTGAATTAATTTTCATGTGTGTTATTCATTTTAACTTTAGATTTATTAATCATATTTACACATTATTACACTATATTAAGATTATATGGAGTATTATAAATTACAGAATGAATCTATCTATCATCTATCTATCTATCTACCTATATATATATAGATAAAAGAGATTTATTAGAATGATATAAAGGCTGTGTTACAGCTAATTCAATAATGACAGCCTATGAATGGAAGGTAAAAGAATCGAGGAGTTGTTCAGTCTATGAGGCTGGATATCTCAGCTGGTCTTCAATAGATGCTAGAATCCTAAAGAAGTAAGCTCTAATGTCAGTTAAAGAAAGGATGTGATCATGTAAGAGAAAGTTGGCAAGCAAAGAGAGGGAAGGTCTTTTTCAATGTCCTTTATATAGATTCTCAACAGAAGGTATGACTCAGAATAGAGGTGTGTGTTCCCAACTCAAAATATCTGGATTAATATATATGACTTCCCTCCTCAAAGATCCAGGTTCAAAGTGGGTCTTCCTATAAGAGCCAGAAACTGAAAACAACTTAGACATCCATCAACCATAGAACAGAAAAAGAATGGAGTATTACTCAGTTCTTAAAAACAATGACATTATGAAATTTGGAGGATAAAAAACTAGAAAAATGTCTTTCTGAGTGAGGTAACCCAGACCCAGAAAGACAAACACAGTATGTACTTATTTATAAGTGAGTATTAGCTCTAAAGTAAAGGATAACCATTCTATAACCCAAAAAAGCTAATAATAAAGGAGGGCTAAAGTGGGCAATGCTTTAATTTCCTTCAGAAGGAGAAATAGAATAGATTGACCAGTTGGATTAAGAGTGAGTAGAGATGGGAATAAGAAGCATCAGGTAGACGAACAGACAGGGAGAGTACTGGAAGAAAAAATTGAGAAGGGAGCATCTCAGGGTGCGGTAAAAACATAGCGTAGTGGAAACTCTTAGGAATCTTCGAGGGTGGCCCTAGCAAAGACTCTTAGCTGGATAGCCCAGAGACCTATGAGAGAACCATACATGACAGGCAAAAAAATAGTCAATGTAAGGATGTTAATTATATCCTGCTGTACTCATTGATAGGGACATAATCTAATTGTTGTTAGATAGGAATCATTCAGCAACTGATGGAAATAGATAAAGGTACTTACAGCCAAACATTAGGCAGAACTTTTGTAATCCTGCAAGGGTGGGGGAGATTGTTGGAACAAGAGAGCTCAAATACACCACAATAAATCCCATAGGATCTCTCTCTCTCTCTCCCAAATTGAAGGATAAAGGTATTTTGATAAAAGTAGCCATTATGAGGTTATTGAGAAACCTGGTACTAGGGAAATGCCTAGGAATCCACAAAGATGAGCCCAGTTAAGACTCTAATTGTGGATACAGTGCCTGAATTGGCCTTTCCCTGTAATCAGATTGATGACTAATTTGTCAGAATAGAACATTCACCCAGTAACTGATTGAAGGAGATGCAGAGATCCACAGCTATATACTGGGTGAAGCAGGAGGAGAGTGACCTGAGATTGGTACGTAAAATAAAAAATATTGCTTTAAAAAACCCATAGAATCAACTAACCTGGGACCAAAGAGGCTCACAGAGTCTGAACTGACAACCAGAGAGCATACAGTGGACTGATGTAGGCCTTCATAAAATATGTTACAGTTGTGTAGTCTTCTTGTGGAACTCCTAACAGTGGGAGGAGGGTTGTCTGTCGTTCTTTTGCTGTTTATTCTTTATTCTGGGTTGATTTACCCAGTCTTAATATGAGGGGAGTTTTCTAGTCTCATTGCACCATATGTTTGGTTGATTTCCCAGGGAGACTTATGCTTTTCTGATTGGAAGCAGAGGAGGAGTGGATGTGGGTGAGAGGGGAGATGGGGAAGGTACTGAGAGGAGAGGAGGGAGGGGAAACTGTGGTCATCTTGTAAAAAAAATAGCTATTTTAAAAAGGACATCTTATCACGTCACATGATTAAGCAAAAACCTTCAAAGGTATACCAGGTTTTTTGTTTTAATTAACTCCAGATGTAGTCAAGTTGACATCCAACAAAAGCTATAACAAGCTTACCTTTTGTCAACTTAACTGATGATCGTATATACTTATGCTATTCTTAACTTTTAAATGAAGACAATCAAGTTGATAATAATGCCTAGCATGCTATAAGTATCCCTTGTACTACTGAAAATACATTATAAATTTAAAATATGTGACAATATCTTTTAAAGGATAGTCTTTAAATATCTCAAATTTAGAAATGATAGGCATTGATGTTCTCTTGGATGAAATTGCAGCACATAATAAAAAGATAAGTATCTATACAAACACATTCATAAATTTCACAGAAACACTCATGCCAATTACAATCATTGTTTCTGCAACTGATCACTTGGCCTTAGCTAGTATTTTTCAAAACCGTCCTCTATTATCCATTATATTTTTTCTACACCCTCTGCAAGTACACTCAGAAAGTCTTGACTTCTTTCCTGGAAGAGATCTACCTTCATTTCTGGTGGATCTGTGTCCTTGGTCATCCTTTATGGATTCCATTAAAGTATTTTCACAGTGAATTTGATAACAAGATGTTTTGGCACCATGAGATGCACTAAAAGATATCCTGTATTCGAGACATAATCACCCTAACTCCAATATGGAGAAATAATCCAACTTTCCTTTGTTAACCTGGATTAGTCACACTTCCAACACAGACGATTCCTTTTTTAACCTTGTGGATTAGAAGTATCAGAAGCTCAAAGTAGACATGGGGAACTCAGATCTTCCAGTTCACTGAAATGCTTCCTGTGGCTCCTGGAAAATGCATCCCTCCAAAACCAAAATGTCTAAGCCAGCTTAGCCTAAGGTCATAGAAAGAAAAAGCAAATATTTTCCCAGTAGGATCTTAGGAGTGATAAAAGAGTAGAATTATTACCACCCCCACCTCATCATTCCAGACTCCATGGATCTTGAGTATGGGAGAAGCCATACCATATATTAGAAACCGATTCAAAGCATACACTTCATTCTAGAGAACTGTGTCCCAGCCCTTCAGGCTGCTGTCACCTTATTCATATTGCAAGTATTTCTCCAGAAGACCATTTTATCTTTGTATCATGCAAGCTGCCTCAGTAGACAACATGGTAGTACGAGTGGAATCCATAGTTGTAGGCCCATGGTCACACATCTCAGGATGTGAATAGAGTTCTTTGGACAAAAGCAATATTGTGTGGAATAACATGATGATATAAAGTCATTCCGTAAGTCTATGTATCATGATTTTGGCAGAAACAGTACATGGAGGAAAGGCAAATACATAGCCTGAATAAGTATCTACTCCAGTTAGGACAAAGTGTTATCCCTGTGGAGAACGGGATCCATTGTAGTCAACCTACCACTAGGTCACTGGTTGGACACGGAGAGAATGGTGTCATTTCTGAGGTTTGTAGTTGATCTCTATTGACTGATAAGGTAGTCAGCAACAGATGTGGACAGGTCAACCTTAGTAGGTGGCAGTTCACAATGTCAAGCCTACGCATAACTCCCATCTCTGCCACCATGACCCCTTTGTTCATAGGCCCATTGGACAATGACACAGATAGCTCTGGGAAGGGGCTGACTGTTCACAAAATGGGTCATCCTATATAACTGATAATTGAGTGCCTCTTCAGATGAAGTCACCTTTTAATGAGAACTTATATGGCACAGATGTGTCTTGACTTGCTTCACCCATTAGGATAAAGTTATCTGCATCCTCTTTCTCTAGTTGTGTTTCTCATCAATTTTCTTATCATGGTCTTTCAAAGTCCCTGACCATCCACCCTATCCATTGGCTATAGCTCATAACTCAATGAACAATCACACACCTGGTCATTTTTTTTCTAAAAACAATATATTGTACATCCCATAGTTCTTCCCACTGGGAAAATTTATTTTTGCTGGTGTCTTTCATTGTCTGTAATGCCTTTGCTCTCTACCTCTGCATGATGCTTGTATACCTGCAAAATCATCATTAAAGCAGGCCCTCATTGTCTTTTCCTCTCTCAACATATTCCATGAGACAATAGGTACCTGCTTGGTAGCAGACTACATGCAACAAAAATAATACAAGTGTTTGGGCATATTCTTTCCTGTAACTTGCTTATGCTCTCAAGACTTGATTGAGTTCTATCATGTGTATATAACTTCCATTTTATGATGAAATTTTTGGATGCACAGCCTACCTTTGAATTCGTAGGTCAGATAATATTCCCCTTATGATAAGCTCTCAGATCAGCTGATAACGTAGAGGCCCAATTCAAATGTGCAGTTTCCACAAAGTCTAATAATAGACCAAGAAGTATTTCTCATAGAGAAAATAGTTGTCTATACATAATGACAGATAGTTGTTCCAAAATTCCAAAGATCTCTTCTGTGTTTTACCTATTTAGGTTTACCAAAGATCCCAAACAGTATCCATAACAACCATTGACATCTCAGGTCACACTGGGTCTACTTGATCATGGGCCCCAAGTGATAGAGGGACCTGCACAGTAGTATTAACTTTGCAAGGACCCATCTCCTGTTCCAAGCCCCACCCAGACCTAACAGCTTTCTGAGTCTCTTGGTATATGGGGTGGAGTACTCCTCTGGAATAAGGAAAATGTTGTCTTCAGAAGCCAAATGGGTTAATTAAATGTTGTGCTTTTTCTTGGTGGTGGAGGAGTCAAGTGTGATAATGTATTCTTCACCTTCAGAGGAATATTCTTGCTTGTCTTACACCACTGATATCCTAAGAACTTCTCTGAAATAGCAGGTCCTTGATTTTTGATTGTATTTATTTCCTATCCAGTGATGCAGTGAAGTTAATAGTAAGCTAGAAATGGTTGCTGCCTCTTGAACACTTGATACATTCAACTTAATGTTATAAATATAGTGCACCACTGTTATATATTGTGGAGGAGACAAGCAATCAACATCCTTTTGAACTTAGTTATTATACAAGAATGAGGAGTTAACAAATTCTTGAGAGAGAAATGTATATTGCGGGTCTTGTCAGCTTGTAATCAAATAGCTTATGATCTTATTATGGGTGGTATAGAGATAGAGTCATTTTCAGATCAATAACTGCATAAAATGAGCCACAAATGAGTTAATATGCTAAAGTCAAGACAACACCTGAAACTGGATTCACCACTTGACTGAGTTTTCAACAGTTTACTGTCACTCTCCCTGACCCATTTGCTTTCTGTATTGTCTAAATGTGATAATTAAAGGAAGATGCAGTGAAATCTACCACCCCTACAGTTGTCAAATAAAATTGATGTGAAAGTAATTTCTAAAATTCCTCAAGGGTTTGATTCACTATTTTCCCTTGCAAAACTGGTCTAAGGCCTTCCATTTAGCTTCATGCAAACACAGAGAAAGAGAGAAGGGAGAGGGAGAGAAAGAGTTGAAGGGGGACAAGAAATGATGAGTCACCAGAGATAAGATCAGCATTAGATTCCAATCAGCATGAGTTTTTCTCAACATTGTTTATGTATGATTGTGAAATTTGGAAACATGCACATTTTGAAGTGATTATTACCCTATTCATAGAAAATACATTCATCTAGCCATTCCCAAGAGGACATACATCATCTCATACAATTATATATGTTGTTTTATTCTAAAAGAAAGTTGGTGACCCTGTAACAATTTTGAGTGCATGAATCAAACACTGAAAGAAATTATTGTCTCTGTCAACTACTTTTATGTTCTCTGGAGCCTAATAATATTGTTCTCTAAGGACGTATCTTTTTAAATTGCTGATTACTTAGAGCTATTATATAGTTAGTCTTTATCACTGAGAGCTTGCCTTCTGGCCTGTTTCCACAGGAGACTTTATATTTGTTTTTCTTATTTAAATTTTTGGTGTGTGTTTATATTGTTCAGAGACATGCTATGAGTCTCATGTGAATAGTCTCCATTAGGCTGAGACAGAGATTCCACTAATTATATTCACATGAATTTAGAGTTAATTACTATCAAGGATTGCTTGCAATTTAAGCAATATTAACTAGGTGAGTTCTGTTGAAAAGCAACAATTTCTAACTATAGCTAATGACTACCTGCATGGTTACTTTCCATATCCCACAGATGACCTACTGAGTATAAGTGATCCAACTACCTATAAATTAAAAAGTATAGCACATATATGCAGAAGCTGTTATAAAGAAATTTGAAAGAATTTTATTATTAAGCTTATAATACAGTTAAGTGGGCAAATCTCTTTTCATACAAGCATGAGGATCTGAGTTTGAACTCTAAAAGAGATATCTTTTTTTAAAAAAATAAGAATATTGGTGTGATCTTGTAATCTAAGAAGTGGGTGAAGTAAAGATAGGTGGATCCTCAGAGCATGCTTGCCTCACTTCCTACATGACACCTGTCTTAAAATAGCAAAAAAATTATAAAATGAAGTATCTGAGGACTGAGGAACAGTACCCAAATTGGTTCTTTCACCTATACAAGAATGCACTTGAATGTTCATGTGAACTCAAAATATATATCTGTACCTGACCACACATAAATACATACATATTTACAAAAAATATAATTATAGTCATTTACTTATCAATGTTAATTTTATACTAAGACACATTTGCTCAAATGATCAAATAAAGTGTCAAGAAATCAATGCTGAATCTATTCAAAACATTGACTAGGGATATGTGTTATGACATTTTGATACATCCATAGATGGTCATATAAAGTGTCAGGAAATCAATGCTGATTCTATCTATTCAAAACACTGACTAGGGATGTTTGTTATGACATTTTTATACATATGGAAGATAGATAACATGAAGTACTACAGATGAATTTTGAGTGGGTTTTAAGATAATTGTGAGGCATTTAAAAGTTGTAGAAACTTTACCTTATACAGATGATGAGATTACTTTTAATTTTACTTTTGCTTGAGAGTTTAGAATAAGTCTGGTAGATATTCAATATTTCTTTCTTGTTATACTACAGGAAATGTCTTCCTTCTTTTCTTTCTTTTTTACTAAAAATAGATTCATATACCATGCAGTATATCTGGAGCACAGTTTCTCCTCCTTCTACTCTTCCCATTTGCCCTGCACCTCATCTGTTCCCAAGATTCACTCCCTCACCTACTAGAGGTTAAAAGAACAGGTCTACTAGAGAAGGCAGCCAAACAGGAAAAAAAAACAAGACACATTTTAACAAGACAAAAATCCTCATTTTGAGGTGGGGCAAGGCAAGCTAATAAGAGAAAATGAGTCTTAAGAGCATGTAAAAGAGTTAGCGATCCACCTGCTCCCAATGCTATGTCTCCTATAAAAAAACACCAACTAAGAACCACAACTTAGGCACAGAGGATATGGTGCAGACCATGCAGGACCTGTGCTTGCTGTTTTGGTCTCTGTCATCTCATGTGCTCTGCTTCATTGATTCAATAGGCCATGTACTCCTACTGTCCATCATCCACTCTGATTCCTATAAATTTTCCTCTTCATCGTCTGTTGGATTTCCTCATCTCTGAGGAGAAGTATCTTATGGAGACCTCCTATTAAGACTATCTCCCTGCACAAAGTCTGACCTTGAGCTCTGTACCTGCTCCCATCTGCTGCCAGAGTAAGTCTCTCTGATAATGGCTAGCCAAGTTTTTGATCTATTAGTATAGAAGAATATCATTAGGAATAATTTTATCATTTGTTTGTTTGTTTGTTTGGTATTTTTTGCCAATCCTGTTTGGTTCTACCCTAGGTTTCTGGACTATTCAGTCTCTAGTTCGTAGCCATCCAGGCAGTAGATCACACAGGCTAGCTCTTGGGGAGTGGGCCTCAAACTAAACAAAACATTGGTTGGCCACTGCTATAAATTCTGCAGCCACTATTGCCTCAGCATATCTTACAGGCAGAACAGACTATACCTTGAGAGTTTGTATTCTGGCTTCTCTGTCTGTAGCCTGCAAGGTACCCTCTCAAGCTAAAGAGATTGGAACATAGGGCTGAAAGCTCCAGACTGGCACTGATTTAACCTCTCTACATTCAAGGAACTATGTGGATGCCGCCCTTGGCGAGGAGGTTTTGGTTTCAGTTTTCAGCAAATGACCCCCTGTTTTAAAAACAGCCTGGGTTCTTTGAAGATAGACAACGCACACTTTTTTTTTACTTATTTATTTATTTATTCATAAAAATTTCCACTTCCTCCCCTCTTCCCCATAGCCTCCCATTCCCCCCACTTCCTCTCCTCCCCTTACTTCTTCAGGCCAAAGAGCTGTCAGAGTTCCCCGCCCGGTGGGAAGTCCAAGGTCATCCCCCCTCCATCCAGGTCTAGGAAGGTGAGCATCCAAACAAACCAGGCTCCCACAAAGACAGTCCCCGCAGTAGAATCAAAGACCAGTGCCGTTGTCCTTGGCTTCTCAGTCAGCCTTCATTGCCAGCCACATTCAGAGAGTAGGGTTTGATCATATGCTCCAGCACTCCCAGTCCAGCTGGCCTTGGTGAGCTACCATTAGATCAGTCCCACCATCTCAGTGGGAGGACGCACCCCTCGTGGTCCTGACTTCCTTTTTCATGTTTTCTCTCCTTCTGCTCCTCATTTGGACCTTGGGAGCTCAGACCAGTGCTCCAATGTGGGTCTCTGTCTCTATCTCCTTCCATCGCCAGATGAAGGTTCTATGGTGATATGCAAGATATTCCTCAGTGTGGCTATGGCACAAGGCCAGTCTCAACTCTCACCGAAAACCTTACTCGATGAGATCAGTTTTATTGTGTGCTACAGCTCCTCAGTTGTTTACTAATCATTTTAAAACAAGGTTTAAATTCTTCAAATGGTGAACCCTCCTATTTATGACCGGAGAAATGGGGAAATGAAGGGTGTCTTGGGTCATCTCATTCTTGACATTCATGTTTAGTTATTGCATAATTGATTTTAGCTTTGATTTCTACAATGTGATAATATAACAAAGTAAATATAAACTCAATAATTCAGTCATCCATTACCCAATTCATCCACAATTAAGAGTTTCATGATATCTAGGTATTAATTAGTTTGAATTTAATCTAATTCTGTTGTGTGTTGAAGTATATGTAGAATTTCATGTGATCCAATTATATAAACTATGTTATCTGACTCCATTGAAAACAGTTTTCATTTGGGGGTTCAATTTCAGCAGACATCTTATCAACCCATCTTAAATAAGCAATGCTATCTTAGTTATATATGGAGGGGATCAGGTTCAGGCAGTTTGCATTTTGCATATCAATACCTCAGCTTCCTTATATTTTTTGTGTGTTTTGAATATTTATTGGGGAATTAAAATAATGAGTAATAGAGTGATTGAAAGACAATTTCAGAAATGGGAGTAGCAAGCACTGCAAGTTTAAATGAACTGAATGAATAAGATTTGGTTTTTCCCATACATTGTAGTTATACTATATTGATTTTATTTTTACATATGGGTCATATGAAATCAATATAGTATAACTATAATATTTTTGATGTGAGTTCAAATATAAAAAATTTCATGTTATTTTAAAAAAGCACTACCATGCATGTGATACATAACTATAATCTCATCAATCAGGGGCTGTAAATGGAGAACTGGAGTTACAGACATGTATGAGCTTGATAGTAAATCCTGCTTTCTTATTTATTTATTTATTATGTATACAATATTCTGTCTGTGTGTATGCCTGCAGGCCAGAAGAGGGCACCAGATCTCATTACAGATGGTTGTGAACCACCATGTGGTTGCTGGGAATTGAACTCAGGTCTTTTGGAAGAGCAAGCAATGCTCTTAACCTCTGAGCCATCTCTCCAGCCCCTAAAACCTGCTTTCTTTTTTAAAGGTTTTGAGTTTTTGCTCCTGAAATCCTTTTTTTTCTTTTTTCTCACCTACCATGCTGAACTTTCTTTGCAAGTACCAGATTTTATCAGAGATTTAAAATTGTGTTCTAATTATATTAAGTTTAAAACTGTATAAGTAAAATGATACATTGAATATCAGAATTCCTCATTCAAGTGTTGTAATATTGTACTTTGGAATAATTTCAGATCCTGTCAAATGTTTTTGGTCATTAATAATGGTCCTAGGCTGTAAGCAGTTATTAATCCATATGTCTCAAATGAAAGAGCTTTATGTAGAAGTGTTTACAAGATATGAATATATCACTAGCTACAATTATGAAATAAAGACACACTAAACATGTAAAAGTTCATTGTAAAAGTGGAATGCTATCAAATTATCAAAAACGTAAGAAAAACATTGATGTAATTGCCTTGAGTAATATCTTTTATGGGAATATTTTATTTTTTTTTCTTTATTCCTTTATTCAATATCCTGACTGTCATTTCTCCTTCTTCCCTCTTCCCAGTTCCCACCCCCCTATCTTGCCTTTTGAGAAGATCTGCTTCTCCTCTGGTGTCCCTTACAAAAAGCTGGCTTCCTAGGAATATCAGCAAAGCAAGGCACAATAACATCTATGGATTCTAGCCAAACACCCTCTTCTCAGGACTGGGCAAGGCAACCCAGTACGAGGAAAAGGATACCATGAGCAGGTTAAAATATTTGAAGACACCCACATTTCCTCTGCTCTGAGTTCCCAAAAAACATCCAAACTAAAACCATAATATATTATCAGAGGACCTGAGCAAAGTCATGTTCTCTGATTTCACCTTCAGTCTTTGTGAGTCCCTAGAAGCCCCACTTCTTTGGTTCTGTGGGCCATACACTCCTAGTGTCCTTGAACCCTTTGGCTCCTAAAATTCTTTCCTTCTTCAGGGTGTTTCCCAAGCTTCAAGAGTACAGACTCAACGGAGATTTCTCTCTCCTCCCAATGTCTAGCTGTGTGTCTCTGCATCTGCTCCCATCAGCTGCTTGAAGAAGACCCTCTGCTGACAAGTAATATTATTTTTAATGTTACTTCTCTAAATGCACAGACAGCCTTCCATCCAAATTTGCAAGTTGGATTTGATAAAATTAATTGTTTTTGTAATATGTTGAATCAAGCATCAGGTCAAAGTAAACACATAGATACAAACTCTATTATCAAATTTATTTTGTAGAAGGGCTTACTATCTTGAGTACATATGTTAGCCAAACAACTTAATCTTAAAAAGAAAGTATTTATATATCATAAACATCTACTTATTCTTCAATTATATACCTATTTTTTTCTATCTGGTTTAAAAGACAAAATGTAAATTGATGATATGTGTGTGTGTGTCTGTGTGTGTGTGTGAAAAGGTGTTTAATATATATTTCATTAATTTAGTTGAGCACTGGAGATACCTGAAAAACACAGAAAGAATAGAGATTTTAGTTTTTAATCACAGCTTCAGAGAGTTCATTTCATGACTGTAGCCCCACGCACTTAGGATAGATATTACAGTTGCAGTACTATGTGGTAGAGGAGAATATTACCACATCTATTTTTATGCCACATCTTTGAAATCTGAGTGATGCAATAGATAGAATGGAATTTCACAATCTGTTCCCCAGAGTAAGAGAACAAGTCACTTGGAATCTACATGCTTACCATATTAGGCATCTTTGAAATTAGAATAAAAGTGTAGTAGATAACTGGACTAATGAGGCAATTTTTATTCATCCCCTTGAGATATGTGATTGGGTAACTCAGTGTGAGGTATAAGTTTAAAGCATAATGCCTGCACACTCAGAACCAGAAGCACTTGGACCTTTCAGTGAAGTTACTGAGGACAGGAGGACAGATACACAATTTCTAATATACCGGTTAGCTTCAGAAATTAAGACAAGTATCTTATGAAAATTTTATCCTGAGATAACATGAGTAAGAAAGTAAATGAGAAAGAGTAATTATGAAAAGAGATCCTCTTGATTTGTCTTTTCTCAACCAAGTAATCCCATGAAATAAATCCAACATTGATGAAAATTTTATTTACCGGGTTTCATATTCCGAACAACCAGAGGTATGATTTTTATCCATTCAAAAATATTTTCTTTCTTAACACATATCTCTCTTAATATATTACAGTATTTTCCCAATTTTTTATACTGTGGAAGAAGACTTTGGAGTACTTTAAACATTAAGATTATTATATATGAGGTAGGTAAAAAGAGAGAATATTGGTTTCTATCAATAGAATATTACTATACCCAGTGCTATTCTAAGGCTATTCTAACAGGTACTTAAGTGATTCTGACACAGATGCTTTTGAATTCAATTTTTTTTTTACTTTATTCGTTTCAAAGTTCCCACAAAAATAATGGAACTGAAAAACCAAACAGCACTTTCAGAATTCCATCTGCTCGGCCTGACAGACAATCACAAACTTCTGCCCCTCATCTTCACCATGTTCCTCTTCATGTATCTGATCACAGTTCTGGGAAACCTGCTTATCATCACGGCCATCAGCTCTGGCTCCCAACTGCACACTCCCATGTACCTCTTCCTCTCGATTCTGTCCATTAACGACATTTGTTATAGTACAGTCACAATCCCTAAAATGCTGGTGAACATTCAAGAGCAGGACAACAGCATAAGTTACATAGAATGTCTCTCTCAAATATGCTTTGTTTCAATTTTTGGTGGAATGGAGAATTTTCTACTGGCAGTAATGGCCTATGACCGCTATGTGGCCATTTGCAAACCCCTAAGGTACACAGTCATCATGAACTCCTTTCACTGTGTCCTGATGGTTCTACTCTCCCTCTTTCTTAGCATTATGGATGCCCTGCTCCACAGTCTGATGGTCCTGCGTCTTTCCTTTTGCACAGAACTAGAAATCCCCCACTTTTTCTGTGAGCTTGCACAGATTATCAAGCTTGCCTGTTCTGATACATTTCTTAATAATTTCCTGATTTTTACTGCAGCTTTTTTCTTTGGGGGTGGTCCTGTCTGTGGAATTATTTTTTCATATGTTTACATCGTGTCCTCGGTCTTGAGAATGCCAACTTCTGCAGGAAAGCACAGAGCCTTTTCCACATGTGCATCACATCTGTCTGTTGTTTCCTTGTTCTATGGGACAGGATTTGGTGTGTACATCAGTTCTGCAGTGACAGATTCTCTCAGAAACACAGCAATGGCTTCCATGATGTACAGTGTAGTTCCTCCATTGCTGAACCCATTTATCTATAGTCTACGAAACAGGGAAATGAAGAAAGCACTGGGGAAACTTGCTGGTAGAATCACTTATCTAGTGTGATTTATCCTGTGGTATCCATGTGGCATTTTAGAGAAATTCAAATTAAGTAGAAATCTAGTGAAAAAATCTTTTCCCCTTTCCTGTAGTGTCTAAAATGACTTCAGTGTGTGATGATGACTTGGCATACTTCAACTCATGCTCAATTTTGTTTATGTTGTATGGTCTGGATTAAGCTCTATCTATATTACCTTAGTTCTTAGAGCAGTTACTTTTTCCACAATATACAGAAAGACTACCTGAAATTACAGATATTATTGTATTTTTTTTCTCAAAAGTAGTTACAGTTGTTAAACTGGACTTGGTATAAATGCCACTGAAATAAAACTGCATCTATGTGATAGTATGATTTTTTTGGTGGCCCGAGAATTTCATATTATTACTTAGATTCTTATCAACTTGCTAGATATGTACTGAGAATCTATCTATCTATCATAGTAAGGATATCTATTATAATGTATCTTTATTAATACAATTTTACATTAAAATATCAGTTAGTTCAGATTCATAAAGACTTAAAATGAACAGTGAAATTGGTTTCAGTCCTAGGTTATCAGTTGCTACATTAGGGAATTAAAATATAACATTTCATATTTTTCAAATATGTAGGAAGATTTATAACAAGATATAGGTAAGTGTCATTTGATTCTACCAAAAAATTTCCTCCCAGGAACTGGTTTTATTTATAAATGCCATGGATTTAGGGAAAACATAGATGCCAAATTAAATATGATGCCAAAAACATACCATTTCAGCTCTTTGCTCTGTTACATGAATATTTAATTCTTGAATAATTAACAACACGTCTTTGCATTGGACTGAACGGTGGCATCGTGTCCATGTCCAGTTTTTGTCATTCAGATGTGATTGAAGAAGTTAACAATGTGCCTGTATATGGTAATACATTCACACACATACAAAGGAGCACTAAGTGGAGAAAAGTCATTTAAGTAACAAAGAGTGTGTACCCTAGGGGTAGGAAAGTGATGTATTTATATGGGGATATTGAAACATATGAAATTAAGATGTTTTACTCAAAGCATATTATATGAGTGTATAAAATCCTCAATTAAAATGAAATAATTTATTATAATCTGGTCATAGAAAATGCATTAGAAACAGCTTTTATTAGTCAAAATACTAAAAAATTCCACTAAGAATCTACAGGTAGATTTTTAAATAATTACATATTTATAATTTCTTATTATATTTTTACTGAATATATTTTGTATATTAATACTAATGCTGTCTTTCAGTCCTGATTTAAGTGTATGAAAAGATAGGTGTGAGTATGGGGCTAACAAAGAGAGATAGCATAGAGAAGTAGATAAGTCTGTCTTTATGTTAAAAGCTATGGAAAATAAACAGGGGTCCAGGAAATACTGACATATTTGTCTAATCTTTGGATGCCAAATTAAATATAAACAATGAGAAAGAAGTGCCTCAAGTTAATGTCAATACAAAGTATCTCTCCATTCCCCAATGAAAATTAACTTCTAACGTGACAGAACTCACAAAACTAAATACACAGAAAGAAACTAAAAGCTCAAATTCATATTTGGAAAGTTTTTAAAAAAAATTGCCAGAAAAAATGAAAGCTTTTCTTAATAAAGAAAGGGAAGAAGAAAAATATGTAATTATATTTTTCCAACGTAATATTTTATTGATTATTTTGGAGTTCCATAAAATTAACCTCATTCATACTCACTTCTCACTCCATACTGCTGGGAGGTTTTGGGCAGGCTACTGGGCAGTGGAATGCATTAATCATCTTATCATGTGCTACATTCTGTATGAGCAGGACCAGCATGCTAGGCAAGATATACCAACTGATGCAATAGTTTGAAAAGTCCTAAGAAATAATGTCACTTCTCGGATGACTTTGAGACTTTTCTACATAAGAGAATTTAATGACTGATAACGTAATCCTGATCTCATGGATGTGAACAACATAAACCCTAGGTTAAAACCTGCTGCTGTTATTTTTAAATGTCCATGCTGATTGTCTTATACATATTTGTACTTTTATCCTTAGACCTGGGGTGCTTTCACCCATGGTCAGAGAATTTCTTTCGATGCAGGCAGTAGTCAATGGAGAAAGTCATAACTGGAAAAGTGCTGAGAATAAAAGATTGAGTTCTCATTCCTAAATGAGACACCTATAGTCACCACGACACCAAGGCTCAGTCAGTGAACATGGCAGAAGACAAGGAGAAAAGAATGGAATTCATGAACACCCTGTGACTGTGGCCACCTTCACAAGAACAAGGCTGCCAAACAACTTGCACAGATCAAGTGCACAATCTCAAGGTCAAACTTCTTATATAGGAGTTGTTGGGAGTGTGTAGATTTTGGAGGAGGCAGAATCCTTCATTTTGGAGAATGTGGAATTAACTGGATTCAGTACATCCTCCAAAAAAGTGTACATTAAATTGGAAAGAATTTTGTGGTAGATATGATTGTACTTGGATGTAACAATTTATAGAATTCTGAAAAATAAAAATGTAAACATTTAAGTAGAAATAAAAAAGTGACTACTGAAATATGCTGATAATTTATCTAGTTTTATTAAAAACTATACATAACAACAATGTCATAACTATTTCTTGCCAAGAAACAGCTAAGCTATGTGTATGAATCCACTTTTTAATATTTCACTAAATCAGCTCTTGATAATTCACAATTTTCTTCTAATACCACTTTTAGATATTTTTATATATCTATAAATTTCCCCACGTCATTATGTTTTTTCTCATCCTTCTTTTATTCAGGGTATTATTATTGGGAGGTTACACCATATTTTTCTATAAATCAACATAAAATCTAAAAAGTAGCTTTTCTTTTTATTTCTACTTATCCACATCCCATGCAATGTCCTGTAATTTATTTCTTTTGGAGGGAGCCAAAATGTACTGCACATTACTTAATGAAAATAATGACTTGCAAACCAGCATTTGATTGTTAATAATATCAAATATGAGTATCAAACTTTGCAGCTATAGATAGCAGAAACAAGTCTTCAGGTTTCTGAGTGCAGTTCTTATTTTTAATCTATTGTTTTTATACAATGTTTATTTTTTCAGGAAATTATCTACTTTGAAAACAATGCAAAACCCTGTAGCTTTATTATGGTGATAATTTCTAGCAACAAAGGAGATAATCATGTTGATCTGAATGAATGCCTAAATGTATGAACATCAAGATCATAAGAAATAAAGTTATATATTCACACCCTACTCCTGGAGTACTGACTACAAATCCTTCAATCTAAGGGCACACAACAGAGACACACTTGTGAAAGCATCTGTGTGAGCTTTATTCATCACCTCACCTTTGTAAACTAAGAGTAAATCACTTAGTGACACTAAGAGAAAATACATGCATAGTTTATAACCCTCATGTAATAGCAAAATAAGTAATATGAATAATGATATAAGAGCTATGATCTGCTTTGTAATAGAGCTGTATAAGCATCCGTGTTGGTGGTGACAGGAATTTATTATGACTATTGCATTTTGTTGATATACATTAATATCTACTTTTGTCAGAATCAAATAAGAAATCATGGTAGTATGAATGAGAATGACCTTAATAGGTTCATAGATTTGAATACTCTTTTCCCCAGTTGGAAGACTTGTTTGTTGAAGATTAGGAGATGTAATCCCATAAAAGGGAATGTTTCAGTGGAGGTGGAATTTGAGGTTTTATAACATCCCACTATTCCCATTGTCTTTTTCTGTCTCTGCATTGTGGTTGCATTTCAATTGCAAATTCATTTCAGTGGCAGCTGCCTGCTGTCACCTTCTCCAACACCAAGGTCATAGATTCTAACACTCTGAATCTTAAGTCCTAAATTAAATGCTTTCTTATACAACTTGTTTTGGCCATGATGTTTTATCACAGTAAAAGAAAAAAAGTTAGCTAAGACATGAGCAAAAACACTGCAATGTAGGAAAAAGGAAATGCAATATTTTATTTAAAGGGAGTTTTGCTGGGTAACTTCTGCTGCAGAGAGTAGAACACCTTCTGATTGGGATCTCCACCCTGTATCTCAGATAGATGCAAATAAGCAAAATACCTCCAAAAAGAGTGCATGAGTTTGCTGAAAATAGTGGAATAGTGTATTCATTATGCCGTTTAGTTTTCAGTATTTTGCGACAGTGGTTCCCATATTTACATTTGTGGACTATCTTCAGCATCAGAGGATATTTTTTAAATTCTGGTTTAGTATTGGTTGAGTAATCTTTGTTTTGCACACTTTTTTTTTAACAAGAGGTGAATCTAAGGCACTATCTGAGAACCATTCTTCTATTAGTAATACATTCTTTAAGATATTTACAGTTCCTGTAGAACACTTACCTATATTTCTACAGTGTACATTCATCGTATTGACCCTGGAAGCACACTACCCATTTTATCTGGAACCCTTCCTCCTTAACACATCTTTATCCCAACATCACACATTTTAAACTTTTATTATCTTTAAACAATTGAGTCCATACTGCTGTTCATAATCACGTATGTTTGTGGTTATTGACTGGAGCTTCACAAACCTACCAGTGGCCATCCGCACAACGTAAAGTGACTTTCCCTCACTCAGAAGCCACAGATTTCCAATAATGCATTGGGGACTTTGCATTTCTCAGCACTCCTCTCCATCGTCTGGCTCTAATATCATTTCTATTCCCTCTTTCACTACTTTCCATTTATCACAAAGAATAGACATGAATACACATGAAATGTGTCAATCTAAGAGCTCTCAGTCCATTATTCATGCATTTCCAACAGTTATGTCTCTGCATTCATCACTACCTTCTTAAGTGAAATTCATTTTTATTAAAAATGAGAAAATACATCTATAGGGATATAAATATACATATTAAGAATGAAGTTTTACCACATTACTATTTGGTAAAATGATGAAAATGTCCTTATATTCCTGTCTAAAATCTCCATGGGCTAGGTTTTTGCCATGTCCACTATCACCAACATGATCTAATAGAAGCTCTCACAAGTGGGAAGAAGTGGAGAGGAAATATTAAAGATGTTCAAAATTCTGAATAATTAGGGATTGAGATAAAAACTATTTTGAGATTTCTCTTTGCAATAGTCCAACATGACCAAGATGAACAAAACAAATGACAACATATTCTGGTAAGGATACTATGATAAGCTATGTGAATCTCTCAAAAAAGCAAAAGTATATTGATCATATGATCCAGCTACACCACTACTTAGCATGTCCCTCTGCCAGAAATATTTCTCTAGCCATGTTCAGCCATTGTTACTATATTATATCTGAAGCTATTCTTTAGTGACAGGCTCCTGAGAGGGAGAGCCAGGGTATTAAAAACAAAGAAAATAGGTAATTTGCAGATCAAGAGATCTTGCACGAGATGATGTCTCTGTAAGCAAATTTATTAAAAGTTATATTATCTTACATATGTTTTTCAGAGAGAATATGGGGCAGAATCGAGAGAATGCTTTCATATAATGGGGTGAGGTCAGTAGGAGGCTAATGAAACAATATGGTACAAAATGAACACAAGATATCCTTTTTAAGATTTTAATGATTTTATTATTTTATTTTTAAATTGATTTTATTGAGCTATACATTTTTCTATGCTCCCCTTCCTTCTGCTTACCTCCCATTCTCTCTTCTCTCATGGTCCCCACGCTCCTAATTCACTCAGGAGATCTTGTCTTTTTCTATTTTCCATGTAGATTAGATCCATGTATGTCTCTCTTAGGGTCCTCATTGTTGTCTATGGGTTCTCTGGGATTGTGAATTGTGGGCTCTATTTTTTTTTGTTTTATGTGTAGAAGCCACTTATGAGTGACTACATATGATATTTGTCTTTGTGTGTCTGGGTTACCTCATTCAAAAATCAAAACTTTATGGATTCATCCATTTGCTCATAAATTTCGAGATGTCAGTTTTTTTCTGCTGTGTAGTACTCCATTGTATAAATTTTACCATATTTTCCTTATCCATTCTTCTGTCTGTGACATTTAGATTGTTTTCAGGTTATGGAAATAATGCTGCTATGATTGAGCATTCCATTGATATATACCAAGAAGTAGTGTTGCTAGTTCTTGAGGTAGATTGTTCTGAGAAATTTTCTGAGAAATTGCCATACTGATATCCAGAGGTTTTCCAGTTTGCACTCCTACCGCAAGGATGGAGTGTTTCCTTTACACCACATCCTCTCCAGAAGAAGTTGTCATCAGTGTTTTCGATCTTGGCCATTCTTACAGGTTTGAGATGGAATCTCAGAGTTGTTTTGATTTGCATTTCTCTAATGGCTAAGCATGTTGAGCATTTCCTTAAGTGTCTTTCAGCCATTTTAGATTCCTCTGTTGAGAGTTCTCTGTTTAGGTCTATGTACTATTTTTTTTCATTAGATAATTTGCTGTTTTGATGATCAAATACTTGAGTTCTTTGTATATTTTGGAGATTAGTCCTCTGTCTGATGTGCGTTTGGTGAAGATCTTTTCCCATTCTGTAGGCTGTCATTTTGTCTTGTTGACAGTGTTCTTTGCTTTACAGAAGCTTCTCAGTTTCAGGAGATCCCATTTATTAATTGTTTCTCTCAGTGTCTGTGTTACTAGAGCTATATATCCTCAAAGGATGCTCAAGCATAACACAAGGACATGTGCTCAACTATGTTCATAGCAACATTATGCATAATAGCCAGAACCTAGATGTCATTCAACCAAAGAATGGATGAAGAAAATGTGAAACATTTGCACAATAGAGTACTACTCAGCAGTAAAATATAATGTCATTTTGTCATTTACAGGTAAATGGATGGATCTAGAAAAAAAAAGCCAGTATTTTGAGTAAAATAACCCAGATCCAAAATAACAAATATAATATGTACTTATTCATAAGTAGATTACTGTAACATGAAGGCCGGCTTGTTGGGGTATCTGTCCCACCTGGTACCCCACAACCGGCAAGTTCCAAAGAAAATCACAGAGAGTATGCATTAGGTTATAAACTGATTGACCCATTAGGTCAGGCTACTTATTAGCTCTTATAACTTATGTTACCCCATTATCCTTATCTACGTTAGCCACAAGGCTCAGTACCTTTCTCAGCTGGGCAGGTTACATTCTGCCTCTTTGGTGGTCTGAGCACGAGTGGTGGAGGGAGCTTCCTGCTTCCCAGAATTCTCCTGTTCTCATTGCATCACCTCTACTTCCTGTCTGGTTTTCCCGCCTATACTTCCTGCCTGGTCAATCAGCATTTATTTAAAATATAATTGACAGAACACAGACAATTCTCCCACACCAGATTATAGACAATAAAGCAAAGAAAAACCTGCCTACGGCCCACAACTACAGAGAATCTAGACAACAAAGAGAACCCTAAGAGACACATACATGGATCTACATAGGAAGAAGAGAAACCCAAGATCTCCTGAGTAAATTGGGAGGGTGAAAGTCATAGGAAAGGGTAGAATAAGAGAAGGGAGGAAGGTAGGTTAATGGAGAAAAATATATAGCTAAATAAAATAAATAAAAATATTACTAATTGTTTAATATTACGGCTTATATTTTACAGATAACCAATAGATTAAAAACTGGAAGCTCATTCCTTTTTCTTTTATATTTTTTACTGTTTAATTTGAAATATAACTAAATATATGACTCAATATGATGCTTTCTAGATCCATTCATTAGCCTGAAAATTTCAAGATGCCATTTCTTTTTTACTACTGTATAGCACTCCATTGTATAAATGTGACTCATTTTCCTTATCAATTCTTCAGCCGTGTAACATTTAGGTTGCTTACACATTCTGGTTATTACAAATAATGCTGCTATTAACAGAGATGAACACATGTATTTGTGGAATTATTGAGCATCCTTTGGGTATATACTCAAAAGTGATATTTCTGGGTCTTGAGGTAGGTTGTTGCTTAATTTTCTGAGAAATTGCCATACAGATATCCAAAGCAACTGTTCCAGTTTTCACTCACACTATCAATGGAGGAGTGTTCCCCTTATCCACATCATCTCAAGCATAATCTATCATCAGTGTTTTTGATCTTGGCCATTCTGACATTTCTCTGATGGCTAAGGAAGTTGAAAATTTCATTAAGTGTCTTTCAGCAATTTTAGATTCATCTGTTGTAATTTATCTGTTTAGGTCTATACCCCATTTTTTATTAGATTATTTGTTCCTTTGATCAATATTTTCTTGAGTTCTTTCTATATTTTGGAGTTTGATGTGGGTTTCGTAAACATCTATTGCCATTCTTTAGATTGCTGCTCTCTCTTGTTAACCATGTCCTTTAATTCTTCACAGAACTTGAAAGAAATAATACTCAACTTCATAAGAAAAGGAAAAAAAAACTTAGGCTATCTAAAACAATCCTGTATAATAAAGGAACATCTAGAGCTATCACAATCCCTGACTTCAAACTCTACTACTAAGGTACAGTACTGAAAACAGCTAGGTATTGGCATAAAAACAGACTGAGGAACCAGTGGACTTGAATCAAAAAACAGAGATATCAAACTACAAACCTATAAATATCTGATTTTTTTACAAAGATGCAAAAAATATAAAATTGAAAAAGAAAGCATATTCAGCAGATGGTGCTGGCATAACTGGATATCAACATATAGAAGAAAGAAAACAGATCCATAAATATTGTCATGCATAAACCTCAAGTACAAATAAAACAAAGACCTCAACATAAAACCAGTCACACTGAATCTCATAGATGAGAAATTGTCAATTACACTTGATTGTATTGGCATGGTAGACCATTTCCTAAATATAACCCCAGTAGCACAGAAACTGACAGCAACATTTTTCAAATGGACCTCCTGAAACTGGAATTCCATTTCTAATGAAAGGAAATTCATGCCTGATAATATAAACATAGCCAAGTACCCATGGCTATTAATTCTATGGATTCTAGAGTTAAGCCTACTACTGTCACTTTCCTAAACTGGAATAACTTTAAACTGTTTTTCTAATACATATTTTTATACATAGATAAGCGTAGCTCTTACCCACATTAAACAAGCTTCTTTTTGCAGCTGCTTAAGAACATTACAGAAATTCACATTAATCAAAATGCAGAGAATATACCGTAACATACACAAGTCCATTTTGCAAATCAACCATGTAGCCTCTACACCAAAGGCGCAGGAAACCTCAGAGAAGGTGAAGTAGAAATACTAATACAAGAAGATGACCAAGATGTCAGTCAGCTATTAAATACCATCTTTTATATATGACAGGGAAGAAGCACTCATAAAATGGCAACAATAACGTAATCTATACAAAATAAACACAATTATATTACTAGTTCAAGTAGTAATTTGAATTTGTAAAATTTCACAAGGACCATATGCTGGATGAAAAGTTACAGTTTTGCAAGGGAACAGCAAATGCTTTCTAATAAATTATTCAATTCCAAATTGTTAGTATTATTCACATATTCATATGAGCAACAGTGAGTGGACACACTGGAATACAGTCTGAGAAGTTAGGGTATAAGAAGGCTTGACTAAACTTGTGGGAAGAATAGTTTGTTCTGAGCTTTAACATGTGCTTTTTCAATGTAAGCTAAGTAAACCACAATGATTCATTATTCTCCCACTATCCTTTTTCCTTTAGTGATCATATTTTGTGGTCAGCATTTGCATCTTAGCATTGCTTTGTGTCTAGTGCTTTCTCTTGTCTATTTTGTGTTTTCTCACACTGTTTAAGATCACAGAAAATATTTTTATTATTTTTACACCGAATAACAGCCTGAATTTAAGATGTTATTTTATGATATTTTCTTTGTTGATGTATCAAAAGCAATTGAAGTTGATAAGGTGTGCATTAAAAATTTCCTGCTTAAAGAAAATGGGCATCATTGTAGTAGAAGGACTAGTATGTTGTGGTTTGAAGTAGATCTATTTGGATTATGGGAAACTGACTGGACACCATACTTTAGTAGCAGTAAGAATACACAATATAATAAATGTTATCATCAATAACATTTTATTTATTAGAAAATATTAGGAGTTTCACTAGCCAGGCAGCAGAAAAGCTAGTAACTACACAGAGCAGACCATAAAGGGAATTCTATAGCACAGTCTGTGACTGCACGGAATGGACCATGAGAGCAGACCAGGAGAGGAACGCTGAAGAACAGGCTGTAACTGCACAGAGCAGAGCAAAAATGTGGGCTAAGAGAGACTTATGTGGTACCCTGAGATACAGACAGTTACTGCAAGGATTAGACCAAGAGGCAAAGACACTGCCACCATCAACTGAAGGAAGAAATGGGTAGGCACCAACACAAGAATTCATTCAACAGCCTGAAACGCAACATGATAAAACCAGAACCCAGTGGTCAAACAATAGGAAGACTTGATCTTCCTGACACAGAAGAAACAGAAGAACATGATTTTAAATATAACTTTATTAGGATGATAGAGACCCTTAAAGAGTAAATGAAACATTTTCTTAAAGGCAGGGATTTGGAGTCCAGATCAATACAACTCTCAGGTTTGGGGGCTGGGATAGATGCAAGGGGTTGGGGTCTACGCTCCCAACTTAACACTCAGTTTGTGTTTTCTTTATTTTCTTTATTCCAAATTTCAATTCTTGAACTGTTTGAACTGTTTTCTTCACCTTTTTGATTCTTTTCTCTTGGTTTTCTTGGGTTTCTTTAAGAGATCTATGGATTTCTGTCAGTTTTTTGTCTTTTTCTCCCTTTCTTTAAGAGAATGTTTCATTTACTCTGTGGTCAGGCCACAGAGTATTTAAGTGAACCCCCAAAAGACGAACAGGTGGTCCCTTTCCTTTCCTCCTGATGGTCACATTTGTGGCCTCCCAGTTCCCACTTTGCGCCACCGGAGAGCGCAGGATTCCCATTAAACCTGGATGGTTTTTAATGTGGATTGTTTTGATTTGGCTTGAGAGGGAATTTGCATTGACAGAGAGCTCATGTTAGGAAAAATTCTTAACACTGAGGGAATGGTGGAAATGAAACACTGTAAATATACAAAAACTACAGACAAGCATAATCAACATAATATAACAAATGATAGAAAGAACCTCAAGTGTTGAAGTAACTAAAAAAAATAGATTCACTGGTCAAAGAAAATGTTAAATCCAACAAATTCTTAACACAAAACATCGAGGAAATCTGGGACACCATGGAAAGAGCAAACCTAAGAATAATTGGGATAGAAGAAAGAGAACTCTAACTCAAAGGCACAGAAAATATATTCAACAAAATCATAGATAAAATCTTTCACACACTAAAAAAGGATATGCCTATTAAGGTACAAGAAGTTTACCAAACACCAAATAGACTAGACAAAAGAAAAAGACAAAAATATTCCTTACCATCTAGTAATCAAAATGCAAAACATACTAAATAAATAAACAATATTGAGAGCTGCAAAGAAAGAAGGTCAAGTAACTTATAAAGTAGACCAATAAGAATTATGCCAGACATCTAAATGGAAATGTTGAAAGCCAGAAGATCCTAGACAGATGTATTGCAGGCACTAAGAGACCATGGATGCAAGCTCCGACTACCACACCAACAAAGCTTTTAATCTACATCGATATAGAAAACAAGGTATTCCCTGAAAGAACCAGATTAAACAATACCTATCCACAAATTCAGCCTTACAAAAAAAATACCAGAAGGAAAATTTCATTCCAAGAAATCTAACTGTATAAATAAAAATATAACAGCAGATAACCTAAATCATCAAACCACAAACACTACCACTGAAAAATAGCAGATATTAAAAACCGCTGTTCATTAGTATCTCTTAATATCATTGAACTGAATTCACCAATAAAAAGACACAGGCTAACAGAACAAATATGAACACAGAATCCATCTTTCTGTAGTATACAGGAAATACACCTCAACCTCAAAGACAGACATCACTTCTGAGTAAAGGATTGTGAAAAAGATCTTCTACTCAAATGGACCTAAAAAACAATCCTAATACTTAACAAAATAGATTTTAAGCTATAATCAACAAATCAGAAAGATTTATGATTAATAAGTAAATAAATAATAAATAAATGAGAAAAGACTAATCACAGGAAAAAGAAAACATCAAGATGAAATCTCAATCCTGAATATCTATGCTCCAAATACAAGAGCAACCACATAAGTAAAAGAAACATTACTAATGCTTAAACTGTACTACCAACCACACACACTAATAGTAGAAGACTTCAACAATCCACTTTCCCCAATGGACAGGTCAACCATACAGACACTTAACAGAGAAATAAGAGAACTAACAGATGTAATAACTCAAATGGACTTAACAGACATCTACAGAACATTCCACCCAAATACAAAAGAATATACCTTTTTCTCTGAAGCTCACAGAATCGTCTTTAAAACTAACCACATATTCTGTAACAAAGCAAACCTCCACAGATACAAACAAATTGCAATAACACCCTGTATCTTATATTCGATCACCATGATTTAAAGTTAGAATTCAACAACAACATTAATTACAGAAATCCTACAAACTCATGGAAATTGAGCACCCGTGGGTCAAGGAAGAAATAAGAAATTAAGGACTCCCTAGAATTAAATGAAAATAAAGGAAGAACATACCTAAACCTACTGGAGAAAAGTTCATAGCACTAAGTGCCTACATAAAGAAAATGGAGAAATCTCACACAAGCAATTTAACACCACACCTGAAAGCTATAGAACAAAAAGAAGCAGACTTGCCCAGGAGGAGAAGTCAGGAAATAATCAAATTGGGGATTAAAATCAATAAAGTAGAAACCAAGGAAACAACACAAAGAATCAATGAAACAAAGAGCTGATTCTTTGTTAAAATCAACAACATAGACTTACCCTTATCCAAACTAATCAAAAGTCAGAGAAAGAACAACAATTTTACTACAAAATCAGAAATGTAAAGAGGGACATAACAACAGTCACCAAGAAAATCCATAGAATCATTAGGTCATACTACAAAAACCTGTACTCCATCAAACTAGAAATGAAAAAAGATGGACAATTTTCTGGATAGGCACTACATACAAATTAAATCAAGATGACGTGAAATATATATATATATATATATATATATATATATATATATAAAATTGTTTTTATTAAGCTACATATCTTTTCACCTTCCCTTCCTTCCTCTTCCCTCCTCTCCTACCGTTTCCCATGGTCCTCATGCTCCCAATGTACTCAGGAGATCTTGTCTTTTCCTACTTCCAATGTTGAGTAGATCCATGTATGTCACTCTTAGGGTCCTAATTATTATCTGAGTTCTCTGGGATTGTGAATTGTTGGCTTGTTTTCTTTGCTTTATGTCTCAAAGCCACCTATGAGTGAGTACATATGATATTTGTCTTTATGGGCTTGGGTTACCTCATACAATGTGATATTTAAAAGATTCATCCATTTGCCTGCACTTTTAAAAGTTTTGTTATTTTTTCTGTTCTGTAGTACTTCATTGTATAAATGCATCTCATTATCCTTAATCATTCTTCACTCTAGGGCATTTAGGTTGTTTTCAGGTTATAGAAACAATGCTGCTATAAACATAGTTGAGCACATAGGGATGGGATAATAGATTAGTGTGAGCTAACTCAAACTAATAATAATAGTGAGTAATAGAGTGACTACTTGTGAGTTATAATTTATAGGCAATTACATTGGTATAGATTCTTGTATATTGATACAAAGTTAAATTATATTGAATATTGTATGCATTCATGTTTCTACCACTGCTTAAAACATTTTTTATATATTGTTATATATTTATCATATTTCAATGTACATCCTCTGATCAAGATACTTATATATTGTTTGCATTTTGAGGTCATTGTCCTCACTTGTTGGACAGATGCTTATAGTATAATATTCAAATATGAAGTCTTAGTCTTTAAGTTACATATTAAGTATTAAGAAATATAGATCAGTAGTCATCTATGTTTGTCATACTTATAGTTATACTAATCAGGTTCGTTAGATACATAAAAATTATATTCTGCAAAGATAGATAATCTTTAACCACCTCAAAGAGATGTAGAATATGGCATTTAAATAATTTAGTGTCTTAGGACTTGCAGAATACTATTCCCAGACCTATGACTTAGTCAAGAACACTAATTTTACTGTAATATAACCTGTGAGTAATTCCTACTTGCCTCTGACATGGCCACCCTTGTTCATAACCATAGCCTCTGCTTTCCCCATAGCTTCCAGGAGCTTGTCTCTTCCTCAGGAGAGAGGCTATCAATTCTGAATCCCAACTTCTCATTTCTAAGCATCTCCCTGGGGTAGCAATCTGTTCCTCAATATGTCACATCAACCAGGCAAGCTACCCCTATCAGAGTGCCTTCTAATGATATCAGAAGTAATATTTTATCTAGCCAAACTGCAACCACTGTTGCAACAAATCAGCTACTGCACACAAAAGTCAGTGATGAATATTACTGAGAATGAACTTCAAGTATTATTAAGCTGATCAGATCAGTTGGAATAATATCAAGTAGAGAATCAAACATTCACTCATGCATATGGACTAAAAACTCATACCAAAAGTCATAAACAATGGAAAATGTGCAAGTTCTGAATAAAAATACAGAAAATAAAATTTCAAGATAAACATATCACCTCTGAAAATTAGCTATTACATAATAGTGATTTCCAATGAGAACAACTTTGGTGAAATTCAAAGAATTCATTTAAAATTATAAATATTTTCAAAGATATAAACATGATACTTCAGTGAATTCCAAGTTAATTTTTATTGCATTCCTCCCTTTCTTCCTCCAGTGTGGGTGTGCATGTATGTGTGATGAAAAAACTGTGCAGATCACAGAATAACTTGGGGTAGTCTGAACTATTCATTTATGTAGGTCCTATGTATTGAACTCAGGTTTTGAGCAATCCTACAAGTTATCAATTTACAATCAATCAGAATTTTAAAAACAAAAACAAAATGAAACAGACAAAAAACTATACTGCCTTTAACCAAGTTAAAAATATTGAAGACCTTCTACAGAAGATGAATGAATATGGAAGTAACTGAGGGAAACACACACAAATCAAAAAAAGAAATGTTTCTTTGTGAACATGAAATAAAATAAAAAGCATTTTTAGCATATAAATAGGATATTGAAATCAATAATATTTGTCTCAGAACCTACAATGCTTACATATTTATTTGGTCATTGATTCGTTACAGTCAAGAACCTGCTCTAAGGAGTCTTACCAGAGCCCCCATCACATCTTTGTTCCTCAGGCTGTAGATGAAGGGGTTGAGCATGGGGGTGACCACAGTGTACATTACTGAGGCCACAGTGCTTTCTTGAGACGAATGGGTCCCAGCAGAACTGAGGTAAACCCCAAGTGCTGTTCCATAAAATAAGCAGACCACACAGAGGTGAGACCCACAAGTTGAAAAGGCTTTAGACTTGCTTATTGCAGAAGACATCTTCAATAAGGCAGAGACAATATGAGAATAGGAGAAGATGATGCCAGTGGCCGGAAACACACAGATTAAGGCAGTAGCTATATACAACAAGATATTATTGATGAGAGTATCAGAGCTTGCTACCTTAAGAACCTGAGCTAATTCACAGAAGAAATGTGGGATTTCTGTGCCTGTGGAGAATGTCAGTTGCTTCATTAGTAGGCTATGAAGCATGGAAACTGGTAAAATGATGATCCAGCACATCAGAACAAGGAAGCCACAGAAGTGAGGGTTCATGATGACTGTGTAGTTTAAAGGGTGACAGATGGCCACAAATCGGTCAAAGGCCATTACAGTCAACAGGAAATTATCCATTCCTGCAAAAACCATAAAAAAATATACTTGAGTGAGGCACTGTATGTAGGTGATACTTCTGCTCTTTGTTTGGATGTTCACCAGCATCTTTTGGATAGTGGTAGAGGTGAAACAGATGTCAACACAGGAGAGGTTGGTCAGGAAGAAGTACATGGGGCTGTGGAGGTGGGAGTCAGAGCTGACGGCCAGGATGATGAGCAGGTTCCCAAGCACTGTGACCAGATACATGAACAAAAAGATGCCAAAGAGAATAGGCTGCAATTTGGGATCACCTGAGAGTCCCAGTAGGAGGAATTGTGATCCATGTGTGTGGTTTTCTTTTCCCATTCCTGGGGGCTTTCTCTTTGACAAACAAGCAACTGTTCAGAAATCATCCACATTGCCACAAGTCCCACATGACTTTACACTGTCATCCTTGAATGGTTGTTCTTAAGCCTTCAGGATCCTTCCCAACACCACGATGTCCTTGGTGAATAAAAATTTCATTTCACTTTAAATGTTTATAATGCTTCAAAATTTTTAGTTTATCAGAAACCTTTCATTTTAAAACCACTCAATTATTTAAATTCCCTCTTGGTTTATCAATAAGTATTAACTATAGAATGGTCACAAGACATATGTACCAGAATGACCATAGAATTTCCTTGTTTCTAAAGTCCTGTAATAAATAAAATATCCATTTTTAACCCAATCAATATTTATTTTCTAAATTTATAATTATTTGTATTTTAATAATGGGCAAACATTATTCCATTTATGAATATTTGTCCTATTAGATTTATTACTGATTTTAAAATGACTTTCTACAGTAAGAATATCAATAAATGATACCTGTCATTGCTATTATTATTCTCTTTTATGATATGTAATATATATATATATATATATATATATTCCTTCCAAATATCAGAATGAAGCTTGGTTTAAAAACTGAATTCTCAGCTCATATATCTAGGAACAACATTTTAGTTTACCAAATCACCATTTATGTGATTCTGAGACAGTTATTTAAACCCACTTAGCTATAAATACTTTTACATTTTGACATTTACTACATAAGACTGAAAGGAGAAATTAAATGAAATTACAATTCATTTGTTCTATTGGGGTTCCTGTCATAAGCAGTTGATATTTCAAAAAAAAATACTAACTTTTTTTCTGAGGATGCAATAATTCTGTACTACAGGTCTATTTAGCAATATCTGTTTAAACTTGAACATCGATAAAAGATGGAATTCTGATGGTTATAAATACAACCATTAGTTTGAATGAGTGCAACTTTTTTGATCAGTGAACCTATGTTCTTTTAGTCAGAAAATGCCCATGTGTTTTCTTGCTAGATATATAAGAAGTAATGTGGGCTGCACGGAAGAGAGGGAGGAAGGATTGTACAACAATGGGGCTGATGAAAGTCATCACAAGGGAACCCACAGAGACAACTGACCTTGGCTCATGGGAGCTCTCAGATATTGGACCAACAGTGAAGGAGTTCACATGGGACTCACTTAAGCACTCTACATGCATGTAACAATAGTATAGCTTGATCTGCTTGTGAAACCCCTAGAAGTGGGAGTGGGGTCTGTCCCTGATGCTTTGGCAAGCTTTTGGGAACCTATTCCTAATACTGGGCTGCCTAACAAAGACTTAATATAAGATGAGGATCTCAATCTTACCTCAGTTTGATAAGCTATGCTTTGTTGACACCCATGGGAGGTCTGGTCCTTTCTGAACAGAAACAGAGAAGGAGTGGACTGGTGGGGGCAGAGGGGAAGTGGGGGGAGAGAATGGGAGGAGAGTAGAGAGAGGAAATTCTGGTAGGGATGTAAAATAAATGAATAAATTTAATTAAAAGAAGAAGAAAAAGAGTACAAAATAACACAACACCATTGAATTAAAATGAAATAAAATAATAGATATAGATATAGATATAGATGATATAGATATAGGATGGTGTGTTCGCATAGTCATGTCCATGATAGACAGTTTTTTTTAAGTTAATGCAATCAAAGGATAAAACAAGTATTTGACTAAAGCAACCAAGATTTCTAAAGTAAATTATCTTAAAATATTAAGATAATAAATATGATTATTAGAAGTAAAGATTTTCATGATAGCAGTCATTATTATCAATATCTATTTAAGCTTAACTAAGACATAAATCAATATTAAATACTAAGTTATTGCATAGAAGTGGGTAGGAAAAGTTTTTCTTAAATACAAATGTTTCAACAGAGAGAAGAATGGTGGGTAACTGCTAATCTGGGAGGTAAGAAACAAAGAAGCATTCACAGCAAAGAGAAGGGGACAGGCATTAGTTGTATCAGATTTCAAGAAGTGACTGATGGAGAGCAGATGGCATAGTCAAAAAGAATACAATGCATGAAGAAAAATAAAAACATCCTTAATGCCATCATCACACTGGTAAATTCAAATTCACCTACTGTCTGAAATTTACGACAGTTTTATCTCATCATTTACCTTTCCAAAGACTCAAATGTATCCTGAAATGTAAATGCTGAACAAATAAAAATTTTGAAATCATAATAGTGATGTGCACCTAAAGTCAATTATATAACAAGAATTAGAATCCAACCTCATCATAACTATCCCTCAATACGGATACAAACTGAATAGTATAAACTATATTCATGTCAAATTTTAAAGTAAGGACATGATGAGAAGTTAATAGCAATTTTAGAAATGTTCAATTAACATAAGGATGTTAGTCAACAAATTTTCCATAGCAATTTATTAAAACAACAATTGCAAAAGAAAATGCGGTTAAAAAAGTTAACAGCCATTTTCATTGTTAGATGCTAAAGGTGGAGTATGTCAACCAACAAAACAAGACAATTTTCTAATCCTATAAGTAATGATTATTTTCAAACCACAGTCTAGAATATATTAACACACTAGCATATCTCTGGCAATTCCATTAGCAGGTTAATTTAATTTCTTCCAGTTTCAATCCTGTTTTTCTTAACACTTAAAAGATTACTTTAAAAGAAAAGGATTAGACAACTTATATGACAAAGGGAATGCCACTGAATGTTGAGCCTCATAAATAATTAATTATGAGTAAATGTTAGTAGAGAAAAAAAAGTAAAACACTAATTACAACTAAAAGTAACTAGTGATATTGAAATTCAAGTAATCAGGAAAAAATAGGTAACAGAACAGAATAATTAAATATGATAAAATTGACAAAACCTGGTTCATAAGAAATTTTGATGGGTTGTTAATGAGTAAATAATTGAATGCAGAATGTCTGGAAGGAGAGCACATGGAAAGAAAAATTGAAGAACTGGAGATTATACGAAATTCTCTTTTTTAAGAAAAGTTGTGGAATTTTTATGTTTAAATTATTTTCTTTATCCTTTGACATTATAGCATAATTACATCATTTATCCTACCGCTTTTCTTCCTTGAAACCCTCCAATGTAACACTCTTTGCTCTTTTTTTACACACACACACACAAACACATGGTCATTTCTAAATATATAAATACAATCTATTCAGTCTATGTACTGTTACTTGTATGTATGTTTTCAGGACTGATTATTCCATATTGGATAACCAATTTCAGTGTTCATCCCTGGGGAAGACTGTTTCTTCTGCTTTCAGTTTTCTATAATTGCCTGCAGCTTTTTACATCCACTATATTTTATCATACTCTTTCCTCTTCTACCACTTCTTCCAGACCCTCTCCACATCCCTGTCAATTCAACTTCATGTTTATTCTCTTTCTCTCTC
Source organism: Myodes glareolus (assembly GCF_982192425.1). Lineage (NCBI taxonomy): Eukaryota > Metazoa > Chordata > Mammalia > Rodentia > Cricetidae > Myodes > Myodes glareolus. Next base: position 107,000,537 of record NC_142029.1, read on the forward strand.
TCAAAATCTCTCTGTAATCAAACTCCCAGCCACAATCAAAACAGAGAAATTGAAAAACAGGAAATCAGTAAGATCAAAACAAACTAACAGACCCCCCCAAAAGCCCCAAAAGACAAAAAGTGCACACGCACACACATACACACACACACAGACATTTTGTGTTTGCCAACTTCTGAACAAAAGTTATCCTTCTTTATATGAGGCTCCAGATTCCAAAGAATGAGATTAAAAAATAGAGTAGGAACAGAGAAAGAATCAAAACTGTGAAAACTAGTGTTATTTCAAAATACAGAATCAATTCCAGAGATAAAGTGATTCTGTTGCATTCTCATTATTATTATTTTATAGATAAAGCTATTTTTTTAATATCACGAGTGCTACTGTTTACCTCTAAATCCACTGTCTTGACCAAGATATACAGATTCTCTCACATGTCCGTCACTAATTTTTTCTAATTCCATAACCTGTTCAGAGCAAACCCACATGGATTATTAAGAGTCTAGAATAATATAATTGTAGATGAAGGCCAATGACATGGTTGAAGCTTCTATGATTTAAATCATTTAATTACCAGAGCTCCTCATTAAATAAATAAATTGTTCTATTTCTTTTCCAGGTCCCAACACTTTAGTTTTCCCTGAGGGAGAAAATGAAAATTGCAGAGAGAAAAACTTTCAGTTGATTTTATATTCAGGAGGACTGTAACCAGGAGACATAAACCTATTTCTTCTGAGTGAAGGTTATTTCAAAAGTTACAAGGAGTCTCCTATTAGAGTATTAGTTTGTATGAGGATCCTAGAGATCATCTCTCTTTGATATCTGGGTAGAATTTTGGAGATTCTTGAATTTTTTTTTTTGTCCACAATGTTATGTTAGATGATGACAGCTTATGCTGGAAAAGTTGTGGAGTAAAGTGAACTCTTGCTTTGCTGGTGGGAGTGCAAGCTGGTACAGCTCCTTTGGATGTCAGTGTAGCAATTTCTCAGAAAATTAGGAAACAACCTTCCTCAAGACCAAGTAACACCACTTTTGGGTATATATCCAAAGGATGCTCAATCCTGCCATAAAGACATGTGCTCAACTATGTTCAAAGCAGCATCTTTTGTCATAGCCACAACTTGGAAACAATCTAAATGTCCCTCGAACAAAAAATGGATAAGGAAAATGTGGTACATTTACACAATGGAGTACTACACAGCAGAAAAAAATAATGACATCTTAAATTTTGTAGGGAAGTGGATGGAACTGGAAAACATCATCATTTTGAGTGAGGTAACCCAGACCCAAAAGGACAATTATGACATGTACTCATACATAAGTGGTTTTTAAACATAAAGCAAAGAAAACCAGGCTACAAATCACAATCCCAGAGAACTTAGACAACAATGACGAACCTAAGAGAGACATACATAGATCTAATCTACATGGGAAGTGTGAAAAGACAAGATCTCCTGAGTACATTGGGAGCATGGGGACTGTGGGAGAGGGTTGAAATGGAGGGAGATACAGGAAGGAGAGCAGAAAAATGTAGAACACAATAAAAGTAAATAAAATCAAAAGTTCTTATTTTTCTTTGTAATTTTTATATTAAAAAGTTCAAATTAAAAGATACAATTACATATGTTTAATGCATGCAAGATTATGTTATGTAACACTGCATTTCATGAATTGATTAAATACACATATGCTGTCTCATATAGTTATTAATTTTGTGGTAAGACACTTAATATGCACTTAGAATTTTTCAAAATACTCGTGAAATATGTTAATATGTAATTAGAATTTTCTATATTTTGACCAATACCCTCACTTCCATTGGCCTAGATTTAGCTAAATAAGAACCTTATTTTGTATTTCTATGAAATAAACTTGGTGAAATTGTGATCTGATTGGAAATTATCTCACTTCTCACTTTGTAATATGATCTTGGAAATTCCTTATGGTTTGACTAGGCAACCCACATACTACAAGATGAATTTTTCCTATTTGTGAATGATCTCATCAATGGACTTCATGACTGAGAGATTGTTGATTTTGAAATCTAACATGACTGTGTGCTTAGGACAATGATTGTAGACTTTCAGGTGCCATTTTAGGGTACTGGAGCAGAACGGTTTGAAAGGTGATCCTGAGATGCTTCAATTACTCTTTATTCATATAGCATTGAAGGGGAGTTGATTAGGCGAGGTATCATCTTATTTTGGGCAGATAATCTTGTTATTTGAGCAAATAACAAGCTTGTGGGCAGAGTTAAGCAGGAGTACTAAAGTGCAGGAGGTACAGTAAGAAAACAAAGACTTGGAATACAGGGATTTTTCTTGGACTTTATGGGTCCAAATAAGAGATCAGTACTTAGGGGTCAAAGCTCATTTCTTTTTCCTTTCCTCCTCCTCCTCGTCTTCTAATGAAATTATTATTTGCTACTAATACTTTATTCTCAGATAAATAAGATTTCCACATTGTATTAATCCAAAATATCAAATCACTTCGATCCATATGTGCTTTCTTAATTTTTTATATTTTTCTTTTATTAAAAATAGTTTTCAAAATAAAATATACTGTGATCATGGCTTACCTTACTCCAACTCCTCCAAAATCCCCTCTGCCTCCCTTCCTATTCAGATTCTTACTTTTTCTATCTGTCCTTAGAAACAAGCAGGCATCTGAAGAATAATAATAAATCAAAATAAAATAAGATAAAATGAAAAGAAACAAGGTGGAACAGGACAAAACAAACAGAAGAAAAAAGCCACAATGAAGGACAAGAAACAAATAGATGCAGAGACATGCATTTATACACACAAGACTCCCATAGAAACACATCCAAAAGCTGCAATATATACACAAAGTCCTTTAAGGTATTAAAATAAAACGACAACCATGATACAAAGAGCTTCTGAGGATGTCATTCAGCTCATTTTGTGTTTGTCATCTACTACTGGGCATGACCCTTACGAGTGGTTTTTATCCTCCACTGTGACTCCACTGAATAAATATAATATTTTATTTGTAAGTGACTCTTAATTGGAGATAGCTTCTGGATTACAGATGGGGACTTATGTCCTCCTCTCCCCACTGTGCTGGGAACCCATTTGGCCTAAACTTTTGTAAGCACTGAGCACACTGCCACAGTCTCTGTGAGTTCATATGTTTGTTATACTGTGGGGTTTAGAAAATACTTATTTCTTGGTGACCTTTATTACTCTGGCTTATGAAATCCTTCTGCCTCCACTTTTGCAGAGTTCTCTGAGGCCTGAGGGGCAATTATGTAGGCATATCCCATTTGAGATGAGTGTTTGGATCCCTGAACCTGAAACTGGTCAGCAGGCAAGTCTCCTGTGGCCATGCTGCTCTACTACCATCCCCAGCTGCATCAGAGAGCCCCAGAGGCACATCTCCCACCTGCACTGACTGACGGAAGAACGGAGTTCAGTTTTCCCAGCTGGACAGCCTTGCTTTCTAGGCCTTGGGTCTGGGGTACTGCCTGTGCCCTGCCATCCCAGTCTCAGAAGCAAGTCAGCAGGCAAGTTTCCTGTGGCCAGGTTGCTCTACCAATATCCCCAGCTATATCAGAGGACCTCCAGAGGCCCAGACTCCACCTGCACCAATTGAAGGAAGGACACCAACAGTCAGTCATCAGACAAGACTCCTGTGACCATGCCACTCCACCACAAAACCCAGAAAAATCAGAGGCTACCTAGATGCACAGGCTCAACCTACATGGAATGGAGGGAGAATCAATGCCTGTACCTATAATTACCCCAAACCCATATGAATCGAAGGCAATATAGTAATACATTCAACAAGACAAAGAGCAATATGGCAGGACCAGACACAGTGGTTCTATACCAGCAAGATATAACCTTCCCAAAACAGATGAAGCAGAAGAAAACGACTTTAAAAATATCTTCATGAAGATGACAGAGGCACTTGAAGAGGAGAGGAAAATTCTATTAAAGAAATGGAGATAAAGACAAACAAAAATTGAAAGAAATCAATAAATTCCTTAAAGAAAGCCAGGAAAGTTAAGAAAAAACAGGAATCTAACAGGGGAAGAAACAGTTCAAGACTTGAAAATTGAAATAGAGGCAATAAATAAAAGACAAACACAGGGAATTATGGAAATAGAAAATCTGGATAAACAAACAAAAAACATGGATGCCAACATAATCAAGAGAACACAAAAGATGAAAGAGAGAACTTCAGGCAGTAAGACATGATAGAGGAAATAGATCTCATTAGTCAGAGGAAATGTCAAATCCAACAAATTCTTAACACAATACATCCAGGAAATATGGGACACCATGAAAAGAACAAATCTAAGAATAATAGGAAAAGAAGGAGAAAAATGCCACTGCAAAGACACAAAAAATATAATCGACAAAATCATAGAAGAAAACTTTACTAACCTAAAGACAGACATGCCAATGAAGGTACAAGAAGCAAACAGAACACCAAATAGCTGGACAAAAAAAAATAGTCCCCTCACCACATAATAGTCAAAACATTAAACACAAAATAATGAAAGAATATTAAGAGCTGCAAAAGAAACTAAAAGGTAACATATAGAGGCAGATCAATCGGAATTAAACCTGACTTCTCAAAGGAAACTCTGAATACCAGAAGGTCCTGGACAGATGTTCTGCAGACACCAAGATAGATCACCAGAGACACAGACATTCCCAAATATTCCAATCAGAGGAAAAGATGGGTAGGCAAGGTAAGACCACACTCAACACCAGAATGAGCAGCACAATACCATTAAAAGCTAATAGCTCTACAACAGTAAGACTTGATCAACCAAATATAGATGAAGCAGAAGAAAATGACCTAAAGATAACTTTAGGAGAATATTTGAGGCCCTCAAAGAGGAAATGAAAAATTCCCTCAAAGAAATGGAGGAAAAGAAAAACAAAAAATTGGAAAAAAACCCATCAAATCCCTTTAAGAAAACCAAGAAAAATTAATCAAATTGAAAAATACTATTCAAGACTTGAAAGCTGAAATAGAGACAATATTGGAAACACAAGCTGAAGGAATTATAAAAATCGAAATTATCTAAACATTATTAGGAACAACAAACGAAAACATAAACAGCAGTATACAAGAGAAGGAAGAGAGAATCTCAAGTGCTGAAGATGCAATAGAGGAAATAGACTCATTGGCCAAAGAAAACATTAAATCTAGCAATAGTTTAACCACAATATCCAGGAAACATGGGACAACGTGAAGAGGCCAAACCTAAGAGTAATAGGTATAGGTAATAACAACAACAACAACAATAGGAGAAGTCCAACTCAAAGGCACAGAAAATATATTTAATAAAATCATAGAAGAAAACTTTCCCAATCTCAAGAAACATATGCTTATGAAGATACAAGAAGCTTACAGAACACCAAATAGACTGGATCAAAAGAAAATGTCCCCTTGCCAAATAATAATCAAAACACTAAATATACAGAATAAAGAAAGAATATTAAGAGCTTCAAAGGAAAAAGGCCAAGAAACATATATAGGCAGACATATCAGAATGACACTTGACTTCTCAATGAAAACAATGAAAGCCATAAGGTCCTATTCAAGCGTTATGTAGATTAAGAAACCATGCATAGCAGCCCAGATTACTATACCCAGCAAAATTTCAATCACCATAAAAGGACAAAGCAAGATATTCTATGACAGAACCATATTTAAGCAATACCTATTCACCAACCCAACGCAACACAAAGTACAAGAAAGGAAACAAAAGCCAAGGAAAATGGCTATATCAACAAAAACACAGGAAATAGATGATCTCACAAGAGCAAATCCCAAAGAATAGAAAAACACATGAAATAACATCCACCTACAATGAAAACTAAATTAACAGGAGATAGCAATCACTGGTCATTAATATCCCTTAATATAAAGGGACTAAACTCACCTATAAAAAGAAATAGGCTAACTGATTGGATATGAAGCCATAACCCATCTTTCTGCTGCATACAAAAAATACAACTCAAACTCAAAGACAGTCATCTCCTTAAAATCAATGGTTATAAAAATATTTCCATTCAAATGGACCTAAGAAACAAGCTGGTATAGCTATCCTAATATCTTACAAAATAGAATTCAAACTAAAATCACTCAAAAGAGACAAAGAAGGAAATTGCATACTAGTCACAGGAAAAATTCACCAAGAAGAAATCTCAAGACTAAACATGTATGCCCCAAATATAAGGACATCTCATATGAAGAAAAAAAGCACTTCTATTGCTTAAATCATGCATTAAACTCACACTAATAGTGGGAGACTTCAACACCTCACTCTCACCACTGGACAGGTTTGTCAGACCGAAAATTAACAGCAAAACAAGGGAACTAACAGATGCTATGACTCAAATGGACTAAACAGACATCTATAGAACATTCCATCCAAACATAAAAGAATATAGCTTCTTCTCAGCACCTCATGGGATCGTCTCAAAAATTGACCACACACTAGGTAACAAAACAAACCTCAACAAATACAAAATAAATTGGAATCACTCATGCATCTTATTGGATGATCATGGCTTAAAATTAGAATTCAACAGCAACACTAATTCTGGAAAGCCCATAAACACATGGAAATTAAACAATGCTCACCTGAAACATCAATGGATTAAGGACAAAATAACAGAAGAAATTAAAGACTTCCTAAAATTCAATAAAAATGGCCACACCACAAACCCAAATTTATTTAGGTTGGGGGTGAGGGGTTTTTATAGGAGAGCAAAAAGCGAGGTTTACAGAAGCGAGATGCAGGGTGGTAAATTCTTAACCTAGATAACAATGAGGGGACTACTCAGCAGTTTACTGTTCCTCTTATCCTGCCTCCCCCTTTCCTGGCTGGTGACCAGATGTCTGATTGCACAGCCCCTGACTCGTGACGAGCCCCGCTTTATACGTGACTCAGGCCTTGCAATCCTCTCTTTCTTTGTTTCTATGACCAATCCATAAATCTGTCTCGCAGCCAGATAAGGCTGTCTTTGCTCTAACCTCAGGTATCTTTGCTCAGCATTCCGGAGGCACTGAATTCCGGAGGCCCTTAGTTAAGCTTGCTATCTGAAAACCTTTGCAGAACGACATAACTGTGGTTAAGACGAGTTGGGGTCCCTCACCCTCTGACTTTGCAAGCTGTGTGCCTGCTCACATGTTCCTGGCTATGCCATCTGTACTGGAAGTACCCTCTATTTCAGCTCTGGACCCAACTAATGAAACCCCACCTTTGCAACCTCAGTGGTCAGCTACCTCTATACCCACACTTTCTACTCCTGTTCCTTCAGCCCCTGCCATTGTTCCTTTGACCTCTGTTTCTACTACTGTCCATTGAGCCCCTGCCATTGTTCCTTAAACCCCAGTTTCTGCTCCTGTCTCTTCAGCCCCTGCTGTTGCTCCTTCAACCCCAAGTTTCTGATTCTGTCCCTTCAGCCCCCACCGTCACTCCTTCAACCCCAGTTTCTACTTTGGTCCCTTTAGCTCCTACTCCTGTTTCTATGCTGGTTTACCCACTGCTCCCGACCAGGCTAAGGAATTCACATCTTTCCAACCTCAATAGTCAGATACTTCTGCTTCTTTACCTCCCGCTGCCTTACCACCTCCCTCTGCTTGCTCTTCAGATATCTCCACCTGCCCCAACTCCCTGCTCCAGCAGCCCTGGGTGGGATTTTGGCTAGGGACTGGTTTTTGACTTGGCTCCTGACAGGTCTTTGTAAGGTTGCCCTCAAGCCAGTAATCTATACTAAGCTCTCAGAGAGCATTCAAGATGGGAAGAAAAATCCTTCCGCATTTTTGGAATGCCTCACAAAAGCTCTGTTACAATATTCTAACTTAGATCCAGAAACGACGGAAGGCAGACAATTACTAATGACTCATTTTTTTAATAAGTGCTACTCTGACATTAGGGCGAATCTTAAATGTTTGAACAAAGGACCCTTGACTCTGAAGGCAGAAGTCTTATAGTTGGTTTTTAATGTGTACCACGTGAGAAATGACTGTCACATGCTAACCATGGCCTCCCGACCAGCCGAGGTGACAGACTGCCCAATCTGTGTTGTTCGTGCTGCTACCTTGTCACCCTGAGCTCGAGAACTGCCAGGCCCATGTTTCAAATGTGGTAGAACTGGTCATTGGGCTCAAGCATGCCCTAATCCTCATCTTGGTCCCACGAGACCTTGTCCGAGATGCCATAGGGAAGGATATTGGGGAGTAGATTGTTCTCATGCACATAGTGGCATGGAGACATCAAATCCAGAAAATTCCTAAGTTGACCTTCTAGGTCTGGCCATGGATGAGTGCGGCTGTCTAGGCTCCTTTGACCCGACCACAACCGTCATCGGTAATAGGGAGCCATGGGTAAACATCACGGTGTCAGGACGGCCCATCGCCTTTCTCTTGGACATTGTAGCCACATATTTGGTAGTCGGGGAATTCTGGGAGCCTACCTCTCCTTCTAGTTTCCCTGTTGTTGGGGTAGGGGGACAGCCTTGTCTACCTCAGCAGATCCCACCACTTAACTGTATTTTTAGAGGTATTTATCTCACTCATTCATTTTTAGTCATGCCAAACTGCCTGGTACTTCTCATGGGAAGGGATTATTCAGTAAAAGTAGGGGCTTACATTTCATTTGTTCCTCCCATTTACCTTACCCCAGACTCACCAGCAGCTCCACTCCTCTTTTCCAAGACTCCCAACCTCCCAACCCCAACGTGTCTTTTCCTCTACCAGCCATGCAGGTAGTCCCTTATGTCTGGGACACCCAAAAACCCTCTGTTGCTAAGCACCATTTCCCCATTGTTATCCATTTACAAGATCCTACTAAGTATATCACTCAAGTTCAGTACCCCCCTCTCTCCAGAGCGTTAGGGGCCTTAATCCTATTATCTCTGGCCTTTTAAGAAAAAAACCCACTTCCTACCTCTTCTCCCCTTAACACCTCTATACTTGCTGTTAAAAAACCTAATGGAACTTATCGCCTAGTTCAAGACCTCCAGCTCATTAACTCCGCAGTGGTCCCTCTTCATCCTGCAGTGCCTAACCCTTACACACTTTCCACCATTCTCCTAGGAACCTCCCACTTCTCAGTTCTAGACCTCAAGGATGCTTTTTTCTCTATTCCTCTCAGCTCTCAATCTGAAAACATCTTTGCCTTCACCTGGACTGATCCTGTCACTCACCTCTCCACACAGCTCACCTGGACTGTCCTTCTCCAGGGATTCTGGGAAAGCCCACATCTGTTTGTCCAGGCATTTACCTCTGACCTGCTCTCATTGTCTCTCCCTAAGTCTAAACTCATACAGTATGTGGATGACATTTTACTTTGCAGCCCATCATTGCAGATCAGCAAAACTGATACTTCCAGTCGTAAATTTCCTGTCCAAAAGGGGCAATCGAGTCTCACCTTCGAAAGCCAAACTGTCTACCCCATCAGGTCATTTATTTAGGATTAACTAAAACCCCAACTCAAAAGGCTATACCCTAGACAGAAAGAAACTAATTCAGTCCCTTGAAATTCCATCGAGAAAAGAAGAGGTTTTATCATTTCTAGGAATAGATGGCTTCCTGCATTCCTGGATCCCCACTTTTTCTCTCCCCACACACCCCTTATATGAGGCAGCTCTCAGCTCTCTGCATGAGTCCTTTCTCCATCCCATTTCTAAACCATTCCAGAGACTCCTGCAAGCTCTTATTCAGGCCCCAGCTCTTCATCTCCCAGATTTAACTTGTACTTTTTACCTCTATGTAAAAGAGAAGGTGAGATATGACCCTGGGGTCCTAGGACATCAACCGGGACCTTCTTTTGCACCTGTAGCATACCTGTCAAAGAAGCTGAACCTCACCACTCAGGGATGGGCACCCTGCATATGTGCTTTAGCAGCAGCTGAACTTCATATTTGTGGATCAAAAAAACTAACTTTTGGGTCACCCACCACTGTCTTCTCCAGCCACAATGTGTTCCACCTCTTAACTTACAAATGCTTCAAAACCTTACCCTTTTCCCAAGTTCTTTCCCTCCAGGTGGCACTAGTAGAAGATGCCACAGTCACTTTCCAATGCTGCCCACCTCTTAATATCTCAAATCTCCTACCTCAACTTAACATTAATTACTCCCCATTTCACTCCTAGATAGAAATCTTAGAGAATCTACTGCTGCACCCCTCACATATACAGGAGGGCAAACTGTCCCAGGCCCCTTAACCTGGTACACAGATGGCAGCTCCTTTTGTGATGGGACCCATAGAGCAGGGTATGCCATAATATCGGATACAGGGGTAGTGAGGCACGGGCACTTTCTGCCCATACCACTAATCAGCAGGTTGAATTGATAGCACTTAGCTCTGTCTTCCAGTTAACAAAAGGACACTCTTTAAATGTTTACACAGACTCCAAATATGCCTTTTATACCCTCCTGTCCCACACAGCTATCTGGATGGAACGTAGGCTTTTTACAATGAAAGGAGCATTCATAACTAACTCGGGTTATATTATGGACCCGTTAAAAGGCTCCCATCTCCCCAAAGTGATCGAATTTCTTCACTGTTGGTCTCATCAGACTGACAGTTCCATTATTTCCAAGGGAAATAACTGGGCTGACCATGCAGCTAGAACAGCAGCATTCCAGAGCCCAAACCTATCTCAAACACCTCAGGGGTTTCATACAGTACAGCCCGCATTCTCAAAGACACCCCCTGACACCCAGCAAATTGTGTTCTACCTACATCAGCTCTTTCATCCTAATAGTAAAACTCTGTTTTATGTTGTCAAGGCTCACCCCCAACCCACCCCTGAGTACTTAGAATTCTTAAAAACTATCACTGCCTCTTGTCTAATCTGTCAAAAGTAAGATCTGAAGACCAAATACTATAGCTTCCCTTTCCCCACTCACCAGGCCAGGGACTCCCATCTAGGAACTAATTGACAGTGGGATTTTACTCATATGGTCATGGTCAATAGAGTTAAATATCTCTTGGTCTTGGTGGAAACAATGTCTGGGTGGATTGAAGCATTTCCCACCACTAGTAAGAGGGATCAGACAGTTTCCAATGTTCTTCTCTGAGAAATCATCCCCTGGCTTGGAATCCCAACCTCTCTTCAGTTGGATAATGGCCCAGAGTTCACCTCCCAGATTTCCCAAAATTTGTCCAAGGTTCTTAACATTCCCTTGCATTTTCAAATCCCATACCACCCTCAGTCTTCAGGGAAGGTTTAACAAACTAATCACTCTTTTTAAAATGTTCTTGTTAAGATGTCACAGGAGCTTCATCTTGACTAGGTAAAACTTTTGCCTCTGGCCCTTCTTAGACTTAGGGCTCTCCCCAAGAGCCCCCCTTTTATCTTGCCCTTTAAACTCATGTATGGGTAGCCAGTTTTAACCCTCAGCCTCTCACCTAAAACCATTTCCCTTCCTGATCACCTGCTTGCTCTATTGTTATCCCATCTACACTCCCTATTATGGGATTTTACCAATTACTCATTACCTCAGCCATGTGTTAATTCATGCCCACCGCTGATTAAAACAGGGGATCAGGTATTATTCTCTCCCCATACCAACACCCCTCACCCCTTTCCCCTAAATGGCAGGGCCCCATTTTAAAAAAGTAATTCTTGTAACTCCCATAGCTGCCAAGCTTGAGGGACTTCCTCATTGGATTCACCTGTTGCATCTAAAACCTTTTACTCTTCCAGCTCAAGATACTCCCTCATATGAATAACTCAAACAGGGCCCTATTCCCTTAAGTTTCAGAGGACACCAAGATCAGCCACTCTCTCTCTAGTTCCAGAAAAATAAAAGCCTCATCCTTACTCAACTCTCCTGTGCCCAAAACTCCATATACTCTCCCTCTTCCTCTTCCTCCTATCTGCTTTTCCAACTTCTCCACATCTCCAATGTCATGCTTAAATTTCCAGTTAACCGCTCAGCTGTTATTACAGGGATTATCATTAAACATGGAGCCAGAGGTACAAGGACTGTCAAAAGCCCATATGAAAGAAACAATAATTAGTTTTTTGCCCCAAACTTCAGAAATCTCACAAAACAGACATTAACATAACAGGTTTATCACTGACTGCAGCAGTGTTTCCTGGATGGTAAGGTAATACCATGATGCAAAAGGAAAACCAGTGCCTTAGGATTTACTTCAAGTAAAACATTAAAGGCTCTAATAATTATCTGTTTCAATAATTTCCTCCTTCTTCCCCATCCCCACAATCTTCCATTCTATCATCATAATCATAAACTTTTAATATGTATAAAATTTATTTCTTTTCGAACATTTTTTCATAAGCTCCACAGAGTCAATTGGACCTACCTAAATGCACTAGACTAACCCAGAATAAGTATCATTTAATTTTTCCCCTATCCTGGTCTTGGGAACCCCTGGGAAATTCCCTCCTCCCATCCCCAAAAAAGAACCCCCCTCTATCTTGCATCTTGGGACTCTCCTCTCTTAATCACAGGAGTCTACAGACATAATTTTCTGCCTTTCCAGCATATTGCGAGGTCCATGATGTCAGCCAGCCAGTTCCTCAGAGCTGGAAACAGCAATCAGCCACCCCCAGACATGGTCAATCATCTAAACTCCTCAACGCCCACAAAGTCAGCATGAAGCAGTCACGAGAGATCTTATGGCACCCCATTCTCATCCATTAAGACTTCCTCAATCTCCCCAAATTTTGGTAATAAACAAAATGTTGGAATGTAATTATTCAGCCATGGTTAAGACTGCACTTCCGTGTTCTAAAGGCAGTCATGTGAGGACAGGCCCTCAGGAACAAAGGGCACTGTGTGTGACCCATATGTGCATATCTGTGGCTTCATCCACATATGACTGAGCTAAACCCTTGTGCACACGTGTGAGTTATCCATCACCTCCGTCATCAGTGTGACATAGTCCCACCAACCCCCGGTGCGCGTGAGCAGGGTAGCTTTTAAAAGCTGGATGCACCATACTCTCTGTCTGCACCTCGATCTCTAGGCCTGTGCACACTGCCCTCTAATAACCTCCTAAGCTGGTTTGTTGGCATTCTGTGTCTTCTTCTCACTCACACCAGGTAATTTTACCCTGTCTCCAAAAACAAAACAAAAAAAACACCACCACCACCAACAAAAAGAATTAGGGAAATACTAATACTTGTAACCCTTGCACTTGGGATGCTGAGGCATGAGGATAACAGTGAGTTCAAGGCCTGCCTCATCTACCAAGCAAGCTCCAAGGCTGTTACATAGAGAAACCCTGCCTCAAAAAACAAAACAAGACACAAGACACAAAAGAATTAGGAAAGTGCTCATGAAACACCACGAACCAACTAGGTGTCACTTAATAGCAATCAAAGGTGAAATATACAATGCTGCCCTGCGCTGATGTCTTGCCCGCAAGAACGACGCGGGGCACTTAGGATTCTTCTGCAGTAAAGCTTTAATGCATTGAGAGGGAGAGCATCAGCTTCCAAAGCGGAGACCCAGAATGAGGGGAACCCAGCCCTTATAAAGGAAACAGTCCTCACTTCTGACGTGTCACTCTTGGATTGGTCCGCTGCCCATTATCCCAGATGATGCCTCGGAAGTAGGCAGGGACGCAGCAGTAGAGAGTTACCAAGCACAGGCGCTGGGATTAAAGGCTTGTGCTACATCACCTTGAACTCACAGAGATCTGCCTGTCTCTGCCTCCCAGGCATTGGAACCAAAGGCGTGTACTACCACGCCTTGAGGTCACAGAGGTCAATCTGCCTCTGCCTCCCAGGCCTCGGGACTAAAGGCGTGTACCACCACACCTTGAGGTCATGAGGTCAATCTCTACCTTTGTCCCTTGAAGCAATGGAGAATGTGGTTGCGGCCCTCCACACAATGCAGAGAAATTATTTGATGAAATACAACCTGTTTTCACAGTCAAAGCTGTACAGCTAATAGAACTAGAGGGAACATGTGTCCCTCTATCAAATTTAAAAAAAGCTAGACTCTCACATGATCATAAAAGATGAAAATCTTATAGCTGACACCACCCAACCTCAAGTGAGAAAAACTTGACATAATGCAACAGGAACTCTTGCTATTCTCCAGTACACCATATAAGGGGAAATTTTGTCCCTGCAGATTTTGGAACAACTAAACCCCTCTTATCTTCTTTTCTTTTCTGTCATCCATTCATCCCCCTCAGTGAACATGTGGACATTTGAAAGGATTTGGTTCTCTTTCATTCAAGTAGAAGATTCCTCAAACATAACTCTGAAAACACTACAATTGTGTCTTCTCCAGTTCAGTTCAGTTCAGTTCAGTTTTCTACCAAAAACTCCTGTCTGGCATGTCTTTGTCTTTGGTGAGTTACTATCCCACCATCCTCACAGCATCCAAGAGAGAGCTGGCAGCAATCCATAACTTTAATTTCAGCAGAAACGCCCCCCTCCTTCTGTCCTCTGAAGGTACCAACCAGGCACTCTCACAGGGTTCACAGAGGCAGGCAGTCACACAGGCAGTGCATGTGTGTGGTATCAAGCATGTGTGTGTGTGCCCTGTCATCCTTTATGATAGGGCAATGGCACTATTAAATTGGGGTAGGTCTCAGGAGCATACAAACCCAGATCTTCATAAGGCAGTGAGTACAGGAAACTAGACCCTAAAATGTAGCCTTGAACCAGTTCTGGAACTCCCAAGTGCTGATATTAAAGGAATGTGCCACCACTGCACCACCCAGCAGGATCTCTCCTCTTCTCTGCAGGTGGACATCAGCTTGACTGACTGACATGGCACTACCCAGGACAGGAACAAATGTGCGAATGCCACTTTGGGCATCCCAGCTCCTCTGTGCACACCACATAGGTGCCCTCCCTCCACCTCTCTGCTTTACAAGAAGGTGCTAGGCCTCCATTGAGAATCCCCAGGAGGTGCCCCATTTTCTACCTCACTGTGTCTGATGGCTCTCTGAACCTTGTTAAGATCAAAGAAGGTTTCCTGTGCAGCCTGTGAAGGACGAGAATGTCAATTTTAATCCCATAAAACCCCTTCTGTATAAGCCATGTACACCTACCCCACCAGCCAGCACTGTCTTTCCATGTTTCTTAGTTTCTTCATATATTGACGTGAGGCATCTCTTTACATAGCCCTGCCTGGAAAACATGACTTTCAGAGTTCACAGAGTTCACTCTCCCTCCTGAGTGCTGAGATGATGATAGTAAATGTGTTTTGCTTCCATTTATTGTATATTTAGTTTAATGTTAAATTTTATTCAAGTGTTTCTGTGTGTTTGAGAGAGAGAGACAGTGATAGAGACAGAGACAGAGAGAGAGAGAGAGAGAAAAAAGAGAGAGGGTGTTGACTATAAAGTTATTCAACCAGACACTTTCTAGGTCACATATCAAAAGTTTTCATTATGAAAACAAAAGCCAATTAACAACTGTGAACTTTTTCTTTATTTGCTTGTTTTTTAGTTTGTTTTTCTGTTCATTCATTCATCTATTCACATATTGCTTACTTTATTTATTTACAGTGGAAGAGTTCAGTTAGAGTTAGGAATCAGTACAGAATGAGAATGATATATTGGTATTTGTAAGTTATTGTTTTTAGAAAATTGTATTGGTGTTGATTTTTATACATTGATATATTGAATATTGTATGTGAGTATGCTTCTACCTCTATTTGTATTGATATATATATACATATATTTACATTCCTACCTCTGATTAAGATATTTATGTAATGATATACATTGTTTACATTTGGAGGTCATTGTCCTCACTCATTGCACAGTTGTTCATTCTCTTAGTCTTCAAGTTAGATAAATAGAAATCAATAGTCATATATGTTTATTATATTTATATTTAGGCTAATCAGGTTATTTAGGTGCATACTTAGTATAGATAGTATAATCTTCAACCTCTTCGAAGAGCTGTGGAAAATGGTCTTTAATCTAACTCATAGTTCTATAGTAGTGAGACACAATCACTCCTGGCATCACCACTCTACTCCCGAGAGAACATTGAGCACCAAAGACACTCCACCTGGAGCTTGTCTTCTTCCTGGGAGAACTGGCCTTTGGGCAAAGAAAAAGTCCATACCTCGACCACTGACAGAATTACAAAATATCCGTAAATGGATAAAAGCAGGATTGTCTTATCTTGCCAAGACAGGGTGAGAGAGTCCTAAAAGATTTCTTGCCTTTAAAAAACGGCATGTCAGTTACATCAGGCCTTAGCCAAAGTTGGTTGACTCAACATTGCATACGAGACTTTGGGTGATTGCCCAGGTATTCAGTTGTCTCTTCCATTCGTTGCACATTTCGGAAGTTTCCCGCTTGTACTTCCGGGCTGCTTGAGTAAAATTATTTCCTTCTCAGATCTTTGATGGAGTTGAAGATTAGATAGTTGTAGTTACCCTCTACATTATTTAGACTCCCTGAAATAGAATGTTTAGTAAAACTTTTGTTATATGTTTCTTGCTTAATATTGTTTATTGTTTGTAACTTTAAATTTATTATTTGCTTCTATTGTATATGGTTGTATTTGGTTTGGTTCTGTCTTATTTTAGAAAAAAGGGGGAGATGATAGGGGAGTTCAGTCAATCACATTCTGTTCGTGGGGTGTGTCACCCTAAGGCTAAAGTTTACCTATAAACCTGGTGAGTGTGCTTCCTCTAGCTCTCTCGCCTGGCTCTTGCATCAGGATGGATCGTTTGGATTCTGGTGTAAGCTGGTGTAAGTCTTACTTCTGTTTATTAAAGTTGTATATTTTGTATTAAGAGAGTCTGGGGACTTTTCATTACCAATCGCCCTGCAACATCAGTAGGTAGGAAGGTATCATGGGAAAAGAGTAAGACATCATGACCTTCCCGTTTGGGAGGGAGCATTCTGGGTTGGGGGGGAACAGCTCAAGAAGGCAAGACTAAGATAAGAAATCTTAGTTTCAAGTGCTTCCTGCTTCCACAAGTCCTTTCCCCAAAGTCAGGCATTTAGATAAGAAAGGGTCTCCATTCATTCCCTTTTGAGGAACTTCAGGTCCTGGCATTAACATATTACTGGGGCCTATTGCCAAGGTCAATGTTAGCTACACTCCTTCAGGGACCTGAAGCCACACCCCAGTTCACTTCTGCTGGCAGCCATTTGAATTCATTCTCAGATCCTGCAGCCTCTTCAGGCCACAGACCATTTCTTTTAGAAATCCTTTCCCCACCACCCACATATATCAGATCAATAAATATTCACCAGCAGAAGCTCGAAAGAAGCTTCTCAAAAATTGTTGTGATTTTTTTTTTCTCGAGAGAGGGTTTCTGTGTAGCATTCCTAGGTGTCTGGCCTTGAACACACAGCCTGCCTTCTTTGTAGATCCTCCAAAAACCAGTTCATTTCTTTTTTTAATGCCGAATTATTTAGTTTAATTTTAGTTAATTTTCTAAAATTCCATACTTCCTTTTGAAACCGAACCCATTGATATACATTAGCAAGAGACTCTGTTGAATTTGGCATAAAATTCCAGCCAATCTGGGATATGTATGTCTTCAGATTAGAATCCAGTGCTGGACTGTCCTGCTGAGTCCCTTCTGTTCACCTGATCCCATCACTCAGACCTCACCAGCCAATCAGAGCCTCCAGCTGACCTGTTAGACAGATGGGAGGGCTCTTCCGGGAGCCAGACTTCCTTCTTGTTTCAGCTCTCTCATGAAATGTGGCTTGGGCTTTCTTGTGGGCAGATAGCGTGTCAGCTCGGCAGCTTCACCATGGTGAGTGAGGGGTTGCTCTCCACAGATGGGAGGAGGGGCTGGGCTTGGCGAGAGAGGGGCCAATGTCCCTATACTGGGTGGAGCAGCCACTGGGGCTTCAGGCCCATGTGGTGGCTGGGTGGGAGCTGGCAGACAGACAGAATTTAGCATCTTCCTGCCTCAGTAATCCTAAACTTGCAGCTCTCTGCTGGGAGCCTCTGAATCCCTTCACTGCCCGGGCTGTGTATGCACAGAGCAGAGCGTCGGGAGCCGCAGATGGTGGTGTCTGTCGTGCTTATATTGTTGTATGTGGAGAGATATCAGCACATTCGCCAAAAGCGAAGACTCCTGGTGTCTCCTGGGTCTTCAGGAGTTCTGCACTTTTAACATTTAGGTTTGGGATCCGTCTGTAGTTAATTTCGTGTGGCTTGTAAACGGTTTCTCCTGTGTAGAGTAGCGCTCCGCTACTAAACTGTGATGTAGACGAGTATAGTTGATAATAGAATTAATGGTGTGAGGATTTAAAGGTTCTTAGGAGACATTAACTCACACAAAGTAGAATTTAAGTGAGGGAGGGCTGCATGCCAAATATCCAAAGATGAGTAGCATGCACACTATGCCTGTTAGAGATTAGTATCATGAGTTGTAAATGTTTGTTCACCAGGATTAATCAGCCATTAAGGTACATTCCTATAACAAATGAGACAACCAAGATTTACACCCAGCCAGAAGACCCACTTCTCCATCAAAGGCCTCTGACCTGCTTGCTACTCAGGGGCCATTACGGGGTCACAAGCTTGTGTCCCAGGAGAGTATAACAATTCTAGAACAGCTGTATTTTTCAACTCTTAGGAAAGCAGTTGTGACTCAGTGTCCCCTGTGCTGATTGAGGAGGACTTGAATCCTGTCTGCAGTCCCACAGGGCATTGCTCTTGGCCAACCATCATACATTCTTAGATTACAAGTATGCTGCACCACCGAGCTCTCAAATTACCAGTTTGAGTCATAAAGTGGGACTGTCCATTGCAGTAACAATGAAAGGATTTGCATATGGAGCATGGCTTCTCCCTTCAGACCAGAAAAGTAGGAACGATGTACTGTGAATGCTGGAGGGGGTAAACACACTGGACAATAGCTAGATCTTAGACTGAAGTTTAAGGCCATGGGCTGCAGGGGTGTTCATTACAAGGAAGGACATGGTGATGGGACACAGTGAGTGACTTAATGTGTAATTCCCATCATACATCAATTTGTTACTTGTGAATGAAGACAGACACTGGTGGTTGTACAGTTTAGGGAGGAGAGCTTGAACTCCTAAGTATTTAGTTTCCAATTAGTGAAATCTCCCATGCAGATAATGTTCAATCCTGGTTGACACAGTGAAGTCTGTTCAGATGTTTGTGACACAGGCCATTGGATGTAACTCCATGTGTCAGCTTACAGCACTTAGCAGCTAACATTTTACATGGGACAAAGTCATCAGGAAAGTGATTACTCTGTTTCAAAGTCAGTATCACTGAGTGGTCAATTATTTTTTATCATTTTAAGAAGTGAATTATTGGTTATCATTTTTTTAGATTTCATTTTCTTCAATGGCAAGACTGGTATAAATTGTTTCCATTTTCCAATGTTTTGCAGTTTTTGAAATTTATTCTATTTTTTAAGTGCTGTTTATTTATTCATCAGTCATTTATTTATATCAGTTTGTAGTAGTGGTTCTCAACCTGGTGGTCCACGATTCCTTTTGGGAGATCAAATGAACCTATCACAGGACTGGCCTAAGACCACCAGAAAGTACAGATATTTATATTATCATTCCTAACAGTAACAAAAATATAGTTATGAAGTAGCATTAAAGATAATTTTATAGGTGGGGAGATCACTACCTCACGAGTAACTGTATTAAAGAGTCACAGCACTGGGAAGATTGAGAACAACCAGTTTAGATTAATGTCTCCTTTAGCTGAGGTTTGCATCATACTATGTAATTGAGCATTGCTGTGAACACCTAATCCTGCCTTTGCTACCCAGTACTCGACCTTGACTGGTCTGTGTGAAGGAGAATAGATCAGTGAATGAGTATCTTCCAATTTCTCTAGATTTTATTGTGAATTTACAAATGAAGTGGAACCCATGTTAGAATTGAGTTCACTGTCTAACTGTAAAGCCGGTGTAGTCACAACAGACAAAGGATGGGCAAGATGGAGGGTAAAAGCTTTTCTGCTGTGCCTGTAGTTGACATTAGCTGTGAGTAGTGAGGTGATCAATTTTAGATGTTCCATTAATGTCCTGTCTGGCCATTTGATGGGTCCCGGTGCCTTGGAGGAGGAACAGGAAGTACTCTGGGAGAATGAAGGATTTTATTAAACTACAAATTTCCCTGATTAGGGTCTTGTCTGACTATGTGGAAGGATAAACCTGGAGGATGTTTGCTTTTTGAGACACTCGATCTCTGCTCACCCAGTATGGTAACTGCTAATGTATTGAAGCCCAGCTGGGTGGTTCTAGGGGGATCCTGATTGGCAATTACGAGCACCAGAGGTAGTTTACAGGTTCTTTCCAGGATTCTCTTGTTCTGTTGTATGGAGCTGTAAGGAGGACCACAAGCCATGCCATGGTGAATGTAGGAGCGACTCTCCCCAGACCAGGAAGAGAAGGTTTGCTGAGCTGTCAGAGCTGCTTGGACAGGGATGAACCATGAGCCAGACAGGTTCTATTGTTCTTTGTGGTGTCCTGGGTAGTGGCCTTTGGCCTCTGAGCTTTGTTGAGAGTGCGGGAGACTATGAGTTTGTAATATTGTTGCCTCATAGTATGTAATTGAGAATGGCTTTGAAAACCTAATCCTGTCTCTACTGCCTACTGCTGGGTAGATAGTCCTTCAACTTTTTCAGGATTGGGCTTTGACTGGTCAGTGATAAGGAAAAATAAACCAGGTGATGAGTGACCTCCAGTCTCTCTGACTTTCAGTGTATGATTATAGATGAAGAGGGTGAGTACATAGGTCAAGCTTGAAGCTGGTAGATTCACAGTGCAGAAAGGGAGAGAAAGGACAGTGGTTGACAACTTTCCTACATCAACAGTAGTTGAGATTAGCATTGCAGAACCAGGTAATCAATTTTAGGTGCTCCACAAATATCCTGATGGTCACTTTTTAGATGTTCACAGATCTACATAAAGAACTAAACGTATCATGAAACGAAATTGCTATAGTTACAGTAGTTCAACCAAAATAGATCTGAGTAAAATGTGGCCCTGCCTTACAGGACTGTTATTTTGCTGGTTTTAAATATACACCCTGAGATAAAAGGTTTGAGAAATCTTTGATGTGCTCTAATATAAATCCCTTGTTTCTGAAGCACATGGCCATATACCCTGTTTCAACTTTTCAAAATTATTTTTTGAGATTATAACTATATCACATCCATATTCTCTTTCCTGTCCCCAAGCCTTATCATGACCCCTTAATTTCTCCTAATTCATGCCCAGTTATTTTTAACAACAGTTGTAATTGTGACTTGTGTTTGGCGGCAGGATTTCCCAGGTATGAGGCCATGGGTTTGCTGCACTGCACATTGAGTGTGTAATGGAATGTGCGTACAAAGGACCATGTGCTTTGGATGAGGACCAGGGTATGCTCTAGGAAAGTGGATGAATGTGTACTGAAATACAAACTTTCAGGACTAAGGACCTGTCTAATGGGCTGTGTGGGCAGAGCAGGAAGTACTGTGCTGTCTGAGTCATTTGATCTCTGATCACCCATTAGGGGGAACTGATAATATTCTGAGTCCCAGCAGTGTGACCTTAGCCAATAAGGGACTCTGGAAAGTCTTAGCAAGCAGGAATAATAGTGGAAGGTAGCAGGCAGGTTCTTTCCAAGATTCTTCTCTACTTTTGTTGTAATGAGTTGTAAGGAAGTCTACAAGCTATACCATAGTGAGTGTAGGGTATGCAGAGAAGATGTGTTGATCCATCATTTCTGCTTGGATTTTGATGGACCATGTGCCAGGCTGTGGTTCTGTTGCTCTGTGTAATGATTTGTTCTGTGTTCCCTGTCCTCTGAGCCTCCCTGTGTATGGATTTCCTGGGGTGAGGGAGACTCTGCATCTCTGGCATGGTAGGACATTATGCTTGTAATCTCACTGTCTAGTGTACACACAGAGTCATGCTTTTGGTGTGCAGTGGGAAGATAGTTTTGCAAACTGATAATCTGGTTTCTAGGAGTTCTGAATATTGCAGTAGTCTATTTTCAAGTTTGTCTAATAAATGTTTCAAGTAGTTTATAAGCTGGTAGAACTACAGTGACGTTGATTTAGCAATGCATGAATTAAATATTTCTAAGTTTCTACTACCACCAGCTGCAATGGTGTGATTCATTGATGTTTAGTTCCAGGAAGCACTTCCCTAAAGAAGCTGTGCATCCTTTGTTTCCAATGCTGAGTCAGGAAGACCCCTCTTACAGGAGCTGTGGCACCCTTGCTTGCTGCCAGATAACAAAACCCATCTGAAAAAAATATGTGGCTACCAAGAAGTCTTGCTTAACCCTGTTCTTTTCTATCTAGATTTTTTAAAAAAACTCTCTCACATTTTATGTTGATATAGCTGCCTAATTTTGTCACCATTTTGTTGACAGAGGCTGTTTGTTTGATTCCTGTCTTCCCAGAAATAATTTCAAACAAACTACATTGGTTACAACACTGCTTGTCCAATAGCTTTGGCTTTTATTAATTAACACGTCTTCAATTAACCTATTTCTATTAATCTGTGTATTACCACATGGCTGAACATGCCAGTAAATTACAGCATCTGTCTCCTTCAGTGACTACACATCCTCTTCCTGACTCTGCCTTCTTTTCTCCTCTATCTCTGCTTGGAATTCCCACTTTGCTCTATTATGTGCTGCCATAAGCCCAAAGCAGTTTTTTTTTTGTGTTATCCAATGAGAATAAAAACATATTCACAGCTTTCAAGGGGCAATTCCACATCTCCCTGGAAGCTACAACTGTATCGATCCTTCAAATTGCTATTATCTCCTATTTTTGATAAATAAAAGTCTGAGTGTCCTCAATAAAACAGTCACAGCCTTGTCTTGCTGTGGCCCTTTCTAGCCCAATTCTGACTTCATTCCTTATGGCACCATCAGGTGATGTTAGCTTGGTACACAAGCACAGGTGCTTAAAAGACTTCATGAAAAAATTATCTAGAGATCATTTGTGTGATATTTTTGTCCTAATCTTTCTTACTCTCTCCTTGTCCTGAAATAGTGCATAGGCAGAATTACAAAGGAATAAACTGATTTCCTGTACAAAATACTGCTTCAATTGGATGGTTATTACTGATGACTCATTCAGGTCTACAGTGAAAAAAACATGAAGAAAGAGATGACAAGTGTAGTTGCAAGTTTCCCTCCCATCTGGCAGGTCCCCAATAACCATTCTGAGGCTTATATTAATTATAAATATTTGTCCAATGACTCAGACTATTACTAGCTAACTCTTACAATTAAATTAACCAATATTTTGTATATATCTGCCTTGCTACCTGATTAATGTCTTGTTGCCTCCCATCTTGTTCCTCCTGCAGCTCTTGGAGTCTCCTTGACTTCACCTTTTTTCTCTCTGTATTTGTTTGTATTCCTAGCTAGCTCTATTCTGCCCTGTCATTAGCTAAAACATCTTTGTTCATCAACCAATAAAAGCTACACATATTTACAGCATTCAGAGGGACATCGCACATCAGAGAAGTGTGTTTTGATAAGAAAAACAATACTAACTAATTTCAGATGGCAGTCCAGTGGTTAAAAGGGTGCAGAGTTAGTTTGTCAAGGATTTTAGCACCACTTAAGGGAAGAGCCTGGCTGTACATTTAAAGCCTAGGAACATGCTCCAAGTGTAAGATTGCATCTAACTAAGTCCTTAACTCTTGGAAGGAGTACACAAAGTAATTCCTTGTCCCAGGAGCAACATCATATAGAACTTGCAGCAAATTTGGTCCAATCTTGGTAGGGTCCACCAAATCTTGGCAGGGTTACCTTTGTCATACTTATTCAGAAAACAAGAAAGATGCAAAATATAAAGGTCATGGATTCTTCTTTTGTGATCAGGTCATTACTATTTTGCCCATCTATGTTTGGCAGAGTCAGAGCCCCAGTAAATAAGAGATTGTGAGAGTTCATAGTGACCCGGGTTAGAATGTAATTGTATGAATGAAAAACCTCCCAGATAGGAAGATGTATTTTAACATGTGTCTCTTTTTGGTAAGTTTCATTTGATTGGTTATGAAACCATTAATAGGGGGAGCCTTTCTGGATGAAATTTCTCATTGGGATGTGAAATGATATAGTAAGTAGGGATGCTTGTTTGTTTCCAGATGGTCGGCCCCAAAATAATCAAACAGAAACCATATTAGTTAAATCATGGCTTGTCCCATTAGCTCTAGTTTCTTATAGGCTTACTCTTACATTTTAATTTATATAACCCAATTCTATTAATCTGTGTATCACTACGTGGCTGTGGCTTACTGGGTAAAGTGCCCAACATCTGTCTCTGGTGGGTCTACATAACTTCTCTCTGACTCCACCTTCTTCTTCCCAACATTCAGTTTAGTTTTTTCCCCCACCTACTTAAGTTCTGTCCTATAGCTCTGCTATAGACCCAAAGCAGTTTTTTATTAAACAATGATAATCACAGCATACAGAGGGAATCCCACATCACTTTCCCTTTTTTGTTTAAATGGAAAGGAAGGTTTTAGTTTTAACATAGTAAAATTACAAATTACAAACCAGGTATCATGCAAGAATTACAGTTTCAATATTTATATCTACTTTATCTTTTGTCATAACTAAAGAAAACTATAAGTATAAATCCTTCAAATCCATCAAAGACCCCAGAAGGATATATTGTTACGTAAGTAAACAGAAAATATATTTTAAGCACCTTCCAAAACTTTAGAAATGACAGAGACATCTCAGTCACCCAAAACTCTTCTGTGTTTTGGGGGCATTTAGTCCTCAGCCCACAGACCCATAATATCCTGCAGTCTTTTCCATGAAGCAGGAAATTTGAAGACCTGTTCTGCCTTGCAATGGAAAAGTCCATCAGTTGCTGTCTTCTGTGTCCTGTAGAATGTCTGGCAGACTCTTTCATGAATCAGGAACCCTGAAGAATCATGTCACCTTTAAACAAGCTCATAAGTCATTTCTCTGTGGGTCCTGCATGTCCTGTTCATTAAGCCTTCCAGGCAAGAGTAGTTTCTTGCCCAAATGTCTAACAAACTCCATAAGGAGCCAGTTTGATGTCCATCATCCTCTCAAAGTAGACTGGTGCCACCAGGAGCAGATGTGTTTCATTGTCATGAAAAGTCTTAATGTCTTAAAACATTTTATTTTTTGTTTTTTTTGTTTATTTATTTCTTTATTATTTATTTATTTTATTTTTATTTTTTAAAGATTTCAACCTCTTCACCAACTCTCTTTTCCTTATCCTTCCCACCTTTCGCTCCCCAGTTCCCCCTCCCCAGTTCCCCTCCTTCCCTAGTCTTAAGAGCAGTCATGGTTCCCTGCCCCATGGGAAGTCCAAGGTCCTCCCCCATTCATACAGGTCTTTAATGGTGAGCATCCAAACAAACCAGACTCCCACAAAGTTAGTCCATGCAGTATCATTAAATCCCAATGCCATTGTCCTTGGCTTCTCAGTCAGCCTTCATTGCCAGCCATGCTCAGAGTGTCCATTTTGGTCACATGCTCCATCACTCACAGTCCAGCTGGCCTTGGTGGGCTTGCATTAGATCAGTCCCACCTTCTCAGTGGGTAGACGCACCCTTCGTGATCCTGACTTCCTTGCTCTCGTTCTCCCTCATTCTGTTCCTGATTTGGACCTAGGGAGCTAAGTCCAGTGCTCCAATGTGGGACTCTGTCTCTATCTCCATCCATCACCAGATGATGGTTCTATGGTGATATGCAAAATATTCATCAGTATGGCTATGGGACAGGGCCAGTTCATGCACCCTCTCCTCTGCAGCCCAGGAACAATCTGTGGATCTCTCCTTGGACCTGGGACCCCCTCTAGAATCAAGTCTCTTTTAAACCCTAAAATAGCTCCCCTAGTTGAGATATTTACTTCCCTGCTCCCATATTCATTCTTCCTCCATCCCACTCACCCCATTTCCCCAAACTATCCCGAATCCTCCCCTTCTCCCTTCTCTCTAACCATCTCCCCTTACTTCCATCCTCCCCCTCACCCCCCCCCCCCCCGTGAACCCAACTTTGCATGGCAATCTTGTCTACTTCCAATATCCAGGAGGGTAACTATATGATTTTCTTCAGGTTCACCTTCTTATTTACCTTCTCTAGGATCAAGAATTATAGGCTCAAAGACCTTGAATTATGGCTAGAATGCACTAATGAGTGAGTACATACCATATTCCTCTTTTTGGGTCTGGGTTACCTCACTCAGTAAAGCGTTTTCTATTTCCATCCATTTGCATGCAAAATTCAAGATGTCATTGTTTTTTACCACTGAGTAAAACTCTACTGTGTATATGTTCCACACCTTCTTTAACCATTCTTCTATTCAGGGTCACCAGGTTGTTTCCAGGTTCTGGCTATTACAAATAGTGCTACTATGAACATAGTTGAACAAATTTTTTTGTAGTATGATAGGTCATCTCTTGGGAATATTCCCAAGAGTGGTATTGCTGGGTCCTGAGGTAGATTGACTCCCAGTTTCCTGAGAAACTGCGACACTGATTTCCACAGTGGCTGCACAAGTTTGCATTCCCACCAACAACGGATGAGTGTTCCCCTTACTCCACATCCTCTCCAGCATAGGCTATCATTGGTGTTTTTGAATTTTGCTAGTCTGACAGGTGAAAGATGGTATCTCAAAGTTGTTCTGATTTGCATTTCCCTGATCACTAAGGAGGATGAGCATGATCTTAAGTATCTTTTGGCCATTCAAAGTTCTTCTGTTGAGAATTCTCTGTTCAGTTCAGTACCCCCATTTTTTAATTGGGTTAATTAGAGTTTTAGTGTTTAGTTTCTTGAATTCTTTGTATATTTTGGAAATCAGACCTTTGTCTGATGAGGGGTTGGTGAAGATCTCCTCCCAGTCAGAAGGTAGCCTTTTTGTCTTAGTGACAGTGTCCTTTGCTTTACAGAAGCTTCTCAGTTTCAGGAGGTCCCATTTATTCATTGTTTCTCTTATTGTCTGTGCTACTGGGGTTCTACCTAGGAAGTGGTCTCCTGTGCCCATGTCTTGTAGAATTCTTCCCACTTTCTCTTATATTAGGTTCAATCTGGTCAGATTAATATTGAGGTCTTTCAGCATTTGGACTTGATTTTTGTGCATGGTGATAGATATGGATCTACTTACATTTTTCTACAGGTTGACATCCAATTATGCCAGCACCATTTGTTAAATAGCTTTCCTTCTTCCATTGCATACCTTTAGCTTCCATGTCGAAAATCAGGTGTTCAAAAGTTTGTGGGTTATTATCTGGGTCCTCTATTCGATTCCATAGGTCAACTTCGCTGTTCTTTTTTTTTTTTGTAATTTTATTAAATTATAAAAAGTTTCCATTTACGCCCCTCCTCCCAGCGCCCTCCCACTCCCCCCTCCCTCTCCTCCTCCCTCTTTGTCCCCTAGGGAAGTCAGGGTCTCCTGCCCTGTGGGAAGTCCAAGTTCCTCCCCCCTCACTCCAGGTCCAGGAAGGTGAGCATCCAAACAGACTGGATCCCAAAAATCCAGTATATGCAGAGGAAACCAGTCCCAGTGTCATTGTCAATGGCTTCTCGGAAAGACTGCAGGCCAGCCACATTCAGAAAATCCGGCCACATTCAGAGAATCTGGTTGGATCACATGCTCGTTCAGTCACGGTCCATCTGGCCTTGGTAAACTCTCATTAGATCCGACCCCTTGTATCAGTGGGTGATAGTATCCCTCGCAGTCCTTCGTCATTTTCTTCCTCCTTTTGCTCCTCGTTTGGATCTTGGGGGGCTCAGTTCGGTGCTCCAACGCGGGCCTCCATCTGTATCGTCATCCAACGCCAGATGAGGGATCTATGGTGATAAGCAAAATATTCATCAGTATGGTCACGGGCCAAGGCCGGTTCAGGCACCCCTATTAATATCACTTAATATCAATGAACTCAAATCACCTATAAAAAGGCACAGACTTAGAGATTGGATACGAAAACAGGATCCAACATTCTGCTGTCTACAAGAAACACACCTCAACCACAAAGACAGACACCTACTCAGAGTAAAGGGTTGGGAAAAGGTTTTCCAAGCAAATGGACCTAAGAAACAAGCGGGTGTGGCCATTCTAATATCTAACAAAATCGACTTCAAACTAAAATCAATCAGAAGAGATGGAGATGGACATTTCATACTCATAACAGGAACAATTCATCAGGAAGAAGTCTCAATCTTGAATATCTATGCCCCTAATATAAAGGCACCCACATATGTAAAAGAAACTCTTCTAGAACTCAAGGCAGTCATCAAACCACACACACTAATAGTAGGAGACTTCAACACTCCTCTCTCACCAATGGACAGGTCAATCAGACAGAAACCTAACAGAGAAATAAGAGATTTACTGGAGGTACTGAATCAAATGGACTTAACAGACATCTATAGAACACTCCACCCAAATAGGAAAGAGTATACCTTCTTCTCTGCAGCTCATGGAACCTTCTCGAAAATTGACCACATACTTGGTAACAAAGCAAACTTCCACAGATACAAAAAAATATTAGTGACCACCTGCGTCTTGTCAGATCACCATGGATTAAAATTAGAATTCAACAACAATGGTACCCCCATGAAGCCAACAAACTCATGGAAGTTGAACAGTCAACTACTAAATCACCCCTGGGTCAAGGAAGAAATAAAGAAAGAAATTAAAGTCTTCCTTGAATATAATGAAAACAAAGACACAACGTATTCAAACCTATGGGACACAATGAAAGCAGTGCTAAGAGGAAAGTTCATAGCACTAAGTGCCCACCTAAAGAAAACAGAGAAAGCACACATTGGAGACTCAACTTCGCTGTTCTTATGCCAATACCAAGCTGTTTTCAATACTGTAGCTCTGTAATAGAGTTTGAAGTCAGGGATGGTTATACCTCCAGAAGTTCCTTTATTATATAAGATTGTTTTGGCTATCCTGGGTTTTTGTTTATCTGTATAAAGTTGATTATTGTTCTCTCAAGGTCTGTGAAGAATTTTGATGGGATTTTGATGGGGATTGCATTGAATCTATAGATTGCTTTTGGTAGAATTGCCATTCTAACTATGTTGATCATCCCAATCAAAGAACAGGGGAGACCTTTCCATTTTCTGGTATCCTCTTCAATTTCTCTCTTCATAGACTTAAAGTTCTTGTCAAATAGATCTTTCACTTCCTTGCTTAGAGTTATCCCAAGATATTTTATGCTATTTCTGGCTATCATGAAAGGTGATGATTTTCTGATTTCCCTCCCTGCTTCTTTATCCTTTGTGTATAAGAGGGCAACAGATTTTTTTGGAGTTGATCTTGTACCCTGCCACATTACTAAAGGTGTTTATCAGCTGTAGGAGTTCTTTAGTAGAGTTTTTGGGGTCACTTATGTACACTATCATATCATCTGCAAATAATGAGAGTTTAACTTCTTTTCCAATTCGAGTCCCCTTGATCACCTTATGTTTTCTTATTGCTATTTTTAGAAGTTCAAGAACTAAATTGAAGAGGTATGATGAGAGTGGAGAGCCTTGTCGTGTTCCTGATTTTATTGGAATGGCTTTGAGTTTCTCTCCATTCAATTTGATATTAGTTGTCAGCTTGCTGTAAATAGCTTTTATTATATTTAGGTATGATCCTTGTATCCCCAATCTCTTCACCACCTTTATCATAACGGGGTGTTGAATTTTGTCAAATGCTTTTTCAGCATCTAATGAAATGATCATATGGTTTTTTTCTTTCAGTTTATTTATATGATGGATTACATTGATAGATTTGCATATATTGAACCAGCCCTGCATCTCTGGGATGAATCCTACTTGCTCATAATGGATAATTTTTCTAATGTGTTCTTAGATTTGGTTTGCCAGGATTTTGTTGAGAATTTTTGTGTCGATGTTCAAGTGAAATTGAACTGTAATTCTCTTTCTTGGTTGTGTCTTTATGTGGTTTTGGTATCAGGGTAACTGTATCTTCCTAAAAAGAATTTGGCAATGACTCTTCTGTTTCTATATTGTGAAATACATTAAGGACTATAGGTATCAGCAGTTCTTGGATGTTCTGGTAGAGTTCTCCATTTAAACCATCTGTTCCTGGGCTTTTGT
The DNA here is from genome assembly GCF_982192425.1 of Myodes glareolus. Classification (NCBI taxonomy): domain Eukaryota; kingdom Metazoa; phylum Chordata; class Mammalia; order Rodentia; family Cricetidae; genus Myodes; species Myodes glareolus. The sequence goes on from NC_142029.1 coordinate 107,030,563, forward strand.
TGTTCAGGAGGTTTTTGATTAACAGCTTCTAATTCTTCACGACTAACAGGTCTATTTAGATTGTTCACCTGGTCTTGATTTAACTTTGGTAATTGGTACTTATCTAATAACCAGTCCATTTCTTGTACATTTTCCAACTTTGTGGCATATAAGCTTTCCTAGTAAGATCTAATAATTCTCTGAATTTCCTCTGTGTTTGTTGTTATGTCCCCTTTTTCATTTCTGATCTTATTAATTTGGGTTTTCTCTCTATGCCGTTTGATTAGTTTGGCTAGGGGTTTGTCAATCTTGTTGATTTTCTCCAAGTACTACCTTTTTATTTCGTTGATTCTTTGGATTGTTTTCAGTGTTTCTATTTTGTTGATTTCAGCCCTCAGTTTGATTATTTCCAGTCTTCTACTCCTCCTGGGTGAATCTGCTTCTTTTTTTTCTGGAGCTTTCAGGTGTGCGCTTAAGTCTCCAATGTGTGCTTTCTCTGTTTTCTTTAGGTGGGCACTTAGTGCTATGAACTTTCCTCTTAGCACTGTTTTCATAGTGTCCCATAGGTTTGAGTATGTTGTGTCTTTATTTTCGTTAAATTCAAGGAAGACTTTAATTTCTTTCTTTATTTCTTCCTTGACCCAGGGATGATTCAGTAGTTGACTGCTCAGCTTCCATGAGTTTGTAGGCTTTCTGTGGTTAGAATTGTTGTTGAATTCTAACTTTATTCCATGGTGATCCGACAAGACACAGGTTGTTACTAATATTTTTTTGTTTCTGTAGAAGTTTGCTTTGTTACCGAGTATGTGGTCAATTTTCGAGATGGTTCCGTGAGCTGCAGAGAAGAAGGTATATTCTTTCCTATTTGGGTGGATTGTTCTATAGATATCTGTTAAGTCCATTCGATTCTTTACCTCTATTAATTCTCTTATTTCTCTGTTGGATTTCTGTCTGATTGACCTGTCCATTGGTAAGAGAAGTGTGTTGAAGTCTCCTACTATTAGTGTGTGTGGTTTGATGACTGTCTTCAGTTCTAAAATTTTCTTTTACATAAGTGGGTGCTTTTATATTAGGGGCATGGACATTCAGGATTGAGACTTCCTCCTGATGAATTGTTCCTGTTATGAGTATAAAATGTCCATCTCCATCTCTTCTGATTAATTTTAGGTTGAAGTCAATTTTGTTGGAAATTAGAATGGCCACACTCACTTGTTTATTAGGTCCGTTTGCTGGAAAAACCTTTCCCCAACCCTTTACTCTGAGTAGATGTCTCTCTTTTTGGTTGTGGTATGTTTCTTGTAAACAGCAGAATGTTGGGTCCTGTTTTCATATCCAATCTTTTAGTCTGTGCCTTTTTATAGGTGAGTTAAGTCCATTAATATTAAGTGATATTAATGACCAGTGGTTTTTGACTCTGATTATTATTTTTTTTTATTTTTATTTTTTGTGTGTAATAGAGTTTGTATGTTTCCCTTCTTTGAGTTGTGGTTGTGAAGGGTCGCTATAAGTCTGAGTTATTATTGTACGCGGTGTTGGCAATGTTGGATTCCTTGGGTTGTGATTTTCCTTCTATTACTTTCTGTAAGGCTGGATTTCTGGCTACGAATTGTTTAAATATGTTTTTATCCTGGAATATTTTGTTTTCTCCATTGATAGTGAATAATAGCTTGACTGGGTACAGTAGTCTGGGTTTTCATCCATGGTCTCTTAGTTTCTGCAGTACCTCTATCCAGGACCTTCTGGCTTTCGTGGTGTCCATAGAGAAGTCCGGTGTAAGTCTGATAGGTTTACCTTTATAAGTTACTTGACCTTTTTCTTTTTCAGCTCTTAATATTCTTTCTTTAATCTATATGTTTTGTGTTTTGATTATTATATGGCAAGGGGATTTTCTTTTTTGATGAAGTCTATTCGTTGTTCTGTATGCTTCTTGAACCTTCATAGGAATATCGTTCTTTAGTTTGGGAAACTTTTCTTCTATAATTTTGTTGAATATATTTTCTGGGCCTTTGATCTGCAATTCTTCTCCTTCTTCAATCCCTATTATTCTTAGATTTGCTTTTTTCATTGTGTCTCAGATTTCTTGAATGTTTTGTGATGAGGGTTTGTTTTATTTGCCATTTTCTTTGATCAGAGTGTTTATTTTCTGAATGGTGTCTTCAGACTCTGAGATTCGTTCTTTTATCTCTTGTATTCTATTGGTTATGCTTGATTCTGTAGTCTCTGTTTGTTTACCTAGATTTTCCATATCCAGCCGGCCTTCGGTTTGTGTTTTCTTCATTGCCTGCATTTCAGTTTTCAATTCATGAACTGTTTCCATTACCTGTTTGATTACTTTTTCTTGGTTTCCCAGGGTATAATTCACGGATTTACTCATTTCTTCGAACTTTTTGTTTTACTTCTCATTCATCTCTTTACTCATTTCTTCAAACTTTTTGTTATACTTCTAATCCAGGTCTTTAAAGGAGTTATTCATATTTTGTTTAAGGGACTTTATTGCTTTCATAATGGCACTTTTTTCCCACTTCTTCTGGATTAAGTTGTTCAAGTCCTTCTATTGTAGTGTCGCTGGGATCTGGTGTTTTCATGTTGTTTTTCAGATTGTTGGAGGAGTTCTTCCCTTGGCATCTGCCCATCTCTTCGTTCAGATGCTCTCTATTGGATCTTATGATAACGGGTCAGGTTCCCTTGTTGGGCAGGGACTTCGCTGACAGAAGGCCTACCTTTCCTCAGGCAGTCTATTGAAACATAGGAACTGCCTCCTGCTGAGTTGCACTTACAGCCCAGGCCCAGTGTTCAAGGCAGCTGAGCTGGGCACATTTTATGGCCCCTGGGGGAAGGGAGGAATAGAGGAAGGTGTAACTGGATGAACCCTGGGATGGGAGGTGGGAGAGCTCAGCAGGGTGGAGCCACCACTGCAGGGTGATCAGGGAGTCAAGGGGGTCAGGGAAAGTCTAAACTCCTCCTTGCTGGGCTTCTACCGCTGGCCTGGAGCAAACTCACCCCTCCGATGGATGTCTGCTAGAGGATCAGTGCTCCTTGCTGGCCAGGAATGTCACTGAGCTGACACTGGGCCTACTTGTCCTAGGGCAGGCTATTGAAACACAGGAACTGCCTCCTGCCAGGTTGTGCTTAAGAACAAGCTTTTGGTTTCATTGAATCTTTGGATTGTTTTACGTGTTTCTATTTTGTTGATTTCAGCCCACAGTTTGATTGTTTCCAGTCTTCTACTCCTCCTTGGTGAATCTGCTTCTTTTTTTTTCTAGAGCTTTCAGGTGTGCTGTTAAGTCTCCAATGTGTTCTTTTCCATTTTTTTTTAATTGGGCACTTAGTGCTATGAACTTTCCTCTTAGCACTGCTTTCATTGTGCCCCATAGGTTTGAGTATGTTGTGTCTTTCTTTTCATTAAATTCAAGTAAGACTTTAATTTCTTCCTTTATTTCTTCCTTGACCCAGGGGTGATTCAGTAGTTGACTGTTCAGTTTCCATGAGTTTGTTGGTTTCCTGAGGATAGCATTGTTGTTGAATTCTATCTTAATACATTTTAAATGCCACATTCTTAAAGTCTCTGAAAGATTTGAAGAGTCCCTATTTGAAATACATGTCTGTACATCATGAAAACCTAACTAACATTAGTACAAAGTTGAGTATTACTATCATAGATGACTCTCTACCTATATTTTAATTATACATTACATGTTTAAATGAGCTGCACAAATACAATACCTTAATCAAGAGCAGAAATACATATAATTGAATTGACCTTAAATTTGTATCAATAAACCAAGATCCATCCCAATGCAAATGACTATAGCATCACCCCCTTTAAATGTAAAAAAACATTTATGAATTGTATTTGGGAATATGGGTATAGTTCTCTCCAAACTGATTCCTGCTTCTTATTTTGTGAAGTAATTTTTGGGGACATTCACAGTGACCCTTTGAGTGGTCTTGATTCATCAAGCCACATTAGTCTGGAAGGGTTCCACCAGTTCTCATGCTCTGTGGAAACAGAAGAACCTCTTTTCTAAAGCAAAAAATCCTTAGACCCAAATTTTGAAGACATGATACCTTTGAAGCATATATGTTTGTTACTTAGCTCCTTTACAGTCAAAAATTCATAGTAAAGCCCAATAATATACATAATCCAGACCCTCTGTATATAGTCCATCTTTATGTGGCTTATTTTTATTCTATTACTTTTTACTTTTTATTTTATTATCTTTACTAGTTTATGATGGTCTGTACTCTGTCTTTTTAAAGTCTTCATTAGATTTTTTTATAAACCATTTACTTCTTTAATAACTCTCTGTATTACTTTTCTTCTTTCTCTCAGGCCTATGTACATTTTTTAGACATACTGTGTCTCATTTAGAGGTCTTTTATGTATGAATCTGTGTTGGGTCCCTAGAGGACAGGCCTTCACACCCCCACTTGATCTGTTTTGCACTATTGCACTTGGTTGAAAGCTGAAACAAAAACAGGAACAACCTGTTGTCTTCAGCAATGTTTCTAAGGATGTTTACCCCTAAGCCATTGAGTTACGGCGATGAGCTTCCTGCTTTTGCTGTCTTGGCCTCCCCTGCTGAGGGCTATATATACTGTGTGAGAAAGTGGAATAGTGGCTTGTCTGCAGAACCTGAAGTTGTGTTGCATGTTAATCCTGACGTTCCTCGCTCAGAAGAACGACAGTTGCTGTGCTGGTGCGGCAAATCTGTACTAATGTGTATTTGTTATTCTGTCGTGTTCTGGAGCGCTTGTTAAAATGCTAAGCACTTCTTATGAACTTAGCTATGCCTGTCCAACATGACAGAGGCAAATTTACTGCCTCTGAGAGCCATGTACATTACCCCATTTTCAGGCATACACCCGGTCTAAGTTGCCATTAGTAATCTTCTCGCAGACCCTCCAGAAGGAGTCAGAGTTGGCGCTGACAGCACAGCCCAGAAAGCCAGCATTTCAAAATTGTGAAACTTTTTAAAGCTACCTGTAAATCAGGAAAGCCTCTCTTAAAAGTGCTGCAGCACGTCACCAGTAAGTAAAGCCCATTTGGGGAAATAAATGTGGCTAAACTTCATTTTTTACTGTCTATAATTCCTTTCCAAGCTCTCTAAGATTTTAAGTGGATTTTATTTGGCTACATGGGCACCAGTTTGTTATGGGAAGCCACTCGGTAGTTCCCAGCTTCTCAGTCTGAAAATAACCACACAGAAATTGTATTAATAAATCACTGCTTAGCCCATTAGTTCTAGCTTCTTATTGGTTAACACTTACATATTAATTTAATCAATTTCTGTTAATTTGTGTATTGCCATGTGGCTGTGGCTTAGGAGGTAAAGTTCTCAGCATCTGTCTCTGGTAGGGCTCCATGACTTCTCTCTGACTCCACCTTCATCCTCCCAGCATTCAGTTTAGTCTTCCCTACCTACCTTAGAGTTGTCCTAAAGCTCTGTTATAGTCCCAAAGCTGTTTCTGTACTAAACAATGATAATCACAGCATCTAGAAGGGAATCCCACAATATGAATTTCTGTAGTCTCAATCCATTTCCAATTCTTGTACGTACTGTGTTGTGGTTGAAACTAATCAGTCAGCTTTCTTCTTTTGCTGTCATAACTTCCCCACCACCATAAACTCTATCACTGAATCACACAAGATTCAGTAGAATTAGCTGCTATTTGGTGCTAAGGTGGTTTGGTAGCCTACTGTTTATATTTTTGTTTATTTATTTTTGAAGACAAAGTTTGTCGGTGTAGACCTAGCTGTTCTGAAAGTAGTGCTATATACCAGGTTGGCTTCAAACTCAGAGAACCTCTGACTCTGACTCCCAAGTTCTGGGATTAAAGGTGGACCAGCATTCCTGGATTTTTGTGTTTTTATATTGTTGTATGATGGTTTTGTTTTTATCAAGCCTATACTGTTGTAGTGAACTTCATCCATATCTTAAATTTTAAATTTTACAGAGGGTATCATTATATTTCCCAGGATGGCATGTATTCATGACATTAATACTGCCTGTGTCTTTTGAGTCATTGGACTGCAGGTGCATAACCTTCTTTCTGCCTGTTTTGTTTGTTTGGAATTTTTATTTTAAAAAGAGTATTTAACCTATATGCACGGATATGCCCCAGTGAGTACCTGGTCCTTACACTGATCAAAAAAAGATTGTACTAGAAACCTTGACCTTGGAATAATGGATAGTTAGGATCCTCAATAGAAGTCCTTGAGCCCACCTTTATACAACACCATGAGGACGCTTTACTGTTGAGCCATCTTTCCTGCTCTGTGTTCATTATTGGTAATCAGCATATTAATTGCTATTATTTTCATTTGTCAATTTGTAACTCTTAAAATACACAGTGCCTTTTAGTAAAATCTTATTTATGTTTCAGTTCAAATTGGGGTACTTCAGATTTCTGGTAGATGAATAAAGAGTTGAAGTGAATGCATAACTTTTGTAGAAACTTCAGCAAAAGCCTATGAGTTATTTCTAACTTTTATGTTTGATTAACTTTTATCATGTGAAAGAAGTATTTAATATGTATTTCTGGCTGCCATAGAAGTGATTGTGTGGACTAGGCTGGTATTCAACTCAGAGGCAGCTAGACATACATGCCTCTGCCTTCTGAGTCCTTGGATTAGAGGACTCAATGCATCCAGCTTTTTCATCTTATTTTTCTTTTTTGTAGTTAGAAATTAATCATTCATACAATTTTTCTTATCTGTACTCTGTACTATTGATCTGTTTACATATCTTTCATTGTTGGTTAGTAGGTATTTCTCTTGCAAAGTGATTTCCCATTCAACGGGTTCATAAATGGCAATGGTGAACTTTGTATTCAGTTTGCTTCTAAAGTGACTTTGTGATTGAATTATGATGTCTATGTCATGGAATAAGTATGGGGAACACCAGAATTCTATGACTATAATGTCAAAGAAGTATATATTTACAGTGTTGTCAACATCATACTTTCTATTGGACACATGTATGGGTTTTTAGAATGCAGTGACCTATGATGATGTGCATGTCGACTTCACTTGGGATGAATGGACTTTGTTGAATCCATCCCAGAAGAGTCTCTACAAAGATGTGATGGTGGAGACCTACAGAAACCTCACCGCTATAGGTAAGACTGAATTATCTTTTATGTTTCAAATGAGGGGACAACTGTTCATTGGTTAATGATGCTCTTTTGTAATATGATTGAGATAGAAAAATGGTGTAAATAAATCAGGCATGGTTTTAAGTCTTGCTTCAAATGGTAACTAAATTTTTTACAATTTTTAATAGATAACATACATTTTTCTGGCACTGTGTTTTAGGATATAATTGGGAAGACCATAATATTGAAAAACATTGTCAAAGTTCTAGAAGACATAAAAGGTAATTTCCATGTATAAGCTGATACAGATATATCCCTGAAGAATTTGTAATGTATCCTATATCTTTTAAACCAAAACAACAATGTACATAATAAAGTACATTGTTGCTTATTAAACTATCACAAAATTATATACCTAAATTTCAGATGGGTGAATTACATTTGAAAGTCATTCTTTTAAGAAAGAAGTCAAGGAAACAATGCCTTAACCTATATTTTCATTTGATTCATAATACAATGAGCTATTCTGTAAAATTGTCAATGCATTTATTTCATATTCTTATTATAAAAGATATACATTTTGAAAAGGTGATAGGTATATCTCTGAAATTCTCTATTACGCTAATATTCCATAGAAAAGGTAGTTTAACCCATATACTTGTGACTGTGTTAAGTTTAGTGAGGGGGCAGTTAGAGTCACAAATCAAGGGTCAGCTGTTGTAGAGAGGCCTTAATCCAGATATCACAAGTCTATTAGAACAGAAAGTCAAACTGTGAACTCAATGTGGAAGCCTTATATTTGTTATTCTTTCTTTACTAAGTATATCATAAGTTCCCCTGGAGACAAGCCACATGAGCATAGGGATGTGAAAAAATATAACGTACCCCTCTCTCAGAACAAGTAGAAGATATGTAACAGTCCCCATGTTGAGTATACTTGTTGAATTTGATATACAAGTATACATTTACTTGGTTTTCTAGTCTCATTGTTAATATATCAACAAGTTCACATTTCAGAAAAGCACCATGAGTACTAGGACTGTGTGAAAACTTCTGTTTGTCCTAGTTCACTTAACAAATTTAGTATCACTCACAGTATAGGAAGCGTTATGAATGCAATAAGAGTGGTAAAACTCTGAGTTTTTTCAGTTCTCTTCAAATACATGAAAATTCTTATACAGAAAAAAAAGATTCTGTAAATGTGAACCATGTAATAAAGGCTGTTTTCAGTTATCCTCAAAGATGAAAAACATGCCTGAATGAAGGGGAAAAACAAGATTGTAACATGGTGATAAAACCTTAACATATAATTCTTCTTTAAAATAGTACTAAATTTTAAAATTAATTTATACAGATAAAAATATTCAACAGTGTATTAAATGTAGTAATTCTTTCACATGTACCGTTATCATTGTCAAACTAGACAGAAATCTTCTGTATATACTCAATGTGTTAAAGCCTTTGCGTGTCATCTTCACAGGCATGAAAAAACATATACTGGATTGAAGCCCTATGAAGAAAATGAGTGTGGTAAAGCCCTTTTACATCACGGTCATCTTCGAATGCATAATAGATCAGGCATTGGAGAGAAAGCCTATGAATGTAATCAATGTTGTAAAATCTTTGCATGTCAGCGTACTCTTCAAATGCATAAAAGAACACATACTGAAAAGAAGCTATATGAATGTAATCAGTGTGGTAAAGCCTTTTCATGTCCAAGTAAGCTCCAAAATCATAAAAGAATTCATAGTGGAGAGAAACCCTATGAATGCAATCAGTGTGGTAAAGCCTTCGCATGGAACAGTGATCTTCAAATTCATGAAAGAATCCATACTGGAGAGAAACCCTATGAATGTAATCAGTGTGGTAAAGCCTTTACTAATTCCAGTAGTTTCCAAAAACATAGAAGAACCCATACTGGAGAGAAACCCTATGAATGTAATCAGTGTGGTAAAACCTTCACACAGAGCAGTCAACTTAAAATTCATGAAAGAACCCATACTGGAGAGAAACCCTATGAATGTAATCAGTGTGGTAAAGCCTTCGCACACCACTTTCGTCTACGAAGTCATGAAAGAACACATACTGGAGAGAAACCCTATGAATGTAATCAGTGCAGTAAAGCCTTTGTGTTGAACAGTTATCTCCAAAATCATAAAAGAATGCATACTGGAGAGAAACCCTATGAATGTAATCAGTGTGGTAAAGCCTTTTCATATTCCAATAGTTTCCAAAAGCATAAAAGAACCCATAGTGGGAAGAAACCCTATGAATGTAATCAGTGTGGTAAAGCCTTTTCATATTCCAGTAGTTTCCAAAAGCATAAAAGAACCCATAGTGGAGAGAAACCCTATGAATGTAATCAGTGTGGTAAAGCCTTTGCACATCCCAGTAGTTTCCAAAAACATAAAAGAACCCATAGTGGAGAGAAACCCTATGAATGTAATTAGTGTGGTAAAGGCTTTGCACAGCACGTTCATCTTCAAAATCATGAAAGAACCCACACTTGAGAGAAACTCTATGAATGTATTCAGTGTGGTAAAGCAATTGTTGTGTCACAGTTATCCCCAGATGCATGAAAGAAGCTGTACTGGAGAGAAACCCTATGAATGTAATCAGTGTGGTGAATCCTTTTTACAGCACATTCATCTACAAAGTCATGAAATTCGCCTTGCTGGAGAGAAACCCCTACAAATGTAATCAGTGTTGTAAAGCCTTTGTGTGTCACAGTAGTCACCAAACACATGAAAGAACCCATACTGGAGAGAAACCCTATGGATATAATCAATGTGGTAAAGCCTTTGCATGTATAGTGATCTCTGGAAAAATAATAGAACCCCTACTGGAGAGAAACATTACTTATATAATTAGTGGATAAAGGCTTTATTTATCATAGTCATCTTTAAAGACATGAACTAACATTGCTGTAGATAAACTCTATGAATGTAATGAGTGTGGTAAAGCCTTTGTTCTTCACAGTACTCTTCAAATGCATAAAAGATCATACACTGGAGATAAACTCTATAAATGTAATCAGTGTGGTAAGGCATTTGCATGTATGAATAATCTAAATCATGAGAAATATCATACATCATAGAAACCCTGTAAGTGGTTTTATTGTGATAAAGTTTTGTACCTTATATTGGAGTAAAACTTTTTATGTGCAACGATCTCTTAAAATCTTTGTATATTTCAATAGACATTGACTACCTGAAAAAGATACTGAGGACTTCTTATTATAAAGTATTTGGTAATATCTTTAGCCAAAACACTTATAATAAGCTACACAATGATCTGGTTTTCCCATCTGTATGTTGTGAATGTGTTTTGTTACCATTGTTTAATAAAGAAGCTGCTTTGGGCATATGGCAGGGCAGAATATAGCAAGGCAGGAATTTCAAGCAGAGATAGAGGAGAAAAGAAAGTGGAGTCAGACTCCTTGTATCTGCTGAAGGAGACAGATGCCCTGGAACCTTACTGATAAATTACAAGTCTTGTGATAAAATACAAAATGATAGGAATGGGGTGGTTTAAGATGTCAGTGCTAGTTAACAAGCATCCTGAACCAATAGGCCAATTAGTATAGCTTGTGTGTGATTATTTTGGGTCTGGGCAGCCAGGAATGAACAAGAATCTTCTGTGTATAACACAAGACTATTTCTTCTGTAGAAATGAATTTGACATCTTCAAGCATTATGATGTCCTTTTACTACTGTTTGTACTTATAATCATGGTAAAATGAATTTATGAAGCCCTATGTGTAGGGTAAGTGGGCCAGCTAAAGAAACACATACTGACCCTGAAACCAGAGCCATTGAAATATACAATTTTGACTCTGAAATTGGAGCCAAAGAAATACATCCTGATTTTAAGATCAAGACAAAGAAACACACTTTGTTCCTGAATCCAGAGCCAATAAACGAAACACCTGACTCTCAAACCAGACTCTAAAGTTTATCAGGGGCCAGTGAAAGAACACACTTTGGCCCTGAAACAAGTGCCAAAAAACACTCTACCCTTGACCACCTGAGCATAAAACTGGCTAATACCTAAACTTCAGATCTACCAACACCTGAGCATGAAATTCAGCCAATCTCTGTATTGTTCAAGATGAAGGATTGACATCTAAACAATTCCCACCCTGAGAATCCTCTCCCTGGGAAATCTCTGCCCCTAAGAACTTCTATATAAGTTCTGCACATGTTCATTTGAAATCTGCCTATTTCTGTCCTGGCAGAGGCAGTCCTTCTCCTGGATTCTTGCCTTCCAAATGAATTTCTTTAAATTTGGGTGAAGACCTTTGACTGGGGTGATCAAAAGTTTTGTAGTGTATTTGAACAGAGAAGCTTTGGACACCTCTGCTGGCAAACCCCCTTAAAGGAGCAGAGACGAAGTAGTGATTCTTCATCAGAGACTGCAACATTTCTGCAACAGTTTCCCATCAACTCCAGTGAAGCAGAGAAGTAACAAATTGGGCTGAAGCTGAGAAAAAAAAATTGACATCTCTGTTAGGAAACTCCTCAGTCGGGTGAACAGAGAAGCATTAGACACCTCTGCTAGGAAACTCCCTTAGGGAAGTGGAGCAGAACAGCAATGGATGTCTCTGCTTTGAAGCTCTCTTAACAGAGTGAAACAGGGCACAGATGTGATGGTTCTATTTTGTAGGAGAGCAGTGTTGCTACATCCTTTAGGGGAACATCTCCCACTGGAACACAGCTTCGGGTATAGCCGGACTTCCCAATAGTCAGTATATGTCAGGGACCATCTTTGACAAGTATACCACTTACCAGGGTAGGGGTATGGGGATTAGAACATAAGTAAAGAGAATGAAGACACAAGTGAAAATAATAAAACAGAAGCATAGGATAGTACCAGGAGGTAGTTCCTGTGAATACTGTAAATCTGCCTGTATTTAATTCTTCATAAATTTTTTTAAAAAAGATTTATTTATTGTGTATATGTTTTTCTGCCTACATGCATGCCTGCAGGCCAGAAAAGGCAGCTGATGTCATTACAGATGGTTTTAAGCCACCATGTGGTTGTTGGGAATTGAACTCAGGACCGTTAGATGAGCAGGCAGTGAGTGCTCTTAATCACTGAGCCATCTTTCCAGCCCAATTTTTCATATACTTTTATACCCCAACACAACGGAGGGAAGAAGACGAAAGCCTGCTCTAGCATAATGCAAAAGACAACAAGAACAGTTACTTCCTTCAATACTTTCATCCACCAAGTCCTTAATTATTGAGAAAAACATTCTGTTATGCAGGCAGTGAACCCTTCCTAGACCAAGTATGCAAGAGGCAGTCATTCCCTAAGTCAAACCTCTTAATTCAAAGAAGTAGCAGAAGTATGAACTATGTTTGGATTCTTTCACCTTTGCTCAAGAGGGAGTTGATTTACCCGTATGGGCTCTCTTAAAGACCAAAACACAAAACAACCAGACTTTAAGTCAAGGTGTGTAGTCACATCTGTTAACAATTCTGACCAACCTCAAACTCTGACTTTCAGATAAGGTGGAAATAGGCTCATGGTTTTGGGCTTCCACAAGGATACCTTTTCACATCATAGTTGTAGGTATTCAATACACTTTCCCTATTCAACTCTAGGTATGGCCCGACTTCTAACAGTCAGGGTACCCTTTTCTTCAGAGCCCTAGGTATTGGGCTACCTTCCCTCCACAGCTTCCGTTATAGCCAGACTTCTCAACAGTCAGGATTCATTTCTCTTTATAGCTATAGGTGTCCAGTATAATTTCACAGCAGTAACTATATCCTGACATGACAGTGAGGGTACCTTTCTCTTCAGAGCCTTTTCTCCACAGTTTCAGGGATAGCCTGACTTAATAACAGTCAGGATTGCTTTCCTGTCACCTGTAGATATCCAGGATTGTAGTTGGAGACTGCTTACGCAGTTTCTGTAGCCATCTAGACCCAAATAGTCACATGGAAAATATATTAAATTCAACACTGTTTAGCCTGTTAGCTCGAGATTCTATAAACTAATTCTTACATCTTAAATTAACCCATTTCTGTTAATCTCAACACAAGGTTGGTCGCCTTATCAATAAGGTTCTGTTCTGGCATCTTTCTCCTTCAATAACTACATTGCATCTCTTTTACTCCACCTAGTCTCTCTATATATCTCTTCCAGCCTGACTATATTCTGCACTGTTGTAGGTCCAAGCAACTTTTTATTATCCAATGACAAATCATGTTCACTGCATACAGAGGGGAATCCCACATCACAGGTTATCTTCCCTTCCCAACTGTAGGTATAACCTGACTTCTGACAATCTGTTGTACAGAGGCCGCTTGTTTGGTTCCCAGCTACCCAACTAGTTTAGATCTGAAATAGCCACTCAAATACTGTATTAATTAAATCACTGCTTAGCTCATTAGCTCTGGCTTCTTATTGGCTAACCCTTACATATCAATTTATACCATTTCCATTAATTTGTGTATGGCCACGTGGCTGTGAGTTTCTGGCTAAAAATCCCAGCATATGTCTCTGGCTGCTCCATGTCATCTCTCTTCCTCTGCCATTCTTCCTCCTAGCATTCTGTTCAGTTTTTCCTGCCTACTTATGTTCTGCCTATCAACAGGCCAAGGCAGTCTTTTATTCATTCATGGTAATCACAACACAAAGGGGGGAATCCCACATCAAATCAGGATATCTTTTTCCCACAGCCGTAGATATCCAGACTACCTTCCTTTCTTAGTTGTAGGTATAGCCTACAATTGTCTTCTGACAGAATAACTGTCCCTCCAGAGCTATAGCATGTGCACTATGCATGTAAACAATAATGTAACCCTTTTTCTTAAATTAAACGGAATCACTGATTCAGGCGTAAAACTTTATTGATTCACATTTGTTCCTTTTCTGTTGTAGTGATATAATTTCTCTATATAAAAATTATAAAATTATAAATATTAATTTGGCCTTTGGGGTATTCCCGCCATCCTTATCTCCCTGGCTGCTCCACAGGGGCAGCTTCCCCCAGCTAATCCCTCTCTCCTGCTACGCCATCCCAGCTTTCGGCCTGGAACCCCTCCCGTCCTCGCTCCCTTTTTCGGGGCTTAAATTCCCCCATCTCAGCCGGAGTGGGCACCGCGGCCCGGGGCAGGCGGTGAGTGCAAAGGGACCGGAGTCCCTTTGTTCGGATAGCCGGCCTGCAGCAAGCTAAGACCGCAGGCAGCGAGTCTTCTGATCAGCGAGGGGCTCTGATCCTGTGGAGGGGTGAGTGTGTTGACCGCCATACAACTCAGATTAGGTACACACTGTATTCCCGCCATCCTTATCTCCCTGGCTGCTCCACAGGGGCAGCTTCCCCCAGCTAATCCCTCTCTCCTGCTACGCCATCCCAGCTTTCGGCCTGGAACCCCTCCCGTCCTCTCTCCCTTTTTCGGGGCTTAAATTCCTCCATCTCAACCGGGGTGGGCACCGCGGGTCGGGACAGGTGGTGAGTGCAAAGGGAAGGAAGTCCCTTGGTTCTAAGAGCCTGCCTGCAGTGAGCTAAGACTGCAGGCAAAGTGATTCCTGGTTAGCAAGGGACACTAATCCAGTAGAAGAAGACCCAGCGGAGGGAAGAGCCATTGGAGGGCATCTGAAAGAAGAGATGGGCAGGTGCCAAGGCAAAAATTCCTCCAACAATCTGAAAAACAACATGAAAACACCAGATCCCAGCGATCTTACGACAGAAGGACTTGAACGCCCTATTCCGGAAGAAGTGGAAAACAGTGTCATTATGAAAGCAATAGAGTCTCTTAAATAGGGTATGAATAACTCACTTAAAGAATTAGAAGACAAATATAACAAAAAGATGGAAGAAATGTGTAAAGAAATGGAAGACAAATATAACAAAAAGGTTGAAGAAATGAGTAAATTCGTAAATGATACCCTGGGAAACCAAGAAAAAGGTAATGGAATCAGTTAAGAATTGAAAACTGAAATGGAGGCAGTGAGGAAAACTCAATCCGAGGGCCGGCTGGATATGGAAAACCTAGGTAAACGAACGGAGACTACAGAATCAAGCTTAACCAATAGAATACAAGAGATAGAAGAACGAATCTCAGATTATGAAGACACCATAGAGAAAATAAATGCCCTGACCAAAGAAAACAGCAAATCCAACAAATTCTCATCACAAAACATTCAGGAAATACGGGACATAATAAAGAAACCAAATCTAAGAATAATAGGAGTAGAAGAAGGAGAAGAATTGCAGATCAAAGGTCCAGAAGATATATTCAACAAAATTATAGAAGAACACTTTCCCATCCTAAAGAGGGATATTCCTATGAAGGTGCAAGAAGCATACAGAACACCGAATAGATTGGATCAGAAAAAAACATCCCCTCGCCATATAATAATCAAAACACAAAGCAGTCAGATTAAAGAAAGAATATTAAGAGCTGCAAAGGAAAAAGGTCAAGTAACCTATTAAGGTAAACCTATCAGACTTACACCAGACTTCTCTATAGAAACCATGAAAGCCAGAAGGTCCTGGATAGAGGTACTGCAGAAATTAAGGGACCATGGATGCAAGCCCAGATTAATATACCCAGCCAAGCTTTCATTCAATATCAACGGAGAAAACAAAATATTCCAGGATAAAAACAAATTTAAACAATACGTAACTACTAATCCAGCCTTACAGAGAATACTAGAAGGAAAATTACATCCCAAGGAATCCAACATTGCCAACACTGACTACAATAATTCAGACATCTAGCGACCCTTCACTAGCACAATTCAAAGAAGGAAAACACATACACTCTATTACCCCCCCCCCCCAAAAATGACTGGAGTCAACAACCACTGGTCATTAATATCTCTTAATATCAATGGACTCAATTCACCTATAAAGAGGCACAGACTTAGAGATTGGTTACGAAAACAGGATCCAACATTCTGCTGTTTACAAGAAACACACCTCAACCACAAAGACAGACACCTACTCAGAGTAAAGGGTTGGGAAAAGGTTTTCCAAGCAAATGGACCTAAGAAACAAGCGGGTGTGGCCATTCTAATATCTAACAAAATCGACTTCAAACTAAAATCAATCAGAAGAGATGGAGATGGACATTTCACACTCATAACAGGAACAACTCATCAGGAAGAAGTCTCAATCCTGAATATCTATGCCCCTAATGTAAAGGCACCCACATATGTATAAGAAACTCTTCTAGAACTCAAGGCAGTCATCAAACCACACACGCTAATAGTAGGAGACTTCAACACTCTTGTCTCACCAATGGACAGGTCAATCAGACAGAAACCAAACAGAGAATTAAGAGATTTATTGGAGGTATTGAATCAAATGGACTTAACAGACATCTATAGAACACTCCACATAAATAGGAAAGAATATACCTTCTTCTCTGCAGTTCATGGAACCTTCTCGAAGATTGACCACATACTCGGTAACAAAGCAAACTCCCACAGATACAAAAAAATATTAGTAACCACCTGTGTCTTGTCAGACCACCATGCATTAAAATTAGAATTCAACAACAACACTACCCCCAGGAAGTCAACAAACTCATGGAAGTTGAACAGTCAACTACTAATTCACCCCTGGGTCAGGGACGAAATTAAGAAAGAAATTAAAGTCTTCCTTGAATTTAATGAAAACAAAGACACAACATACTCAACCCTATGGGACACTATGAAAGCAGTGCTAAGAGGAAAGTTCCTAGCAATAGGTGCCCAACTAAAGAAAACGGAGAAAGCACACATTGGAGACCTAACAGCACACTTGAAAGCTCTCGAAAAAAAAGAAGCTGATTCACCCAGGAGGAGTAGAAGACTGGAAATAATCAAACTGAGGGCTGAAATCAACAAAATAGAAACAGAGAAAACAATCCAAAGAATCAGTGAATCAAAAAGCTGGTTCTTGGAGAAAATCAACAAGATTGACAAACCCCTATCCAAACTAATCAAACGGCAGAGAGAGAACTTGCAAATTAATAGGATCAGAAATGAAAAGGGGGATATAACTACAGACACAGAGGAAATTCAGAGAATCATTAGATCTTACTATGAAAGTTTATATGCCACAAAATTGGAAAATGTAAAAGAAATGGACATTTTTTTAGATAAGTACCATATACCAAAGTTGAACCAAGAACAGGTGAACAATCTAAATAGACCTGTTAGTCGCGAAGAATTAGAAGCTGTTATCAGAAATCTCCCTGCGAAAAAAAGCCCAGGACCAGATGGTTTCAATGCAGAATTCTACCAGAACTTCCAGGAAGAGCTAATTCCTATACTCCTTAATGTATTCCATAATATAGAAACAGAAGAGTCATTGCCAAACTCCTTTTATGAAGCTACAGTTACCTTAATACCAAAACCACATAAAGACACAACCAAGAAAGAGAATTACAGGCCAATCTCACTCATGAACATCGACGCGAAAATTCTCAATAAAATCCTGGCAAACCGTATCCAGGAACACATTAGAAAAGTTATTCATTATGATCAAGTAGGCTTCATCCCAGAGATGCAGGGCTGGTTCAACATACGCAAATCTATCAATGTAATCCATCATATAAATAAACTGAAAGAAAAAAACCATATGATCATTTCATTGGATGCTGAAAAAGCATTTGACAAAATTCAACACCCATTTATGATAAAGGTGTTGGAGAGACTGGGGATACAAGGATCATACCTAAATATAATAAAAGCAATATACAGCAAGCCGACAGCTAACATCAAATTGAATGGAGAGAAACTCAAAGCCTTTCCACTAAAATCAGGAACGCGACAAGGCTGTCCACTCTCTCCATACCTCTTCAATATAGTGCTTGAAGTTCTAGCAATAGCAATAAGACAACATAAGGAGATCAAGGGGATTCGAATTGGAAAGGTTGAAGTTAAACTTTTGTTATTTGCTGACGATATGATAGTTTACATAAGTGACCCCCAAAACTCTACCAAAGAACTCCTACAGCTGATAAACACCTTTAGTAACGTGGCAGGATACAAGATCAACTCCAAAAAATCAGTGGCCCTCCTATACACAAAGGATAAAGAAGCAGAGAGGGAAATCAGAGAAACATCACCTTTCACGATAGCCACAACAAGCATAAAATATCTTGGGGTTACTCTAACCAAGGAAGTGAAAGACCTATTTGACAAAAACTTTAAGTCTTTGAAGAAAGAAATTGAGGAGGATACCAGAAAATGGAAAGATCTCCCTTGTTCTTGGATTGGGAGGATCAACATAGTAAAAATGGCAATTCTACCAAAAGCAATCTATAGATTCAATGCAATCCCCATCAAAATCCCATCAAACTTCTTCACAGACCTTGAGAAAACAATAATCAAGTTTATTTGGAAAAACAAAAAACCCAGGATAGCCAAAACAATCTTATACAATAAAGGAACTTCAGGAGGCATTACCATCCCTGACTTCAAACTCTATTACAGAGCTACAGTATTGAAAACAGCTTGGTATTGGCATAAGAACAGAGAAATCGACCTTTGGAATCGAATAGAAGACCCGGATATTAAACCACAAACCTATGAGCACCTAATTTTTGACAAGGGAGCTAAAGGTATACAATGGAAGAAGGAAAGCATCTTTAACAAATGGTGCTGGCATAACTGGATGTCAACCTGTAGAAGGATGAAAGTAGATCCATACCTATCACCATGCACAAAACTCAGGTCCAAATGGATTAAAGACATCAACATTAATCCGTCCACTTTGAACCTGATAGAAGAGAAAGTGGGAAGTAGTCTACAAGATATAGGCACAGGAGGCCTCTTCCTAAGTAGGACCCCAGCAGCACAGACAATAAGAGAAACAATGAATAAATGGGATCTACTGAAACTGAGAAGCTTCTGTAAAGCAAAGGACACTGTCAGTAAGACAAAAAGGCTGCCTTCTGACTGGGAGAAGATCTTCACCAACCCCTCATCAGACAAAGGTCTGATCTCCAAAATATACAAAGAACTCAAGAAACTAGGCACTAAATCTCTAATTAACCCAATTAAAATAATGGGGTACTGAACTGGGAATTAAATATGAGTCGTCTGGAGAGCAGACAGTGCTCTTAACCTCTGAGTCATCTCTCCAGCCTCTATTCTCATGTCTATACTAATTTATTTATTTGTTTATCTATTTATTTATATCAGTTTTATGATTTGTTTTATTCATTTAGTCCTTTGTTCAGGATCTCTCTCTATAGTACTGGAAATAACTGCCTAGACCAGTATGGCCTCCAATTTACACAAATCTGTCTGTCTCTGCTAATATTAAAAGAGTGCACCTGGACAACTGGCTTCCATTTGTTTGTTTGATTAATCATTTACTTGTTTATAATTTATTTTTTTTACTTGCTAAGTTTTTTGAGATTGTTGTAGACAGTGAGTGGTCTTGCCTGGAAACACAGATATCTGAAACTAGGACTCTTGAAGGTTTCTGATAACATTACCAAGTTAAAGAAATAGAAGAAAGCTAGGCATGGTGGTGCATGCCTTTAATCTCAGCACTGGAGTCAAGTTTGTCTGTCAAACATTTTCATGGTAGGGTTGTTGGCACCTTTGTAAGATCAGCAGCTGTTGTTTCCTGTTTTTGTACAACCTGAATGGTTGGTGACTGTTCTTTATAAAATGTCATAATATTTTTTTCAGAAACATAATTTACTTATGGTTTGTTACTAAGATTGGAGAAATGGGCACCTGAGTGCTCCATTCCTGTAACAAATTATGTCCCCACAAATTCAATGCTATGTTAGCCACACATGGCTTTTGAAGGCATAAGTCACAAACACTTCCACACCAGTTTGGAACTATGATTAATAGAATGGTTATTTATTTAAAAGTAAAAAGAACTTACAGATCACTGTCCCAGACAACAGCCCTCTGCGTGATCAGAAAAGGAGTCTAGTAGCCGGAAGCAGAGCCAGAAGTAAGAGAGCAAGCACAGGGATACTGGTGTTTTTAAAGCAAAAGGGACCACACCCAAGTGGGCTGGTATCTTAGTCTATTGGATAAGGAGCAGAAGCAGTTCCCGTGGCACTTGTCCCCTTTTTTATGTAAGAGAGTTCTAAACCTACTACAAAATTATATACAATAAGAACAAATATCCTATTTTAAGTAGCTTAAGTCTTGTATAATAAATAACTTGGCCAAGTCATGAGAGGAAAGTAACTACATTTATATAGAGTTCAACCCCATCTAAAATCTGAGAATAGAAAAACCCCATCTAAAATCTGAGAATAGAAATAATGTTACCTGAGTAATTAGGAAGTACAATCAAACAACTTCCCAAACATGCAACAAATCACAGAGACAACTGGCTACCTGGGCAATCACCCAAAGTCATGTTTGCAGCATTGACGCAACCAACTTTGGTTAAGGCCTAGAATAACTGACAGATTATTTTTAACAGGCAAGAAAATTTTCAAAACTATCTTACCCTGTCTTTGCAAGATTTGACAGTTCTGTATATCCATTTCCAGATACTATGTATATTGTCAGTAGTAGAGGTATGGGCAGTTCCTTGCCCAGTGGCCAGTTTTTCCAAGAAGACAAGCTCCAACTGGAGTGTCTTCAGTGCTCAACGATCTCTCGGGAATAGATCAGTGCTGCCAGGAGCAATTGTGTCTCACTACACAGAACTCTAAGTTAGATTAAATGCCATTTTCTAAAGCTCTTTGAAGAGGATGAAGATTATTTTATACAGAATATAATCTTTATGTATATAATGAACCTGATTAGTCTAACTATAAACATGACAAACATAGATGACTATTGAGCTACAATTCTTAATAACTATGTAATTTAAAGACTTAGAGAATAAACAGCTGTGCAATAAATGAGGACAATGACCTCCAGATGTAAACAATGTACAAGTATACATTGCAATATGCTAAATATATATATATATACATATATATATATCAATACATAAATAATTTATAAGTATCTTAATCAGAGGTAAAAATGTACACTGCAATATGGAAAATAGATATATCAATACAATATATATATCAATACATAAAAATGGTTTAAACAGAGGTGGAAGCATGCATGCATACAATAATTTTGTATCCACATGCAAATATCTATGCCAACATAATTATCTATAAACAATAACTCACAAATACCAATCTTTTATCTCTTTATCCAATTTCCCCCCATTTTTTTCAAAAAATATCCCTGAGCTTGTAAAATTCCTCCTTCAACCCTCAATCATATACTAATTATATTCATCCTGTAAGTGATGTCCCTATACCTGAGGACAAACTTTACTGGGAGAGGGGATGTCATCCTCTAGAATTACTTCCAGCTGTCATAAGGGTGACATTTTTTTCTGGGGGATCCTGTAAAAATAAAATGATGTTTAAATTTCAAGATTAATGTCTGGTAAGATTACAAATAGTTTCTGAGTAATTTGTGGAGGTCTGGCCAGAATGTTGTAAAAGATGTGCACCATTTCAGCTAACCAAGTTGGAATCATCTTGTGCAGCTGGTGCACAAAACAGGTCTTGAAGTAGACATTATATCAACCAGGTGGAGTTGTTATGTGGCCCCATCTTCTTCCTGGAATCTTCAAAAATTACTGCAGGAAAATTCATAGTTCATTGTGGAACTTAAACATTATTTATATAGAAATATAAACATATATATTCAATAAAAAGTATGATAAGGACAAAAATAGATATGAATAAAAACAAAAATGTTTTCTAAATTCTTTTTTCTTTCTGTCCCACATCAATCGGCTCTTGACATGAGACAGAAACTCTGGGTTTTTTCTTTTAACGACATACTTGGATTTAAAGAAGGACAGAGCATTGCCAACTCTAAAACCAACTCTATAAACTCATAAACATATACATACCTATACACACATACATGTATAGGTATGTATACATTGTATCATTTGTATTTATGAACTATATTTGATTTTCATAATAATTCTTATTGGGTAGTTATTTTTCTACCTGTCCTCATGCAAACATCAGGGGTTTCTTTAATTTTTGAAGATGAGTATTTTCCTGCAATGACAAGAACAGGACCCTGCCCCCATCCTAAATTCTTTTCTTGTGACTTGTATGGATATCACCAGTGTGGATGAGCTGTCATTTCTGGGTTTCAATAGGTTTCTCCTTTTCAAAGCGAATCTTTGTTAATTTTTATGGTATCCATATTTTGTTCATCTCCTGTGGAAACAAGAGCAAAACCTCTTCCCCAGTGTTGTACATCTCCTGGTTTCCATTGTGAAGTGAACACATCCTTAAAATTTACTGATTGATTCAATTCAGAAGTTTTTTCCATTATCCAATGCCTCTCCACTGCTGTTGTTCCTTTCTCATTAGTGTTAAGAAAATTTAAGTTTAATAAAGCATTATGCAATCTATTTCTGGGGGTATTTCCATCCCTTTCTGTTTATTCAGCATATCCTTTATAGTATGATTTGATCTTTGTATAACTGCCTGACCTGTAGGATTATTTTGTATACCTGTAATGTGCTTTTTATTATAATAAGCAAAAAAGTGTTTCATTTTCTTAGATACATATGCTGGACCATTGTCTGTCTTTATTTTTGCAGGTATACCCATGATGGTCGTAACTTACAATAAATGTGTGATTACTGAATCACCTTTTTCTGAGCTCAGGGCAGTTGCCCATTGAAAACCTGAATACGTATCTATGGTGTGGTGTACATATTTTAATTTACCAATTTCATAAAGTGGAATGCATCCATCTGCCAGATGTCATTCCTTTGAGTACCCTTTGGGTTACTCCCTGCAGCAATGGTGTTTGAGTATAGAAAGAACAAGTAGGACAACTCTTTATGATCTCCTTTGCTTGTTACCATGTAACAGAAAACTCTTTCTTTAAGCCTTTTCTATTGACTTGATTTTTTTTTATGAAATTCTGTGTCCAGTTATTGGTGCATCATGTACAATTTGAGGAAGAATCCAAGAAGTTCTCTTTATGAGGTTAAGTCTATCACTTTTGGGATAGTTGCTATTAATTTCTCAAAAAACAATTAGCACAAGTTCTTTGTCATGGTTTATAGTCTTGCCATAACTTTTTTATTTCATCAGTACTAAAAGGCACTATAATTTCTGCTGAGTCTATACCTGCTATTTGACGAAGTCTCAGTTTACATTTTATAATTAATTCAGAGACTTTTTCCACATAAGCTTTTTATTTTTTTACTTGGTTTATGTGGTATAAATATCCATTCTAAAATAATATCTTCCCTCTGCATTAAAATCCCTGTAGGAGAAATTCTGGAAGGCAATATGACTAGGATACAACTAAAATTTGGGTTCACTCTATCCACATGTGCCTCCTGTAATTTTTCCTCAACCATTGACAGTTCCTTTTTTGCTTCAGCTGTTAATTCTCTGGGACAATTCAAATCTTTATCACCATCTAAGGTTTTGTTTAAATGAATCATTAGATCAGGTGTTATCCCAACAGCTGGTCATAGACTAGAAATGTCTCCTAACAATCTTTGAAATTCATTAAGAGTTCATCACCCGTCTCTCCTAATCTGTGCCTTTTGTGTTCTAATTTTCTGTAAACCTATTCTGTAACCTAGGTAATTAACAGAATCTCCTCTTTGAATCTTTTCAGGAGCAATTTGTAATCCCCATTTAGGCAAGACTTTTTTTTACTTCTTCAAACATCCTTTCTAAAGTATTTTACTCTATGTTCTTCTGGCCCAATACATCAAACCATCTCACACTCTGCTTTACGTTAGATGAAGTTCAATCCGTAAAAACATTTACCTCCTTAAGGGTTCAAACTGGATGCCAAGATCCTGGTGCAATTATTTTTACATCCACATGTGTGTCTACCAGACATCCAGTGACAACATAATTTGTTCATATTTTTGATTTTGGTCTTTGTTCTTTAACAGGAGTCTGAAAAAATACTTGTTAATGTTTTTTTCTTGAAATTGTTGTTCTTTCTTTTATAGCTGTTCTATCATCCAGAGCAATATGGATTTTTTTTCAACAGACATTAGGTTCTTAAATTGATCTGGAAAAGAGTTTTCTTCACAATGACAGGAAACAAATAAATCTGATTTGGCACAGGGGCCTGCAAGAGGCCCCTCATGGAGTTTCCAGACAGCAATGGGTTATCTTGACTGTCCCTTGTTGATCTTCATTCATTCAGTCCAATGTCTCCTTTTGCCACACTGTCTGCATAATCCAGAGGGAGAGGTGCTCTGAATGGATTATGTTTAGAAAAAAAATTGTCTCTAGGAACACCCTGCTTATGATCCCTTTTAAGATGACCTTGTTTGCCATAATTGAAACACTTGACATTTTGTTTTTTCTTCAAATCTCTGGAAATCATCTCTTCTATGCAAGCATCATCATGGTCAAGAGATTCAATATTGATTGTATCTCAGATCCATTCCTCCAAAGGTGCTCATCTTGACTTTTTATCCCTTGTCATGGAGAATTAGCCTTTTCAAAAGCTAGAGATTTAATCATTATTTTTCTAGCTTCTGAATTTGGTATGATTCTATTTACTGCTGATGTCAGTCTTTGTAATCAATTAGCAAAGTTTTGGGCTTGTATGACTTTAGTAAATGACTCAATCTTCTTTCCTACTTCTTCAGTTCTTTCTCAGGCAATCAAGGCTGCTGCACATCATAAAGTCAGGGTTTGGCCATCTTGTAGGGATTTGCCTTTCTATATTAGTATAATCTCCTTCTCCAAGAAGTTGATCTTGGGATATTTCCATACCTCTAGCTCTACTACATTGTACTATTGTCTTAGCCTCTTCTTTTCACCAGGTCCTCCATTGTAATTGTAGACCAGTCTCCAAGACTGCTGTAACCAAGTCTCTCCAGTCTTGAGCAATAATTCTATTTTAATACAAGTTGACCACAGGTTTACCACTTACTCACAAGTAGTGAATGCATGCCATATGAGACTATCAATCACTTCCTTGAATCTCCTTAAATTTAACATTGCTGCAGGAGTCTAATCAGCTCTTCTAGAGCCTTGGGAATATCTATCACTTGACAATTGCTGTAAGTTTAGCAGATATATTGAGGTGGGTTGTTTGAAAACCTTAGGCTATTTTTCTCTAACATTATAATGCAATGCTGAAATCAGTTCTCCTTTAAATTACTCTGTCTGGATTTGAATGTCCCTATGATCTGTTTTATTAACTTTTTCTATGGCCTGTATCTTGGCACACATACCAAACAACTTTTTAAGAGATAAACCAAGAATTATCAAACTGATAACAAGGATTATTACAATGATAATTAACAGCACATCAATTCTAGTTATGTTCATTATTCCTTTATTTAATTGTTCCATTTTTAAATTATGCATTGTATAATCATACAGAGATCTATTGTAATTGTGTTTCCCATTTTTAATGTGGGAAAAACTATCTTGTTTAACTAACTCCTCCCTTTAAGAATTTCAATTTTGTCACCAAATCTGCTGACAATGATGATGAAGATGTGAAGCTGACTGCTACTGTGTAGAACAGTAAAAGCCTTTTTCCAAGGCAGCTACCTAATCTGGCCGCAGTCCAAAAGTGGGAATTGGGAAATCCCATCAGGAGAGAAGAAAAGAGAGCCTTTTGGTAGGTGTGTGACTCTGGCCACGTGTAACTCGGGCCTTTGATGGTGGCTGCAAACCACTAGCAAATGGCTTTTGAGAGAAGTCATACCCCAAAAGTTGGGTGCCAAATCAAGCACAAATTTTAATTGGTCTTAATAATAAAAACTCAGAGTCAGCTATCAGGGTGAAAGCTGAAGGATCAGAGAAGATGAGCAATCAGTCACTGGATAGAACTGGATGTTACTGAACATGAGTGTCAAATGATACAGACTGGTAACATTGACATGAAAGGCAAGGCAAGTCTCACTGTGATTGCTTAGTCCTGTCCCATCAATGAAGGTGGGAGGGGTTTTCCTGAGTTTACTGACAGTCCTTTAAATGTATCCTGGGCTGTGTGCAGTGTCCATGTCTTAATCCAAGTGCCAAGAAGGCAGAATCAGGCAGATCTCTGATTGGCAGGTCAGCCTGGTATAGTTAGTGAGTTCCAGAAATGCTGGGCTACATAGAAAGACCCTGTTACAAAGCCTATATGTTAAAAGAGAAAAGACACCTGTATTTGTCCTCTGACCTTCACATACACACTTAGGAGCATCCTCCATACTCATCTAACTAATCGATTAAATAATCAAGGGGTCCCAGAACAGAAATTTGCTATTCATAGTCCTGAATAATGTGTAAAGATGGTCCCCAATTAAGGGTTGGGTGTGGTGGTATATAATTTTAATCCCAGCATTGAGGGTGCAAAGGTGGTGGTGGTGGTGGTGGTGATACACAGTGCTCAATGACAACCTTGAGACCCAAGTCCATTGTTTGTAGACTACAAAGTGAAAAATTGGCAGGCTCTTTCTTAGTAATCTTGGATGGACATATCTGACTCTGACTTTGTGTAAGATGTAAAGTTCTCTTTCAACAAAAAGCTTTTAGTCTAGTTGAACTTGTTTTGAGTTGAAAATGAACTTATTGTGTGTAGTTGGCAAGGCAGGCTTTAAGGAATCTGTAGTCCTTGTGGGACAATAGATCTAGTTATAAAGGGTGTTCTCCCATATATTCTCTTTAAAAATTTTTTCATTGAGGTATATATATTTCTCCACTTCCCTCCCATCTTCTCCCCTCCCCTTCAACCCTCTCCCATGGTCCCCATGCTCCTGATTTTCTCAGGAGATCTTGTTTTTTTCTACTTCCTCTGTAGATTAGATCCATGTATGTCTATCTCAGGGTCCTCTTTGTTGTCTAGGTTTTCTGGGATTGTAAATTGTAGTCCCAACATATATTCTATAAATCAAAACTATATATCTAAATAAAATATTTGACCATCCATGGATATGTGTGATCATATATTGAAATGCAATCATAAGATTACATGTACACATTGTATGGAAATGCATGCTAATAGGGAGATATCCAAGCTGTTATTGCACAAACAAAATTACTGATGAAAACAAGTTTTCAGACTAAGTATAATTGTGCCATGGCCTGCATTAACTTGTGATAAATGCTCTTGACAGATAGCAGTGACATATATATGTATATGGCTTAGTTTAAGGTATTGCTTTTCAAATAACACTGTTCTTAAAGACATGGGATTAATAGGATATTATAATAGAAAGTATGTTGTAAAATAGCAATGGTGTTTAAGGCTACAGTTGATTTTTTAACAAAATAAATGTAGACTTACTAGCCTGCCTTTTGTTTATTTATTTTAATAATAATTCAGGATCAGCCACTTTGGTTTCCCGCCCAGGTTTTTCTAAGACAGGGTTTCTTCATGTAGCCTTGGCTAATCTAGAACTAGTTCTGTTTACAAGAATAGACTGGAAGTCAGAGATCTGCCTGCTGGGGTTAAAAGGTGTGTGCACCATCATCACCTGGCTTCATTTTTATATTAATGTTTCAATCACTTCTGTTCTTATCTTTCTGGTTGCTCAGGTTTCTGAGTTTATCATGAATGTTCTCTTGGAATGATAAAGTTTGATTTCACATTTTGTATGCAGAAGGGACACAAAATATAATATCTGCAATATCATGTTCATCTTGGTTGCCAAGTACTGAAAAATCATATTTTGGAACAGGTTTCTTTCATGTGTTTTTATTCTGGTGCTATTTATGTTGACCAGGATGTCCTTCTCCCTGATAGCTGCCTGCCTCTGTCCTCCTCCTCGAGTTCTCCAATTAAAAGTAGTCACCACCATGACAGGCAGTTTCTTCTTGGTGTCCTACAATCATAAACCATCACAATTCTATTAGTTCAGGATTTTGACTGTGAGATTCAAGATTATGACTAAATTTTTAACATGACATCTGACATGGCTTGTCAGAACTTTCAGCTGGCTTTGGAGAATTGTGTCCCATTGGACTAGACAGAAGACACTAGACTGAGCTGTCCAATGATATTCAGTGACCTGAGTTCCCTCGCATATTCATTGGTCTGAAGGACCTTTGAACTTTTGCCTTGTAGAGGGGTGAGCATGAATCTCACCAGAGAACAAGTGTGCCTTGCCATTATGACTAAGAATGGGTTTCTTTTTGAGAGAAGAAACATGCTTGTAAATCAAGGCAACTATGGGAGAAGACACTGCTCAGATGCACTAAAGTATTACCTCCACCAGGTGGCACCCCACACCTGGGATGCACACTCTTATTTTTGCAGGACAAGCACATCAGGGCGTGGGCGCAGCAGCATCACTTCTCATTTTCCTTGTATGCATTTTGATCATATACTTCCCCTCCCCCTACCAATAGTCTATGAAACTTTGGAAACCAAAATAATACTGGTCTAAAAGAAAAAAAGAAACATATTGATAAAATGACTCCTAATGATATTCTGATATACTGAAAGATCAATTCCTTGATCAACCATCATCAGAAAAGCTTCTTCCTACAGCAGATGGGAACAAATACAGAGACCTAGAATCAGACATTGCACAGAGAATGAGAGCCCTTGGAACACTCATCCCCCCAAATGGGATGTGTCCTTGAAATCCAAGACCTCAGAGCTCAGGGAATCCCATGAAAGAGAAGTTGGAAAATAGTTTATGAGCCTGAGGGAATGTTGGATGCCAAGAAAACAGAGCCCAACGAACAAGCATGAACAAAGCTTTTATGGATTCACAGAGACTGAAGCAGAATGGACAGGGCCTGCAGTGGTCTGCTAGGTCCTCCAAGTATATATTATGAGTTCCAGTTTAGTATTCTTATGGGATTCCAAAATGTGGTGAGTATGTGTGCCTTGGATCCGAGAGCCTTCTTTTGGAATCTTTGCTTAATATTAATTTGTTTTTTTTCCAATTTTGTTATGATAGTTTTTGCTTTATCTTATCATATTTTATCTTGTTATATTTTAAAATTTAATGAATGAATGACTTAACAAATGAAAATCTAGACACGACTATAAAGACTAAATATGAACTGTCACTTATACCTGCTGTGAGAGGGATAATCACTTTTCTCCAATCAATTTCTATTGCACACTGAATATACAGGACAGACCTCATTTTTTGGTGTAAATAATCAACATATAATGGACTCTACATTTTATGTTTGTGTTTTTATTTTGTTACAATATTGTGGCTTTATTTTCTTTATATATTTATTTTGTTTTCTTTGGGGGCATTAGTTTTTATTTATTTCCTTGGTTTTGGAGGATTCATTGTCTTATAGTATTTTTGTTTGATTTTTGATAAAGAACTTGAAGTTGTGTGGGTATGGAGAGGGGAATGATTTGGAAATACTTCCTGAAAGGGAAGAATATGCTATAATATATTTAAATCATACAAATGTAATAAAAGAGAGAAATAAAAATATGTTTGTAAATTGTTAAGTTAGATAGCATTCTTAAAAGTCAGAAAGAGTCATTCAAAATGTGATATGTCTTTTTCCAATTTCTTTAATGTTAGCTATCAAGATGTTTGATAAAGGTGTATTATTTTAGGCTTCATATATATTGAGTCAGTGGTATACTGGAGATCTCCAAAATAATACAGGCTATTCCTATTGTACTTTGTTGCACACCTGAACTTGATAGACTCTTACAAGATTTTTTTCCTGTGATGAGTATGAAGTGTCCTTCTCCATCCCTTTTAATTGATTTTAGTTTGAAGTCTATTTTGTTAGCTATTAGGATAGCTACACCCACTTGTTTCTGAGGTCCATTTGATTGGAAAATCTTTTCCCAACCCTTTACTCTGAGGTAAAATCTGTCTTTGAGGTTGAGGTGTGTTTCTTGTATGCAACAGAAGGATGGATTCTGTTTTCATATCCATTCTGTTTTTTATAGGTAAATTGAGTCCATTGATATTAAAAGATATTATTGACCAGTGATTGTTTATGTGGTAGTGTTTGTGTGTTTCTCTTCTTTGGGGATTGTTGGTGTGAGGCTATTTGTTGCCTGTGATCTTGTGGGCACAGCTAACATCTTTGGGTTGGAGTTTTCCTTCTAGTACTTTCTGTAAGGTTGGATTTGTGAGTAGATATTGTTTAAATCTGATTTTGTCATGGAATATCTTGTTTTCTCTGTCTATGGTGATTGAAAGCTTTGCTGAGTAGAGTAGCCTTGGTTTGCATCCATGTTCTCTTAGTGTCTGTAGCACATCCATTCAGGACCTTCTGACTTTCACAGTTTCCATTGAGAAGTTGGATATAAATCTGATGGATCTGCCTTTATACATCATTTGGCCTTTTTTCTTCATAGCTTTTAATATTCTTTTTTTATTCTGTATAGTATTTTGATTATTACATGGTAAGGGGTCTTTTTTTCTGATCCAGTCTATTTGGTGTTCTGTAAGCTTCTTATACCTTCATAGGAGGATCCTTCTTTAGGTTGAGAAAGTTGTCTTTTATGATTTTGTTGAATGTATTTTCTGTGCCTTTAAGTTGTGCTTCTTCTCCTTCTTGTATTCCTATTATTCTTAGGCTTGGTCTTTTCATGGTGTCCCAGATTTCCTGGATGTTTTGTCTTTACAAATGTAAAAGACAAAGTCTGGATGTTCAGACTTTGTTGAATTTAACATTTTCTTTGACCAATGAATCTATTTCTTCTATCATATCTTCAACTCCTGAGATCCCCGCTTTCATCTCTTGTGATCTGTTGCTATGCCTGCATCTGTAGTTCTTATTTGGGTACCCGGATTTTCCATTTTCAGAATTTCCCCTGTTTGTGTTTTCTTTATTAACCCTATTTCAATTTCCAAGTCTTAAACTATTTGAGCTGTTTGCTTCACCTGTTTATTTTTTCTTGGTGTTCTTGGCTTTCTTATGTTTTTTTTAACCACCATTTATTTAAGGGAATTTTTCATTTTCTCTTTAAAGGTCTCAATCATCTTCATAAATTCTTATTTAAGCCATTTTCTCCTGCTTCTTCTGGGTAAGGATATTCATGTCTTCATGTTGTAGGACCACTAGTTTCTGGTGTTACCATATTGCTCTTTATGTTGTTGAATGTGTCCTTATACTGCTTTCTGACCATCTCTTCCTCCAGTGGGTTCATGTGGGGCCTGTGCTTTGGGGAGAGTCCATTTCTTCTCTAATTGGTGAAGGTGGGGTCTGTGGCTTAGGTGGTCACTCTTCTTCCAGGTGCTAGAATGCTTCTGCAGCTCCTTCAGGTATAGGTGGGGCCAAAGCTCTCTCGAGGAGTAGTCAAGGCCAAGGCTCCTGTGGTCACTGATGCAGTGGGAGAATGGTTGTACTTGTGGGAATGCTGCTCTGTAGTCTTTAGGGTTTTCTGGGTGGAGAGTACAGGATATGCCTCCCTGGGCTATGTCATAAAGAGTAGAACCCTTCAACCAGGAACCCATACACTAACTTCTCCAAGGGCAGTCTATCTCAAGGCTCCAGTGAGTACAGATGCTGTGGGGGATGTTTGTGCATGAGGGAAGTCTGCTCCAGGGTCTCTGGGATGTGGTGGGTTGACAATTGGGAATTCTTAAAGGGAGGAATTGTTTAAAAGAGAGTTTTTCCCCCAACATTAAAAAACAGGAGGAACCATTACATGGAGGGTTTGCAGTGTGTGTGTGATAATATGCTAGACAGCTTGAAAATGAACTGATTAAATGAAAGGATAACTAATTTATATGGAATTTATGTAATGTCAATTGTAGACATCATCAACATTATCATTTTTGTTTTATCACTAATAATGTTGGTTAATGTGAGAGCTAAAATTCAAGCCCTAAACAACTCAATAAAAGAGATCACAGAGATATACAAATCCAGATGGAGAAACTTAATGAAGAATTCAATTTCAACAGTGTTTTATAAGGTTAGCGGGGAACAGCCTAAAGTTTTCAAACAACCAACCTTAATATATCCATTAACCTTACAGGAATTGACAAATGGAAGAGGTTTTGTTACAACCAACTGGACTCCTGTGCTAATGTTAGATTTAAGGAGATTCCAGGAAACAACAGTCTTATATGGCATACATTCACCTTTTTAGAGGCAAATGCTAAACTTGTGGTCAGTTAGTAATATAATTACCCCTAAAAACTAGATAGAATTGGTTAAAGTTGTTTTAGAGCCTGGGCCACACTTACAGAGGAGTACCTTGTTCAGAGAAGAGGCTAAGATTATTGAACAATAAAATAAAACTAGAGGTAGGGAAACCTCCCAAGATCAACTTCCTGGAGAAGAAGATTATGCTAAAATAGAAAGGCAATTTCTATATGATGGCCGTATCCTAGCTTTATGCTATATAGCAGCTTTGAATGCTTGGTACAGAAGTGAAGAAGTCGGAAAAAAGATTGAGTCATTTACTAAAGCCACACAAGCTCAAAAGAAATCAGCACTGATTTATTACAAAGATTGACATCAGTAGTAAATAGAATGATACCAAATTCAGAAGCTAGGAAAGTAATAATTGAATGTCTAGCTTTAGAAATTGCTAATTCTCAATGAAAGAGGTCAATTGAGCTATTAAAGGCAAGGTCAGCACCTTAGGAGGAATGGATCTAAGATACAATTAATATTGAATCTCATGGCCAAGACAATATATGGATAGGAGAGTTGATTTCCAAAGGTTTAAGAAAAAACCAAAATGTCAAGTGTTATAATTGTGGAAAACAAATAAAAGGATTTGTAAACAGGACATTCCTAGAAAGGATCTGGTTTAGAATTGCAGGTATCCGTTTTCAAGCCTATGCCGGGATCCAAAGCCTAACACAATGTGCCCCTGTGCATACTCTATTACTCTGCTTAGTTTTAAAACTTAGATTTAAGTTTCTATCTTTTCTCTGTGTGCATGGAATTATGCATTTTATCTCTCCCTACTCAGTTCATTGGGACATGGTGGATCAGGTCTGGTGGAAGGATCAATGTTGGTGGAGGCTGCTTGTTCATTTCCTGGCCACCCAGACCCAAAATAATTACACAGAAACTATATTAGTTACAACACTACTTGGTCTATTAGCTTATACATATTTCTAGCTAACTCTTAACATCTTAAGTCAACCCCTTCATATTATTTTGTGTTTTACTATGAGGCTTGTGGTTTATGAGTAAGGTTCGGAGACAGGCAGGCATCTTTCTCCTTCAGTGGTTACATGGCATCTCTCTTTCTCTGTCTACTTTCTCTCAACATTCAGTTTAGCTCTATTCTGCCCTATCACAAGACAAAGAAGCTTCATTATTAATCAATGATAATAACACATCTTCACAGCATACAGAGGGGAGTCCCACATCACCTCCATTTTTCTGTCTAAATACAAAGGAAGGTTTTAACTTTAACATAGTAAAATTACATGTAACAAAACAGGTATCAAGCAAGAATTGCAGTTACAATATTTATGTCTCCTTTATTTTTTATCATAACTAAGAAAACTATAATTATAACTATCTATTAATCAACTCTACCAAAGACTCCAGAGGAATATAATATTACTTAAGTTAACAGGAAATGCATTGTAAGCAACTTCCAAAACCCTAGAATTGACAGAGATGACTTGTTGCCTAGACAATTATCAAAAGTTTTTCTGTAACATTGGGGAATCCAATCTTCAGTCTACAGGCCCATAGTATATGGAAGACTTTTCCATGAGCAGCAAATTTCAAAGACTGTTTCATTATATGGGCAGTTTCTCAGTAACTTTCTTCTGTGTCCTGCAGAATGTCTGGCAGACTCTTTCATGAAGCACAAACCCTGAAGGACTGTCTCACCTTCTTTAGGCAACTTCAGCAGTCATTTTTTTCTGTGGGTACTGCATGTCCAGTTCATAAAGCATGCCATCAAACAGTCCAGGCAAGATATGTTTCTTGCCCAAATGGCTAACAAACTCCATAAGGAGCCTCTACAAAGCCCATCATCCTCTTGAAGTAAATAGGTGCTGCCAGGAACAGATGTGTCTCATTGTCATAAAAAGCCTAAATTCTTAAAGCATTCTAAATGCCATATTCTGTTAGTCTTTCATAGGTTTGAGAAATACCTATCCATATGAAATATGTTTTTCTACATCTAGAAAACCTAAGTAACATGGCTACAAGCTTGACTCTTATAGGTAACCACATATTACCCTGTATTTGTTAATTATACATTACACCTTTAAATGAGCTGCATAAATACAATACGTTAATCAGGAGCAGGATATATGTGTAAGAAAATTGGCCTTAAATTTGTATCACTAAACCAAGATCCACACCAATGCAAAGTATTCATCTCTATAGCATATCCCCGTTTAAATGTAAGCAAACATTTATAAACAATCCTTTATGGAATTTGGGCAATATTCTCTAGACTACTTACTGCCGATCAGTGGTGCTGTTGATCTGGTATTTAATGGGGTATCCTGTGTGGTAGGTCCAGCTCAGTCACAGTCCTGTAGTTATCATGGATGCTGGACCATCTGAGCTATTGCTTCAGGGGGACTTGTTTCATCAAACCATATTAGCTGGTAAGGAATTCACAGCTTTCTATCCTCTGTGGAAACAAAAGCAGAACCTCTTTTCCAAAGCATCATATCCTAGACCTAAATTTTGAAGTCAACATACCTTCATATATGTCTCTCTGTACTTAGCTCATTCAGTCAAAAAATTTAAAGAAAACACATTAATATACATAATCCAGATTTTCTGTGCATATTCCATCTCTACTGGGTTATTGTTTTGCTGTATTACTTTTTTGTATTTCATATTTATTTTATAATGTTTACTCCTTTAATCTATGACTGTCTGTACTGCCTCTTTAAAGACTTTGTTTTATTTTTTAAACATTTTTTTATAACTGTCTATATTCTTTTTCTTCTCTCTTGAAAGCCACACAGGCAGAATGATAAAAATAAGAACAAGAGGATTGTTGCACCATCCACAACACATTAATCTGTTCCTGCAATAAGGCTGTTTGCTGATTTAAATTTAATATCCACAATTGAAT
This sequence comes from Myodes glareolus, assembly GCF_982192425.1. NCBI lineage: Eukaryota > Metazoa > Chordata > Mammalia > Rodentia > Cricetidae > Myodes > Myodes glareolus. The sequence goes on from NC_142029.1 coordinate 107,065,567, forward strand.
ATGTGAGTCAATGGTATTTTGAGTCTCTAAGGTCTGGGTAACATAGGCAGCAAGAGTGTTAACAGTCTCTGCATTCTGGGACATGGTGATTCCAGCAATGGTGGCGGCTGTGGCTGATTTGGCGAGAGCTGCGATGACTGTGGCGGTGATCCCAAAGTCTCTTCTTTCTATGTACAAGATAAGCTCCCATCCTTCATGTGGATCTTCTACCACCAGGGGAACCAGGGCAGGAATTCTTACCATCAGCACAGACTCTTCCGTTGGCGACAAGCAGTTGCTCAAAAAGCAGGAGCTGGAAGAACAATCAAGAACACCATTCTCCCCGACCGATCCATTAAAGGAGACAAATAAAAAGGGAGGCAGATCACAAGCTAGGCTGAGAATGGAGAAATTCATTCCTGCTGCATAATTAATCTGGAGAAATGTTTCAAAGATGTCTGATAAGTTCCATCTGGCTGTAGCATTGAAAGACAAGCCCCTTTGAAGGGCTAAAGTCCTAATATCTGTACACGCACGAGGGCCACAGAGAAACATGCCTGTGAGAGTAGGTGAAACTGCCATATTTGGATTTCTTTTTTTTTTAAGTAAATTTTATTAAATTATAAAAGTTTCCATTTCCGCCCCTCTTCCCAACACCCTCCCACTCCCCCCACTCCCTCCCCTCCTCCCTCTTCGTCCCTTAGGGCAGTCAGGGTTTCCTGCCCTGTGGGAAGTTCAAGTTCCTCCCCCCTCCCTCCAGGTCCAGGAAGGTGAGTGTCCAAACAGACTTGATCCCCAAAATCCAGTATATGCAGAGGAAACAGGTCCCAGTATCATAGTCAATGGCTTTTCAGAAAGACTTCAGGCCAGCCACATTCAGAGAATCCGGCCAAATTCCGAGAATCTCGTTAGATCACTTCCTCATTCAGTCCCAGTCCAACTGGCCTTGGTAAACTCTCATTAGATCCGTTCCATTGTATCAGTAGGTGATAGCATCCCTCGCAGTACTGATTTCGTTTTTCATGTTCTTCCTCCTTCTGTTCCTCATTTGGACCTCGGGGGGCTCAGTCCGGTGCTCCAATGTGGGTTTCCGACTGTATCGCCGTCCGTCGCCAGATGAAGGATCTATGGTGATAAGCAAAATATACATCAGTATGGTTATGGGCCACGGCCGATTCAGGCACCCTCTCCTCTGTCCAGAGAACAATCTGGGGGATCTCTCCTTGGACCTGGGATCCCATATATAATCAAGTCTCCTGTAAACCCTAAAATGACTCCCTTAGTTGAAATATATTCTTCCCTGATCCCATATTCATCCTTCCTCCCCCCCCCATTCCAGGCCACCGAGCTTTCCCCATTCCTCCCCTACTCCCTTCTCTCTAACCCTCTCCCCTTCCATCAACCCTCCCACCCCCCCATGCACCCGAGGTTACCTGGGACTCTTGTCTATTTCCTACCTCCTGGTGGATAGGTAAATAATCTTCATCAGGTTCATCTTCTTATTTAGCTTCTCTAGGATCACGAATAATAGGCTCAAAGACCTTTAATTATGGTTAGAATCCACTAATGAGTGAATACATACCGTGTTCCTCTTTTTGGGTCTGGCTTACCTCACTCAGTAAAGCTTTTTCTATTTCCATCCATTTTTATGCAAAATTCAAGATGTCATTGTTTTTTACCGCTGAGTAAAACTCTAATGTGTATATGTTCCACACCTTATTTAACCATTCTTCTATTGAGGGGCACCTAGGCTGTTTCCAGGTTCTGGCTATTACAAATAGTGCTGCTATGAACATAGTAGAACAAATGCTTTTGTAGTATGTTAGGGAATCTTTAGGGTATATTCCCAAGAGTGGAATTGCTGGGTCCTGAGGGAGGTTGACTCCCAGTTTCCTGAGAAACCGCCACACTGATCTCCACAGTGGCTGCACGAGTTTGCATTCCCACCAACAATGGATGAGTGTTCCCCTCACCCCACATCCTCTCCAGCATAGGCTATCGTTGGTGTTTTTGACTTTAGCTATTCTGACAGGTGTAAGATGGTATCTCAAAGTGGTTTTGATTTGCATTTCCCTGATCGCTAAGGAGGTTGAGCATGACCTTAAGTGTCTTCTGGCCATTCGAAGTTCATCTGTTGTGAATTCTCTGTTAAGTTCAGTACCCCATTTTTTAATTGGGTTAATTAGAGATTTAGTGCCTAGTTTCTTGAGTTCTTTGTATATTTTGGAGATCAGACCTTTGTCTGATGAGGGGTTGGTGAAGATCTTCTCCCAGTCAGAAGGCAGCCTTTTTGTCCTACTGACAGTGTCCTTTGCTTTACAGAAGCTTCTCAGCTTCAGTAGATCCCATTTATTCATTGTTTCTCTTATTGTCTGTGCTGCTGGGGTCCTACTTAGGAAGAGGCCTCCTGTGCCTATATCTTGTAGACTACTTCCCACTTTCTCTTCTATCAGGTTCAAAGTGGACACATTAATGTTGATGTCTTTAATCCATTTGGACTTGATTTTTGTGCATGGTGATAGATGGTGCGGGAGAATTGTCTGTATTCTGTCAATCATATTTTAATAAAACGCTGATTGGCCAGGCAGGCAGTATAGGCGGGAAAGCCAGACAGGAAGTAGGGGTGGAGCAAAGAGACTGGGAGTATTCTGGAAGCAGAAGCTCTCTCAGCCACTCCTGGGCAGACCACCGAAGAGGCAACATGTAAGCTGTCACATTGAGAAAGGTACTGAGCCCATGTGGCTAACATAGATAAGGATAATGGGGCAACATAAGTTATAAGAGCTAATAAGTACCCTGACCTAATGAGCCAATCAGCTTATAATCTTATGGAGTCCTGTGTGTGATTTTCGTTGTGAGTTGCCGGCTGTGGGGTACTGGGCGGGACAGAAACCCCAACAAGCCGGCCCTCATGTTACAGAAGTGGTGCGGGAGAATTGTCTGTATTCTGTCAATCATATTTTAATAAAACGCTGATTGGCCAGGCAGGCAGTATAGGCGGGAAAGCCAGACAGGAAGTAGGGGTAGAGCAAAGAGACTGGGAGTATTCTGGAAGCAGAAGCTCTCTCAGCCACTCCTGGGCAGACCACCGAAGAGGCAACATGTAAGCTGTCACATTGAGAAAGGTACTGAGCCCGTGTGGCTAACATAGATAAGAATAATGGGTTAAGATAAGTCATAAGAATTAATAAGTAGCCTGACCTAATGGGCCAATCAGTTTATAACCTTATGGAGTCTTGTGTGTGATTTTCTTTGTTGCTTGCCGGCTGTTGGGGTACTGGGCGGGACAGAAACCCCAACAAGCCGGCCTTCGTGTTAAAGATAGATATGGATCTACTTTCATTTTTTTACAGGTTGACATCCAGTTATGCCAGCACCATTTGTTAAAGATGCTTTCCTTCTTCCATTGTATACCTTTAGCTCCCTTGTCGAAAATTAGGTGTTCATAGGTTTGTGGGTTAATATCTGGGTCTTCTATTCGATTCCATAGGTCGACTTCTCTGTTCTTATGCCAATACCAAGCTGTTTTCAATACTGTAGCTCTATAATAGAGTTTGAAGTCAGGGATGGTAATGCCTCCAGAAGTTCTTTTATTGTATAAGATTGTTTTAGCAATCCTGGGTTTTTTGTTTTGCCATATAAACTTGATTATTGTTTTCTCAAGGTCTGTGAAGAAGTTTGATGGGATTTTGATGGGGATTGCATTGAATCTATAGATTGCTTTTGGTAGAATTGCCATTTTTACTATGTTGATTCTCCCAATCCAAGAGCAGGGGAGGTCTTTCCATTTTCTGGTATCCTCCTCAATTTCTTTCTTCAAAGACTTAAAGTTTTTGTCAAATAGGTCTTTCACTTCCTTGGTTAGAGTAACCCCAAGATATTTTATGCTATTTGTGGCTATCATGAAAGGTGATGTTTCTCTGATTTCCCTCTCTGCTTCTTTATCCTTTGTGTATAGGAGGGCCACTGATTTTTTGGAGTTGATCTTGTATCCTGCCACGTTACTAAAGGTGTTTACCAGCTGTAGGAGTTCTTTGGTAGAGTTTTTGGGGTCACTTATGTAAACTATCATATCGTCCGCAAATAACGAAAGTTTGACTTCATCCTTTCCAATACGAATCCCCTTGATCTCCTTATGTTGTCTTATTGCTATTGCTAGAACTTCAAGCACTATATTGAAGAGGTATGGAGAGAGTGGACAGCCTTGTCGCGTTCCTGATTTTAGTGGAAAGGCTTTGAGTTTCTCTCCATTCAGTTTGATGTTAGCTGTCAGCTTGATGTATATTGCTTTTATTATATTTAGGTATGATCCTTGTATCCCCAGTCTCTCCAACACCTTTATCATAAATGGGTGTTGAATTTTGTCAAATGCTTTTTCAGCATCTAGTGAGATGATCATATGGTTTTTTTCTTTCAGTTTATTTATATGATGGATTACATTGATAGATTTGCGTATGTTGAACCAGCCCTGCATCTCTGGAATGAAGCCGACTTGATCATAATGGATAATTTTTCTAATGTGCTCTTGGATATGGTTTGCCAGTATTTTATTGAGAATTTTCGCGTCGATGTTCATGAGTGAGATTGGCCTGTAATTCTCTTTCTTGGTTGTGTCTTTGTGTGGTTTTGGTATTAGGGTAACTGTAGCTTCATAAAAGGAGTTAGGCAATGACTCTTCTGTTTCTATATTGTGGAATACGTTAAGGAGTATAGGTATTAGCTCTTCCTGGAAGTTCTGGTAGAATTCTGCATTGAAACCATCTGGTCCTGGGCTTTTTTTGGTAGGGAGATTTTTGATAACAGCTTCTAATTCTTTGCGACTAACAGGTCTATTTAGATTGTTCACCTGTTCTTGGTTCAACTTTGGTATATGGTACTTATCTAAAAAAATGTCCATTTCTTTTACATTTTCCAACTTTGTGGCATATAAGCTTTCGTAGTAAGATCTAATGATTCTCTGAATTTCCTCTGTGTCTGTGGTTATGTCCCCCTTTTCATTTCTGATTCTATTAATTTGCATGTTCTCTCTCTGCCGTTTGATTAGTTTGGCTAGGGGTTTGTCAATCTTGTTGATTTTCTCCAAGAACCAGCTTTTTGATTCATTGATTCTTTGGATTGTTTTCTCTGTTTCTATTTTGTTGATTTCAGCCCTCAGTTTGATTATTTCCAGTCTTCTACTCCTCCTGGGTGAATCAGCTTCTTTTTTTTCTAGAGCTTTCAAGTGTGCTGTTAAGTCTCCAATGTGTGCTTTCTCCGTTTTCTTTATTTGGGCACCTATTGCTATGAACTTTCCTCTTAGTACTGCTTTCATAGTGTCCCATAGGTTTGAGTATGTTGTGTCTTTGTTATCATTAAATTCAAGGAAGTCTTTAATTTCTTTCTTAATTTCGTCCTTGACCCAGGGGTGATTTAGTAGTTAACTGTTCAACTTCCATGAGTTTGTTGACTTCCTGGGGTTAGCATTGTTGTTGAATTCTTATTTTAATCCATGGTGATCTGACAAGACACAGGTGGTTACTAATATTTTTTTGTATCTGTGGAAGTTTGCTTTGTTACCGAGTATGTGGTCAATCTTCGAGAAGGTTCCATGAACTGCAGAGAAGAAGGTATATTCTTTCCTATTTGGGTGGAGTGTTCTATAGATGTCTGTTAAGTCCATTTGATTCAATACCTCCAATAAATCTCTTAATTCTCTGTTTGGTTTCTGTCTGATTGACCTGTCCATTGGTGAGAGAGGAGTGTTGAAGTCTCCTACTATTAGCGTGTGTGGTTTGATGACTGCCTTGAGTTCTAGAAGAGTTTCTTTTACATAACTGGGTGCCTTTATATTAGGGGCATAGATATTCAGGATTGAGACTTCTTCCTGATGAGTTGTTCCTGTTATGAGTATGAAATGTCCATCTCCATCTCTTCTGATTGATTTTAGTTTGAAGTCGATTTTGTTAGATATTAGAATGGCCACACCCGCTTGTTTCTTAGGTCCGTTTGCATGGAAAACCTTTTCCCAACCCTTTACTCTGAGTAGGTGTCTGTCTTTGTGGTTGAGGTGTGTTTCTTGTAAACAGCAGAATGTTGGATCCTGTTTTCGTATCCAGTCTCTAAGTCTGTGCCTCTTTATAGGTGAATTGAGTCCATTGATATTAAGAGATATTAATGACCAGTGGTTGTTGACTCGAGTCATTTTTTTTGGGGGGTAGTAGAGTGTATATGTTTTCCTTCTTTGAGTTGTGCTAGTGAAGGGTCGCTAGATGTCTGAGTTATTGTAGTCAGTGTTGGCAATGTTGGATTCCTTGGGATGTAATTTTCCTTCTAATATTCTCTGTAAGGCTGGATTAGTAGTTACGTATTGTTTAAATTTGTTTTTATCCTGGAATATTTTGTTTTCTCCGTTGATAGTGAATGAAAGCTTGGCTGGGTATATTAATCTGGGCTTGCATCCATGGTCCCTTAGTTTCTGCAGTACCTCTATCCAGGACCTTCTGGCTTTCATGGTTTCTATAGAGAAGTCTGGTGTAAGTCTGATAGGTTTACCTTTATAGGTTACTTGACCTTTTTCCTTTGCAGCTCTTAATATCCTTTCTTTAATCTGAATGCTTTGTGTTTTGATTATTATATGGCGAGGGGATGTTTTTTTCTGATCCAGTCTATTCGGTGTTCTGTATGCTTCTTGCACCTTCATAGGAATATCCCTTTTTAGGATGGGAAAGTTTTCTTCTATAATTTTGTTGAATATATTTTCTGGACCTTTGGTCTGCAATTCTTCTCCTTCTTCTACTCCTATTATTCTTAGATTTGGTTTTTTTTTATTATGTCCCATATTTCCTGAATGTTTTGTGATGAGAATTTGTTGGATTTGCTGTTTTCTTTGGTCAGGGCATTTATTTTCTCTATGGTGTCTTCATAATCTGAGATTCGTTCTTCTATCTCTTGTATTCTATTGGTTATGCTTGTTCCTGAAGTCTCTGTTTGTTTACCTAGATTTTCCATATCCAGCCGGTCCTCGGTTTGTGTTTTCTTCACTGCCTCCATTTCAGTTTTCAATTCTTGAACTGATTCCATTACCTGTTTGATTGTTTTTTCTTGGTTTCCCAGGGTATCATTTACGAATTTACTTATTTCTTCAAACTTTTTGTTATATTTGTCTTCCATTTCTTTACTCATTTCTTCCATCTTTTTGTTATATTTCTCTTCTATTTCTTTAAGTGAGTTATTCATACCCTGTTTAAGAGACTCTATTGCTTTTATAATGACACTGTTTTCCACTTCTTCCGGTATAGAGTGTTCAAGTCCTTCTGTCATAAGATCGCTGGGATCTGGTGTTTTCGTGTTGTTTTTCAGATTGTGGGAGGAATTCTTGCCTTGGCGCCTACCCATCTCTTCCTTCAGATGCTCTCCAATGGCTCTTCCCTCCTCTGGGTCTTTTGCTACTGGATAAGTGCCCTTTGCTATCCAGTAATCACTTTGCCTGCAGCCTTAGCTTGCTGCAGGCAGGCTATTAGAACAAAAGGATTTCCGTCCCTTTGCACTCACCGCCTGTATGTCCCGCGGTGCCCACCCCGGCTGAGATGGAGGAATTTAAGCCCCGAAAAAAGGAGAGGGGAGGGTATGGGTTCCAGGCAGAAAGCTGGGATGGCGTAGCAGGAGAGAGGGATTAGCTGGGGGAAGCTGCCCCTTTGGAGTAGCCAGGGAGATAAGGATGGCGGGAATATTGTGTGTTCCCTAACCGGCCTTGTGTGGCGGTCAGGAACAATACACTTACCCCTCCACAGGATCAGATCCCCTCGCTGGTCAGAGGTGCCCCTGCCTGCAGTCTTGGCTTGCTGCAGGCCGGCTATCAGAAAAAGGGACTCCAGTCCCTTTGCACTCACCTCCTGACCTGGCCTGCGGTGCCCACCCCAGCTGAGATGGAGGAATTTAAGCCCCGAAAAAAGGAGAGGGGAGGGTATGGGTTCCAGGCAGAAAGCTGGGATGGCGTAGCAGGAGAGAGGGATTAGCTAGGGGAAGCTGCCCCTTTGGAGTAGCCAGGGAGATAAGGATGGCGGGAATATTGTGTGTTCCCTAACCGGCCTTGTGTGACGGTCAGGAACAATACACTTACCCCTCCACAGGATCAGATCCCCTCGCTGGTCAGAGGTGCCCCTGCCTGCAGTCTTGGCTTGCTGCAGGCCGGCTATCAGAACAAAGGGACTCCAGTCCCTTTGCACTCACCTCCTGACCTGGCCCGCGGTGCCCACCCCAGCTGAGATGGAGGAATTTAAGCCCCGAAAAAAGGAGAGGGGAGGGTATGGGTTCCAGGCAGAAAGCTGGGATGGCATTGCAGGAGAGAGGGATTATCTGGGGGAAGCTGCCCCTTTGGAGTAGCCAGAGATATAAGGATGGCGGGAATATTGTGTGTTCCCTAACCGGCCTTGTGTGGCGGTCAGGAACAATACACTTACCCCTCCACAGGATCAGCTGGATTTCTTTTTTTTTTCAAAGTTTATTAAATTATAAAAGTTTCCATTGCCGTCCCTCCTCCCAACACCCTCCCACTTCCCCCATTCCCTCTCCTCCTCCCTCTCCATCCCTAAGAGCAGTCAGGGTTTCCTGCCCTGTGGGAAGTTCAAGTTCCTCCCCCCTCCCTCCAGGTCCAGGAAGGTGAGTATCCAAATGGACTGGATCTCCAAAATCCAGTATATGCAGAGGAAACAAATCCCAGTGTCATTGTCAATGGCTTTTCAGAAAGACTCTGGGCCAGCCACACCCAGAGAATCTGGCCACATTCAGAGAATCTGGTTGGATCACGTGCTCATTCAGTCCCAGTCCAACTGGCCTTGGTGAACTCTCCTTAGATCAGTCCCCTTGTATCAGTGGGTGATCGCACCCCTCACGGTCCTGATTTCCTTTTTCATGTTCTTCCTCCTTCTGCTCCTCATTTGGACCTTGGGGGGCTCAGTCCGGTGCTCCAATGTGGGTCTCCATTTGTATCGCCATCCATCGTCAGATGGTTACCTCTGGTCTTGTCTTCTTTGCTCACATTCTCTTTCCTTCTGCTTCTCGGGCCCCTCTGAAGGATTTTTAAAGGTAGGTCGGTGACCAAACCACCATAAATATTTATCTCCCTCCAATTTCCATGGTTCCTTAGGAGCACAATTTCCCCAAGATAATGGTAAGTTCAATCTGAAGGATTGTGGTGTCTTCCAACTTAAGGGAGCTGGTCTCAGAGGGGTTGGGCGTCCAGAAACATTTCTTTTAAAATTTATTGGGTAAAAGATATCTCTCAATCCAAAACAGGGATGCCCAGAAGAATTAGAAGAATTGTCTCCCAGAGAATAATTACTAAGGACCATGCATGGTCCAGAAGGAGAGATACTAGGCATCTCTGAAATATTGCTAATCCTCCGGAAGCAGAGGGCATGGGATATATCAAAAGTTAAATTACCCAGTGAAGATCTTTCTAATGCTGTATTTGCTGTAGGAACCCCCAAGGTATAATTTGTGGAAGAAAAGGATGGAAAAACAGCTTATTTTACTTGCTGGCATCAGTATGGGTGGATTCTTCACCAGTGCCCATCTCAGGCCTCCCTCGATGTTCTGCACTTGAATCCATATTATCAGGGCCAGTAGAGCCTGGCTCTACTGGCCGAACATTCCGCTCCGGCACCCAGATGGGTTTTTTGGTTCCTGGAGGGAAGATGCAAATGGCTCCCCTCACCCTAGCCAACATGGGTGTGGGTGATTGCCATTGTCCTGTGATACTATCCTACCATTTAACCCAACCCAGAGATTGGGAAGGTTTCTGCCAATGTCTCTCCATTGCTGATAGACCTTGTTTATCTACTGTTTAAAAAGTTAAAATGTATAAAATTGTAGATAATTGGGTATTTGGGAGGTGATATACTCCCCCTTCTTTATTTTACAAAAAAAAAATGTTTAAGGGTAGCATGCGTGTGCTGTACTATGGCCTGTCCTGTGGGATTATGTGGAATTCCAAAGGTATGTGTAATTTGATGTTTATGGCAAAATTTTGCAAACCGTTGGCTGGGATAAGCCAGTCCATTGTCTGTTTTGAGAAAATCTGGTATGCCCATATTGGCAAAAGCCTGTAGACAATGGGCAATAACATCCTTAATCTTTTCTCCTGAATGTAGGGAGGCATAAATTACCTTGGAATAAGTGTCTACAGAGACATGTAAAAATTTAAGTCTGCCAGCTTGAGACAAATGGGTAACATCCATCTGCCAAAGGTGGTTAGGACGGAGGCCTCGAGGATTAACACCTTCGTTGGGGGCATTATGAAATGGAGCACAAGCTGGACATTGGGACGTGATTTGAGTAGCTGTGGCTAGAGTACAGCCAGAATGAAACTTTAGAGAAGAGGCATTTAAAGGATACTTTTCATGAAGATGATGGGCTCGTTGTTCCTCAGAAAGGAACAATTCCATTGGGTGGGTAAAGGAATGTACAAGCTTATTTCCCTCTGCCAAAGGCCCTGGCAGATCAGTATAGGCCCAAATGTGGCCAATAAAGGTAGTAAACTCTCTTTGGCATATAAGACTTTGCAGCTGAACCAAAAGGTGGAAAACCTGAGAGGTAGGTAATATGTTTGGCGAGGTTTCCAATGGCCCTACAAGCCTTGCCACATATAGTATCAGTATACAAATTGAATGGTTGATCCTTGAAAAGAGAAAAGGCCATAAGGCAGGCTGTGTGTTCTGCAGCTTGGGCAGAAATTGGACCTAGGGGTTGCTTTTCTTTAATTGAATCAGAGACCACAACTGCAAAGCCCTTGGAAGAACCATCAGTAAACACTGAGCACACTCCCTTAAGGGGGAAGGTTTTAATAATTCTTGGAAAGATAACTGGCTGATTGTTAAAAAATGAAATTAAACGGGAATCAGAAAATGGTTATCAAAAATGGCTCCAGTGGTTGCGATGAACAATGTCCATCCATCTTGGACCTTCTGTAGCCTTGTTATTTCCTCTTTTTGATAAGGGATTAGAAATTTATTTGGGATCTTGCCAAAAACTTGTAAACTAAACCACAAAAACTTGTGGTATCTGTGCTGCTGGGGTTCCTCTTCTTTCAGTTGGTGCAGGCAATGTCTGTGCTCTGGGGCAACTAATGCTGTTATAAATGCTTGGGTTTGGAGGCAGAGTGGGGTTTGTAAATTACAGGGTCCATTTGGAGATGGCAGAGTAGACGTCTTCTCACAGAAGACTTGTCTGCTGACTGGCTAATGGGGCTTCAATGTGTGAGTCAGTATATGGGATGAGCCCTGGGTCTTGGGCCTAGAGAATATGCTATCCAACTGTGTCCAATTGGTATAGGTTGGAATCCGAGTCTCAGGGAGCCACTGAAGTTAGAGGGGATGGTTGGGTTTGGGGGATGGAGTGGAATTTGTAGATTACAGGGTCCAATGAGGGGTGGAGGCTAGTGGGGCTGCATTGGGTGGGACCAGGGAACTTTTCAGGCAGAAATGCAAATGTTTAGTGAGCAGTCAAAAGTGTTTATCACCAGTAAAATGCAGATTAATATTTTAAGATTTCACCACACCCCCATCAGAATTATCTTTCTTGGGAATATGAATAATAATTGTTCTTGTGTAGGTGTCTATAAGAGAACACTTATTTACTGTTGGTGAAGTGTAAACTGCTATTATCATTTTGGAAATTGGCCTAGAGTTTTCTGAAACAAAAGCAGAAAGAGAAGTAGTACATGACCTAGCTCTAAAACTCCTGAGCACACACTTTATGTACTTTATCCTACTACAAAGATAGTTAAATAACCATGTTCAATGCTCCTTTACTCACAATGGCTAGGACATGGAACGGACTTAGAAGCCCGCTTGTAGATGGATTATAATGTGGTATATATACAGAATGGAATAGTAAGCAGTTATAAAAAATGTAATAAAAATTATAGATAAATGAATTGAACTGGCAAAAATATGACTTGAGCAACTAGGGCCCAGAAATACAAATAAAGCATGTTCTCTCTCATATGAAGATACTAGCTTCTAATCATTTGATTTAGTCTGTTTTATGTGGAGCATAAGTGGAATCAAGGAAAGTAAAACTGGGCCATTTGTTAAGGAATGCATTATAGGATTCTGGTCAGTAAACGGTAGGTAAGACAAAAGTTAAAAAAGGCACATTAGATAAGAAATAGCATATACAGAAAGGGTCATGGAGAGCATTGAGAAGTCAGTAGGTAGGGCAATATGAACTCAAAGACGGGTGCAATAAAATCTATATGAAAATTTTTTATCTTATAATCCAATAATAATAAAATTGTTATTGATGGCTATAGCAAGAAACATGAGCTATAACTAAGCCAGAGGTATATTGATGTCTACAAGTGTAAGCATGGAAGAAGGATGAGGGAATTGAGAGGTAGTGTGTAGGGGATGGGATAATAAAGACTGAGGATTTATGAAATTGCCCATGGAAACATTGGTTAATAAATTAGTTTCAAAGTACTTACAGAAAATTAAAAACAGAGATACACTATGTAGATATAAAATACTGCTCGCAGAAGTTATGGAATGTTAAATAAAAATTGCAGAACCAGGTGGAAGAAACCTCTATATGAATCAGGCAATTCCCACAGGTCCACAAAACAAGACTTTACCTACTCCTCTTAGTTACCCAGCACAACTAAAAGGTAGGATGTTATTGCTGAAGACACCACACACTTTAGCTTAAAAAAATAGAGAAATCAATTTCAAACCACCTTGGAACCTTCCTCATCGCTGAGTAGTCTTCAAAGTGCCCCAAAGCTGCTATTCAGGTTTCTGGGGAGAAAAGATATTAGTGATTTTGCCCAGTGCTGGACACTTCATGCTATAATACCAACCAGCAAGGATGATGTGTCCACTAGTGTATGAGTTACCTGACTCTTATGAGGAGACTAATTGCTTTCTGACAGGATTTTAGGCCTCTTTAACAACTTGGATTGCATGTAAAATACTATAAAACTTGTCAGAAGTTAATGATTTGGGAAGTCACGGCATCTCAGATGGAACCTACTTATTAGACTCTGATTTTTCTTTTCATATCCATAAGCTTGGACTCCTCTCAACCTTGATCAGAGAAACATATTTTTAAAGTGGGCATCTATCAATTCAGAGTCATCTAACTGGTGAAAACGTTGAGATACGTGACCATAAGTGTTCAGCCCTAATTGGGATATTTTTAATAATGGCACCCCCCTTCCAAAGCTGAGAGAGTTGCAGAAGAGGGTGCAGAAAAAATGAGAGAGTGGTAGGATGAGAAAATTGCCATGAAATGTTGTCTTCTGGTATGGCAGGACATATATACAAGATCCATGAACTCAGAGCAGCTGTTGTTATGTGCCCAAGACCCACAGAATGCTACTAGGCAGTCAAAATTCCACCATGTGTGCTGGAGGTGTTCACAAATACACACCACTAACTGTGAAGCTATTGGCAGTTCTTAGCTGCCCAGAGCAGGAGAAACTGTCTTTGGGGATTTGGCTTCTGGAGGATTGCCCCTCTTCTCGTGGATGGACTTTTGTCTAAAGTATGTAGCAGCACTAATTGGACTGAGAACTATTTAAACAAAAAGATAAGGGCATGAACTTGGTATGTTGATGTTTGTGGGACCATTTGGGGAAGACTGGAGGCAGTAAATAAATGATGGATAGCGTGGAAATGGCCAATTTTACTGTATCATTTGAGAAGTACAGAAATAATTGGAAATAATGGTTTTGGTGGTGCTTATAGGTAGGATATGTTGAAGAGTCAAAAGCAGGAGAATCACAAGTTTTCCAAAGTTTTCATAAGCATAAAGATCCATTTAAATAAATCTTTGAATATGAGATGCTATCAGCAATATTTCCAAAATTAATTTATTTTAAACTTTCATTCAAGTATACATTATGTGATGAGTTTGTTTCCATTATGCATTATACATCAACTTTCTCCCTGGCCTGTCCTATTAGTCTTCATTGTTCCCTCAGAGACATTTGTTTGTACTTCATGTCATACATACATACATACATACATACATACATATACGATTCTATGTATCTATATAAAATATAGGAACAATGAATTAGAGGAAACCTTTTGTCTTTTTGAAACTATTATTTATTTAATATCTCTAAATGAATTCACTTTCTGCAAATGAAATGAATTTTGTTAAACATGATTGAAAATCTTTCTGTTGTGTATAAAAATCCTCATATCATTTCTACTCCTTCCTCTATTTTTGGCAATGCAGGGACCTCTAAAACTTAGATATTGTGAGTAAAGTTGCAATAAACTTTGACTGGAAATTATTTCTGTGATTTATTGAGTTGGACAGTTCTGCATCAATGCCCAGGAGTAGTAGAACTGCGGGTCGTAAAGAAATCAGCATTTAATTGTCTTGAGTAATTTCCATATGACTTAAATACTTTCTGGAGAAGTTTATATTCCTATTTGTGACATAGAAATGTTCTTCTTTGTTCATATCCTTTCTATTATTTACTGTTACTTGCTTTCTTAATCACTGCCATTTTGACTGTGATGAGAAGGATTATCAATTTAGATTTGCTTGGCATTTATATGATCTATAATGAAGTAGAACATTATTTCTTAAATTATAAATATTTTAAAATGCTATATAGTCCATATCTATATCTATATCAAAGTATACATTGATTGTGAAAAGGGGTATAAGTTGTGAGACTAGAAAGGAACTTAACTATTTAACTTTAAAGCCAGGGTCTTCACTAAGATATTCATCTGGCGATGGATGGAGATAGAGACAGAGACCCACATTGGAGCACTGGACTGAGCTCCCAAGGTCCAAATGAGGAGCAGAAGGAGGGAGAACATGAGCAAGGAAGTCAGGACCACGAAGGGTGTGTCCACCCACTGAGACGGTGGGACTGATCTAATGGGAGTTCACCAAGGCCAGCTGGACTGGGACTGATGGAGCATGTGATCAAACTGGATACTCTGAAAGTGGCTGACATTGAGGGCTGACTGAGAACCCAAGGACAATGGCACTAGGTTTTGATTCTACTGCATGGACTGGCATTGAGAGAACCTAGTCTGTTTGGATGCTCACCTTCTTAGAACTAGATTGGGGTAGGGGGGACCTTGAACTTCCCACAGGGCAGGGAACCCTGACTGCTCTTTGGACTGGAGAGGGAGGGGGAGGGGGGATGGAGGAAGGGGAAGGGAAATGGGAAGAACGGAGGAGGTGAAAATTTTTAATAATAATAATAATAAAACCTGAAAATAAATAAATGCTAAAAAAGAAATTATGAGTTTTCTTGAATATATTAATTTATTTATGTTTAAGAAACGACAAGATCTAGGTATCCTTGCTCAATTAAATTAAAGAGAAACTGAAGGAATATCCATTTAGGTATTAATGGAGTGGGATGAAAGTAGTAACATCAAATAGCTTGTGTTTTTAGGTGTAAATAGTTGGACTAACAGCTCAAACTCCAGAAGTGATGGAAGGGGTTGTACGATCATATTGTTCTTTGCAGCAACCTCCAGAGGGCACTTTTAATGTCCCTGTTTCTCAGGCTGTAGATGAAAGGATTCAGCATAGGTGTGACCACTGTGTACATCAGTGAAGCCACTGCACAGTTTTTCGGAGAGTTTGATACAGTTGAACCAACATATACTCCAATGGATGTGCCATAAAATAAACAAACAACTGAAAGGTGAGACCCACAGGTGGAGAAGGCTTTATATTTTCCGCTTGTTGATGGAACTCTCTGGATGGAAGAAATAATTTTATAGTAGGATAAAAAGATCCCTGAGGTTGAAAATAAACCAAAAAAGGCACCAATAAATTGAGTGACTATGATTTTGGTGAACATTTCAGAACAGTCAAGATTTAAAAGTTGTGAAGGATCACAAAAAAAGTTAGAGATTTTCATATCCTTGAAGTATGTAAATTGTTGCACAACCAAATTATGCACCTGAGAGTCTAAAAGACTTACCAAAACAGATATCAAAACTAAGAATGCACAGAGGTGAGGGTTCATAATGACTGTGTAATGCAGGGGGTGACAGATGGCCACAAACCTGTCATAGGCCATTGCAGTCAGAAGCATACTATCCATACACCCAAAAATTATGAACATAGACATCTGTGTTAGGCAGCCCGCATAGGAGATGTCTCTGCTTTGAGTCTGAATATCCCAAATCATCTTTGGAACTGTGGTGGAGATGAAACAGATGTCAGACCAGGAGAGGTTGGAGAGAAAGAAATACATGGGGCTGTGGAGGTGGGAGTCTGAGGTGACAGCCAGGATGATGAGCAGGTTCCCAAGCACTGTGACCATGTACATGGATAAGAACAATCCAAAGAGGATAGGCTGCAGCTCTGGATCCTCTGAGAGGCTCATGAGATGGAACTGTGAGACAACTGTATTGTTGGGACACCTTTGGGTAAACAAAATTAATTGGAAAAATACATAAAATAATGCATGATTACATTATAATCTCCAAAATAGTAGAAACAATTTAAAAGGGGAAATCCCTATATTTTAAGTTCAAGTTCTTACAAGTAAAATGTTCTAATTTGAAGTTCATCATGCATAGCATCATGACAAGCCCAAGAACCTGCAACTTTCTATGTGGGTTTCTAAGTTACACATATTCTTTCATACAAATGTATTCTTGAGGAAGTAAGCTTAAAAGAGTTTTAAAGCCAAAGACATTAGAAATCACAACTTTAGGTCATGTTAGAATACAACTATCCTTTTGGATGACACAGAGAAAAAAATAATATCCTTTCAATTTAAATAATCATTTTATTACAGCAAAATAACTATATCTTATTTTTTTCTTAAGACATAACTAAAATATGACAATTACTTTAACTTTGTCATTAACTTAACATTGTCCTTTTAGACAGACAAAGAAATTGTTATAAGGGAATATTTGAAAATCCTATACTACCTTAAGTAGGAAAACCTAAAAGAAATGAATGGATTTATAGATTATTCAAACCACCAAAATTAAACCCAGAATTCAACAAACAAAACGTATGAATAGTAAATGAGGTAGCTGAAAGTGTAATAAAAGATTTCCAACATAAAATGTTCAGAGCTAGAAGGATTTACAGTGATATTCTTCCAGACCTTTACAGAAGATAGAGAGAAACTTCATAAATTATTTTTTTAAAAAATCATAAAAATGAGAAACATTTCTTAACTCCTATGAATCCATCATCATTATATAAGCCAACTCAAGGTTCACACCAAAAGTGAAAACTACAGACCAACATTGCTGGTGAATACAGGCTAAAACATGTTAAACAAACTACTTGCAATCAGAATACAGACCTACATCAAAAAATAATATTCACCATGATCTATTCAGCTTTATTCAGAAGATTAAGGAATTTTCACTATATGTGTGCAATAAACCACAAAAATGTAGTTAAAAACAAAATCACACAATCATCTCAAAAGATGCAGAACAAAACCTGTGACAAATTCCAACATGCATTTATAGAAAAGTCCTAGAGTATCTAGTTTAGAACATACTCCAACATCTTAATAAATTTTATATGAGAAGCATGCAGTCAATATCATCCTAAATATATGAAAATATGAAGGAATCCCATTGAAGTCATGGAGGAGAAAGGACTATCAACTATCCCCACTTCTTATATTTGAAATTCTGGCTGATGTAAAAGGACACTGAAGAAACATAAATAAAAAATAATTCAGTCTATCCATATTTTCACAAAATATGATGTTATATGTTAGAAATATCCAAATTTCTAACAGAGAACGTCTAGAAATAAAAAAAATCAGCAATGTGACAGAATATAGAGCAGACTTCCATATATCAATAGCTATTTTATACACCACCAACAAACATATGGAAAAATGGACACCCTTCCATTTACAATGGCCTTAAAGTAAATACAGGATAAAGGAAGAAGCATGACCAAGAAGAATGTCTAAAACAGAAACTTTAGCTTCTGAAAATGAGATATACTCTAGAAAATGGAAATATAGACGTAAAGTAAAGAAAACCAGTCTACAAACCACAATCCCAGAGAACTTAGACAATAATGAGGACCCTAATAGAGACTTACATAGATCTAATCTACATGGGAAGTAGAAAAAGATAAGATCTCCTGAGTAAATTGGGAGCATGAGGACCATGGGGGAGTGTTGAAGGGGGAAGGGGAAAGGCAAAGAGGGGAGCAGAGAGAAATGTTGAGCTCAATAAAAGTCAATAATAAAACACATGGTGCTGGGAACACTGTATATGTACATGCAGCAGAATGAAATTAGACCAGTATCTCTCACCTTCTACAACAATCAACTCCAAGTGGATGGAAGATCTAAATGTGAAAATTAGAATTCTAGATGAATATATCTCCACAATTAATAAAAAGATGGCATGAACTTGAAAAAGAATAAGGAGGGGTATATGGGAGAGTTTTGGGGGAAGAAAAGGAAAGGGAAATTATGTAATTATTATCTTAAAATGTAAAGGAAATGAAATTTCCCCTCTTTGATCTTGGCATCTTTAATCTGTTAATATTGCTACATTGCTTTTTCTGCTCATAATCTTTCTTATTTACAACAAAGAATTTGAGTTCCTAAGGCCTCCCTACATTTAATTCCCAGTAACCATATACCCAATTTTACATATATATATATATGTCACTGATATATATATAATATATATATATATATGTCACTGATAGTTTCTATTGTATGGGCCAGAATTCTCTTATTTAAGTTATGCAAGGTAAACTTTGGATCATTGTTTCACATTATGATTCAATTTGGAAAGTGCACATGAGCAAAATACAGGAAAAAAACGTAAACATTTCTGTACATTGTTCTTATTTTTAATTATCATTATATTTATCCATTCTATGTGTGAGCATTTTGCTTGCATGTATATATATGGGTGGTGGAAACCAAAACAGTGTTTTCTGCAAAACGTAACTACCCTTAACTGCCGAACCATCTTTCCAGCCCCTTCCCTCACTGTTAAGTGGGCATAATAAATCACCTGCCTAAAGAAATTTGCGTCCTATTTATCTTTTTATTTTGGAAAAAAATCCCTCCCAGAAACTACTACTTACAAATGGCTTCATGGTTAGGAGTGAGAACTTGTGCCTACTTCCCTTTCTCTGTGCTGGGAGTCTTTATGGTTTGATTATGGTCAAGATTTTGTGCATGCTGAACTTTTAGAATAATAAAATTTCGACTTTTAAAATTGCAGAGATGATTGTTTATCACTAGCATTTATCCATGTATTCATCTGTATTTTTAAAATATATAGATGATTGTGAATTCCTTAAATTCTCTCTAATTGACAATGAATAGGCACAGTTCTTGATGTTCCTTTTTTAACTCCAGAAATGCAAATTGATTAGGATAATTTCTGACACGAAGAAAATACATATTAATATTAACTGTTTACTCCTATCAGTAGCATTCATTGCCCCCAAACACAGCATGATGATGTAAGTTTATGTTAGAAGTACTATTTCATTGCTTTGGAATCATCTATTGCAAATTTGAGATCTTAGTAACTGTGAGTTGATCCATTCACTTGCCTTACAGTGAAAAACATCCTTGGAATTTGGGGCTGGATTTCCTGTTAACATCTTAAGCGAGAGATAAAATTTTGTCTGTAAACCTCTATAGACTTGATCTCTTAGAAAAAGCTTCCATAGCAAGTAGCTGAAATTTTCCTGTCCCCACTCTCCAGCCCAGGACTGCAGTGATAGGGACCTGCTTCCATTCCTACCGTTGGACATCAGCTCTGGGTGTTCATGCTCAGGTTCCCAAGCCCTACCCTCATCCACTAGGTTGTCTCCTTAGCCTCGTTTCAAAATTCTTGAGTCTCATTTCTTTGTTTGGGCAGTTTTTGGTCTTATTGGTCTTTTGCCTGCCAATTGTGGTTTCTGGTGTTCTGCTCTTAGGGGTTGTGTTTGTGTGTGTTTTTTATGTTCTTTTTTTTTAATTGTGACTTTGTTTTGTTTTCCTGTTTGTTTTCCTTCTAAAGAGAGAGAAAGGGCATGGAGTGTGATGGTTAAGGGACGTTGGAGGATCTGAGAGGAAATGGGGACAGAAACTATGATCAGAATATGTTGTATGAAAATAATTTATTTTAATAAAAATTCTTGAGACTCGTTCTCAATATAATATAATGAATGATAGTTGTTTGATTCCAAAATTGGTATGTGTTCAGTTTTATCAGTAATTGTAAACATTTTTACCCTCTCCTCCAAAATCTCAATAATTGTCACGTTTTCTTACTTGAAACAGATAGTATCCTTAAAATCCATTTACTAATAATTTTTCCTTGAAAGTCCATCTTGCATAAGGAATAATATTTCTTCATTGCTTTAGAAGAACAGACCATGACGAGAGATATGACTCAGGATGTAAGTGGCTTAACCCCATGTATTTTTCCTTGTACTATATGGGAGTCAACATATAATACATGAACTTTTTTACCTTTCTGTGTTTGTCCTGAAGAGTATTGCCCATCTGCAAAATATTCACCCCCTTTAAAGGTCGTAAAATCTCACTGGTACATGTTTTTCAGTTTGAGAGTTCTATCAGCATGAAAATATCAATTTAAAAAAATCATTGCATATATTCACTGTACAAAGTTTGATGCCAACTAAGACATTTTATATTAGCATATACTGCACATTGAACACATTCCCTGAAACCCTCTTAAATGCCCACCTTATTAGTCTTTTTTCTTTACAGTTTCACTTCTGCTTTTATATCATGTGTCTGTACATTGCTATAAACATGTCTATAAAATCCTACTGTCACAAATACAAGTAATTACAAATATGTGTAATTACTGGTAAAACTGAACAACTCTATTTTTTATTGAAAAACTATGTTTTTCTGAGACTGACTTAATTTACTTAAAATAATCTCTGGTTTCCTTCTATTTTATGCATTTTTTAAAGTTATGGCTGAAAAAATTCATCATATACATACCGTATTTTCTTTATCCATTTCTGTGTTGGATAGTTAGGTGGATTCCATAATTTGCCAATTGGAAATAGTGCTACATTGAAAGCTGATCTGTGTCTCTGTGATGTATTGATTTGGAGTACTTCAGGTAAATATTTGAGAGTGTTATAGTTGAATCATATGGTAAATTTATGTTAGCTTTGAGGAACCTTTATTCTTAATTTCAATTCAACAGGGCTAGTGTGCCCCCACTAATAATAAATTAAAATTTTGTTGAGCACAACTTTTGAAAGCATTGGTGCTCAGGCTGATACAATATTGTAAAATATGGATTAGACCAATTTAGAAAATTTGCATACATTTTTTCTACCTTGTAAAATTTTTTATGCCTATTAAAAATTGTGTTGTGAACTTTAAGTAAATGAGTGTTATAATCCCTTCAGAGATGAGGTTAAAAAATATCTTGCTTCTATTCTCATGGAGACATTTTTAAAGAGGCAAAAATATAGAAAAATATTTTGAGCGTTTTGAAGTAACCAATGTTTGTGAGCCAAGACAGGGTCTATTTAATGTTGACATATTTTTGAAACATCTTTTGTGATAACCATAGTATAGGCTCTTTGGAATTGGAAAAGAAATAGATATAATTACTATCTTCAATTTATTGTAGAATGCTCATATAAAAGGGCAAAATGAAAATTTTCACTACATAAATAGAATATCATAACTGTACATTACAAGACAGTTTATTTGAATCTTTATGAAGATTAACCTCATTATTATTGTACATAATATCTAAAAATATTGGTATTTCTTTATCAATGCTTTATAAATACGTATTAGTTACACATTGAGCTTACCATTTATCTGTTACTATTCTATGCAGTTGTATCTACTAGGAATAGTCACAGGTGAATATATCAATCTCAGAGATACTAACAGCATTTTAAGCATCGTAGATATAATAATCAAAGCTAAATTAATTCAAAGTTAGATTATTTCTTGATATGATGAAATAACATTTTAATTTTTCTTAACCATCAAATTGTTTTTGTTTAGTTATCCCATCTTAGAATAATACAAAATAGAATTTATCAACACACATTACTGTGTGTTGACTGTAAGGCAAAAGTACATGCAATGGATCTTATATGCTAAACAGAAAAATACTATATATTTTAGATCAATATACACTTTTATTTTCTTTAGGTTTTGAGATTATAATAATAGGATCTTTTACCTTCTACTTTTCTCCATACAAACCCTCCCATATACCCTTTCTACCCTTCCTTTCTCTTTTTCAAATTCATGGTCTCTGTTTTCATTAATTTTTATTGCACACACACATACACACACACACACACATACACACACCTAAATGTATAAGTAAAATCTATACAGTTTGTACAATGGTTCTTGTATGTATGTGTTTAGGAGCTAACCATTTGATATTGTTTCTAAGCCTATCTGTAACATGTGATGAGTTTTAGCAGTCATGAGTTCAAGACATGACAGCACACACATATAACCATATATTATAATTCTGTCCAGTAACCACTAGGACCCTTTTGAAAATAGTGTTTCATCTCCACAATAGGATGATACACTTCAAGCATGGCTTACTATATTTTTCATCTTAATACTTTGGTGTACAACTGATATAAATGCTGCAATTTTTGTTTTCCAGGAAAGGAATTGGTAATTTATGAGGTGGAGGTAATTAGGTAAATGAAGAGAAATAAGTTGTACAAAATGCACAGGTCAGAGTTCAGAGCTCAAATCGTTCAGTAACAGTACAAAATGCCCCAGCTGCTTGACTTTAGACATTGTTCTTCCTCTTCTTCATAGCAACAGGGTTTCATAGCCAACAATTTTAAAGGAGTCATCAGATGACCATGGGAAATAGACATGATACTGTGGTTATTCTCATTCCTCTTTTTAAATCACATTCATAATATTGTAAAAATGCTTAGTAAATGGACCGCTTTTACTTTTGATGTGTGAGATATCTGTGCTAATACAATCCATGGGGAATAAATCAAATTGAATTATATGTTAGTCCCCTTAAAACAACACAGAACATAAATTTCCCACTCATCATAGAAGAAAATTTACATTAGTCCCCTTAGAGCATAAATTTCCAACTCATCATAGAAGAAAATTTACAGGGTTTTTTAAATTTTTTTTTATTTTACCAAGTTTTCTCTTAATGATGAGAAACCAATGACTCAGAGAGACCTCTTCCAAGGGCTCTTTCTTCATCATCCACCTCACTCAACACTTACTTGTTTAAGCTGGTTCTTTGCTGGGTCATGACCAAGATCCAAAGTAACACCTTTGTCTTGTGACCATAGAAGGCTCTGATTTATTTTTTATACTTGATGAAAATATATAATGAATTGTCCCCCTGATTCAGTCAGACACTAGAGAAGAATTCTCTTCAGTTCTTCAACAATATTCAAGTCCTCAAATTGCAAGGTTGACAGGCTGGGGTTAATTATTGACTCTTTTGTGACCCTGGAGATAGAATGCCCAGAGTTCATAATTACATAAATTGCTTCACATTATCACGGTATCTCAGAGGTTCTTAACATTAGAAGTGAAAAAAGGAAGAAAAGAGAAATAGTTCAGTAATATCTTATCCCTCTTTCACTACTCAGGAGAAACTCTAGTTGCAACTTAATGTATTTCTTTAGTTTTATATATTGTTTTAAAATACCTATTTGTTAGATGCCATTAATTTGAATGAGATAAAATAATTACCCAAGTGTTATATGGAAGGGTTTGGAGAGAGGAATGAGAAAGAGGAAATGATATAATTAAAAACTTCAAAATGTAATAAAATCTTCAAAAATAAAAGATATAATTCTCTTTCTTTGTTGGGTCTTAAGTGGTTTGCGTATCAGGGTAACTGTGGCCTCATAAAATATATTGTTCAATGTTACTTCTGTTCCTATTTTGTGGAAAAACTTAATATTGGTTTTAACTCTTCTTTGAAAATCTGGTATAATTCTGTGCTAAAATCATCTGACCCTGATCTTTTTTGTTTGGGTGAGTTTAAATTGCTGTTTCTACTTTATAAGAGCCTGTAGGTTTGTTTTAAATAGATTATTTGATCTCATTTTAACTTTGGTAAGTGGCACCTAGTGAGAAAATTATTTCTTTGAAATTTTCCAATTCTCTGGACTGTAGCCTTTTAGAATATGTCACAATGATTCTATGGATTTTCTCAGCTTGTGTTGCAATATTTTTATAGCACCTGTCCATATTTTTATGTTTCAATCTGATTATGATGGATTTGTTTTATTTTTCATTGGCTGAAAATTGGTAGCTCACAAATTTGTCCATTTATTTTAGAATTTTCAATTTATTGGAATAAATTTTGAAACCTTATGGTCTTCTATATTCATTGACATATTTTGTAATGTACCTCTTTACATATCTAATCTGATTAATTTTGTCTTTTCTTTTTTTCGTTTGGTTAATATGGCTAAGTGATTAACAAAATTGCTTATTTTTCTCAAGAAACAACTCTTTCTTTTGTTTATTTTTTTGTTTCTGTCTCATTAATTTCTTCCTTGACCTCACTTATTTGCTTTTGTTCACTTATTTGGGGTTTGTTTTCTTCTTATTTTTCTAAGACGTCAATGCATAATATATTTATTTATTTATTATATTTAGATTTGTAATACCCATTATTTGTGATAAATTAAACTTTTCTTTGAATTCATTGTATCCCATAGGTTTTGGTATGTTGTGTTTTGTTAACATTTATCTCTTTTCTGTAAGGAAATGTCCCTAATGAAAATACGTTTACATTTTAAGCAGGAACTCTTAAGCACCTCGTCAAAAGTTTTTCTAGAATCAGATTTAAAATATTTCCAGTTTTATAATATAAATGGATTGGATTTGTTGAATATTGGAATGGAAGGCTTGTGGATATTTTACCTGTCTGGGTCAGTACTAGAGGTGCAGGGAAAGCATATGATGGAGGGAAGAGTCCCCAGAGTTTCTTACATATTAATGCTGTATGCTGATGTTGGAGGGGAGGTTGCTTGTTTTTTCATGGCTGACTAACCCCGAAATAATCACACAGAAACTGTATTAATTAAATCACTGTTGGGTCCATTAGCTCCAGCTTCTTATTGGATAACTCACATATATTAATTTAATCTATTTCTATTAAACTGTGTATCACCATGAAGCTGTGGC
Source organism: Myodes glareolus (assembly GCF_982192425.1). Lineage (NCBI taxonomy): Eukaryota > Metazoa > Chordata > Mammalia > Rodentia > Cricetidae > Myodes > Myodes glareolus. The sequence continues at coordinate 107,090,696 of NC_142029.1, forward strand.
TTACTGGGTAAAGTTCCGGCATCTGTCCCCAGTGGGACTACATGGCTTCTCTCTGATTCCACCCTTCTTTCTCCCAGCGTTCAGTTCCAACTTCCCTGCCTACCTCTGCTCTGCCCTGCCGTAGGCTCAAGTCAGCTTTCTTTATTAACCAATCATATTCACAGGATACAGAGGGGAATCCCACATCATGCTGGCTAGGAATAGAAGTGTGTCTGTTCCTTTTTGTATATGCCAATCAATTCAAAAATCTAGAAAGCTTATTATTATTTTATTATCCTGTTCAGGATAAAAAGTAGTTAATCTTTATTATTGTCAAGTTATATGTCAATATTAGATCAATCAATACATAATATTTTGTGCACTTCAAGGGGGTAAGAGCAGTTGGTTTAGTTTTAATATATGGAAAATTTTGTATATATTAATGAAACAATAAATATTTCTAAAACTAGTAAATTGGCCATTATTTTTGATAAAAACTATTCTGTAGTTTCTCTACATCTATTTTTGTGGGCTTCAAATGTTAATATCTGTTTTGTTAAGAAAGACATTGTCTTAGCATAACTATTGATTGGTGAAACACCATGACAAAAACAAGTTTGGGTTTAATTTACACTCCCACTGCACTGTTCATCACTGAAGAAAATTGGACAGGAACTCAAAAAGGGCAGCAACCTTAGGGTAGGAGCTCATGCGGAGGTCCTCAAGGGGAGTATCTGAGAAACTTGCTGCTCATGGATTGCTTAGCCTGAGATCTTTTAGAATTCAGGACCACCAGCCCGGGGATGGCACCATCTGCAATGTACTGGACTCTCCCCTAACAATCACTAATTAAGACAATGTTCTACAGTCAAATAAACGGAGACCTTTGGTAGAAATGAAGCCAATGTTAGTCAAGGAACGAATGGAGAGGAAGGAGTACATAGGGGTATGGAGTTGGGGTCAGAGCGGACAGCCAGAATGATAAGAAGGTTCCCAAGGACTGATATCAGGTGCATGGACTAGAACAACCCACAGAGATTGGGTTGCAGTTCTGGATCATCAGAGACTCTCAGAAGATAGAATTCTGAAACGTGTGTTAAATTTTGTTTCATTTTCATCATTATTCTTCTAAAAAGGAAAGAAATAATTATAAAAATAACTCAAATATATATTCACCCCAAATTCTAGATAATTTTAATGCAAATACTCTCACTTAAGGTGTTTCATATTCTTACAGAAGTATTTTTGGGGTCTCACAAAGTTATATTTGAAGTCATTCATTATTGCTTTGTGTGCTACTCACTTCTTTAAGTACACAAATATTTATCTTCATTTATATGAGCCAGGTTAGGAAATCATAATCATTAGAGAAAAGAGGTCCATAGTCACATGAAGCAGAACACACTTTATTTGGACAGCAAGTTGAAGTAATACTATTGCCTTTTAATAAAAAGTGTTATTCAAATTCGGGAAATTAAGAGTTACACTACACTACCCTACTTTATTCTACTAAGATTATGTATATATATATATCACATATATATGCATATATATGTGATATATAATATAAAATATACACATATATGGTTTAAGAGCTGGAAGTACTATATGAACAGTAAATCTGTTCACTCAATCATACCAGAGTATGCGTGTAAACCCAATTATCAGGGATATCGAGACAAAAGAAAAATCTGACATGTCTACATTATATAAAAGGAGAAGGACACATTAGGAGAGGAGAAAGGCAGAAGAATATTTTATGGAGTGAATGTAGTTAAATTTCATGCTACCCTTAAAAATAATTTTTAAATTCAATGTTGTGTGCAATAAGTAGATAATGATAAGATTTTAAATTATTATCCTTCTATCTGAATAACAAAAACTCTTAAGACAGTCTGGGCTATGTAGAAATTGAATCTTTCTAAAAATAAAGTTTATATTTTATACTCCTCAAGAATTGTAGCATGGAAATTAGTTTCAGAAATTAATAATCATTCTGACATGCCCTTTAGATGAAAGCTTTTTAAATTATTTAATTTGCAACACTTTTCTTTGATTTGAAAATGTTCAATTTTGCATAAATGTAGTTTAATTGGTTGAAGATAGTTATTTGATATCTGTGACAACAAAGGTGGCATTATTAATCACTTTCCTGGTTAACTACAAAACAATATATCATATAAAGTACTTTGGATTTTAAAAAAGTTTGAAAGTTTAAATATTGTAAATATTTATTTTTATTAAAACATAACATATCATTTGGGGATTTTTGTTGTTATTACTGCTGCTTTGTTTCTTAATCACATGTTATAATTTATCATAGTCATATTTTATGACAGTAGAACTGGTCACTTATATTTGAAATCCTTAATAGCAAGGAAAGTCCACAAGCCCAACCCAGGCCTTTTTATTTCTAAATTAACATATTGCGTGCACACTTTTACTGATGTGTGAGTGGTTGTCTACTTCATCCTCATCTTCTTTAGAGGAAATAGAACTGAATATTTTTGTCAGGTCACAGTATATGAGTGGGGAAAAAAACAAAGCAGAATGAACTAATATAACCCACATTAAAGTACATGAGAAAAGATAAAAGAATAAAAAGTGATTGAAACTTTCTTGTGAATAATGCATTTTTTCTCATGTGCAGTACACATACGTAATACAAATTGTTGTATGAATACGTTTTAAAATATTTTAGAAAAACAACAAGCAGCACTCAGTGTTATTAGTCGATATATTTAACTTGATATGATTACTCTTTCAGATATCCACACTATGATTTAAATTTCAGAAGTCTTATCTCAGGCTTTCATAATGTGTTAGTTTAGGTGTACTACTGGGTGTTCAAGTGTTTATATGAATACAGTACACTAAAATTACTCGTAATAAGAATAAACAATATTTATGAAAATATTCTAAATGTCAAAAATATGCAAGATAATTTTCCACTCTGATTGAGTAGGAATACAAGAAATTAAAATTTAGGTATTCCTTTATTGACTGATATTTTAGACACCATAGATAAAACAGAACCAGAGTTGGTAGTAACTCACTTAAATAGGATATCTTGAAAGACCCCAAAAGTCAAGGGGGTCTCAATTGGAGCCCTCTGTCCAAGAACCAGTCCACTGGATGCAAGAACAAGAGGCTGTTTATTGAATACACAGGCGCCTGGGTACTTCAGCAGCGAAGCTGACTGAGCACACCGGGCTGAGCATACAGCTGATTTTTTTAGGGAAGTTGTGGTTACATAGGCTGAGGCATAGCAACAAGCATTTCATTGGTTCTTATCAGGCGAGCTAGGGGAAAATCCAAGACAAGTGTGTTGGGCCATCTATATTTTCTCAGAAAAATCATAAAACCTAGATAAAGCTAAATTCAGCACTCTAGTTGTCTAGACAAAATGTCACAGGGACTTGTTGTGTTGTTCCTGCTATCTTGATGTTGACCTAGTTCTCTGCAAAGCTAGCTAACTGCAAATATCCTGTGTAGCTGGGCCTCACCTGGTTCCTCTTTCTGTGTGAGAAGTTGCCCCAGTTTTCAAGTCTTCTGTTTGGGTCTAAGGCTCTGTCATAAATGGGTAGGGGTCTTTCAATCTAATACCTCATTTCAAATGTCATAGTCTTCATAATAAAATTGATTATACTGATATTCTCATTTCTGCCTCCCCAAATTCACAGAATTGAACACTTGCAATAATCCTTCCCATATCCACTATCTTTCATCACTCACTCAGTCACGTTTCTCTTTCTGCATAATGAAGAAGCAATGCAGATCTGAACATCATCCAGCCTATTGTCATATTAAGGTCCACTATCTGCTCCCAGGATAGATATAAATAGACTTAGTAGCTTCTGCAGTACGGTTATTGACCATTTCATGGCCTTACAGGCTCATTGCAGGAGCTCATAATTACACAAATGGAATCAGGTTATACTAGTCTCTATGGAATTTATGACATTAGTTATAGAAGAACAGGAGAAAGGGAATATCCACATTATGTATTTGAGTTCTCTATACTAAGATTAAACTATTATGTATGAACCTCTTCATGTGGTCCTATGTACATCAAAATTATATCTACTTTGATCTCCATTAATGTCCAGGAACTGACACATCCATGATCTCCTCAGAGCAGTTTTAATGAGAGAAGACCAAGAAAAACTCCCAAACACTAAGACGGCCACAGCAAAGATTGCACCAAAAGGCAAAGACACTGCCAGCCTCATATGAAGCGAGAGATGGGTAGATGCCAATGCAATAATTCCTCTAACAACCTAAAAGACAACAGAACCCAGCAGCCAAACAACAGGAAGACTTGATCATTCTAACGCAGAATAGAGTAAAATGAATTTAATTGTGACTTTATAAAAATGATGGAGACCTTTAAAGAGGAAGTGAAAGACTCCCTTAAAGAAATGTAAGAGAAGACAAAGAAAAAATGGAAGAAATTAATAAATCCCTGAAAGAAACCCAAGAAAAACAAGAATAAACAATCAAACAGGTGAAGGAAATAGTTCAAGACTTGAAAACTGAAATAGAGGTAGTAAAGAAAACACAAACCTTCTTATTTAGCTTCTCTAGGATCACAAATTATAGGCTCAATGTCCTTTAATTATGGCTAGAATCCACTTATGAGTAAGTACATACCATATTCCTCTTTTTTGGTCTGGGTTACCTCATTCCGTAAAGCGTTTTCTATTTCCATCCATTTGCATGCAAAATTCAAGATGTCATTGTTTTTACTGCTGAGTAAAACTCCAATGTGTATATGTTCCACATCTTCTTTAACCATTCTTCTATTGAGGGGAACCTATGTTGTTTCCACGTTCTGGCTATTACAAATAGTGCTGCTATGAACATAGTTGAACAAATGCTTTTGTAGTCTGATAGGGCATCTCTTGGGTATATTCCCAAGAGTGGAATTGCTGGGTCCTGAGGTAGTCCTCCTGGATATTGGAAGTAGACAAGATTGCCAGGCAAAAGTTGGGTGCACAGGGGTGTGGGGGGGTGGGTGTAAGGGGAAATGGGTAGAGAGAAGGGAGAAAGGGAGAATTCAGGAGAGCTTGGGGGAATGGGATGGGTGGGATGGAGAATGGGTGGATGTTGGAACGGGGAACTAAATATCTTAATTAAGGGAGTCATTTTAGGGTTTGCAAGAGACTTGACTCTAGAGGGGTTCCCAGGTCCAAGGAGAGGTCCACAGATTGTTCCCTGGGCAGCTGAGGAGAGGGTGCCTGAACTGGCCTTGTCCCATAGTCACACTGATCAATGTCTTGCATATCACCACAGAACCTTCATTTGGCGATGGATGGATATAGAGACAGAGACCCACATTGGAGCACTGGACTTAGCTCCCAAGGTCCAAATGAGGAGAAGAAGGAGGGAGAACATGAACAAGGAAGTCAGGACCCCAAGGGGTGCGTCCACCCACTGAGACGGTGGGGCTGATCTAATGGGAGCTCACCAAGGCCAGCTGGACTGGGAGTGATGGAGCCTGTGATCAAACCGTACTCTCTGAATGCGACTGGCAATGAAGGTTGACTTAGAAGCCAAGGACAAAGGCACTGGGTTTTGATTCTACTGCGTGAACTGGCTTTGTGGGAGCCTAGTCTGTTTGGATGCTCACCTTTATAGACCTGGATGGAGCGGGGAGGACCTTGGACTTCCAACAGGGCAGGGAACCCTGAATGCTCTTTGGACTGGAGAGGGAGGGAGAGGGAAAACGGAAGGAGGGGGAAGGAAATGGGAGGTGGGGAGGAGGCGGAAATTTTTAATAAAAAAAATTTTTGAAGTAAAAAAAAAAATAAAAAAAAACCAGCCATACCTACAATACTATGTGTGATACTTCCGAAGAAAGAAATATGCAAAACAAAGAGACTAATGCAAAACATGTGAAGCTGTTACTACTAAAAAGCAAACTCAGTCTAAGAATACAAACAACAAAAAGAAGGAACAAATTAAATGTAATCTGTGTGAAATTTTCAATGCTAACTTTACATATTGATGGGCTTGTGGCAGACAGATGCAAGTCAGTTGTGTCTTTCTCCCCACACATGTATCCAACCCATAATTCCAATCCATTACAGTAGACTCTGAAGAGAATTATAAGTTCCAGGTATATCTGATCTCAGTAGCAATAACTTGTCAAGATTAAATAAATTAAATTAAATAACTTGTACAAAAAATTGCTGAGACTTATCGCAAAATAGCACTCTCTTCACTCTCTGAACACATTGGTAAGAGCTCCCAAGCCTGGTTATTTACCAGAGATAAGATCGGTTACATCCACTTACTGAGTTTTAATGACTTTATCATATTTTAAAAACCAGACATTTCCTAATAAACTTTGATTTTTCTAATATATTTCTGAATGTATTTTTACACATTTAGCTAGTTATTACTTTTATCATTGTCCTTAGAAATTTTAATTATATATACATCTCTTTGTTTTTTTTTTATTCTTTTTACTGAGCTATACATTTTTTTCTCAGTTTACCTCCTTTCTTCTCCCATGGTGCCCGTGTTTCAAATTTCCTCAGGAGATCTTGTCTTTTTCTACTTTCCATGTAGATATATCTACATATATCACTCTTAAGGTCCTCATTGTTGTCTAGATTTTGTGGAATTGTGATCTGTAGGTTAGTTGTCTTTGCTTTATGTCTAAAAGTCAGTTATGAGTGAGTACATATGATATTTGCCCTTCTGGGTCTGGATTATCTCACTAAATATGATGTTTTCTAGATCCATCCATTTGTCTGCACATTTCAAGATGTCATTATTTTTTCTGCTGTGTAGTTCTCCATTGTGTAAATGTATCACATTCCTTATCCATTCTTTGGTCAAGGGGCATTTAGGTTATTTCCAGGTTCTGGCTATGACACACAATGTTGCTATGGATGTAGCTGAGCATATGTCCTTGTGGTATGATTTAGCATCCTTTGGGTATATACCAAAAAGTGGTATTGCTGGGTCTTGAAGTAGGTTATTTCCTAATTTTCTGAGAAATCGACATGCTGATATCCAAAGGGGCCGTACCAGGTTGCACTGCCTCCAGCAATGCAGAAGTGTTCCCTTTACCCCACAACCTCTCCAGCATCAATTGTCATCAGTGTTTTTTATCTTGGCCATTTTTACAGGTGTAAGACATAATCTCAGAGTTGTTTTGATCTGCAGTTCTCTGATGACTAAGGATGATGAACATTTTCTTAAGTGTCTTTCAGCCAATTTAGATTCCTCTTTTGAGATTTCTCTCTTTTGTTCTGTACTCCATTTTTTATTGGATTACTTGTTCTTTTGATGATCAATTTCTTAACTTTTTTGTATATTTGGCAGACAACTCCTCTGCCTGATGTGGGGTTGGTAAAGATCTTTTCCTATTCTGTAGGCTGCAGTTTTGTCTTGTTGATCGTGTCCTTTGCTTGACAGAAACATTTCAGTTTCAGGAGGTCCCACTTATTAATTGTTCCTCTCAGTGTCTGTGCTACTGGGATTATTTTTAGGAAGTACTCTCCTGTGCCAATGCATTCAAATGTACTTCCCACTTTGTCTTCTTTAGGTTCAGTGCTGCTGGCTTTATGTTGAGGTCTTTGATCCATTTGTACTTGAGTTTTGTGCTTGGTGATAGGTATGGATCTATTTTAATTCTTCTATATGGTGAGATCCAGTTATGCCAGCACTATTTGTTAAATATGCTTTCTTTTTTCCATTTGATATATTTTTTGCATCTTTGTAAAAAAATTAGGTGTTTAAAGGTGTGTGAATTGTTATCAGGTATTTGATTCAGTTCCATTGGTCCTCCTTTCTATTTTTATGCCAATATCAGGCTGCTTTCAGTACTGTAGCTCTGTAGTTGTGTTTGAAGTCAGAATGTAAGATGCCTCCAGAAGTTCCTTTAGTGTACAAGACTGTTTTGGCTATCCTGTTTTGTTTTATTTTGTTTTCTTATGCATATGAAGTTGGGTACCATTCTTTCAAGGCCTGTGAAGAATTTTGTTGAGAATTTGATGGGCATTGCATTGAATCTGTAGATTGCTTTTGTTAAGATTGCCATTTTTTACTATGTTAATTCTGCCTACCCAAGAACATGGAAGATCTTTCCACTTTCTAGTGTCTTCTTAAAGTTCTTTTCTTTTTTTTTAAGATTTAAAGTTCTTGTCATACAAGTCTTCCACTTGTTTGGTTAGAGTAACTTCAATATATTTTATGCTATTTGTGGCTACTGTGAAGGGTGATGTTTCTCTGACATCTTTCTCACCCCTTTTATTATCTGTGTACAGGAGGGCTACTGATTCTTTTGAGTTAATCTTGTATTCTGCTACATTAATAAAAGTGTTCATGAGTTGTAAAAGTTCCTTAGTAGAAATTTTGGGGTCACTTATATAAACTATCATCTAATGAGATAAGCATGTGGTTTTTATTTTTCACTTTTTTTTTCAAAGTTTATTAAAATACAAAAGTCTCCATTTCCACCCCTCCTCCCAACCCCCTCCTACTCCCCCCACTCCCTCTCCTCCTCCCACTCCATCCCCAAGAGCAGTCAGGGTCTCCTGCCCTGTGGTTAGTTCAAGCTCCTCCCCCTTCCCTCCAGGTCCAGGAAGGTGATCATCCAAACAGACTGGATCCCAGAAATCCAGTATATGCAGAGGAAACAAGTCCCAGTGTCATTGTCAATGGCTTTTCAGAAAGACTCCTGGCCAGCCACATTCAGAGAATCCGGCCTCATTCAGAGAATCTGGCTGGATCACGTGCTCGCTCAGTCCCAGTCCAACTGGCCTTGGTGAACTCTCATTAGATCAGTCCCCTTGTATCAGTGGGTGATCTCACCCCTTGCGGTCCTGATTTCCTTTTTCATGTTCTTCCTCCTTCTGCTCCTCATTTGGACCTTGGGGGACTCCGTCCGGTGCTCCAACGTGGGTCTCTGTCTGTATCGCCATCCCTCATCGGATGAGGGTTCCCTCTGATCTAGCCTTCCTTGCTCACGTTCTCTTTCCTTCTGCTTCTCGTTTGGACATAGGGAGTTAAGTCCAGTGTTCCAATGTGGGTCTCCGTCTCCATCTCCATCCATCGCCAGATGAAGGATCTATGGTGATAAGCAAAATATTTATCAGTATGGTTAAGGGCCAAAGCCAGTTCAGGCACCCTCTCCTCTGTCCAGAGAACAATCTGGGAATCTCTCCTTGGACCTGGGATCCCATTTATAATCAAGTCTCCTGTAAACCCTAAAATGACTCCCTTAGTTGAGATATATTCTTCCCCTGACCCCATATCTATCCTTCCTCCCCCCCCCCCTCCCAGTCACCTGAGCATTCCCCATTCCACCCTGCTCCCTTCTCTCTAACCCTCTCCCCTTCCAACAACCCTCCTACTCCCCCATGCACCCGAGGTTACCTGGGACTCTTGTCTATTTCCAATCTCCAGGAGGAAAACTACCTGAATTTTCTTCAGGTTCACCCTCCTATCCAGTTTCTCTAGGATCACGAATAATAGGCTCAAAGACCTTTAATTATGGCTAGAATCCATTTATGAGTGAATACATACCATATTCCTCTTTTTGGGTCTGGCTTACCTGACTCAGTAAAGCGTTTTCTTTTCTTTTTTTTATTATTTTTTTATTTTTTTAATTTTTTTATTTAATTTTTACTGGGAACCCCTCCAGAATCAAGTCTCTTGAGAACCCTAAAATGGCTCCCTTAATTGAGATGTAAACCTTCCTGCTCCCCCAACCATCCTTCCTCCCTCCCCCCTCCCATTTCCCCAAGCCTTCCCCAATCCTCCCCCTCTCCCCTCTCCCTGACCATCTTCCCTTACTTCCACTCCCCCACCCTCCATGCACCCGAGTTTGCCTGGCAATCTTGCCTAGTTCCACTATCCAGGAGGATAACTATATGATTTTCTACAGGTTCACCTTTTTATTTAGCTTCTCTAGGATCACAAATTATAGACTCAAAGACCTTTAACTATGGCTAGAATCCACTTATGAGTGAGTACATACCATATTCCTCTTTTTGGGTCTGGGTTACCTCACTCAGTAAAGCGTTTTCTATTTCCATCCATGTGCATGCAAAATTCAAGATGTCATTGTTTTTTACTGCTGAGTAAAACTCTAATGTATATGTGTTCCACAGCTTCTTTAATCATTCTTCTATTGAGGGGCACCTAGGTTGTTTCCAGGTTCTGGCTAATACAAATAGTGCAGCTATGAACATAGTTGAACAAATACTTTTGTGGTATGATAGGGCATCTCTTGGGTATATTCCCAAGAGTGGAATTGCTGGGTCCTGAGGGAGGTTGACTCCCAGTTTCCTGAGAAACCGCCACACTGATTTCCACAGTGGCTGCACAAGTTTGCATTCCCACCAACAATGGATGAGTGTTTCCCTCACTCCACATCTTCTCCAGCATAGGCTATTGTTAGTGTTTTTGACTTTAGCTATTCTGACAGGTGTAAGATGGTATCTCAAAGTGGTTTTGATTTGCATTTCCCTGATCGCTAAGAGGGTTGAGCATGACCTTAAATGTCTTCTGGCCATTCGAAGTTCATCTGTTGTGAATTCTTTGTTCAGTTCAGTACCCCATTTTTAATTGGGTTAATTAGAGTTTTAGTGTCTAGTTTCTTGAGTTGTTTGTATATTTTGGAGATCAGACCTTTGTCTGATGAGGGATTGGTGAAGATCTTCTCTCAGTCAGAAGGCAGCCTTTTTGTCTTACTGACAGTGTCCTTTGCTTTACAGAAGCTTCTCAGTTTCAGTAGGTCCCATTTATTCATTGTTTCTCTTATTGTCTGTGCTACTGGGGTCCTACTTAGGAAGTGGCCTCCTGTGCCTATATCTTGTAGACTACTTCCCACTTTCTCTTCTATCAGGTTCAAAGTGGACACATTAATGTCGATGTCTTTAATCCATTTGGACTTGAGTTTTGTGCATGGTGATAGATATGGATCTACTTTCATTCTTCTACAGGTTGACATCCAGTTATGCCAGCACCATTTGTTGAAGATGCTTTCCTTCTTCCATTGTATACCTTTAGCTCCCTTGTCGAAAATTAGGTGTTCATAGGTTTGTGGGTTAATATCCGGGTCTTCTATTCGATTCCATAGGTCGACTTCTCTGTTGTTATGCCAATACCAAGCTGTTTTCAATACTGTAGCTCTGTAATAGAGTTTGAAGTCAGGGATGGTAATGCCTCCAGAAGTTCCTTTATTGTATAAGATTGTTTTGGCTATCCTGGGTTTTTTGTTTTTCCATATAAACTTGATTATTGTTCTCTCGAGGTCTGTGAAGAAGTTTGATGGGATTTTGATGGGGATTGCACTGAATCTATAGATTGCTTTTGGTAGAATTGCCATTTTTACTATGTTGATTCTCCCAATCCAAGAGCAGGGGAGGTCTTTCCATTTTCTGGTATCCTCCTCAATTTCTTTCTTCAAAGACTTAAAGTTCTTGTCAAATAGGTCTTTCACTTCCTTGGTTAGAGTAACCCCAAGATATTTTATGCTATTTGTGGCTATCGTGAAAGGTGATGTTTCTCTGATTTCTCTCTCTGCTTCTTTATCCTTTGTGTATAGGAGGGCAACTGATTTTTGGAGTTGATCTTGTATCCTGCCACATTACTAAAGGTGTTTATCAGCTGTAGGAATTAGATTGTTCACCTGTTCTTGGTTCAACTTTGGTATATGGTACTTATTTAAAAAATTGTTTGTTTCTTTTACATTTTCCAACTTTGTGGCATATAAACTTTCATATACTACTTTCGTAGTAAGATCTGATGATTCTCTGAATTTCCTCTGTGTCTGTGGTTATGTCCCCCCTTTCATTTCTGATCTTATTAATTTGCATGTTCTCTCTCTCTGAAGTTTGATTAATTTGGATAGGGGTTTGTCGATCTTGTTGATTTTCTCCAAGAACCAGCTTTTTGTTTCATTGATTCTTTGGATTGTTTTCTGTGTTTGTATTTTGTTGATTTCAGCACTCAGTTTGATTATTTCCAGTCTTCTACTCCTCCTGGGTGAATCAGCTTCTTTTTTTTCTAGTGCTTTCAAGTGTGCTGTTAAGTATCCAATGTGTGCTTTCTCCGTTTTCTTTAATTGGGCACTTAGTGCTATGAACTTTCCTCTTAGCACTGCTTTCATAGTGTCCCATAGGTTTGAGTATTTTGTGTCTTTATTTTCATTAAATTCAAGGAAGACTTTAATTTCTTTCTTTATTTCTTCCTTGACCCAGGGGTGATTTAATAGTTGACAGTTCAACTTCCATGAGTTTGTTGGCTTCCTTGGTGTAGCATTGTTGTTGAATTCTAACTTTAATCCATGGTGGTCTGACAAGACACAGGTGGTTACTAATATTTTTTTGTATCTGTGGAAGTTTGCTTTCTTACCAAGTATGTGGTCAATTTTTGAGAAGGTTCCATGGGCTGCAGAGAAGAAGGTATATTCTTTCCTTTTTGGGTGGAATGTTCTATAGATATCTGTTAAGTCCATTTGATTCATTACCTCTAGTAATTCTCTTATTTCTCTGTTGAGTTTCTGTCTGATTGACCTGTCCAATGGTGAGAGATGTGTTGAAGTCTCCTACTATTAGTGCGTGTGGTTTGATGACTGCCTTGATTTCTAGAAGCTGAGGTGGGAGGGGCTGTGCTCTCTTCTGGGACAGAGAGCCCAGGCGAACACCCACTCATCTCTCTGGATAGAACTTCTCAGCACTGCAGCAGGGCTAGCTGGTGTTTCCAGGACCCAGGAGACAAAAGGGCGGCAGCAGTGGGGGCAGAGAGAGGTCCTGTGGGACACAGAAGACCCTGCTGCAGAAGCTGAGTGGGGAGGGGTTGTGCTCTCTTCTGGGACAGAGAGCCCAGGCAAGCACCCACTCACCTCTCTGGATATAACTTCTCAACCTATTTTTCACTTTTAATTATATGGTAGATTACGTTGACAGATTTTCATGTGTTGAACCATCCCCGCATCTCTGGGAAGAGCCAATTTGATCATGGTGGGTGATGCTTCTGATGTGTTTTGAATTCAGTAGTTATTGAGTATTTTTGCATCAATGTTAATAAGTGAGATTGGTGTGTAATGTACTTTCTTAGTAATGTCTTTATGTGGTTTGGGTATCAGGGTAACTGTAGCCTCATAAAAAGCATTTGGTTTGGCAATGTTCCTTCTGTTTCTATTGTGTGGAACAATTTGAGGAGTATTGGTATCAATTGCTTCTTGAAAATCTTGTAGAATTATGAGCTGAAACCATCTGTTCCTGAATTTTTTTTTGTTAGTAGACTTTTGATGACTGTTTTTTTATTTCTTTAGCAATTATAGGTCTATTTAATTTGCATATCTGGTCTTCATTTAATTTTGGTAAGTGATATTTATCCAGAATGTTGTCCATTTCCCTTAAGTTTTCCTATTTTGTGGAGTACAGGTTTTTGAAATATGACCTAATGATTCTGTGTATTTCCTCCATGTCTATTCTTATGTCACCCTTTCATTTCTGACTTTGTTAATTTGAATATTCTCTCTCTTTGCCTTTTGGTTACTTTAGATAAAGGTTTGTCTATTTTGTTGATTTTCTTGAAGAACCAGCTCTTTGTCTCATGGATTCTTTGCATTGTTTTCTTTGTTTCTATTTTGTTGATTTCAGCTCTCAATTTGATTATTTCTTGCCACCAAGTTCTCCTGGGTGAGTTGGCTTCCTTTTGTTCAAAAATTTTCAAATGTTCTGTTGAATTACTAGTGTGGGATTTTCCCAGCTTATTTATATAGGCATTTATTGCTATGAACTTTCCTCTTTACACTGCTTTCATTGTGTCCCATAAATTTGAGTATGTTGTGTGGTCACTTTCATGGAATTTTAGGAAGTCTTTAATTTCACTCTTTATTCTTTCCTTAACCCATTGATGGTTCAGGTGAGCATTGATTAATTTTAATATGTTTTTGGTCATTCAGGAATTAGGGTTACTGTTGAATTCTAATTGTAAGCCATGGTGAGTCAAGAAGATTCATAGGGCTATTTCAGTGTATTTTTTTGGACCTGTTGAGGATTCATTTGTTACCTAGTATATGGTCAATTTTTGAGAATGTTCATGATTTGCTGAGAAGAAGGTATATTGTTTTTTGTTTGGATGGAATGTTCTATATCTGTCTGTTAAGTCCATTTGAGTCATAACAGCTGTTAGTTCTCTTATTTCTCTGTTATTTCTTTGTTAGACAGACCTGTCTACTCTCTCAGCGATTGCTCCCTTGTACTGCTCCAGTGGAGCTTGCTGTCTCAGGCTTGCTACAGTCTAGGTCGCTAGCTCAGTCCCATTCTGTAAATGACCCTGGTCTTGGTCAGGTCCTGGTTGGAGTTAGATCTGCAATATGTCTGGCTCCAGCATACCCTTTTGGAGTTCCCAAACTAGGGTGTGCCTGGACCCACCAAAATATACATCTTTAAATCTCATCATATGTAAACTTTAAAAAACTTGCTCATAACTCATATAAATATTTTGTCTTCATACACACACCCTTATTTAATAAAACATGTTTATGTTTATATAATTTTACTTGCATTGTTTAACATTTCCGTTTACTTAATTTTCATAATATCAAGAGACAGAAAAATATTAAAAAATATTTTTTCTATTGTTGTGAGAGTTTCTTTATGGGGATATAGGTGGTGAGGTTAAGTATTAAGGGTGGGAAACTAATGACTTTCAAAAAGTATAAAATTGTAACATCTTAAATCATCACTGAAGTTCAAACATTTGGTATTCTAGAATCTATAACAGTTCTCATTTGCTCCCCCCTCTATCTAGAAACTACAGTTCAAATGATACACTTTTATGGAATGAAATGTGTTAGAGAAAATAGTGAGTTCTATATCTCAAATATCTCCTATGTATGAAATATACTTCTATTCTGTTTCATAGTATTGTTCCCTGGTGAAATGATATGGATAAATGTCTTCCACATTTAACACCTTCAGTTTAACAATATGCAAAGAAATATTAGGATAATTATGTTCAGAGTATAAAACATTGAAATATTTAAAAAGCAAGCATAGTTATATTGTTCAATCCAACATAATAACATTTTCACTGTCATAGAAATAATGTTTAGTGTATCAGTAACTGTTTAGTGAGGGTTTGGGGGATAATAATTGTGACATTATATTTAATGACTGTGAAGTGGAGAAAATAAACATAATAATTACAGGAGAGAAGTATAATCAAACCCCAGGTGTCAGGAGGGCAGACATACTATCTAACTTTACCCCTGTGTTTAAGGAAATGAAGTTACAACACATAGTTGGCCTAATGAGAATCTTTGAATATTTTGTCCCTGGAGATACAGAGGCTCTAGGAGTTATCCTGTGATAACAGAGGCAACATATCTGCCCCACGTAGACACCAACACATATGTTATCTTCTTGAGCTGAATATCCCCAGCAAAGAAGTAATGACTCTATTCCTTTGCTTTACAAGAACACATTTTCTGTCTTCAATAACAAGGTACACTATTGAGCCTCATTGCTCTTGAGAGTAACCACATAATGTAAAGTTCTCTATTTACAAAGTGAGTTTAGGTATGTTTTATTTACTAAATCATTCATACTTAAATTCATGCTAACCCCGATATATTTATTACAAACTCTGATCATAGGATGCAGTGTTCAATGATGTTCCCTTATTATTTTTCTACAGGACTATCATTGTCAAAAGTGATTTTTACATGTAGACACATCTCTAATATTTGTAATGGTCTTGATAGGAATAGTCCCTTCTTTCTCCTTTTCTAAAACTCCTCCACTTTATCGTCTCTTTTAGATCAATGAATAATACATTGTGTGGCAGTATATAGTTGTAAGAAAAAATGAAAACTTGAGTCAAAGTTATGGAAGAATACTACAATCTGTTCACTGAACTAAGGGATTTCCCTTCATGCATATTGAGCCCAGCACATTGCACATTCTCTGCAAGCACTGCTACCTTTAAAGTAACTTCCTGCAAATGTTTCTCATTGAGAAATACTCTTACAGATGATTTTCTCAGATTTGTTGAATATAATTTTTAAATTTTTATATGCTTAAGTTATACGAGGATAGCATGGATTATACACATAAATGGCCAATTGATTAATTCAATCAAAGTTGTTAACAGTTTATGATATATGTCCTTACTGTGGAAATCTGGATATCTTAACTTGTTGGTGATTCCCCCACAATAAATCATTTGTCTATATCTTATACAGAGCTTTTGAGTTTAATATTCCATCAAATGATCTATGTCATAGCTTCTTCTGTTTTCCATGAAAACAGAGATCATACCAAACAGAAACATCCACCCTAGTAACCAATATTCTTTATAATGTTCATATAATCCTGTCATCTAGAAACTTTTTGCTTTCTAAATATGACGGACAATAATGTTTGTAAGTTAAATCTCTATGTTTGATTTTCTATTATATTTGTTATGTTATTTCATTCATTTTAAAAAGCAAAATGTCATATTTTAATTAATGAGAACTTATTAATATGAAACAGACAATCTCATAGATACCATTTTACAGTTTCTCTTAGAATTAACTTGTAAAAAAGATGGGGTATGTTTCCCTCTGGGCTGTAATAAGGATGAACTCTAATTCTACTTTCCAATGTTGACATAAATCTATTTGGGTAGTAAATAATATTTTTCTTTTGTACTTCAATTCATGGTTAGTTGGGTATACATAGACATGTTTATAAAAAAAGGCATAGTTCAGGAGGAAAATACAAAATCTGTAAAAGTCAGTCAGAGATCTTAGTCTAATATGACAATACTGTATGATCCAGGTACTTGAATAAAGTTTAATCAGAAAAATATAATAGGTAGTAAATATTTTAAGCCAATTTTTTCCAGTTTATTTTATATCAAGGAAAAATCACTTTCCTTATTATTTTCGTTGTATAAATAGGATAATTAAGTTGAATGATCATTCCACAATTTGATGTTACATTCTCATTTTACATGAGATCCCAATCCTTCATGAAGCACTACAAGAATCCTAAGAGAGACATACATGGGTCAAGCCTACATGGGAAGTAGAAAAAGTCAAGATATTCTGAGTAAAATGGGAACATGGGGACCATGGGAAAGGGTGGAAGGGGAGGGGAGAGGAAGAAAGGTGAGCAGAGAAAAATATATAACTCAATAAAATCAATAAAAAAGAACTAAAAGCACGAAAGGAATTTTGAGTATGGAAAAATAATTTTCTACAGGAAATAACACACCAATTGGTATCTGATACCACATGGCTAGCCCTGAGAACATACTTATGATGATCATTCTATGTACTGATCTGATTAAATTAGTAATATATATGTGTATAAATATACTTATATGTGTACAATACCAGTTAATGAAAAAGAAGGTCATGAATATGAAAACAAGAAAGGAGGGACAAGTCAGAAAGTTTGGGATGATGATGGTGAGTTTAAAATGATGTGACTATATTATAATCTCAAAATATAGACAGCCTATGGTTTGGAAAATTGTTATAAGAAAGTTTATATAATATTTCTCATCCTTTTTGTGTAATTCCATGAATCTTCTGATTAAAAAGCCATGTTTTATATTACACTTATTTTTAGTGGCTTTTTACAGTACCAAAAACCTATATTGTTTAAAAAAATCCATAACATTTGCAATAAGAGAAGTGAAGGTTATGTGTAGAAAAACATCACCAGGAGAAAAATTTGAATGCTATACAGTTGCTATAATAAAATTGATTTTAAGATGATTTATATTTACCTTAAATTAGTCATATTCAAAGTAATATGGAGTGCTTGTTAGGACATATACAGTGGCCCTAATATTAAGAGTTGCTTAAGAATAAATATGACTCAGCCAAAGAACTTATATTTCTAACATCTTCCAACATATCGATTGTCCCTACATTTTATTTCTGTCTGTATTTCAAATAGATTGCCAAAGACATGGGAAGTAAAAACCAAACAGATGTCTCTCACTTCTTTCTTCTGGGACTAACAGATGATCCCAAACTGAAGCCCGTCATCTTTTGCCTCTTCCTCTTCATGTACATGGTCGCCATCCTGGGGAATCTGCTTATTATCCTGGCTGTGAGCTCTTACTCCCATTTACAAACACCTATGTACTTCTTTATCTACAATTTGTCCTTTAATGACATATGCTTAACCACAACCATAATCCCACATATGTTATTAAATAGCCAAACACAGATTCAGATCATCAGTTATGCAGGCTGCCTCACTCAGGTCTGCCTTGTCTTGTTTTTTGCTGGATTTGAAAGTTGTATTCTTGCAGCAATGGCCTATGACCGTTATGTGGCCATTTGCTATCCACTGAGTTACACAATCATTATGAATTCTCACTCATGTGGTTTAATAATTCTCTTTTCTGTCCTCATTAGCATTTTGAATATGGGACTTCTTGGTCTCATGGTATTAAGACTGTCCTTTTGTACAAACCTGGAAATTCCCTTATTCTTCTGTGAACTTTCTCAAGTCATGAAGCTTGCTTGCTCTGACACCCTTGTTCATAATATTCTGATATATCTTGCAACATTTATATTTGGTGGCATCCCAATCTCTGGTATTATTTTCTCTTATGTCCAAATTGTTCTCTCTGTTTATAGAATACCTTCAGTGAGAGGGAGATACAAAGCCTTTTCCACTTGTGGGTCTCACTTATCAGTGACCTCTTTGTCCTATGGATCAGGGTTGTGGGTGTACATAAACTCAGCAGTTAATAATATTTTACCCAAAAAGTCTTCAGTGGCTTATGTGATGTACACAGTGGTCCCACAAATGCTAAACCCATTTATCTTTAGCTTTAGAAATAAGGACATGAAAGGAATTATGAAAAAAATCATCATTAAAGTATCTTCTCTTTGATATGAATGATTTTTTTGGATTTGTGTTTCATTAAGGAAAATAAATGAGTGGTAAATCAATTCAAATAATGAAATAATATATAAGATCCATTCAATAGAAAAGCAGATTTTCCTTTAAAAACCAAAAGAGCTTTTACAAGAATCTATATTATAAATTATATTGATGTGAACAGTTTTGTAGTTTTAAGGACTCTGTTAGCAAAATGCTAACATTAGTGAATTCAATATTCATGGTGCATTCATTTTTGGCAATTTATGCCATCCTTGCTTTTTGGAAGATTTACTTTATTTCAAATTATATGTATATGTTTGTGTTTATGTGTACATATGCATAGGAATATGGGTACCAGCAGAAAGCCAAGTGGATGGCAGATTCTCTAGAGATGAAATTACATGCAATTCTATATTAACTTATATGTTTGCTGGAAATTGAATCACAGTCTTCTATAAAAGCAAAAAGATTTCCTAACTGTGGTCTTAATCTCTTGATAATGTCTATTTTACCTTATACTCTGTTGATAAAGCAAAGAAGTCAGTGATATTTTATAGCACCTGCTCTCAGAATATTTATAAACAAAAAGTTATAGACAAAAAACATCTGACCAACAAAGGATTTTCTAAGGCACGCAGAAAAAAGTTAGAATAATCTCACAACATACATATGTACACATGATCATTTTTAAGAAAAAGAAAATCTGGAGAATTTTGAAAATAATTCAAAACTGACCAAAAATACAGTGTTATTAAGGATAGAAGACATCACTGGAACATAAAAAAACATTATCATAATTACTGCTTCTCAGGTATCAAATAAAACATGCTATTTAGAATGACACACCACATATGATGTGATTCTGTTCGTCTTCCTAAAGTCTATTTACAGTTTTCAGAGGTAGATTGATAGACAAGAACCTAATAATAGTGGCATGACATAAAGTAGGAGACATCACATGGCCTCAGTGTCAACACTGAAGAATGAGAGAGTCAGCTATCTGTCTCCCTTACTAAAGTGGTAATCCCTAAATTCAGATGATAGGGTGCCAAATATTGACCTTGATAAAACTGTTGGGTTCTCTCATATGAAAATTGCTTTGAGCCTCTCTTGTATTAATGTTTCAACATCCACAGCTTCTTACTTTTTAGACGCTTGAATTCCCATGTAACTACAGGGCAGCATAAGTCCTTAAGGAGCACCTAGAGGCATTGAATAAGTATTAATTCTATTATTTGATTATTAGGCATCCAAGAGGATTCCTTCCATTTTGATTCACACTCATTTCACTATCTTTCTACTCCAATATTTGGTTTTCATCTTATTTTAAATATTCTTCTCTTTTATATATTTTTTAAAAATTCTCCACTAGCCAGTGATTATGGTGCATGCCTTTAATCCCAGCACTCAGGAGGTAGAGGCATGCAGATCTTTGTGAGTTCGAAGCCAGTCTGGTCTACAAAAGCTAGTTTCAGGACAGGTTCCAAAGCTACAAAGAAATCTTGTCTCGACACTCTCCCTCAAAATAATATTCCACTAATAGTTGTAACATAAATATTTGGGTCAGTGAAAATTGTTTATTTATGTAGATAGGTGGCTTTATTATCTGTAAAAATACAAGTGAAAACCTAGTAGATACATGACAAACATGAAATGCTGAAGACTTACTCTATGGTACATAGTTAATGGTACACCATTACTGACTATTCTATTTAATTGTTCCTGGGGTTGGAGATTTAACTCAGTGGTAGAGCATTTGCCCAGCAAGTGCAAGGTTCTCAGTTCAGTCCTAAGCTTTGAAAAAAAAGACAAAATAGCAAAATAATTGTTACTAATATGATACTTTGTGTGTTCATACAAAAGTCCTATGTTTAGTCCTATTTTATTGATGTATAGTTGCCCTAAAAATAAATGTTATGTTTTATCAATATGGTGGAATAAACAAAAATGGCCCCCAATGGCTCATGGGGTGTGGCACTATTAGGAGGTGTGGCCTTGTTGAAGGAGGTGTGGTACTGTTGGAGAAATTTTGTCTCTTTCTCTTCCTACTGCCTTCAGATCCATATGTAGAGCCCCCAGCTCCCCTCCAGCACCATGTCTGCTTGCATTCCACCATGTTTCCCATCATGCTGATAAAGGACTAAACCTATTGACTAAAATATACACCAGCCTCACTTAATTGTTTTCTTTTATAAGAATTACTGTGGTCATGATGTCTTGTCACAGCAATAAAAATTCTAGGACAATCCATAAGAAAGTATGTATTGTCATATGTATATAGACCTTTCTATGTAGCTCTGAGAACTCATTAACACATTGATAACATATTATCCATAATATGTGATAACTTTCCTCTCTCAAATATAAAACATTTCTTCTCTAATATTCCAGCCATCATCAGGCTTATCAATTCTTTTTTCTTACGAAAAATATTTTTTTATTATTTGAAAAATTTCATTTTGTGTTTGATCATATCTGTCTCTTACTTCCTCCTTCCAGTTCCTCTTGAGATACCTCCAAATTAATGTCTGCTCAACTGTAAACAAAGCAATCGTACCAAACACTCACAATGAAGGGAACATATCAGACGAGCAGTTCAAAAATCTGTAATGGCAAGAACGAGTTCTACACAATGCGATCTTTTGGATACACCATGCTGTTAAAATCATGGCATCTGTTGCTTCATATATAAGTGTTTAAGACTGATAGAAAGTTAGGAAGACAAATGGTAGCAAACTATGGATATCATTGTATTATAAATATGTATGAAATTTTCTAAAATGAAAAAAACTAAATAAAGCTTCTGAGAAGTTATAGTTAGCTCTTCTACAGGCAAAGAGAATACAAAAGTTGACTTAAAGTTTGTTTCTTTGAAACTCATCTCACTAATTTTAGAATTGCAAGCTAGTATCAAGAAATAAATATTTGTGATCTGGGTGTGGTGCCGCACACCTTTAATCCTAGCATTCGAGAGTCAGAGACAGGCAGGTCTCTCCAAGTTTAAGACCAGCCTTTTGTATGAAGCAAATCTCAGAATATTCAGGGCTGTCACAGAGAGAAGCCCTGCCACAAACTTTAGACAGAAGTTTCTATCAGTATCCATTTTAGGATTCCTGAAGGCAGAATCACCATTTCAGACTGAAGTTGAGGAGAGACAGTGGCCAGCTCTTTTGTTTTTGACCTTCAGATTGAACCCCAATATCTGTCTCTGAGTTTTTGTCAATCATGTTACAATAAACAAAACAACAAGCAAATAAATAAGTAAATAAATAGATAAGTGAATATATAAAATATTTTTGAGGATATTGGAAAAGAAGAATTCTTATTTGATGCTAGTGGCAGTAAGAGCAAGCATAGCTATTATGGACACAAAAATGGAAGCTTCTCAAACCATCAAAAGACATGACTACCATGAGTCAATTATACTTAATTCAACATGTACACAAATTTCTTCATATAATACCAGAAAGAAAAAAAACACATACATGGTAATTGCTTCTCTATTTACCTTAATAAGGAAAAAGGAAGAACATAGATGCCCATTCACAGACCAATGGATAATGAATATATATTGCACAACTTGCAATCAGCTTGTGATGGTACCCTGTTAATTCCAGATCTTATGAGGCAGAGGCAGGTGAATCTTTCTGGGTTTGAGTCCAGCCTAGTATATAAAAGCTAATTTTCGAACAGCCACCGTGGTTACACAGAGAAATCCAGGCTCGAGAAGCAACAACAACAACAACAACAACAACAAGATTTCTCTCAGCAGTAAAGACACATGGAATTATTTCTAGGAAAATGAGCAGACAAAGAAAAGACAGTATTAAGTGAGATGATCCAAACTCAGAAAGACAAAACCACATGTTCTTCATCATATGCAGACTCTCTTCTCTAAAATATGGATCTTCATGTGTATTCAGTATATATTACTGTATCTGTGGCTATGTGAATAAAGCCTAAACAATGTGGAAAGCAGACAAAGAGAGAGTAAAGGTGTTGGGGAATATGTGAGGTGGACATTAGGACACATGGTCATATATAAAGAATAAAGGATACCGGGAGAAGAATGCTTCCATAACAAAGAAATTTGGTATAATACAGATTTGTAGGTGATGAGGTCTAGGGAATCTATTGAAGCACAATTTGTTTTTTAAAAAACCCATATGATATCAAAGCCCTTGTATATTAACTTAAAGCTTTTTTTTTATAACAGGCAGAAATTAGAAACAAACCTAGATGTTCATCCACAGACGAATGGATTTAAAAAATGTGGGACATTTACACAAAGGAGTATTACTCAGCTGCTGAAAAATTATATTGTGAAATTTACAGGCAAATAGAAGAAACTATAAAAATCATCTTGATTAAGAAGCTCAGAGAAAGTTGAATATAATATATATTCAGTTATATGTTGATATTAGCCTTTAAATAAATGATAGCGAAGCTTCAATCCATAAACTTAGAGAAGTCAAATATAGAGGGCAGGACAGGTCATACACATGAATCTTCCTGGGAGGGAGAAATAAAATAGATTTTAATGTGTAAACTGGGGTGGGTAGGATGGCCAAGGGAGGACCACGTGGGTAGTGGCAATGAGGTTAAGGGAAGAATGGAGGAAGAGACAGCTAGAATTGAGCATTTGAAGGGTTGTTTGGAAACTCAGTGGAGAGGAAACTTCTAAAAATATATGAATGTAATACTGATGAATTTTCTAAATCTTGGGGTAGACAGAGTCACAAAATGAAGTTATCAGTACTAGGACTTGGTTACATTTAATTTAATTGTTGACCAAAAGGATCTTATGAAATTACCTAAACAAGCCATGCTTGTTATGTAGCCAAAACATTACATTATTCCCCACAACTGAGAAGAGGGTCCCATCACAAGTCATTGCACAAGACATTGAACACAGAGAGGGTGAGATGGTTCCTACACAAAACCTGAACTTTCACATTCTAGTACCTTTGGTATGGGAAGGAACACTGCAGGCTAACAAGAGAAAGAGATATACACAAATGCATCCACACAATATTTGATCTATAATGATGTACTAGCTGCAAAATAATGGTGACATAAAGCTTGTGGTAATAATCAGCTAATGTCTCATTTGACTTAAGGCCTACACCACAAGATGGGAGGCATAACCAACACTATGTGGGTGACCCAGTAACAGAGATCTACATTAAAATAAAAGAAAACTGCTGGTCTTAAAAAAAAAAGAAAAAGTATCGAGAAAATGACTCCTAATCATATTCTGTTCTACTGTTGAATCAGTGCCTTGTTCAAGAATCATCAGAGTTCCAATGTGTGTCTCTGTCTCTATCTCCATCCATCGCCAGATGAAGGTTCTATGGTGATATGCAAAATATTCATCAGTATTGTTATGGACCAATGCCAGTTCAGGCACCCTCTACTCTGCTGCCCAGGGAACAATCTGGGGACCTCTCCTTGGGCCTGGGAACCCCTCCAGAATCAAGTCTCATGCAAACCCAAAAATTGCTCCCTTAGTTGAGATACATACCTCCCTGCTCCCATAACCATCCTTCCTCCCTCCTCCCCCATTTCATTCCTCCAAGCTATCCCCGAGAAGCAGATGGAGGGAGAACGTGAGCAAGGAAGGCAGGATCAGAGAGAACCCTCATCCGACGATGGATGGAGATAGAGACGGAGACCCACATTGGAGCACTGGACTGAGCCCCCAAGGTCCAAATGAGGAGCAGAAGGAGGGAGAACATGAAAAAGGAAGTCAGGACCACGAGGGGTGCGTTCACTCACTGATACATGAGGACTGATCTAATGAGAGCTCACCAAGGCCAGCTAGACTGGGAGTGGTGAAGCAGGTGATCAAACCGGACTCTCTGAATGTGGCTGACATGGGGGCTGACTGAGAAGCCATTGACAATGGCATTGGGTCTTGTTTCTTCTGCATGTACTGGCTTTTTGGGATCCTAGTCTGTATGGATGCTCACCTTCCTAGACCTGGAGGGAGAGGGGAGGAACTTGAACTTCCCACAGGGCAGGAAACCCTGACCGCTCTTAGGACTGGAGAGGGAGGAGGAGAGGGAGTGGGGGGAATGGGAGGGTATTGGGAGGAGGGGAGAAAGTAGAAATTTTTATAAATAAATAAATAAGCAAATAAAAAAAGAATCATCAGAGAAGGTTCCTACTGGGACAGAAGGGAATATGCAGACCAACAGCCAATTATTATAAAGAGAGGAAGAAACATTGGAGAATAGAGTCCTAAATATAAAGCTTTCATCAAATTCTTCCTCTCAGAACTTATGGAACCCTGAGGAACTTTACTTATTCAACATCCTTGCCACCATGCGCTGTCAATTCTGTTATTGGTATTTGCCATTCTGACAGGTGTAAGATGAAATCTCAAAGTTGTTTTGACTTACATTTCCCTGATGAATAAGGATGTTGAACATTTTTCACATTTCTCAGTCATTTGAGTTTTCTATAATTGCAATTCTCTCTTTAGATCTGTATTTCATTTTAATTAGATTATTTATTTTTGCATCTAATTTCTTGAGTTTATTATATATTTTGGATATTAGTTCTTTACTTATCAGAAATGGAGGTGATAAAAGCTTTGTCCTATTATGTAGGCTGCCACATTGAATGACTGTTTCCTTTGATTTACAAAACTTTTCAGTTTCATGAGGTCCTATTTACTAAGTGATGATCTTGGTTCCTGCACTGTCCATGCATTGTTCAGAAAGACGTCTCCTATTCCAGTGAATCAAGGCTATTTCTTACTTTCTTTTTGATTAGGCTCACTGTATCTGAGCAAGGTTATGATAATTTTGGATATATTTGCATTACTCTACATGCAGACCTCTGGTTTGACAAGAAGCATCTTTTCAAGATACTTTTTACAGTGCTTATTTCTGGCTTCTTTATCAAAAGTCAGTATCCATACATTTATGGATTCATGTCTTGGAATTAAATTGAAATCCATTGATATTCTTGTTTGATTTTATGCCAATACCAAGTGGTTTGTGTTACTGTAGCTCTGAAGCACAATTTATAATCTGGTGTGGTGAAATTCCAGGAGTTCTGTTATTGTTCATGATTGTTTTAGCTATTTGGCATCTTTTTGTTTTCCCATATGTAGTTGAAAATTGTCCTTTCGAGATTTGTGAAGAATTTTGTTGCCATTTTAGTGTGGATTGCATTGAATTTGAAGGTTGTTTTTGGTTAGGGGGCCATATCTATTATGTTTATAATATTATTTCTTAAGCATGGGAAATCTTTCCATCTTTTTCTACCTTCTTTAATTCTTCAATGATTTCAATATTAATGTTTGTTTCTTTCATTTGATTTTTTATTTATTTATTTTTGGTTCTTTTTGGAAACAGGACTTCTCTGTGTAGCTCTGGTTTCCTAGAACTCACTTTCTAGACAACAGTAGCCTCAAACACACAGCCTCTGCCGCCTGAGTGCTGGAATTAAAAGCACACCCCACCCCACATATTTTTATATGAATAAAAATATTCAGTTTCAAAAACTTCATATTTTTAATCATACAATACTCCCATTTGCTTGATAAGAGTTACCCCAAGATACTTTAGATTATTTCAGAGTATTGTTAAAAGTGGTTTTCTCAGATTTCTTTTTCAGTCCATTTGTCATTTCTATATCAGAGTGCTATTGATTATTTTATGTGTTAATCTTTGATCTAGGTACTTTGCTGAAAATGTTTATCAGCCTAGTTCTTCAGTGGAATACTTAGAGTTGTTTATATATAATATTATATCATGTGGAAATTAAGATATTTTGAATTCTTCCTTTATAATTTGTTTTTCCTTATTCTCTTTCAATTGTCTTATTGATTTAGTTAAGACTTCAAATACTATATTGAATAGGTATGGAGAGAGTAGACAACCTTGTCTTGTTCCTGATTTTAGTGGAATTACTTTGAGTATCTCTCCATTTTTCTTGATGGTGGCAATGGACTTGCTGTGAACCCTCTTTATTATATTCGGGTATTTCCCTTGTGTTCCTCCTCTCTCAAGGACTTATATCATGTAGAAGTACTCTGTATCTGTGAAATGATCATTTGATTTCTTTCTTAAATTTTTATATGGTGAACAATTTTATTGATTTTCATATGTTGAACCATGCCTGAATATCAGGAATGAAGAACACTTGATCATGGTGGATGCTCTTTTTGATGTATTCTTGAATTTGATTTCTAAGTGTTTTATTGACTATTTTTGTATCTGTTTCACAGTGGAAACTTTTCTGTGATACTCTTTCTTTTTTGAGTCTTCATGTGGTTTAAGTATCAGTATAATTGTGGTCTCATAAAATGAATTTAACAATGTTTCCTTGAGGAATATTGACATGAACTATTCATTGGCTGATGAATATATTTCTTCTATCAAATACTGAATACCTGAGATTCTCTCTTCTATCTCTTGTTTTCTGTTGGAGATGATCATGTCTCTAGTTCCTGATTTCTTGCCAAGATTTTCCATTTCCAAAATTCCTGCAGTTTGTATTTTATCTATTTCTTGTATTTTGTTTTCACTTTCCTAATAGTTTCCTTCACCTATTTTTTCATTGTTTGTTTTTCTTTTCTTTCTTGTCATTCTTTATGATTTTTTTATTTCTTCCAATTTTTGTTTATTCTTTAATTCTTTAAGATATTTTTTCTATTTCCTCTTAAAAGACATCTATCATCTTCATAAAGTTTGTTTTAAGGTTATTTGCTTGTGCTTGTAGTGGGTTACTGTAAGATTTATGTTTTGTTGTTGTAGGACAACTAGACTCTGGTGGTGTCATATTGCCCTAACCATTATTGATTGCATTCTTATACCAGAAATGAGGTATATGGTTTGGAAATAATAATAATTATAGATGCTGATTTTTGAGTTTGCCCTTGTTAGATAGGTGTTTTGTTATTTGGTTTCTGTTCTCTCTTTGGTGTTCTAGTCTGGTGGCCTGAGTTTTTTTATACCCAGAATTTAATAGGAAATCTTTGTCCAAGTTGGAGACATTGACCTTGTCTTCTGTTGGGAGTTTTGCATTTTTTTTTTTTTGCAGTGAAGATTCTCTGCTCTTTTGACTGCTGAGGAGCATTCTTCTGACTGGTATGTCCTGCAAGTCCAATGGGGTTAGGTCAGTATTTGTCTTTTTAGATGTGGGTTACCTCACTCCATATGACTTTTTTTTTCTAGTTTGATCCATCTACATGATTGGAAGGAGATAGAAAAATGGCTTAATAGAGGTCAAAGCTTCCATAAGGTATTGGCAGAGCATTAGGATAACTCATCATTGAAAGCTTCATTTAATTCTGGCCTGAAACCATCTGACCCTGGCTGTTTTTAGAAAGGAGAGTTTTTATGACTGCTTGTATTTCCGAAGTGGTTATAAAACTATTTAAATTACATATATCATCTTTATTTAACTTTGGTAGGTGGTACTTACCTAGAAGATTATCTACTTCTTTTAGATTTTACATTTGGGTAGAGTACAGTTTTTTTAAAGTATGTCTTTATGACTCTCTGGATTTCCTTGGTGTCTGTTATGTGCCACCCTTTTCTCTTCTGATTAGTTAATTTAGTTATCCTCTGTCTTTAAACTAGTTTGAATAAGGTTTTTTCTATCTTGTTTTTCCTGAAGAAGCAACTCATTGTTTCATTGGGTGTTTGTATGGTTCTCTTTTTATTTAATTGATTTCATCCCTGAGTTTGAATATTTCTTGCCATTTAGTCCTCTTGAGTTTTCTTACTTCTTTTTGTTCTAGAGGTTTCAAGTGTGTTAATATGAAATTGCTAATATAAATCACTCCATTTTTATGTAGGTACTTATTGGTATAAATTTGTATTTTAGAATCACCTTTATTTTATATTTTTTGTTTGAATATGCTATGTATTAATTTTCATTAAATTCTAGAAAGTCTTAAATTTCTATTTCTTACTTGATGAATTTTATTTATTCAAGCAGAGAGTTGTTCACATTCCATGAGTTTGTAAGTTTTATGTTAGGTCTACTTTGCTGAAATCCAGGTTAATCCATGGTGGTCTGTTAGAATTCATGGAGTTATTTTGATTTTCTTGAATATTGTGAGAGTTGTTTTGTGTCTGAGTATATGACGAATTTTGGAGAAAGTTCCATGCGGAACAGACTGGAGAAGGTAGGTAACAATGAGAATCCTAAGAGAGACATGCATGGATGCCCCTGAGAAGGGGAATAGAAAAGAACTCCTGAGTAAATTGGGTGTGTCAGGGGGGAAAGTTGGGTGAAGAGGAGGGGAAGCAGAACATGAGAGAATGGGAAGATTTAGTTGACAAGGGGATAGAGAGGGAGAGCAAGGGAAGAGATTTCTTGATAAAGGGAACCATAAGGAAGTTGTGGAGAAAGCAGTGTCTAGGGAAATTCCCAGAATACTACTAGGATGACCTCAGCTAAGACTGACTGCAAGTAATCGTGGAGAGGGGGCCTCAACTGTCCTTCCCTGTAATGATATTGTTGATGACCCTAATTGTCATCATAGAATCTTCATCCGGTAATCACTGGAGCAAATGTAATGCAGAGATCCACAATTAAAAATTGGGCAAAGCCCCCAGAGTTCAGTCAAAGAGGGGAAAGAAAGATTTGTGAGCAAAAGGATCAATATCATTATGGGGGAAACCCACAGAGACTGCTGAACTGAGCTAGAGGGAGCTCACTGATTCTGGATTGACAGCTGGGGAACCTGCATAGGATAGAACTAGGCCCTGTGAATGTGGTTGACATTTTTATGGCTTAGGAAGTCAGTAGGATCACTGGCAATGGGACTAGAATTTGTCCCTAGTGCAAAACCTGGCTTTTTGGAGGAGCCCATTCCATATGGCAGGATACTTTGCTCATCCTTGATATGGGGGGAGTGCCTTGGCCCTATCTCAACTTGATATGCTAGATTTTGTTGAATCTTCATTGGAAGATTTACCCTTTTGAAGAGAGGATGGGGTTGGGTGTAAGGACAATTATGAGGGTGTTGGTAGAGACTGTTTCTTCATAACCGGCTGCCCTGACTGGAAATATTCACATAAAAATTGTATAACTTACAACACTGCTTGGCCTATTAGCTTATGTGTGTTTATAGGTAACTCCTACATTTTGAATCAACTCATATCTATTAATCTGGGCATCACCATGAGGTGATAGACTACCAGCAAGGTCTGGCGTCTGTGTCTTCTCGTGGTGGCTACATGGCCATTCACTGACTCCACCTACTTTCTCCGAGCATTAAGTTTAGCTTTTCTGCCCTGTCACAGGCCAAAGAGACTTCTTTATTCATTACCCAATAAAGGCAACACATTCACAGTGGGCTTCCCACACCATTTCCCCTTTTCTGTACAAATAAAAAGGAAGATTTGTACTTTAACATAGAAAAAATACATATAACAAAGCAGTTATCAATAAGAATTATACTTATAATATTTATATCTACTTTATATTTTATTATAAATAAGAAAAAGTTTAACTATAACTATTTATTCTTTAACTCCATCAAAGTCTCAAGAAGGATATATTACTTTACATAAGTTAACAGGAAGTGCATTGTAAGCAACTTCCGAAACTCTAGCAATGGAAGAGACTTCTCGCTGCCTGAACAATCACCCAAAGTTCTTCTTTTTTTTTTGAATAATAACTTTTTATTGACAATAATACTGGTGAAGGAAAAATTAATTTGATTTTAAACATCCTAGCCATGGAGTCACTTGGACAGGGGCCAGACTGTATGAATACAGTTGTTTTTTTATAAAAGTTTATTAATTTATAAAAGTTTCCATTTCCGCCCCTCCTCCCAACACCCTCCCACTCCCCCCACTCTCTCTCCTCCTCCCTCTCCATCCCTAAGAGCTGTCAGGGTTTCCTGCCCTGTGGGAAGTTCAAGTTCCTCCCCCCTCCCTCCAGGTCCAGGAAGGTGAGCATCCAAACAGACTGGATCCAAAATCCAGTATATGCAGAGGAAACAAGTCCCAGTGTCATTGTCAATGACTTTTCAGAAAGACCCCGTGCCAGCCACATACAGAGAATCCGGCCACATTCAGAGAATCTGGTTGGATCACGTGCTCATTCAGTCCCAGTCCAACTGGCCTTGGTGAACTCTAATTAGATCAGTCCCCTTGTATCAGTGGGTGAATGCACTCCTCACGGTCCTGCCTTTCTTGTTCATGTTCTCCCTCCTTCTGCTCCTCATTTGGACCTTGGGGGCTCAATCCAATGCTCCAGTGTGGGTCTCTGTCTCAATCTCCATCCATCAACGGGTGAAGGTTCCCTCTGGTCTTGCCTTATTTGTTCACGTTCTCTTTCCTTCTGTTTCTCGTTTGGACCTAAGGAGTTAAGTCCAGTGTTCCAATGTGGGTCTCTGTCTCAATCTCCATCCATCGCCAGATGAAGGTTCTATGGTTATATGCAAAATATTCATCAGTATGGTTATGGGCCAAGGCTGGTTCAGGCACCCTCTCCTCTGTCCAGAGAACAATCTGGGGATCTCTCCTTGGACCTGGGATCCCCTTTCTAATAAAGTCTCTTGTAAACCCTAAAATGACTCCCTTAGTTGAAATATATACTTCCCTGACCCCATATTCATCCTTCCTCCCTCCCCCCAGCCCAATCCCGCGAGCTTTCCCCATTCCTCCTCTACTCCCTTCTCTCTAAACCTCTCCCCTTCCAACAATCCCCCCCATCCCCCATGCACACGAGGTTGCCTGACACTCTTGTCTACTTAGAATCTGCAGGAGGATAACTACATGATTTTCTTCAGGTTCACCTTCTTATTTAGCTTCTCTAGGATCACGAATAATAGGCTCAAAGTCCTTTAACTATGGCTAAAATCCACTTATGAGTGAATACATACCATATTCCTCTTTTTGGGTCTGGCTTACCTCACTCAGTAAAGCATTTTCTATTTCCATCCATCTGCATGCAAAATTCAAGATGTCATTGTTTTTTACCGCTGAGTAAAACTCTAGTGTATATATGTTCCACACCTTCTTTAACCATTCTTCTACTGAGGGGCACCTAGGTTGTTTCCATGTTCTGGCTATTACAAATAGTGCTGCTATGAACATAGTTGAACAAATGCTTTTGTGGTATGATAGGGCATCTCTTGGGTATATTCCCAAGAGTGGAATTGCTGGGTCTTGAGGGAGGTTGACTCCCAGTTTCCTGAGAAACCACCACACTGATTTCCATAGTGGCTGCACAAGGTTGCATTCCCACCAATGGATGAGAGTTCCCCTCTCTTCACATCCTCTCCAGCATAGGCTATCATTGGTGTTTTTTACTTTAGCTAATCTGACCGGTGTAAAATGGTATCTCATAGTTGTTTTGATTTGCATTTCCCTGATCGCT
This sequence comes from Myodes glareolus, assembly GCF_982192425.1. Taxonomy (NCBI): domain Eukaryota; kingdom Metazoa; phylum Chordata; class Mammalia; order Rodentia; family Cricetidae; genus Myodes; species Myodes glareolus. The sequence goes on from NC_142029.1 coordinate 107,122,909, forward strand.
AAGGATGTTAAACATGACCTTAAGTGTCTTTTGGCCATTTGAAGTTCTTTTGTTGAGAATTCTCTGTTCAGATCAGTACCCCATTTTTTAATTGGGTTAATTAGAGTTTTAGTGTCTAGTTTCTTGAGGTCATTGTATATTTTGGAGATCAGGCCTTTGTCTGATGAGGGGTTGATGAAGATCTTCTCCCAGTCAGAAGGTAGCCTTTTTGTCTTACTGACGGTGTCCTTTGCTTTACAGAAGCTTCTCAGTTTCAGGAGGTCCCATTTATTCATTGTTTCTCTTATTGTCTGTGCTACTGGGATTCTACTTAGGATGTGGTCTCCTGTGCCTATGTCTTGTAGACTACTTCTCACTTTCTCTTCTATCAGGTTCAAAGTGGTCAGATTAATGTTGAGGTCTTTAATCCATTTGGACTTGATTTTTGTGCATGGTGATAGATATGGATCTACTTTCATTTTTCTACAGGTTGACATCCAGTTATGCGAGCACCATTTGTTAAAGATGCTTTCTTCTTCCATTGCATACCTTTAGCTCCCTTGTCGAAAATTAGGTGTTCATAGGTTTGTGGGTTAATATCCGGGTCTTCTATTCGATTCCATAGGTCAACTTCTCTGTTTTTATGCCAGTACCAAGCTGTTTTCAATACTGTAGCTCTGTAATAGAGTTTGAAGTCAGGGATGGTTATACCTCCAGAAGTTCCTTTATTATATAAGATTGTTTTAGCTATCCTGGGTTTTTTGTTTATCCATATAAAATTGATTATTATTCTCTCAAGGTCTGTGAAGAAGTTTGATGGGATTTTGATGGGGATTGCATAGACTCTACAGATTGCTTTTGGTAGAATTGCCATTTTTACTATGTTGATCCTCCCAATCCAAGAACAGGGGAGATCTTTCAATTTTCTGGTATCCTCCTCAATTTCTTTTTTCAAAGACTTAAAGTTCTTGTCAAATAGGTCTTTCACTTCCTTGGTCAGAGTTATTCCAAGATATTTTATGCTCTTTGTGGCTATCGTGAAAGGTGAAGTTTCTCTGATTTCCCTCCCTGCTTCTTTATCCTTTGTGTATAGGAGGGCAACTGATTTTTTGGAGTTTATCTTGTATCCTGCCACATTACTAAAGTTGTTTATCAGCTGTAGGAGTTCTTTGGTAGAGTTTTTGTGGTCGCTCATGTATACTATCATATCGTCTGCAAATAACAAGAGTTTAACTTCTTCCTTCCAATTCGAATCCCCTTGATCCCCTTATGTTGTCGTATTGCTATTGCTACAACTTCCAGCACTATATTGAAGAAGTATGGGGAGAGTGGACAGCCTTGTCGTATTCCTGATTTCAATGAAATGGCTTTGAATTTCTCTCCATTCAGTTTGATGTTAGCTGTCGGCTTGCTGTAAATAGCTCTTATTATATTTAGGTATGATCCTTATATCCTCAATCTCTTCAACACCTTTATCATAAAGGGATGTTGAATTTTGTAAAATGCTTTTTCAGCATCTAATGAAATGATCATATGGTTTTTTTCTTCAGTTTATTTATATGATGGATTACATTGATAGATTTGCATGTGTTGAACCAGCCCTGCATCTCTGGGATGAAGCCTACTTGATCATAATGGATAATTTTTCTAATGTGTTCTTGGATTCGGTTTGCCAGGATTTTGTTGAGAATTTTTTTCATCGATGTTCATGAGTGAGATTGGCCTGAAATTCTTTTTCTTGGTTGTGTCTTTATGTGGTTTTGGTATCAGGGTAACTGTAGCTTCACAAAATGGGTTGGCAATGACTCTTCTCTTTCTATATTGTGAAATACCTTAAGGAGTATAGGTATCAGCACTTCTTGAACGTTCTGGTATAATTCTGCATTGAAACCATCTGGCCCTGGGCTTTTTTTTTTTGGTCGGGAGGTTTTTGATAACAGCTTCTAATTCTTCGTGACTAACAGGTCTACATAGATTGTTCACCTGGTCTTGATTTACTTTGGTAAATGGTATTTATCTAAAAACCAATCCATTTCTTGTACATTTTCCAACTTTATGGCATATAAATTTTCATAGTAAGATGTAATGATTCTCTGAATTTCCTCTGTGTCTGTTGTTATGTCCCCCTTTTCATTTCTGATCTTATTAATTTGAGTGTTCTCTCTCTGCCATTTGATTCGTTTGGCTAGGGGTTTGTCAATCTTGTTGATTTTCTCCAAGAACCAACTTTTTTTTCGTTGATTGTTTGGATTATTTTCTGTGTTTCTATTTTGTTGATTTCAGCCCTCAGTTTGATTATTTCCAGTCTTCTACTCCTCCTGGGTGAGTCTGCTTCTTTTTTTCCAGAGCATTCAGGTGTGCTGTTAAGTCTCCAATGTGTGCTTTCTCCGTTTTCTTTAATTGGGCACTTAGTGCTGTGAACTTTCCTCTTAGCACAGCTTTCATTGTGTCCCATAGGTTTGAGTATGTTGTATCTTTATTTTCATTAAATTCAAGGAAGACTTTAATTTCTTTCTTTATTTCTTCCTTGACCAAGGGGTGATTTAGTTGTTGACTGTTCAGCTTCCATGAGTCTGTCAGCTTTCTGGTGTTAGAATTGTTATTGAATTCTAACTTCATTCCATGGTGATCCGACAAGACACAGGTGGTTACTAGTATTTTTTTTTGTATCTGTGGAAGTTTGCTTTGTTACCGAGTATGTGGTCAATTTTTGAGAAGGTTCCATGAGCTGCAGAGAAGAAGGTATATTCTTTCCTATTTGGGTGGAATGTTCTATAGATATCTGTTAAGTCCATTTGATTCATTACCTCTAGTAATTCTCTTATTTCTCTGTTGAGTTTCTGTCTGATTGACCTGTCCATTGGTGAGAGAGGTATGTTGAAGTCTCCTACTATTAGTGTGTGTGGTTTGATGACTGCCTTGAGTTCTAAAAGTTTTTCTTTTACATAAGTGGGTGCTTTTATATTAGGGGCATAGATATTCAGGATTGAGACTTCCTCCTGATTAATTGTTCCTGTTATGAGTATGAAATGTCCATCTCCATCTCTTCTGATTGATTTTAGTTTGAAGTCAATTTTGTTAGATATTAGAATGGCCACACCCGCTTGTTTCTTAGGTCCGTTTGCTTGGAAAACCTTTTCCCAACCCTTTACTCTGAGTAGATGTCTGTCTTTGTGGTTGAGGTGTGTTTCTTGTAAACAGCAGAATGTTGGATCCTGTTTTCATATCCATTCTCTTAGTCTGTGCCTTTTTATAGGTGTGTTGAGTCCATTAATATTAAGTGATATTAATGACCAGTGGTTGTTGATTCCGGTTATTATTTGTGTGTGTGTGTGTGTGTGTGTGTGTGTGTGTGTGTGTGTGTAGTAGAGTTTGTGTGTTTCTCTTCTTTGAGTTGTGGTTGTGAAGGGTCGCTAGATGTCTGGGTTATTGTAGGCAGTGTTGGCAATGTTGGATTCCTTGGGTTGCAATTTTCCTTCTATTACTTTCTATAAGGCTGGATTAGTGGCTACAAATTGTTTAAATTTATTTTTATCCTGGAATATTTTGTTTTCTCCGTTGATAGCGAACGATAGCTTGGCTGGGTATAGTAGTCTGGGTTTGCATCCATGGTCTCTTAGTTTCTGCAGTACCTCTGTCCTGGACCTTCTGTCTTTCATGGTTTCCATAGAGATGTCTTGTGTGAGCCTGATAGGTTTACCTTTATAAGTTACTTGACCTTTTTCCTTTGCAGCTCTTAATATTCTTTCTTTAATCTGTATGCTTTGTGTTTTGATTATCATATGGCGAGGGGATTTTTTTTTGATCCAGTCTATTCAGTGTTCTGTATGCTTCTTGAACCTTCATAGGAATATCGTTCTTTAGGTTGGGAAAGTTTTCTTCTATAATTTTGTTGAATATATTTTCCAGGCCTTTGATCTGCAGTTCTCCTTCTTCAATCCCTATTATTCTTAGATTTGTTTTTTTTCAATGTGTCCCAGATTTCTTGAATGTTTTGTGAAGAGAATTTGTTGGATTTGCTGTTTTCTTTGATCAGAGCTTTTATTTTCTCTATGGTATCTTCAAAATCTGAGATTAGTTCTTCTATCTCTTGTATTCTATTTGTTATGCTTGATTCTGTAGTCTCCGTTTGTTTACCTAGGTTTTCCATATCCAGCCGGTTCTCGATTTGTGTTTTCTTCATTGCCTCCATTTCAGTTTTCAGTTCTTGAACTGTTTCCTTTACCTGTTTGATTTTTTTTTCTTGGTTTCCCAGGGTACCATTCACGGAGTTACTCACTTCTTCAAACTTTTTGTTATACTTCTCATCCATTTCTTTAGTCATTTCTTCAAATTTTTGTTACCAATTCTTTAAGGTAGTTATTCATATCCTGTTTAAGGGACTCTATTGCTTTCATAATGGCACTTTTTTCCACTACTTCTGGATTAAGGTGTTCAAGTCCTTCTATTGTAGGGTCGTTGGGATCTCGTGTTTTCATGGTTTTTTTTTTCAGATTGTTGGAGGAGGTCTTGCCTTGGCATCTGCCCATCTCTTCCTTCAAATGCTCTCTATTGGATCTACTGATACCGGGTCAGGTTCCCTTGTTTGGCAGGGACTTCACTGACAGAAGGCCTACCTTTCCTCAGGCAGGCTATTGAAACTCATGCACTCCCTCCTTCTGGGTTATGCCTACAGCCCAGGCCCAGTGCGCAAGGCAGCTGAGCTGGGGAAATTTTATGGCCCCGGGGGAAGGGAGAAATATGGGAAGGTGTACCTGGATGAACGCTGGGATGGCAGGCAGGAGAGCTTAGCAGGGTGGAGCCACCATTGCAGGGTGACCTGGGAGTCTAGGGGGTCGAGGAAAGTCTGAACTCTTCCTCTCCAGGCTCCTGCCACGGGCCAGAAGCAAATTCACCCCTCCGATGGCTGTCTGCTAGAAGTCAGTGCCCGTTGCTGGTCAGGAATGTCGCTGAGCCCTTCGATGGCTGTCTGCTAGAAGTCAGTGCCCCTTGCTGGTCTGGAATGTCACTGAGCTGACACAGGGCCCACCTGTCCTCACACAGGCTTTTAAAACACAGGAACTGCCTCCTGCCGGGATGTGCCTACAACCCAGACCCAGCACGCAAGCCCAAAGTTCTTCAGTATCACTGAGGCCTCAATCTTCATCCTAAAGGCCAGACTTTTCCATACAGCAAGACATTTGAAGATCTGTTTTGCCTTGTCATGACAAAATTCATCAGTTGCTTTTTTTCTAAGTCCTGCAAAATATCTGGCAGTACTTTCATAAAGGAGGCACCCTGAATGACTGTCTCACCTTCTTTATGCAACGTTAGCAGTCATTTTTCTGTGGGTCCTGAATGGCCAGTTCATATAGCCTGACATCAAGCAGTTCAGAAAAGAGCAGTTTCTTGCCTAAATGGTCATCAAACTCCATAAGAAATCTCTTCAGTGCCCATCTTCCTCTTGAAGTAGATTGGTATGGCCAGGAGCAGCTGTGTGTCATTGTCAAGAAAAGTCCTAATTTCTTAAACATTTTAAATCCCATATTGTTAGTCTTGAAAATGTGTGAAAAATAACTATCCATCTGAAATATATCTCTGTACATCTAGAAAACCTAACTACCATGGTTACAAGCTCGATTATTATAGATGACTATCTATTAACCTGTATTTCTTAATTATAATTACATTTAAATGAGCTAGCTGAAGAAACACAATATCTTAACAAAGAGCAAAAATTTGTTATATATATGTCATAAAATTTTATTATATATATATATATCAAAATTGCCTTAAAATTTGTATCAGATCCATACAAATACAAAATATTCATACCTATAGCATATCCCTCTCTAAATATAAACAAACATTTATAAAAAAGCATTTAGTGAATTTGGACCTTGTCTAGGCTATAGGAGACAAGCAGAAGGAAGGTAGGGGAAACTGTAGCTGGTAGTTAAAGTGAAAATAAATTGTTAAATAAAATGGTAAAAGGAAAGCTTTCCTGGGTGTAGTACTTTGAGCTGAAATCTGTGGCGTTTTAGAGTATGCTACACATTTCTCTGCACTATTCTATCTTTTAGCATCTCCATTAATAAATTAGAAATAATTCCAGTAGATTTGCCTTTATTGTTTCCTGGTCATTTTCCCTTGCAGTCTTTAAAAAAGAAGTTGAATGGTTCATCACACTAGAATTAAATAAGGTCATCAAGTATATTTGTGTAGATAAATATATACTTAGAATGCCTGAGTGTCATATAATTTAGTACTTTGTGAACCAGTGTCAACCCAAAAAATGTGACTCCATTTTTAAACTCCACTCTCCTATCTACTAGTGAGATGTAATTTGTAGATCAACAGAAGACTTCAATATTAGTGAATCTTCAGCTCTTTTGTGTGTCCCTAAAAAATAACAGATTACAAAATAACCTTGAGCACTTAAAAGTGGTTGCATTTCTGGTTTTGATTCCAAGAATACATCAATAGAACTCTCAGGTAGAAACAAACATTTTAAATTTCTAACGTTTTTCCAAGATGTTGCTGTTTAAATTTTATTTTCATATGTCTTGTCCATATATTTATCTTCAACATGGAAGTCATAAACAAATGTATGCTTTAGTGTTCATTTTTTAGTTTTCTTTTTTTTAAATTTATTTATTCATTTATTAAAAATTTCCACCTCCTCCCCACCTCCCTTTTCCCTCCTCCTCCCCACATCCCCGTCCCTCTCTAGTTTTCATTCTTTTGCAACTTTGTTTTGTGTTAAGAATTTGTTGGATTTTATGTTTTCTTTGACCAATAAGTCTATTTCCTCTATATTGTCTAAAGTTTCTGAGATTCTTTCTTCTAGCTCTTCTATTCTGTTGGTTATAATTGTCTCTGTAGTTTCTCTTCATTTACCCAGTTTTTCCATATCCAGATTTCCCTTGGTTTGTGTTTTCTTTTTTTATTTACTTACTTATTTACTTATTTATTAAAAATTTCCACCTCCTCCCCTCCTCCCCTTTCCCTTCCCTTTTCCCCCTCTCCCTCCAGTCCTAAGAACAGTCAGGGTTCCCTGTCCCATGGGAAGTCCAAGATCCTCCCCCCTCCATCCAGGTCTATAAAGGTGAGCATTCAAACAAACCAGACTCCCATAAAGTCAGTCCATGCATTAGAATCAAAACCCAGTGTCATTGTCCTTGGTTTCTCAGTCAGCCTTCATTGCCAGCCACATTCAGAGTGTCCAGTTTGATCACATGCTCCATCACTCCCAGTCTAGCTGGCCTTGGTGAGCTCCCATTAGATCAGCCCCACCATCTCAGTGGGTGGAGGCACCCCTCGTGATCCTGACTTCCTTGCTCATGTTCTCCCTCCTTCTGCTCCTCATTTGGACCTTGGGAGCTCAGTCCAGTGCTCCAATGTGGGTCTCTGTCTCTATCTCCATCCATCGCCAGATGAAGGTTCTGTGGTGATATGCAAGATATTGATGAGTGTGACTATGGGACAAGGCCAGTTCAAGCACCCTCTCCTCAGCTGCCCAAGGAACAATCTGGGGACCTCTCCTTGGACCTGGGAACCACTCTAGAGTCAAGTCTCTTGCAAACCCTAAAATGGCTCCTTTAATTAAGATATTTACTTCCCTGTTCCCACATCCACCCATCCTCCATCTCACCCATCCCATTCCCTCAAGCTCTCCTGAATCCTCCCCTTCTCCCTTCTCTCTACCCATCTCCCCTGACACCCACCCCTCCACACCCCCGTGCACCCAACTTTTCCCTGGGAATCTTGTCTACTTCCAATATCCTGGAGGATAACTATGTGTTTTTCTTTGGGTTCACCTTCTTATTTAGCTTCTCTAGGATCATGAACTATAGGCTGAATGTCCTTTATTTATGACTAGAATCCACTTATGAGTGAGTACATATCATATTCATCTTTTTGGGTCTGGGTTATCTCATTCAATAAAGTGTTTTCTATTTCTGTCCATTTGCATGCAAAATTCAAGATGTCATTGTTTTTCACTGCTGAGTAAAACTCTAATGTATATATGTTCCACACCTTCTTTAACCATTCTTCTATTGAGGGGCACCTAGGTTGTTTCCATGTTCTGGCTATTACAAATAGTGCTGCTATGAAGATAGTTGAATAAATGCTTTTGTAGTATAATTGGGCATCTCTTGGTTATATTTCCAAGAGTGGAATTGCTGGGTCCTGAGGGAGGTTGACTCCCAGTTTCCTGAGAAACCGCCACAATGATTTCCAAAGTAGTTGTACAAGTTTGCATTCCCACCAATAATGAATGAATGTTCCCCTTACTCCAAATAATCCATTTTAAAAATAGGGTACAGATTTTGACATAGAATTTTCAATGTAAGAAAATCAAATTTTTGAGAAACATGTAAAGAAATATTCAACAACCATAGCCATCAGAAAAGTCCAAATCAAGTCTATTTTGGGATTACATTTTACACCTGTCAAAATGGCAGTAATAAAAATAGAAATAAATCATCTTGAGAGAGATTATCTAGACCCAGAAATTTATATATCATGTATTCACTTATATGTAGCTATTAGCTGTCAAATAATACCTAAAGCACAATCTATAGATCCAGAGACGTTGGCATGTAAACAGGCCTAGGTGGGACACATGTATCTAGCTGAGACGGAAAATAGAATAGATTTTATGGCTGGACTGGGATTAACAAGAATAAAACTGGAGCCTCAGATGGAGAAGGGAAAGGGAGATGGGTTTGGCAGAGGAAATGTGAAGAGAGACAACTAGAATTGAGTAGGATTTGTAGAAAGGTATGTAAATCGAGTGCAATGGAAACTTACTAAACTTTATGAATATGATTCTAATGAAATCTGAAAATAATAGGGGGACAGAGTCCAATTGGCCACCTTTTGTCACTGAGTTTGTATTATATCCAAATGAGTTGTTGGTCAAAGGGAGCCCCAAGTCGCCCAGGTGACTGCGAAAATAATAGGTTGCTCTCCCCAAACTGATAGATATCAAGGCCTCATCCTTAAATAGAACATCAACTCAACTCCTTGAACATGGAGAGGGCAAGCTAGTGTCTAGATTCCTATACAGAACAATCACCCCACATTATAAGTGTTTTGGGCACAGCCACCTGGATGATTTGGGGGCCCCTTTGACCATACTGGACACAGCATTAGATAGGCCAAAGAAGAAGGTACGTAGTGAGATCTTAATTTTTTATTCTCTCCTCCAAACTGAACCCCAAATATCATCCCCAGCTATTTTGTAGAATACCAGCTCTCCTACCTCTGTTCTATTCCCAGAGGAATATGCATGTTCTAGTCATGACATGCATTCTTCTCTCTGTTGAACATCTCTTCCACTGTCAAACATTAAGAAGACATATAACACCCAAGAAAACTCAAGGAATAAATAACATTAGACCAGCAAATCAAAAGAAGAAAGAGTGACTCCACTCCAAAAAATACAATAGAAATCAACAAATTGATTGTTTATCTTTGAAAATAAAATGTCTTTCTTCCCCAATAAAAAATTCAAAGACTAGTAAAATGAATTTGAAAGCAGGGTCTGTCATTCTTCTAAATTTAGCAAACACATCTTAGCACCAGTGAAAGGCATTACCTAATGTGGAAAATGATGGGAAAGATATTTCAAGAAAATGGACTTAAAAAGTAAGATAATATAGCCATTTTAATATTTAACAAAACTAACTTCAAACAAAACTAATAAGAAAAGATAGAGAAGGCCATTACATACTTGTCAAAAGAAGATTCCACCAAAAGAATATTGCAAATCTTAACATCTATGCACAACGCTCAAGTGTAACTAGTTCGTAAAATAACACTAATGTAGCTTAAATCAACCCTCTCATAGTGATAGTGCAGGACTTCAGTACCTCATTCTTGACTATAGGCAGGATATCAAAACAAAAATTAAGCAGAGAAATTTTGGAGCTAAAGTGACATCAAAATCAAATGGTCCTAACAGATATTTATAGACATTTTACTGAAAAACAAAAGAATGTACCTTCTCAGCAGTCCATAGAACTTTTCCCCAAACTGACCAAACACATGAAGAGAAAAGGAATTCTCTACAGTTAGAGCAAAATTAAAATAACATTTAGCATCCTTTTTGACTTCAAACAAATAAACTGGATATTAACAATACACACAACAGAAACCTTACATCCTCATGGAAACTGACTTAACAATTCAGTGAAAAATTTACCAAGAAAAATCAGGAAAGAAATAAAAAAAACTTTCTAGAGTTCAATGAAAATGAAAACACAATATATCTAAACCTATGAGACAGAACAAAGTTAGTTCTAAGAGGAAAATTCATTACCCTAAGTGTCTGCATAAAAATTTGGAAATACATTACTCTAGTAACATAGCTATACACCTTAAACCTCTAGAACAAATGGAAGAAATCACTCCTCAAATTGGTAGATGGCAACAAATAATAAAACTGGAATAAAAATCAATAAAAGAGAAACAAAGAAAAATTCAAAGAATCGGTGAAATAAAGAGTTGGTTCTTTAAAAAAATCAATACATTGAAAACCCGTTAGGGTAAATCAACTAAAAGAAAGAGGAGAACTAAATTAACAAAATTAGAAATTAAAGGGACACATAACAATAGACACCAAGTGAACCCAAAGATTCACCAAGACATACTTTAAAAACCTGGACTGCACCAATTCAAAAAATAAGAAATGGATATGTTTCTCAATATATTATGTGTGTGATATTGACAATTCTGAGTGCTATTCCAGAATCAAACAAAAATTTCATCATGAATGAAATGTGATAACAAGTGTGTTTCCTTCTGCATTATTACAAGGATGATAAACTCCCTCATAAAAGTATGCCAGTCTATTATAAAGATATTCAATGACAGTAACTGTTTATTTATTTATTTATTTTATTTACTCATGTATTTGTTTTCAGAATTCTTATGGACTTGAAGTTATATGAATTCATAGCTAAATATTAAATGTATTTTAGTTTAAGCCCACCTTTACTTTCATTCCCGTTTTTTATGTTTGAATAAAGAAAACAAAATATCTTTTTTTCATTTAATATACTACTCCCAGTTCCCACTCTCTCTCCTTTCCCATTCCCTTCACCTCCCCACCCCGCCTCACCCTATTCACTCCCCAACAATGGCAAGGCACACTGCTCTGAGGGAGAACCAAGGCCCTCCCCACTATATCCAAGTTGAGCAAGGTGTCCATCCAAAGAGAATGGGTTCCAAAAAGCTAGTAGAAGCAGCAGGGATAAATCCTGGGTGGCACTGTCCGTGTCCCTGTAGTCTTTCCCAGTCACAATTGTCACCCACATTCGGAGTGTCCAGTTTGGTTCTATGGTGGATCCCTTCCTGTCTGATCTGGGTTGTTGAGCTCCCATTAACTCAGGTAAGCTGTTCTAGCGGGTATCCTCACCATGGTCTTTACCATTTTGTTCATATTCTCACTCCTCCCACTCTTCCACTGAATTCTGGGAGCTCAGTCTAGCGCTCTACTGTGGGTACCTGCTTGTCTCCATCAGCTTCTGGATGAAGGTTCTGTGATGACATTTAAGACAGTAATCAATCAGACTGCAGGGCAAGGCCAGTTCCAGCATCTACCCCTTATGGCTTAGGATCGTAGCTGGTAGCTGGGCTCATCCTTGTGGATTCCTGTGATTTTCTCTAATGCCAGGTTTCTTGCTAGTTCTATAATGACTTTCCCAATCAAGGTATCTCTTTCCTTGTTCTTCGTCTCTGTCCTCTGATCTCAACTATCCCATTCCCTAAAGTTCCCCTCCTCCTCTCCTCCCACTATTCCTTCTCCCTCCACCCCATCTACCACTTCTGACAGGAGATCTCCCGAATTTCTTTTTCAATTGTGTTTTTCTGTTGACTCATTTTTTTCTCAAAGGTGAACGGGGAGATTTGTATTTTATTAAGCTTAGATTCTATGACATATAATTGGAATCCCTTGATTTTATTTAGGCATATTATTAGTACCCTACATTTGAATGTTTTCTATGTTAGGTCTTTGGAAGGGCTATTTAATTGAAGATTTTTCGAGACTTGCTGGAACTTGAGTTCTGTAAGTGTAGATTGCGTGTATATTTCCTAGCTGCCGAGAACTGAATGATCACACAAAACTATATTAATTACAGCATTGTTTGGCTGAGAGCTCAGGTGTATTTCTAGCTAGCTCTTACATCTTAAATTAATCCATTTCTACTCATCTATGTACCACCACGAGGCTGTGGCCTACCATGGAGTTTCTGGCATCTTTCTCCTTTGGCAGCTACATGGTGTGTGCCTGGCTCTGCTTTCTTTCTCCCTGCATTCAGTTTAGTTTTCCTGCCTAGCTCTCTTCTGCCCCGTCATAGGTCAGAGTAGCTTCTTTATTAACCACAGGTAATAAAGCATATTCAAAGCATACAGAGGGAAATCCTACATCAGAGATCTGCTCCTCTGAAAACAGATGTTACTGGTAGCAGTACCAACCAAAATTTGTATGTGGTACTATGACATCAAATAAGGCTGCTGTTAAATCTTGCTGATTAGGAAGTCAGGGTGGTAGAATTAAAAATTCAGACCACTTTGATGATGGGCAAATACTTCCATACATCTCATATCTTTGTGTCTAAGTGTCAGTATACTAACCTTTCTGATAATTTGATCATTTTTTCATGCTTACTGTTTTACTCTATATTTCCAATATATTTTCCTCTTCATTATTAGGCACACGTTTTTAAAGACAAAGTAACTGTGATGACAACCACTTATGGCTGTTTTGTGGTTTATCTCAAATTGAAAGAGAAATGGTATCAGTCAGATCTTAGTAAATTTCTTTAGACCCTAGCCAGGAAATTGTAGTGCATGCCTTTAATTCCTGCTGCCTGGGAGGCAGAGGCAGGTATATCTCATGAGGTCCTGGACATCCTGATCTATAGTGAAATTTACAGAACAGTGAGAGCAAAAAAGAAAAAACATGTCTTGAAAAAAGTAAAAAAAAAATTCGCCCAGTTTCAGATAAATAGTCTTAGAGGTTTCTTCATATTAAAAATAAACTGATTAACCACATGAACACATTCACAGAGCAATAGGGAATTCAATAGGATCTGGTATGGAAGAATAAATCATGCACCTAACTCAGAACAGCACATTAAAAAATTTGAACCACCTAATAAAGTTACATTTGTAGTTATCAGATGAAAAATTACTAAAAATAGAAGTAGGCGATAAGGTGGATTTTTAGTCTGTGTGCCATTATTGTGCTTTTGCTTAAAATGTGTTTAGGCACTAGGTCATCAAATCTCATAAAATGGGAGAAATTATGAAAATAATCAAGATGTTTAATGTATCCTTTGGGAATGACAAAAATAAAAGGTATCAATGTTATAGATTATGTAGGAGGTGTGGCAAAGGCTGACATTAAACCAACAAATGCAGATCAACAAATGACAGAGAAGACAATCCAATACCATTGAAAAATTCTTTGGGGGCGTCCAGTCATGCCCAGTCACTGTGGAGGAAATGTCTCACTAGGAAAATTTAAAAATCCAGTGCCTGTTGAAAAAAAAAATACTGTTTTAGGTGCTAGAATAAACATGGAGGATAAATCAAAAATTCCACTAAGAAATAGGAAACATATGTTCTGGCAAACTTCTATAAATAATCACAGACAAAAGCTAAGAGTACATAAAATGACACTGTAATTCTGGGTTTGATAGATACTGGTGTAGACACGAGTATTATTACTCCAGAATTTTGGCATCCAAATTGGCCTCAAGAGGCAGGTGTTCAATTCCTAGGAAACAGAAACATATCTCAACTAAAACAAAGCTCCAGATGGGTTGAATGCATAGGGCCAGAAGGACAGAGAGGAAAGTTGAGGCCATATGTTGCTAATATTGCAGTGAATTTATGGGGTCATGACCTGCTGCAGCAATGGAATATCCAGAATAACATTCCTGCAGGCCCAAAAACTTATATTTCTGGGAAGGATATTATAAGGTGCTATACACAAAGGTCACAAGCCATTCAGGCTGTACAAGAACACAAAGCAACTAAACCTTTAGTGGGACGAACAACCCTATCTTTAAAATGGTTATTGAATAAACCAATATGGGTTAAACAGTGTCTTTTAACATATGACAAATTGAAAGCTTTAGAACAGCTTGTACAAGAGCATCTAGATGCTCACCATGTTGAAGAATCATCCAGCACTTGAAATTCTCCTGTATTTGTTGTTAAAAAACAAATCTGGTAGATTGAGAATGACGATAGATCTAAGAGCTGTCAACAAGTAATCAAACCTACAGGAATCTCTAATCTGGAATTCCTCTGCCTTCACTATTACCAAAAGAATGGACTCTTATAGTTATCAGTTTAAAAGACTGTTTCTTCACTATACTTTTACAAGGAAAGGATAGAGAAAAATTTGCATTCACAGTGCCTACTAACAATAATTCTCAGCCTAGTAAGAGATACAAGTGGACCATCCTAACACAGGGAATGCTGAATAGCCCACCCTGTGCTAATACTTTGTAAGTCAGCCATTGGAAATACATGTAAACAATTTCCTAAATTTATAATTTATCATTACATGGATGTCATTTTACTATCTAATTCAAATGTAGATACTTTAGAAAGAAGATTTGAAGAAATTAAAAAAATTGCCAAAATGAGGATTACATATTTTCCTGAAAAAATACAGACAGGAGACTCTGTCAATTACCAGGTTAAAAAATAGGTTTACAGAAAATTAGAACACAAAGGCACAAATTAAGAGAGACAGATCGCAGACTCTTAATGATTTTCAAAGATTGTTAGACGACTTTTCCAGACTATGACCAGCTGTTGGGATGGATAATACCTGACCTAATAGTTCATTTAAATAACACCTTAGATTGTGATAAAGACTTAAATAGTTCCAGGGATTTAACAGCTGAAGCTGAGAAGGAATTGACTGTTGTTGAAGAAAAATTGCAGGAGGCACATGCGGATAGTGTGAATCTAAATCTTAATTGTATTCTAGTCATATTGCTTTCCAGAATTTTCCCAACCGGAATTTTTTTTTAAAGTAATTTTATTAAATTATAAAAGTTTCCATTTCCGCCCCTCCTCCCAATACCCTCCCACTCCCCCTCCTCCCCCTCCTCCTCCCTCTTTGTCCCTAAGGGCAGTCAGGGTTTCTTGCCCTGTGGGAAGTTCAAGTTCCTCCCCCCCTCTCTCCAGGTCCAGGAAGGTGAGTATCCAAACAGACTGGATCCCAAAAATCCAGTATATGCAGAGGAAACAAGTCCCAGTGTCATTGTCAATGGCTTTTCAGAAAGACTCCTGTCCAGCCACATTCAGAGAATCCGGCCACATTCAGAGAATCTGGTTGGATCACGTGCTCATTCAGTCCCAGTCCAACTGGTTTTGGTGAACGCTCATTAGATCAGTCCCCTTGTATCAGTGGGTGATAGCACCCCTCGCGGTCCTGATTTCCTTTTTCATGTTCTTCCTCCTTCTGCTCCTCATTTGGACTTGGGAGGCTCAGTCCGGTGCTCCAATGTGAGTCTCCATCTGTATCGCCATCCATCATCGGATGAAGGTTCCCTCTGGTCTTGCCTTCTTTGCTCACATTCTCTTTCCTGCTGCTTCTCGTTTGGACCTAGGGAGTTAAGTCCAGTGTTCCAATGTGGGTCTCTGTCTCTATCTCCATCCATCGCAAGATGAAGGATCTATGGTGATAAGCAAAATATTCATCAGTGTGGTTATGGGCCAAGGCTGGTTCAGGCACCCTCTCCTCTGTCCAGGGAACAATGTGGGGATCTCTCCTTGGACCTGGGATCCCATTTATAATCAAGTCTCTTGTAAACCCTAAAATGACTCCCTTAGTTGAGATATATTCTTCCCTGATCCCATATCCATCCTTCCTCCCTCCCCCCATCCCAGTCCCCCGAGCTTTCCCCATTCCTCCCCTACTCCCTTCTCTCTAACCCTCTCCCCTTCCATAATTTTTATTAATCTTAAATTTTCTTAACACTAATGAGAAAGGAACAATGGCAGAAGAGAGACATTGGATAATGAAAAAAACTTCTGAAATAAATCAGCCATTGTATTTCAAGGAAGTGTTGACCTCAAAATGGAAATCAGGACGTGTGCTATTTGGGGAAGGGATTTTACTCTTGTTTCCACAGGAGAAGAAATGCTAAGAATACCATCAAAATAAATAAAGATTCATTTTGAAAAAGACAAACCTCTTGAGTAAGAGAAATGGTGGCTCATCCACAGAGGTTACAAACATTCAGGTGTTAAGGAAACCTCATAAGGGTTGGTGCAAAGTTCAGTTCTTGTCTTTGCAGGAAAATACTCATCTTCAAAATGTCAAGAGACCCTGGACATCTAGATGCCTAAAGAGAAAATGATACAGATAGGAATACCAGGCAAAGAGAATTATGAATTTTGAGGACAGGTCATCTGAGAATAAAAATCACTGAATATACATTTATATTTCTTTATATTTACATTTATTTTTATTTAATTTATTACATTTATATTTATTCATATAAATATATACATATTTATAGTAATCATGACTCACTTAAAAATCAAAACTGGCTTTGGAGTTGGACAACGGCTTTGTCCTATGTATCTTGGATTTATACTTCTAAATCCAAGTTTGTTATTAAAAGAAAACTGCAGAGTTTCTTTCTCATGTCAAGGGCCATATGGTATGGGACAGAAAGAAGAAAGACTTTAGGAAAAATTTTACTTTTCTTTATATGAAATTTTGTCTCTATTGTCTCTGTCATACCTTTCATGGAATATATGTCTATATAAATAATGCTTAAGTTTTTCAAAATGAACAGTGAATTTTTCTGCAGTAATCTTTGAAGTTTCCAGGAAGAAGATGGAGCCCAACAACAACAACTCCTCCTGGTTGATATGATACTATGATGCTGATAGCAGTGCTATAAGACTTGTTTTGGGTACCAGCTGTTCAAGATGGTTCCAACTAGGTTAGCTGAAATGGTGCACCTCTTTACAACATTCTGACCAGAATTCCAAATAGGAACCTCAGAAAAACCCTACTGAATACTCAGAGACTATTTGCAATTATACCAGGCTGTAATCTTGGAACTTAACCATCATTTTACTTTCACAGGATCCCATAGAATGTACATCACCCCCATGACAGCTGGAAGTAATTCTAGAATACAGCATCCTTTCTCTCAACAAAGTTTGTCCTCAGGGTTAGGGTAATCATTTAGAGATTGATTGTAATTGGTATGAGGTTGAAGGTTGCGGAGAGAGTTGTGTAGGCTCAGGGATTTCTTTTGAAAAAAAGAGGGAAATTAGATGGGATAATAGATTACTGTGAGCTTATTCACACTAATAATACTAATGTGTAATGGAGTGAATACTTGTGAACTATTATTTATAGGCAATTTATATTTGTATGGATTCTTGTATATTGATACAAAATCAAATTATATTGAATATGTCCCTATTTCTGTCTATAATACCTGTACACCTATAAAAAGTTATTTTGTCATATTGTATGCTTGCATGCTTCTACTTCTGCTTAAGACATTTTGTACTGGCAGCGCTGATCTATTCCTGAGAGTATGTTGAGTACTGAAGACACTCCACTTGGAGCTTGTTTTCTTCTTGGCAAAACTGGCCTTTGGTCAAGGAACTGGTCATGCATCAACCACTGACAAAATGCACACTGTCCAGACAGAACAATCAGGATACAAGAAAAAGGACTGTCAAGTCTTGCCAAGACAGGCTAAGATGGTTTTGAAAAATTTACTGCCTCTGAAAATGGTCTGTCAGTTACTCTAGGCCTTAGCCAAAGTTGGTTGTCCCAACATTGTAAATGAGACTTTGGGTGATTGCTCAGATAGCTAGTTGTCTCTGTTATTTGTTGCACATTTTGAAAGTTGCTTAATTGTACTTTCTGCTTATTCAAGTATATTATTTCCCTTCTCAGGTCTTCATTGGGACTGACAACTAGATAGTTGTTACTTTTCTCTCATGACTTGGCCAAGTTATTTATACCACAAGACTTAGATTCCTTAGGATAGAATAATTATTGAAACATTTGTCATGTTTCTTGCTTATATTGTTTATGCTGGTTGTAATTCTAATTTTAATACTTGATATTTGTTCAAATTGTATATAATTTTGTATTAGGCTAAGCACTTTCATATTTAAACTAAACAGGGAGGTACTGTAGGAAGTTTTTCTGCCTGTTGCCTGTCTGTGAGTCTACTCCTAAATAAATAACCCTCATTTCTGAGCTAGTGTGGGATTTCTTTTTAACGTTTGTCTTAAATATTGTATACTGTTTCGTCCTGTTTATCTGTCATCCTTTGAAGGTCTGTTCTTTTCTGAAGAGAATATGGAAGGGAATGCATCTATGGCACAGAAGAGGTGGGGCCAAGGAGGGAGGAGTAAAAAGAGAGAAAACTGTAGTTGGGATGTATTGTATGAGAAAAGAATCTATTTTTGGTTGCTAATATAATATTTTTTTCTATTTTTCAATGTAAGTGTTTAGTTCTATGAACTTATCTGTTAAAACTGAATTCATTGTGTTCCATTACTTTCGGTAAGCTGTGTGTTCACCACACTAATTCAGTTTTATAAAGTTTTAATTTCTGTCTTGATCTGTTCATTCAATGTCAGTGTTTCAGTTTCCAAGAGCTTCTAATCTTTCTCTTGTTTTTGGTTGCTGTTGATATTCAGTTTTAAGCAATGGTAGTCAAATATTATGCAGAGTTATTTTAATTTTCTTATATCTATTGAGGCTTCTTTTGTGTCCATGTCTGAGGCCAAATTTGGAGAAAGTGCCCAGAGGTGCTGAGAAGAAGGTATATCCTTTTATGTTTGAGTGAAATATTCTGTAAATATCTGTTAGGTCCATTTTGTTTTTGACAGCATTTAGCTCCAGAATTTCTCTTTCTAATTTTTTCTCTTAATGACTTGTCTATTGGCAAAGTGGGTATTGCCGTCACCCACTATCACTGTGTGTTAATATGTGATTTTAGCCTTAGTAGTGTTTCTATTATAAACTCAGGTGCATAGATATTAGAATTGAAACATCTTCCTGGTGAGTTTTTCCTTTGAAAAATATATGGTGTCCTTTAATATCTCTTGTGATTGGTTGTGGTTTGGAGTCTATTTTACCATATATTAAACTGGCTACACCTGCTTGCTTCTTGGAGCCTTTTGCTTAGAATATCTTTTTCTTTTTCTCATTTTTACCTGTGAGGTGATGTATTTTCTTGATGCTGTGTGTTTCTTGGATGTATCAGAAGGGGGAGATTTGTTATTTGTTCCAATCTGTTATTTTGGGTCTTTTTATTATAGAATTAACAACACTGATGCTGAGAGTTACCAAAGAGCAGTGTTTCCTGATTTCCATTATTATGTTGTTGCTGTGTGGATTTTTCCCCTGTTCTGAGACTATTTCTTTCTTGTGTGTTCTTGGGTTTGATTAACCTTTCCTGGTTGTAGTTTTTCTTGCACCTTCAGTATACCTGCATTTGTATGTAGATACTTCTTAAATTTGATGTTATCATGGAATGTTTACTTTCTTTATCTGAGTTGCCACTCTATCTGCGGTCTCTGAGTTTATAGATCTGTTCAAGTATGTCATTTATTTTCTTGGTAACAGCTACTCTAGAATCTTGAAATAGTTTAATTTGCATTTCCCTAATGAGTAATTATATTGAATACTTTAATCCTATTATTCTTAGTTTTGTCCTTTTCATAGTATCCCAGATTTCCTGAATATTTTATACAGGACATTTTTAAACTAAACTTTCTTTGATGAAGGTATTTATTTTTTCTATGGTGTCTTAAATGCCAGAGATTCTTTCTTCTATCTCTTCCTATTTTAATATTAGCTATTTTAATAATTAATAATTTAATAATTAAAATTTAATAATTTTAAATTTATTTTACATAACAAACACAACTTTCCGTTTCTCCTCCTTTCATCTCTCCTCCCCACTCCCCTTTGCTCTCCTTCCCAATCCATTCCTCCTCCACCTCTGTTGAGAAATTGGCAGGGTTCCCATCAGTGTCAAATCCAGGCATTCTCCTTTGAGCCCTCCTTGTTTGTTTGCTTCTGTGGGTTTGTGGATTATAGCATGTTTATCCTTTACTTTAGAGCCAATATTCACTTATAAGTGAGTGCTCACCATGTTTGTCTTTCTGAGTCTGGGTTTGCCTTCAAGTTTTATGATGTCATTGCTTTTTACAGCTGAGTAATACTACATTTTGCAAATATAGCACATTTTTTTTTATTCTTCAGTTGAGGATGAACTAAGTTGTTTCCAGGTTCTAGCTATTAATAATAGCACTAAGAATATAGTTAAGCAAGAGTACTCATGGTATGATTGAGCGTTCTTTGGTATATCCTCAAGAGTGGTATAGCTGGGTCTTGAGGTAGATTGACTCCCAGTTTACTGAGAACCAGCCGTACTGATTTCCATAGTGGCTGTAAAAGTTTGCACTCCTACCAGAAGTGGAGGAGTCTTCCCCTTGCTCCACACACTCTCCAGCATAAGCTGTCATTAGTGTTTTTTTTTAATCTTAGCCATTCTGACTAAAGTAAAATGCAATCTCAGAGTCATTTTGATTGACATTTACCTGTCTCCTCCATCCCTTCCATTCAGTTGGTGAAGCTTGCCTCTATAGCTTCATTTAAACTTTGCAAATTTTCATTTTCAGATTTCCCTTCATTTGGATTTTCTTTATTGATTTCCACTTTCAGGGTCTCAAACAATTTTATTCACTTCCTTCTACTGTTTCTGTTTTCATAGATTTCTTTAAAGTATTTGCTCCTTTATTCTGTAAGGTCCTCTCTCATATTCATAAACGATTTTTTAATTTTTTTTTCTTGTGCTTCAACTGTATGAGAATACTCAAGGCCTGCTATGGTAAAATTGCTAACAAGATGTGGAGACATATTGTCCTGGATATTGCTTTTCTTGCTTGTGTTTTCATACTTGCATCTAGGAATCTGAGACTGGAAAGATTGTAGTCTTGGATATTGATATCTGTTTTTGTGTTTGTTGGGTGGGTGTTTTGTTCCTTGGTTTCTGTTTCCTCTATGGTGCATAGAAGAATGTGGAAGCTGTGTAGTGTTTGGTAGGAAAATTTTCTGAAATCCTGATAAATGTGGATGCTGAGTGGGGAGCTGGTGACATAGTTTTCTGTGTACTGGAACCTGACACGTAGGAGTGGAAATTAACTGATACTTAGGAATGAGAATGGGCCAGGAGTATGACAAGGTTTCCCAAGTGTGAGGAAAACAGACTTCCACAGAATACCATGCCCAGTTAGCCTTCTAGAAATAGGGATAAAAAGCAAGGAGATGCCACAATAGAAGGTGTGCTGCAGAGCAGGAAATAAGACTAGGGTATTAGATTTGAAAGAATGGAGGGCAATATGAAGATCTGCAGTTAGCCTATTTTCTTCACTGATCAAAGTGGCATGCAGGCTTCCCAGGAGAGCCTTCTGGAGTCGGAGCCTGGGACAAAGCAATAGGTTGGGGAAAACAATGTAGGTGAAATTCTGTGTGAAGCACTGGAGACGGATGCCATTTGGGAAGGGAGGCTGTGGCAGGTCTTCTGTTGTAGAACTCGGAAAGAAACTGAGAAATTAAATTTGGAAGAACAGAGGAAGACGCAATAAACTACAATTAGTCTACCTTCTTCCCTGCCCAGTATGTCCTGTAGGTTCCCATGAAATGCCTTTTAGAGAAAGGGACTGGGCTAAAGCAAGGAGGTTGTGAACTGAGTCTAAGAGAAGACTTGTTGGAGCCCCTAAAGATGGAAGGATGGGGCAAACTACATCTGCAACAGATGTTTTGTTGCAGAACTGTGGATGACACTGGGGTATTTGTTTTGGAAGGCCAGAAGGAGAGGTGAAGGTCTTCAGTTAGCCTACTTGCTGTCCTGGCTGGACTGTACCTCCTCATTTTTGAGACATGGTCTAACTCTATAGACTCAGCTACCCTGGCATTCATTATGTATAGACTAGGCTGGCCTCAGACATGTAGAAATCTACCTGTCTTTTGCTACTGAGTGCTGTTATTAAAGGTGCATACTACAACACCCAGAATCATAGTCTACTTTTGTTTGATTCTTTTCTTAATGTTAAGTTTGTATTTGTAGACTCTTGACATTAATATTATGTCAGATGCATACATGGCAATAATTTTTCCCATTATTCAAAGTACCTATACACTTGATTGACAGTTTCATTTGCTATACAAAAGGCTTTCCTCTTTTATACTGAGTCATTTGTAAATTATTAGTTTCATTTTCTTAGCAACCTCAGGTGTTTCTTACTCAGAAAGTCCTTACATACTCAGATATTTTGTAGTCCTCCATAACTTTTTCCTATATGTTTCAGAATTATTTAAAATAAAAAGAAACACATTATTACTGAAGCAGCTTGATAAAAAGGCAACTTATTGATATAACTAATTTAAATATTGTAAGCTACAAGATACATGTTAGATACAGATTCTTATCTGTATTCGTGAATTCATTCATACAGGTATATACGTTTGTAATTATTTAAAATTAATTTTATCATAAAATATGATATTTTCACTGGTTCTACCCAGGCTAACATTTCCACACTTTGTCTTTCGCCTGCAAAACTCTCATTTTTACTTTCCTACTTCCTGGTTTCTAGTGACATGAGCCTCCACCCAAAATAAACATACACATAAAAATAAATAAATAAGCCAAAGAAAAGAAAAGATATTTTTCTGTCTCTGTGAGCCTGGGTTGCCCCATTCAGTGTACCTTCTAGTCTATCCAATTTTGTAATATATAATTTGTAAATATAATTTCATCTTTTATAACAATGTTTTAAAATTCACTGACTTGAGTGTGACTTTATTCTTGTTTTTCATAATACTAAAATTGCATCATTAGGTTATTGCATTATAAAATTTCACTTTCGTTTAATTCAATGAATTGCATTTTTTCTTGATGGTAAATATTTGTTCAAAACCACATGTTTCAGTGCAAATTTTACATTTCCTACAATTTCTCTTCAGATTTTCCTCCATTCTGTTGCTACGTATTAAAATGTATTAAGGTATTTTGAATTTTATATTTGCTTAATTTTCTAAATCATGTTCTAATTTGAAGAAAGTGCTATGAAATACTGGTAATAATTTGTATTATGAGTGTATTTGTGTTTAGTCAATTTAAAATATAGTGCCATTATACCTGAACATGGTTTGTTGAGTTTTTTTCCCTGTATTATAGTTTGGGCAATGTATGGTTCTAAAACTAGTAACTATTATTGTTTTGGGTTGAGAGTCAACTCCTTTATATTTTCCTTAATATAAGAAACGTTTTCAGCTATATCCAAATTAGCACAATGTTGTGCATGCTCTTTTCTCATTTTATATTGATATATGATCTTCCTAAACCAAACTTTGTCATGGCTATCATGATAGATAGAAGTTGAATTTTACAAAATAAAAATGTGTGCATCTTATTTATGCCAAATGTATCCCCAAATCCAAATACCAAGCATAAATTATCAACCTGTATCTAATTATGCAATGTGTATTATGTTATTTAATAAAAAATACAATTTAAAAATTAATTTTAATTTTCTGAGTCATATAAGATACCAGTCCACAGTTAACTCAATTTTTGCATTGAGCCACTCAATGATATAATCATATTCACATACCTGAAATTAATTCTTTATATATATGTTACTATATTTGTAAACTAAGACACATTATCAAACTATTCACATTACTGTTATCATAGGTATTAAAACTAAATTAAGAAGCAATGAAGTTTGCACAATATGTTAATGAATGTCAGCACAAAAACCATGGAACAGAAGAATATATTTCCTCTCTGGCCCACTGCCTGAGTTAATCACCTGCAGAAAATTTTTCATCAGGTAGGTCTTCCCCTTAAGGATTTGTGCTGCCATATGATCATATGATACTAAATAATTTTGTTAATGAATACATTTTATTGTTAAAACCCCAAGGAGCTACAGAGACTGTAAATATCAACCTGAAATCAAGCTCACGTTAGTAGTCAGTACGGCTGCCTCTGGACTCAGGCACCATCCCTTCAGTTCTGTACAACAAGTAGGTTCTTTCCCAAATGTGTGTTTCTTGTGAAGTGTGGTTTACCTTAGGGGAAGAAATCACATTTAATCATGATGACACTCAAGCTTACTGAAGGCTTTTGACTTAATGCTTTGCATTGGTACCAGTGCTTTAATCTTTTCAGTGGTTGCTAGACAAGGACATGAAGAGGATGGGTGGAATGTATAATTTGGTATGCCAAATGTAAAACAGAATCACAATGCAAATGTTAGAAGCTTCTTATACAGCACTCTGCTTAAAATAATGCTCTTTTATAGACTCATGCCCTTTGTGTTGAGTCAGGGTTAAGATTCAAGATTCACAGTTTTCTGTGGTATTATTAATGATTACATGGAAGTAGATCACAGACTTCAATGTGTATCTTTCTTTATGAGTCACAATTGAGATAAGATGCATTTAACTTGAAATCTGATTTTATATAAATTGTATTAGTTTATATTGAGTATAATTTTTATTTTTCCCACTGATTATAGTTTTTTAAAATTTTTTCAGTGAAAAATTCTTATATAATACACCATGCTATTCTTTTTCTTTAGTGTGCTGTGGTAAAAGAGACGGTATGAATACATAAAAATTTAAAAATTATCAGATGGTTGGAAAGGGGGAAATTAAGAGGTAAAGAAAAGTAAAAAAGACAGGAGAGAAAAGTAAGTAGAAACATACGCACATATGGATGGAGAGTAGAATTGTCAATACAAAAGGAAAATAATGTTTATTTCATTAATCATATCTTGAATTTTAAAGTGATGGTCATTTCTCTCCATATCATCACCAATGTTATTTTCTTTCAGCATCTGAAAACCATGGGATTCACAAACCGAACAGTTGCTACTAACTTTCTCCTCCTGGGCCTTTCAAGTGACCCAGAATTGCAACCTGTCATGTTTGGACTGTTTCTGTCCATATTCCTGGTCACAGTGATTGGGAATCTGTTCATAATCTTGTCCATTATTTCAGATTCTCATCTCCATACTCCCATGTACTATTTTATCTGCAACCTCTCCTTGACTGATCTCTGTACAAGCACCACAATAATCCCAAAGATGCTGGATAACATCCAGGAACAGAATCTAAGTATAACCTTTGCAGGATGCCTCACCCAGGCTTGCTTTGCCATGCTTTTTGCTAGTCTGGAATGCTGCCTCCTTGCAGTGATGGCATATGATCGCTACGTGGCCATTTGCTACCCCTTGAGGTACACAGTCATCATGAATTGGCGTATGTGTAGCCTCCTCACCCTATTCTCCCTGCTCAGTAGCACTATAAATGCATTACTTCTCAGCCTCACGGTGCTGTGGCTGTCCTTCTGCAGAGATTTGGAAATTCCTCACTTCTTTTGTGAAATTACCCAGGTCATCAAGGCAGCCTGTTCTAGCACATTCATCAACAATATACTGATATATATTGCAGGTTTAACATTTGGTGGCATTACTTTTGCTGGAATCATTTTCTCTTACGCTGAAATTGTCTCCTCTGTCTTGAAAATACCATCTGTTCAAGGAAGATACAAAGCCTTTTCCACCACGGGGTCTCACCTGTCAGTTGTTTCTTTATTCTACGGGACAGGTTTAGGTGTATGCATTAGCTCAGCAGTAACTCACTCCCGCAGGATAACAGCAGCGGCATCGGTGATGTATACTGTGGTGACACAAATGCTGAACCCCTTCATCTACAGCTTAAGGAACAAAGATATGAAACAAGCATTGAAGAAACTTATAGGTAGGATGACTTCTTGTCTATAAATATGTTGTCTACTTTGAATGAATCTTATAGTTAAATCACTGTAACAGGATTCCTGACTATCCCTTCACTAATCCTTTCAAATTCAGTGAATGGCATGATGCAGAATAAATTTAATCTTGTGTTTATTACCTTTTTTTGTATTTATGTTTGCTTGAAAAATTGTCTCAACTCGATTTCTCATGTTTCAAATTCTGGGAAAAAGTGTGTGGGTGTCTTCTGTATCTGTATATTACATATATACAAAAGTATATATGTATATTTGTAAATATGTGTCCATTAATATGTATATATACATGTATATATAATAAGATATGGAATATTAATGTTATTGACAATTAGAAGTTATACATATTTGTGAAGTACAAGATTGTGGAGACACAGAACTGGCTTAGAGCGCAGGCTTCACCTGGGACAGACGAGATGAAGTTGAGAAATGACTACTTGGCAGACCAAGCGTAGACAGAAGCATACTTTCTCTGCTCATTTCTCAAAGTTCTGTCAGAATCTGTACCTTTGATAAGGAAGTGGCTTTTGAGATCAGTTCATCATGGTCCACCAGAAATAGATTAAGGAAGTGCTTTGTTTCTCTATACTTTTGGCTTTGTTTCCTTATACTACTTTTTATTCTTTATATTGCTTTTTATTGAGACATTGGTTTATTCAGGGTGAGGTAAGAGTATCTCATGATCATCTATGTGTGTAAGGGGGTTTTGAGAGTTGACATAATGCTTTTTAGTCTGTATAAAAGTCCTTGCAAAATAAAGTTTCTTGTGAAGTGGTTCATACTCTGCATCCCCTGTGTCCTGATATGCACATGAACCTTACCCAAGGTCCCCAACACACTAGATGTTGACACAAGAAGACATTTCAACACATGTTGAAAATGTATAATGATCAGATCATGGTAATTAGGCAAAGTGCTACATCCAATATTTACCATTAATTTCCATCAATAAGATTGAAACTTCTTTGAACTTATGTCATTCATTTTTGTCAATCATAACAATTAATGCTAGCAGTTAGTCAATGTATCCTGATATACTCATGTATTTTTTAACCATTCTCTGTTCCTTACCCATATCTTTCCAAACTTGTCATAATCAGTATTATTTTATCTGCTGTAAAATCATTATTGCCTTTGATGTGTAAGTGAAAAAAAATGTGGTAATTATTTTTGTCTCTATTTTCACTTGATAAGATAGCTTCTAATTTAATTAATATTGCCTAAAAAGATTGTAAAGGAATTTTTGACAAATAGAATTCTATTATGTCTATGTGTCATTTTTTCCTTTACAATTATATCCACTGAGAATTGCTTAAAATTCATTTCTTATGTGAACTACTGTGAATATTGTACAATTGAATGAAAGTCCATAATTGCTCATAAACATTTATCTCTGTTCCTTTAGATTTGTGCTTATTTCTGGAGTAGTTTTACAAAATAGTACTTGTTATGATAGCTTTTAAGAAACGACATGCTGATTTCAGAATCATTTAGCAAATTAATCAACAATGGGTTACAAAAAATCAAGTTTCTCTGTAGTGTCATTGCCATTTCTTACTATCAATAGATAGTCACTTGATGCCATTCTAACTCGGGTGATATGGCAATGAAATTTATATAGTTTTTTTTTGGTTGTTAGAATGACATTGAACTATTTTTTAATAAACTTGTTCAGCTTTGGTATCTATTATTTTGAGTAAAGCATATTAAACTCATTTATTTAGTATTTAGCTGAACTCTTTGGACATTTTTTCTGTTGAATTTCTGTTATTTCTGGCTGTGACCCATATTATTTTATGTGTCTGTATCAGTGTAAAATGGAAGTGAACTGCTAAAAGTACTGAAGCAATTTTCAAAAACTATTAAGAGATTTGTGCCCCATTCATTAAGGTCAGGTCAAATGCATCCCAGATGAGGCCCCCAGAGGAGAAGGTAAGATCTTTCAGTCTTCTAAAGGAGCACCAATATCAACATGTTCAGTTTTTTCTAAATTACACTACTGAAGATTTTCTCAGTAATTTTATGTTAGTAGAAGATGCTTGGAATTTTCAGGACGAACACTTTAGGATCTAATACGACAAAGACATATTAAATCTGACATAATCAAACACACAGAATTTTTCCTTTTTTACAAAGAGCCAGGAGTTTGTGATATAGCAGTGTTATCACTACCAGTACATATTTTTTATATTAGGTATCAGTTAGAGAAATACAATAGCAATTTTTTATAGCCTTTTCCATTCTAAGAATTCTTAACCTTGTTAATATTTAAAATTGAAAAATAAATTCTTTATCATATCTGATCACTGTGCTTTTGAGGTGCAGTTAAAAAAGAAGAAATTATTATTCATTTTTAATGTTGGGCTGTGTATTTATATATTTTATATTATGTGTAGAGATGGAAAATGTAAACAGTCTTTCATATTGATTAAAATTGTGATAGCACAATTTGTGCTCTGTGAATAAGGTTAATTAAAAATTCTTTTATAATCAATTAGAAATTAGAAATACATTGTGTTACTTCGAGTAAAGTAATTAACTACTTGTATGCATGGTTCCAAATTTTGAAAGTACCAGAGATTTCTTTTAAATGTTTCTGTCATATTTTTGTAGGCTAGTCTTATCGTCCCTATTATGACAAAACAGTTTTATTTATAAAATAATTTAACATTCTTAAATACACAAATTAACTTGCACTTCTATTAACCTATGGACTTTAAAATTTTTATTTATATGTATATGTGTGTTCAGGTGTTCATAAATTTATGTATATGTACCATATGTGTGCAGGTGCCCCTGAGTCTTCTAGAAGAGAAGCAAGTGCTCTGGGCCATTGAAACTTCTCTCCAACCCCAATCTATTTTATTCTTAAAAATTAGCAAAGATTCTCTTTCTCACTTAGTGAAATATCTATATTTAATATGCTGATTTGGTCCTTTAAAATATATTTTATTTATTCTTTGGGAATTCCATACATGAATATGATGTGTAGTGAAAATACCTACACCCCAGTCATATCCTCCAACTCCTCCTAGGACCCACACTACAGCCTCATCATATGAAGTTTACGTGCCCTCTATTGTGTAGTCTATTAAGTCCAATTAGTGCTCTTTGTACATGTGTGTAGGACCGCTGACTAGAGAGCAGTGGTTCTCAACCTGTGGGTTTTGAACCATTTGAACGTCCCATAACAGACATCCTGAATATCAGATATTTATACTATTAATCATAACAGTAGCAAAACTACAGTTATGTAACAATGAAAAAATATGTTGGGGTAATCACAATTTGAGAAACTGTATTAAACTGTTGCAGCAATAGGAAGGTTGAGAACCACTGTTCTAGATCATAGGCAATCTATTAAGAGCCACATCCCAGAATAAAATTGACTGCCTTCTTCCAGCAGACTTCAATTGCCACTAGCTCCTTATCTAGAGGTGGCCTATATGTGAATGAGTATGTTCAAATATCATGTAGTTGGGCAAATTGTGCCTTGGAAATATTTCTTGCTGTTGGCTTTATTTTTCATGTTCCTTGTTGTATGTAGTGGAAAAGTCTTATGCTTCATTTTCTCCTGTGGTTTAGTTTGAAAAATAAACAAAATTTATACTAAATTGGTCTTAAGAATATCACTTCTTTTGATCTAAGATCTGCATAGTCTAATCTTCAACTTTTAACTCTGTCATCACACTATCTTTGTGACCTTAAAATGAATGAATTCTATATTTACAATAATGAAAAGTAAAGTTCTTTTAAAGAAGGATTTGTTTTTATTAGAACTTTTAATTATGTTTCTGCATGTCTATGTATATGTTCACATAGATGAAAGTGACCAGGAAATCCAAACAATGGTGTTGGACCCTCTGGAGCTGGAATTACAGGTGTTTATAATCAGCCAGATATACATATTGGGAATAGAATACAGATTTTACTGCAAAAGCAGCACACACTGTTTACCACTCACCCACCTCTTCAGCAATCAGCATGCAGATCTTCAGTATTCTCACCTGAAATGGTAGATGATTGATAAAATTATTAATAAGAGTAAATAAACAGCAAATCCATGTTTGCCATAGCATATGGACAATTTATAGAACATGTCAAATTAAACATACTATATATAACATAATTGAACATTATTTAATGTGAAATATGAAACCACATTCCATGCTTTACAGAAAAGAGGATGTAACTGAGGTACCTTAAGCAAAAGAACAAAATAAGACCTGAAAAGTGTTTAATGTTTTTTTTCTCAGAGTAGCGGATAAGTAATAAAGTATTCAAATATTTTGAATCATATTAGAGTTTAAGAAGTGGAGGAAAAGCAGTCATGAAAATTGAAGCAGAGTTTGATCAGGACACAATAAACTTATAGAGAAAATATTGTATTAGTTCTCTTAATATTTGTAAAGTGATTTAAAATTAAAATAATAAAACTTTTCTGAACATCACTTTCTGCTGATTGATAGCCTCTTTTAGGGACAATCAGTACCTAGACAGGACTTCCAGGCACAGAAGACTGGAAAAAAAGAAGGAGTCACCAGACAAATGCAGATCAAGTAGTACAGACATTAAAAAGTAAAGGTAACCTAGCTATTTAAAAGAACATAGATTAAGAGATATGAGTTGCAGGACCTGTAGTGGTGCATGCCTTTAATCTCAGCACTCAGGAGGCAGAGGCAGGTGAGTTCGGGGACAGCCTGGTCTACAAGAGCTAGTTCCAGGACAGCCTCCAAAGCTACAGAAAAATCTGATCTCAAAAAAATCTAAAAAGAAAGAAAGAAAGAAAGAAAGAAAGAAAGAAAGAAAGAAAGAAAGAAAGAAAGAAAGAAAGAAAGAAAGAAAGAGATATGGGTTAATTTAAGTTGTAAGAGCTAGTTAGAAACAAGACTAAGCTATCAGCTGAGCTTTTATGATTAATAATAAGTCTCCATGTCACTATTTGGGAGCTGGGTGGAGGGACAGAGAAAGACTAGTTACATTTGGTACTCCAATCTGTGGCATGACCACATGGACTGAGCAGTCACTCAAGTGGTTACCGCTGTAGTCACCCTGTGGGTCACTGCATGAATACTCTGCACAGCTATCTGCTGCTCACAGGGACTCTGGAAAGTGAGCGCAACAACTTCCCAGAGCTCTGGAAGTAAACATGACTTCAACCCATCCGTTCCAGAGATTTGGCTTTAGCAGAGCCAAGGAGGGTGGAGCCAGTCACTAGAACTAAGCAGAAAAGGGTTTAGCCTCCAACTAGCTGTTTAAGCTTTGGCTTACACAGTCAGAGAGCACTGCATGCAATTAGTAAAGAGAGGTCCAGGCCAAAAAATTCCTCTATGTAAGTGCAGACTGCTTTAAAATGTGCCTAGGTGCTAAGGAAAAAAATGAGATGTATACACACAGTCATAGAAAAATAGTTTTAAAATAGTAAAGTGAAGTATTTAAAGTTAGAGTAAAACATTTTTTTTTAAAAAAACCACAAAAGGATGAAAAATATGCATTACATCTGGATCCTGTATGGTGCTTTGTTGACTTAAAATTTTTGAATGCTGATAAGTAAACAACAACTGGTGAGAGACATTGGATTATGAAAGCAACTGCTGAGTTAATCCAGCCTATACATTCTAGAGATGTCTTGGCTTCAGAATGGAAGTTGAGAAATGTGTTGTATTGGAGGAGAGGTTATGACTTTTGCTTCTACATGAAATGAAAAGCTATAGAAATTCATAGAAATCAGATTTGCTCATAGAGTATTGGTTACAGGCATGAGGAAAAAAATAGAAAAGACTACAAGACAAGTGAAGTATATATTGGTCCCTCTGCATGGGAACAACTCTGAGACTGGATGAGACATGTTAAATTTAGTTGACTACAGAGTCATCATGACTTATTATTGAATGAAATTTATGCCATGGAAATGCTGAAGCATGCATTGGCAGCCTGTATATGGCATTTCAGTTGATCTTGTCCATATTGGGTTTCATAGTCTAAGTTGTTGGAGATGACTGATCGCATTTACATGCCATCATTTTATATGGATTAGATAGAGATTTATATTACAGCTTGGTTATACAGTCCAAATGGACTTATAAGTTTAACAGATTTCTTTTACCTGCTCAAACATAAAACCAAAAAAATTTTACCTGACTAGTGCACACTGCACATTCCATATTTACTTAATGCAGATATATGTTCCCTTTAAAAGTTTGTGTGTATTCAGAAAAGAAAGTATCAGATACCAATTAAAACAAATAGCCCAGATGATCCAGTTTCTCAAATTCCTCTATAGCAGTTTCCTTAAAATTCATCTTTCAGAACAACTTCAAAGCTACTAGCTGAGATTCTCCAGCCTCACAGAATACTCCAGTCAGGTCTTTAGGTAAACTCCACACTTTCCTACCACATAGAAACTAAGTAAAAAATAATACAGCTAGCTCTCCAAGGACTTCACCATTATCTCAAATTTTTCAGGGTCCCCTAAAAATGCCATCACACCCAGACAATATGAAGCAATCTGGAGAACATTTCCAAGAGGTGGGGTGGGTGGTTTTTGGTCAGTTGATGGGTTCTGGATGTTTGTCATCATTTAGTGGGTTGGTTGCAAATTGTTAGTGGTCATGAAAAAAGAAAAAACAAAAAACAAAACAAGTGAGGCTAAAATCAAGAATTTCTTCCTGAAAAGAAAAAGGAAAAATATAGTATGTTGATCCAAACTTAAGGTTATTTTTGTTATAATGTGCTGTATTATACATTTTCATTCTTGTTTCAGATATTGTATCTAGGGCTAGAGAGATGGCTCAGCAGTTCACCACATTTGCAGCTCTTTCAGAGGTCCTGAGTTCAATTCCCAGCAACCACATGGTGACTGACAACCGTCTATAATGAGATTTTATACTCTCTTCTGGCATGCAGGCATACATACAGATAGTGCACCATATATATAAAAAATAAATAAATATTTTTAAAAAGATATTTCACATATGCAGCTCATTTAAAATGTAATAAACAGCTTGTCCTTGAAAAGCTATTTTGTCCTTGAAAGCAATTAGGAGGATAACAAAATACAAATTAGTAGTTTGTGATCTATACAAATCAAGCTTGTAATCATATTAGGCTTGATTTTAAGGTTAAAGAGGTATATTTGACAGATAAATGGTCTTCAAGCACTTTAGAGACCTAAATAATATGGTATTTTAATGTTTTAACAACATGGGGCTCTTCATGACAGTGAGACACATCTCTTCCTGGAACCACCAAATTACTTTGTAAAAGGATGAGAAAATCAAAGAATTTCCATACAAATTTTATTTCTATGACAAAACTAGCCATTTGTGCAAGAAACTGTTCTTGTCTTGATAGTGGTCAGTATGCTGTACCAGCTAGATAGGCAGAATACAGAGAAAAGTGACTTTTTAACTTTGCTAAAACAAGGTAGGACAATCTTTCAAAATTTCTGATTTATAGACACACCTGCCAGACATTTTTCAGGGAACACAAGAAAGCAACGGCTGAATTTTGGCAAGACTGAGCATGGGGATCCTTCAAAATTCCTGCTTCATAAAGTGTTTGCCAGATATTCCAGGCCTGTAGGCCAAAGATGGGATTTCCAACATTACAGAGGAACTTTGAGTGACTGACAAGATAGCTAGATAACTCTGTTGTATCTAAATTTTTGAAAGTTTCTTTCAATGCACTTTCTGTTTACTCTGGTAATAAATCCTTTTGGGGTCTTTGATGAAGTAGAAGACCAGATAATAAGAGTTTTCCTTAGTCATTATAGAAAGCAAATTAGTAACAAAATTCTGAACTCATAAAGAGAGAATAGAAAATAAAATATTTTCTTTAAATTTGTCAAATACAAATAGAATGGACTTTGTAAATGTAATTGAAAATTGTATTTTATTGTTTATAAAATTTTTTATGTTGGAGTTAAAACTTTTTCTTTTTAATAGAAAGAATGAGGAAAATGTAGAATAATCTGTTTTACACTGTGAAGATATGTCACTCTGATACATGGGTTTATAAAATAAAAAATTGAATGGCCATTAGCTAGGCAGGATTTCCACGCACAGGGGACACTGGAAAGTTGAAGGTAGGGGTCACCAGTCAGATGCAGATGAATCAGCATTGGCATTGCAAAATAAAGATAAGCCATGTAAAAGAACAAAGACCAAAAGATGTGGGTTTATATACTTTCTAAGAGTGAGTTCGGAACAAGCTTAAGCTATTGACTGAGCTTTCATAATTGATAATAAGTCTCTATATAGTGATTCAGGAGCTGGGTAGTGGTACAGACAAAGACTACATACATATATGTATCATATTTTATTATATATTCATTAAAGGACATCTAGGCTGTTTCCATTTCCTTGCTACAGTGAATAAAGTTGCAATAATCGTGGATTTGCAAGTATCTCTGTAGAATGATATAAAATCCTTAGAACTATACTTAGATGTGCTATAGTTGGATAATATTGTAGATCTATTTGTAACTTTTTGAAGAAACCCCTTACTGCATAACAGCTATGTTGGATTGCATTCCCACCAAAACTGAGTAAATGATAAAAATATATGTGCTTTGTATTTCTGAAGAAGAATATTAAATGTATTCCTCATGTAAAACTCTCATCTATTTTCATAGTTCAGTTTTAACAAAATGCAGTCAAGTTTATTCATCCTGAGATTTTTACAACTGCATTTTCATTTCCTTTACAATGGTTTTAAAGCTTATTTTCTTTTATAGTAAGAGACTGTGATTTGAAGTCTTCATTATTTATTTTAAATCAAAGTAAAAATTTAATAATCAACTGGACAAAATGTGTTAATAGTAGAGGGCCTAGAGAGTGGGGTGCCCAACTGACTGGCTAATCATTCACCTCTTGGTCCATTATGTGCAGCTGTAGGCTGTGCTTCAGAGTTTCTCTTATGTCTCAAAGGATGGGTAGGTTTGGGGGCAGAGTGGGTGTTGTAGTTTACAGGATCAGATTGATAGGGGGTGGTGTTGGAGCAGCCTGCCTGCAGGAAACTTGCCTACTGACTGGCTAGTGAAACTGAGACACATCATACTCATCACAGAAAAAAATTCATCAAAAATGATATCCCAATTATGAACAGCTATGTCCAAACACAAAAGTACCTAAATTTGCAAATTAAATATAAAGCTTAAATTTGACATCAAACCCTCACACTACATAGAGGAGAATTCTATACCCTACTCTTTCCAATGGATGGTGTGCCAGACATAAAATTAACAGATGACTAAGGGAACTAAAAGATGTTATAACTCTCAAAAGGACCTAACAGAAACCTGT
Organism: Myodes glareolus; assembly: GCF_982192425.1. Lineage (NCBI taxonomy): Eukaryota > Metazoa > Chordata > Mammalia > Rodentia > Cricetidae > Myodes > Myodes glareolus. The sequence goes on from NC_142029.1 coordinate 107,158,076, forward strand.
AGACCATTTTACCCAAATACAAAAAATATGCTTTTTCTCAGCACCTCATGGAATCTTCTCTAAAACTGACCACATACTCAGTAACAAAACAAACCTCAATAGATAAAAAAATGGAATAACCCCCTGTATTTTATCAGATCACCATGGCTTAAAGTTAGAATTTCACAATAACACTAATTGCAGGTAGCCTTCAAACTCATGGAATTTGAAAAATGATCAACTGAATCACCATTAGGTCAAAGAGAAAATAAAGAAAGAAATAAAAGACTCCTTAGAATTCAATAAAAATGTTTGCACATCATAACTAACCTTATGCAACGCTATGAAAACAGTAGTAAGGAGGAAAGTTTATAGCACTAAGTGCCTACATTCTTTAGCAACTAAACAGCATACTGGAAAGCTACAGAATAAAAAGAAGCAGACTCAATGAAGTGAATTAGATGCCAAGAAGTAATTTAATTGAGGGCTGAAATTAGTTAAATGGAAATAATACAAAGAGTCAATGAAACAAAGAACTGGTTCTTCAAGAAAATCAACAAGATAAACAACCCTTTATTCAAAATAACCACAAGGCCGAGAGAAAATATCCAAACTAATAAAATCAAAAATGAAAAGTGCTACATGACAACAGAAACTGAAGAAATCCAAGAGAATCATTAAGTCATTGTTGTAGGAGGGTTGTCAGTTCATTCTCAGTTGCTCAGTCCCAAAATGATCACATAGAAACCAAATGATTTCCAATACTGTCTGGCCAACAGATTCAGCATATTTCTGGGTAACTCACATCTAAAATTAACCCATCTCCAGTAATCTGTGTATTGCCATGAGGCTGTGGCTTACTGGGTAAAGTTCCAGTGTCTGTGTCTGGTGGGGCTTCTCTCTGACTCCATTGTCTTTCTCCCAGCATTCAGTTTAGTTTTCCCTTCCTAGCTCTATATTCTGCTAAATCAATGCCTGATACAGCTTTTTTATTCATTAACCAATAAAAGTAACACGCACACAGAAGGACTTCCCATGATATTTTCCTTTTCTTTTTAAATAAAAAGGAAGGTTTTATCTTTAACATAGAAAAATTACATATAAAAAGGTATCAAGCAAGAATTACAGTTACAGTATTTATATCTTCCTTTTCTTTTATCATAACTAAGGAAAACTATAACTATCTATTCTTCAACTCCATCAAAGACTCCAGAAGGATATAATATTACCTGAGTAAAAAGGAAGTACATTGTAAGCAACTTCCAAAACTCTAAAATTGACAGAGACAACTCACTGCCTGGACCCAGTGTTCTTCTGTATTGTTGGGGCCTCCATCTTCAGTCTACAGGTTCATAGTATCTGGGAGATTTTTCTATGAAGCAGGAAATATCAAAGACAATTCTGCCTGTATTGACAGTTTTCAGTCACTTTCTTCTGTGTCTTGTAGAATGTTTGACAGACTCTGTTATGAAGCAGGAACCCTAAAGGATCGTTTCACCTTTAGTCAAGTTCAGCAGTCATTTCTTTGTGGGTCCTGCATGTGTAGTTCATGCAGCATAGTATCAAGCATTCTAGGCAGGAGCATTTTCTTGCCCAAATGGTTAGCAAACTCCATAAGGAGACTTTTCAATGCCCATCTTCCTCTTGAAGTAACTGATGCTGCCAGGAGTAGATGTGTCTCATTGTCATGAAAAGTCCTAAGTTATTAAAACATGTAAATGCCAAATTCTGTTAGTCTTTGAAAGATTTGAAGAATCTCTACCTAACTGAAATATATCTCTATATATCGAGAAAACCTAACTAACATCACTACAAACTTGACTATTATAGATGACTATATATTAATTTGTATTTCTTTTTTTTCTTTTTTTCTGTATTTATTGAACAGTACAGAAAACATCTCTTGGAAAAATAAAGGGGTATTTACAGAAATCATTCACCCAGTTGTACAAGGGTGGTCCCTTGTTACTGATTCCAAATGATTCAAGTAATAAATATTATGACAAACATTGTTTAAAAAGCATTATTTTTATGATTTCATCAACAATTTTTGATATTCATTTTAGAAGATTTTTCAAGCTTATGCTTTGTGTTCTTGATAAATGGTTGTCATATCACAAAACACACATGAATTTATATTCAATAGTCTTTAGTCAAAAGCATTGAAGAGCATATAATTTAATATTAGAACTGTGCATGAGGTCTGAGCCAGCAATCTTCTGGATCAGGAGAGAGACATTGACTCCCGAAGGACCTGACCAAAACCAGTGACCTTGCAGGATCAGGAAAGACTGTGTGTCTGCTGAGGTAAAAGACCTGAGCCAGAGACCTCTGTGTGACTGGGTCAGAGCCAGCATCCACAGTGGGAACAGGCCATAGCCACGGATATCTGTGGAAGCCAGACCGAGCCAACAACCTCCAGCAGAGTAGACCCAAGCCAGTGACCTCTGTCTGCTAGTGCAGGTTTGAGCTAGAAACCTAGAGAAGTAGGACTGAGCCAGCAACCTCCACGAAAGCAGGCCTGAGACAGTGACCTCTGTAGGAAACGGACCCAGCCAGTCACCTCCATGGGAGCAGGATAGAACCACTAACCTCTGATCGATCATGCCAGAACCAGAAACCTCCACAGGAGCAAGTACAAAGGTACAACATGTGAAGAGCAGGCCAGAGTAAATCACTTCCAAAGTAGGAGACCGAAGACAGTGAGCTCTGTAGAATCAGGCCCAAAGCATTGACCTCAGTCAGAGCAGACCCATGCCAATGACCTCCACTGAATCAGGCCAAAGCAAGAAATCTCTGTGGAAGCAGGCCCAGAGGACCTCGATGATTACAGAACAACCTCCAGAAACGCTGAGTGACCTCTGGGAATGACAAGCAACTTCTGTGATGATTGGAACTGTGGTCCTGACTGCACTACAAGGAGCATCAATCTGAGCCTTGAATCCACTATCACCTGGAAAATTGATTACCGTTACATGTATATTAGATCCATGTATGCCACTCTTATGGTCATTGTTGTCAAGTTTCTCTGAGATTGGGAATTATAGGCTGCTTTGCTTTATGTCTAAAGCCATCTGTGAGTAATATAATCCTTGTCTTTCTAGGTCTGGGTTACCTCATTCAATATGATGTTTTCTAGATTCATCCATTTGCCTAAAACTTTCAAGATGTTGTTTCTTATGCTATATAGTTCTCCATTGTGTAAATATGTCACATTTTCCTTATCTATTTCTTGATCAAGGGGCATTTTGGTTGATTTCATGTTCTGGATACACAAACAATGTCGCCGTAAACATAGCAGAGCACATGAGCTTGTGGTACAATTGAGAATTCTTTGGGAATATAACCAAAAGTGGTATTCCTGGGTCTTGAGGAAGGTTGTTCTCTAATTTTCTGAGACAATGCCATATTGCTATTTAATGGGGCCTTATCAGTTTGTACTCACTCCAGTAATGCAGGAGTGTTCAAAACAACCTCACATAAGGCACAGGACTGATCTTCAAAATATACAAAGAAATCAAAAAATTGGTCATCAAAAGAAAAAATAATCCAATAAAAATGGGGTACAGACCTACACAGAGAACACTCTATAGAGGAATCTAAAATGTCTGAAAGACACTTAAGGAAATGCTCCAAATCCTTAGCCACCAGAGAAATACAAATCGAAAGAATTCTGAGAGTCTTTCTTATAACTGAAAGATTGACCAAGATCAAAAACACTAATGACAACTTATGCTGGAGAGGATGTCAGATAATTTGTATTTCTTAATTATACACTATACTTTTAAATGAGCTGCACAAACACAATGCCTTAATCAAGAGCAGAAATATACATATAACAAAATTGACCTTAAATTAGTATCAACAAACCAAGATTTGTACCAATACAAATATCTATAACATATTCTTCTTTAAATGTAAACAAACATTTATAGACAATATTAGGGAATATGGACATAGTTCTTTCCAAATTGCTTCCTGATTTTTCTTTGGTGAAGTATTTTGGGGGGTTTCATGGTGACCTTTTAGATGCCTTGATACATCAAACAACATGAGTCTGGAATTAATTCACAGGTTCTCATTTTCTGTGCAAACAAAAGCCGAACCTCTTTTCCAAAGCAACATGTCCTTAGACTCAAATTCTGAAGTCAAGATACCTTTAGGTTCGTTTAACTTAGCAGTTCATACAATGAAATGTCTCATTATGTAGCTCTAACAGTCAAAAATTTGAAGAAAACACAATAGTAGTAGTAATAATAATACTATACATAATCCAGACTCTCTTGTATATTCTACTTTTCACAACTTATTTGTTTTTACTCTATTTCTTTTTCTACAAGTTTAATATTTATTTTATAATCTTTAATCTTTTAATCTAAAACTGTCTGTTCTCTTTTATATTACATTTACTGTCTCTTTACTCTTTTTCTTCTCTCTCCCAAGCCTATGTACAGTTTTTAAACACACTGTTTCTCATTTAGAGGTCTTTTATATCTTCATCTGTCCTATTGTGTATCTGAAATCCTTTTCTGTCCAGGAGTGCTTCTTAAAATTCAAAACAGCTTGGCTATGACTAAGGCTGCTTTGTGTTTTGGCTCTGCCCAGTATAACATGTCAAAGGTCCATTCATTGCCTCTGAGAGCCATTCTCTCTACCCCATATCCAGAATCAGGTTGCAGCAGGTCTGTGTTGCCAATAAGCAAGTTGTCGCACTCTGCTTACAAACCTCATTGAAATGCTCCATAGCTGGACCTCCCAAAACAGTCGGAGTTCATGCTGGCTAACCAAGAAACCGCCATTTTGAAACCTTGTGTTGTTTTGTTGTTGCTGTCATTGTGTTGCTATGCTGAATCAGGAAGACCTCTCTTAAATGAATTGTGGTGCCCCTGCTCACTGCCAACAAACAGAGCAAGAAGCTGTGTTAAACTCTGGATTTTTGTTTCTAGAATTCCTTTTCAAGCTTTCTCGGGTTTTTATGTGTATGTAGTTACCCATGTTGGAGTGCCAATTTGTAGTAGGATGGCAGTTGATTCATTCCCAACTACTCAGCCCCCAAATAATCACACAGAAACCAAATTATTTGCAATAATGTTTGGCCAATAGGTTAAGTATATTTCTGGCTAATTCATATCTTAAATTGACCCATCTCCATTAATCTGTGTATTGCTATGAGGCTGTGGCTTACTGGGTAAAGTTCCAGCATCTGTCTCTGGATAAGGTAGATGGCTTCTCTCTGCCTCCACCTTCTTTCTCCCATCATTCAGTTCAGTTTTCCACACCTATTCTGCTAAGTCACCGACTAAAACAGCTTCTTTTTTCATTGATCAATAAAAGCAACACATATACAGAAGGACTTCCCACCCCAGATTATACTTTGGAAACTTCTACTTCACAAAATTAGAAAGTCTATAAGAAGTTAACAAGTCTCTGGATAGGTACAGCATACCAAAATTAAATCAAGACCATATAACCAATTTAAATAGATCTATAAGTGCCAAGGAAATAGAAGTATTTATCAAAAGTCTCTAAACCCTAAAAAACTTCAAGGGGAGACAGTATCGGTGCAGAATTCAACAAGAATTTCAAAGAAGAGCTAATACCAATATTTCTCAAGTTTGTCCATGCAACCGAAAAATAAGAAACATTGTCAAACTCTTTTTAAAAGATTACAGTTACCCTGAAATGCAAGCCATACAAAGATACAATGAGGAAAGAGAATTACAGACCCATCTCTCTCATGAGCAATGATATAAAAATACTCAATAAAATACTGGCAAACTGAATCCAACAACACATTAAAAAAATTACCCACCATAATCAAGTAGTCTTCATTCCAGAGATACTGGGATGGTTCAATATATGAAAATCTGTCAGGGTAATCTTCCATATAAATAAACTGAAAAAAATGGCATGATCATCTCATTTGATCCTCAAAAGACTCAACAAAATCCAACACCCCTTCATGACAAAGGTCTTGAGGAGACTAGAGTTACATACCTAAACATAATAAAGGCATTATATAGCATGCCAGAAGCCAACATCAAACTAAAGGTAGAGAAACCTGTCAGAATGGCTAAGATCAAAAACACTGATGAAAGCTTATGCTGGAGAGGATATTGAGTAAGGAGAATACTCCTCCATTGCTGGTGGGAGTACAAACATGTACAGCAACTTCATAAATTATTGTGGTGGTTTCTCTGAAAAATTGGTCTCTAACTCAAGACCCAGCAATAACACTCTTGGCCATATAGCCAAAAACTGTACAATCATACCACAAGGACATTTGCTCAATTAAGTTTATAGCAACATTATTCGTAGTAACCAGAACCTGCAAATAACATACATGCTCCTCAACCAAAGAATGGATAAAGAAAATGTGGTAAATTTACACAATGAAGTACTACTCAGCAGTAAAAAGCAACAACATCTTGACATTTGCAGGCAAATGGATAGAACTAGAAAATAGCAACCTGAACACAGTAACCCAGACCAAGAAAGACAAACATGGTATGTATTAACTCATACGTGATTATTAGATAACCGAGCGATAGTCCATAAACCCAGGTAAAAAGGTGGAACCTAAGAGGGACACACGTGGAGGGCCCCAGGAATAAAAATAGATAACATCTCCTGAGTAAACACAGAGAGTGGTTAGAAGGGAAGAGATTGTTCATGGAATATGAGAGATCAAGAAGATCAAGTTGGGTGAGGGGTGGAGAGGGAGAGTAATGAAAGGGATATCTTGATAGATGGGGCCATTTTGGGCCTATGGAGATACCTGGTGCTAGAAAATTCTCAGGAATCCACAAGGATGATGACTACTAAGACTCCTACCAACAGTAGAGACAGTGCCTGAAAGGGTCTTCCCCTTTAATCAGATTAGTGATAACCTTAATTGTTATTATAGGATCTACACCCAGTAACTGATGGAAGCAGATGCAGTGACCCACAGTGAAACACTGGGCTGATATCCTGGAGTCCATCAGAGAAGAGGAATGAGAGACCATATGTACTGGAGTGTCAAGGTTATGATGAAGAAAATCACAGAAATGACTGACCCAAGCTAGTGGGAGCTCATGGAATATGGACTAACATATAGGGAAACTTCATGGGACTAAACTAGACCCTCTGAATATGGGTGCCATTATGTGGCTTGATCTGATGGGGTGCTCTGGCAGTGTACCAGGAACTATCCCAGGTACATGAATAAGCTTTTTGGAGCCCTTTCCCTAAGGTGGAATACCTTACTCAGCCTTGATACTGAGGAAGAAGCTGAGTCCTGCCTCAAGATGGTTGTCAAACCTTGTTGATTCTCCAAGGAAGATCTTACCCCTTTTTAGATGTGGATGGATGAGGAAGGGGAAGGAAAGGGTAACTGGGGTTGTTGTGTAAAATTAAAAATAAATTTTTTAAATTAAATAAGCAAGAAAAAACTGAAAGAAAGAAGTACATGACCATCTTATTAAATGCTTCAAGAGCCTTCAACAAAATTTGACACTCATTCATTACAAAGGAATTGGAGAAACAAGGGATACAAGGAATATATCTAAAAAAAATAAAAGAAATATACAACAACTCAACAGCAACATTAAATTAAATTTTGAGAAACTTAATGCAATTTAATTAAAAAATCAGAAACAAGACAAGACTGCCCATTCTTTCCATGTCTATTCCCTAAAGAAATCAAAGTTCTAGCTAGAGGAATAAAACAACAAAAAGAGCTCAAGGGAATATAAATTGGAAAAAAAGAAATCAAATTTTCCATATTTGAAGATGATATGATAGTATACATAAATGACCCCAAAAATTCTACCAGAGAATTCTATCATCTGAGAAAGATGAAAGTAATGTTTTGAGAGATAAGGTTCTCTAAAAAAAAAACCCACTAGCCCTCCTATAAACAGATAATAAATGAAGTGAAAAAGAAATAAGGGAAACATTATTCTTTACAATAGCCACAAATAACAGAAAATATTTTTGGATAACTCTAACCAAGCAATTGAAAGATCCTTATGACAAGAAATTTTGTCTTTCATTAAAGAAATTGAAGAAGATATCAGAAAATGTAAAGATCTCTCATGCTCTTGGATAATTAGGATCAACAGAGTAAAAATGGCAATCTTACCAAAAGCAAATTCAATCTACAAATTCAATGCAATCCCCATCTAAATAACAATACAATTCTTCACAGATCTTGAAAAAAACAACACTCAATGCTGTATGGAAAAATAAAAATCACAGGATAGCCAAAACAATCCTTTACAAGATAGGAACTTCCCCAGGTATCGCCACTCCTGAGTTCATACGCTAATGTAGAGCCATAATTATAAAAAGAGCTTGGCATTGGAATAAAAAGAGACACATGGATCAATGGAATCAAGACCCTAATACTAATTCACACACCTATGAACACCTGACTTTTGACAAAGAAGCAAACATAAAATAAAGCATCTTTTAAAAAATTAATTAATTAATTAATTTATTTATTTTTCCGTTCAAAAATTTACACTTCCTCCCCTCCTCCCATTTCCCTCCTGCTCCCCACTCCTTAAGAGAGGGCAGGGAACCCTGCCCTGTGGGAAGTCCAAGGCCCTCCCCACTACATCCAGGCCTAGGAAGGCCAAATAGACTAGGGTCCCGAAAAGCCAGTACTTGCAGTAGAAACAAGTCCCAGTGCCTTTATCAATGGCTTCTCAGTCAGCCCCATTGTCAGCCACATTCAGAGAGTCCAGTTTGATCACATGCTGATTCAGTCCTGGTCCAGCTGGATTTGGTGAGCTCCCATTAAATCAGGCACAGTGTCTCAGTGGGTGGACCAACCCCTCGCAGTCCTGACTTCCTTGCTCCTCTTCTCCCTCCTTCTGCTCCTCAACTGGACCTTGAAAGCTCAGTCCGTTGCTCTGATGAGGGACTTTGTCTCTATCTCCATCCATCATCGGACGAAGATTTTTGGTGATATTCAAGATAATCATCAGTGTGATAATGGGGCAAGGCCAGTTCAGGCACCCTTTCCTCTGCTGTCTGAGGACCTAGCTGGGGACATCCCCGTGGACACCTGGGATCCCCTCTAGAGCCAAGTCTCTTGCCAACCCTAACATGGCTCCCTTAATGTAGATATCTTCTTCCCTGCTCCTATATCCGCCCTTCCCCCATCTCCACCCTCCCACTCCCCCAAGCTCTCTCCAGTCTTTCTCTTCTCCCTTCTCTCTCCCTCTCTCACCTTCCCCCAACACCACCCCCACTACTACCCCCACCCCCATGCTCTTTAAGAAATGGTGCTGGCATACATGGATGTTGACATGTAGTAGAATGTAAATAGATCCATATCTTTTCACAAATTTAGAGCATATGGTTCAAAAAGCCAATAAGAGGCTAGAGCAAACGGGCTAAGCAGTGTTTTAATTAATACAATTTCTGTGTGGTTATTTTGGGGCTAAGCTAGCCCGGGGCAGCTGGGGCAAACAAGCGGGCTCTTCACGCAATAGATAGACCCAAAGGACGGAAAATAAATACCAAACAGCCCCGACTTTATTTCTCAGCCAGTATATTACTAAATGCAATCAAAAGGCAGAACAACGAGTAGTACAGACAGCTAACCACCTCCCTGCACTGTCCTTGGGGGGAAGCTCAAGCAGGTGCATTATTTTATTCAGCTAAGCAGCTTCTAACCTCTAACAAGCAGTGCCTTGAGCTGGCACACAATAGTCCAATTCTTTTTTAAGAAATTTATTTATTTATTAAAAATTTCGACCTCCTCCCTGCCTCCCATTTCCCTCCCCCTCCCTCTCTAATCCTAAGAGCAGTCAGGGTTCCCTGCCCCGTGGGAAGTTCAAGGTCCTCCCCACTCCATCCAGGTCTATAAAGGTGAGCATCCAAACAAACCAAAATACGAAGCAGGAAACCTTGAACTCAAATGACTTCTTTGAGTCAGAAATGTTTTCAATGGAAACTGAGTCACATGTGAGATCCCACAGGGATGTAATGTGTAAGAGAAGAATAAAAGTTTAAAAAAATTAAATGAAAACTTCCTTTTTTCCATGCCCTTTATATAGGCTGTCATAAGACAGTGTGTTTCAGACTTAAGGTTGGTCTTCCCACTTAAGATATTCAATAAATAAAATTCCTTCACAGATGTACCCAGAAATGTGAATTTTAGTTAACGCAAGCTATAATCAAATTGGCAATCAATAGCTGTCGCAATTTCACACATTCTCAACTTGACATAGAATAATATCTCCTAATATCATGCTTAGTTTCCAAATGAAAACAATTACTATGTCATAATTGTACCTAACATGATACAGAAATCCCACATACAGTGTCAAATACATTTTGTATTTAGCCAGCTCCTAATTATGTTAAAATGATAAAACTATCCCGCATACAACTGGAAACATACTGTCTATTTCAGAATAGGTGGAAATATTCTTTAAGGGCCATTATTTTAGTATCTTTAAACTTATATACGATGATCAGTGATATTATCTCAAATGATATTACATTAATTGAAAAATAAATCTGAGAAAGAAAACATACATATCTGAGAAAACACATTCTCAGCCAAAAATACAGAATTATAATTCTGTCAATTATAATTTTTGTTTCCTCAACTGAACACATGTCTTTGTCTAGAATTTACACCACCTTCCTCTACTACCCATTCTGTATTTCCTTGTCCTCAGCAAGTACCTTGGTAGTCCATCACTATTTTTCTTCATGCCTGAAGTGTCTGTGCACTTTGTAACCCTGCCTGGATTAGGTTGTAATTTCCCTCTGACTTTAATCACAGGACATCGTAGCACCAAGAGACATTCTAAAGGATCTGGACTCAATACATAATCTTTCTTACCTCCATTGTGGAGAAGAAATCCAATTCTCCCTTGTAATCTATAACAATCATCTCTCCTAACACTGTTACTCCTAACACTGTTACTCCTTTAAGTGTATCAGAAGCCCAAAATGGGCAAGCGAAGTCTTAGCTTTCAGCTCGGTGGAATGTTTGCTGTGACTCCTGGCAGGAGCACTCCTTCTGAATCAAAACTTATAAGTCAGCAGAGCTTAAGGTCATAGAACAGGAAGAGAAATTTTCTTAGTGGGTCACTTGGTGTGGTAGTAAATGGAGCCATTCCCTTTTTCATTTCTTGATTCCTGGACCTGTGTATCCTTACTGTGGGGAAAACATTTATTGGACACTACTATTTCAAAGCATTTGTCAACTTCAGGAAAATCTGCCCCCAACTCTACAGGTTGCAGCCACCTCCTTGGTGTTGTAAGTATGTCTTTCATTGTTCTATCAGGGCAGTTGCTTCACAGTGGTGGCAGAAATTGTAAGAGCAGTGGATTCCATGATCTTGGGCTCACCGTTGTGTTTCTTTGGGTGTGAAATGAGTTCCTTAGTCAGAAGCAATCCTGAGTGGGATGCCATAATAGTGTCAAGGGCATTCTGGGAGTCCAAGCATGATAATTAGGACAGAAACATTTCATTCAGGAAAGGAAAATCCATAACCAGACTAAGTATCTACTCCAGAAAGGACAAAGTGTTGTCCTTTCCACGAAGAAGTTGTTCATTGAAGTCAATATAATGCCAGAAGGGTTGTTACTCCCTAGGAAAAGATGTTATAATGGGGACCCATTGCTAGTCTCTGTGGTTGGAAGATCAGGCACTCAGTCAGATCAGTCTTAGTAACTTAAACCCCATGTTGTAGAGCCAATGCATCACTTTCATCTCTAACACCATGGCCAATTGTTCATGGGTCCATTAAGTATTGCCAAGAATGCCTGATGAAAGAAGCTGCCACAAACTGGGTCATTTAATTGACTTTATTATTGAGCTCATTTTCTGCTGGTAATCTTTGATAAGCATTTACATGGGACATATTCTTCCATTTGGATAGATCTATTCATATACTTCTGCAAATAGCTTTCTCACTAATTTTCCAATCATGTATTTTCCAATTGTCTTTCCATTTAGATAAACCATTGGCTACTGTCTGTGAATCAGTGAACAATCACACACCTAACCATTTTTGTTTCTCAACCAAATGTTTGACCATGTGTACTGTGTAAAGTGCTGTTCAGTGTGCAGATTACTCTTCATGATATCCTTTTTCTTAATCGAAAAATCTCTTCATACATCACACCTTGTATCCCTAAACACTTAGGGAGAAGGTCCTTGAATTTTTCTTAGACTTCTGTTCACAGTCTTGTATCAGCAAATCCAAAGTGGTTTCTACTTCCAAATCACATGGTTAAATCAACATATTGTTATCAATAAACTGGACAAGTGTGATATTTTGTGGAAGAGACAGATGACCAAGATTCCTTCTAACTAATTTATAACATACCACTAAAGAGTTACTATGTCCTTGAGGTAAAAATGTAAAGTTTATACTGATGTGCATATAAAATAAAAAAAGATACCTTCTGGTGGTCATTAAGGATAGATACCTAAAAAAAGGCATTTTCCAGCTCAATAGCTGTGTACAAGTATGGCAATTTGAAGAGAATGGCCCCCACAGATATATATTTAAATGCATGATTCAGTTTATAGACTGTTGAAAAGTATTAGGAGGTGTGGCCTTGCTGAAGATGTATCCCTGAGAGTAGGCTTTGATTTTTCAAAATCTCACACAAATTTCAGTGTGTCTATGTCTACTTCCTTAAGACCAGTATGTAAAGCTCTCAGCTACTGCTCCAACCCCACACATGTCTGCTTTCTACCATGATTATAATGGACTAACCCTTGGAAACTCTGAGCAAATCCCCTGTTACTTTCTTTTTCAAGAGTTACTTTGGTCATTGTTTCTCTTCTCATCAATTCAACATGACTAAGATACCATATAATGGAAGATGTATTAACCTGCTTCTTAAGTATACCATATCTGGTATGGCAATTGTAAATGAAGTTACTATTAGATTAAGTTTTGATACTCAACTCTCATTCTCCACAGATCTATCTGATTCCTGCACTAGCCAAATAGGAGAGTTAAACTTAGATATATGTGTAAACAGCCATGAACATCTACATACATAAAGAGTACACACACACACACACGCACGCACGCAAAAATACTATTATAGCCAAAAAGTTTATAGTCTCAAATATTGTAAGCTATCCATGAGTAAGGAAATGAACAATGCACTGAAGGGCAATGGTATTAATATTTATATATCATAATAATTGCTAATAACATAGATTATATCAGCCTGAAACAATGTAAGTAATAAAATCAGAAAAGTAAATGATAATTTGTTTAAAGATATATCGTGAATACAATAATAAAGTTTTAAGACCTTTAAAAATAGAGATCATAAATATCAAAATTATCAATATAGAAGTACTTGAAAAAAGACAGTGAAATCTATTCTATAGAATGACTATAGCCGCCTCTCTTCCCTCCTCCCCTCTGGGGCCACAAGATCTCCCCAGAGCTGATCCCTTGCACACTGGGCCTGGGCTGTGGGATCAGGCCGGCAGGGGCAGTTCCTTTGCTTTGAGAGCCTGCCTGAGGACAGGCAAGCTCTGTCTCAGCTCAGCCACACTCCTGACCAGCAAGAGAGAGTGATCTTCTAGCAGACATCCATTGGAGGAGGGGTGAGTTTGCTACTGGCCCGAGGGCTTTGGCTAGGAGGAATTCAGACTTTGCCCGCCCCCCCTCGACTTTCTGGTCACCAGGCAGAGGCGGGTCCTCCCTACTGAGCTCTCCTGAATCCCATCCCAGCCTTTATCCAGGCACACCTTCCTCTCTTCTCCCCTTCCCTCTGGGGCCACAAGATCTCCCCCAAACAACTCCCTTGTGCGCTGGGCCTGGGCTGTGAGTGCAACCCAGCAGGAGGGAGTGCCTGTGTTTCAATAGACTGCCTGGGGAAAGGTAGGCCTTCTGTCAGTGAAGTCCCTGCCCAACAAGGGAACCTGACCTGGTACCAGAAGATCCAATAGAGAGCATTTGAAGGAAGAGATAGGCAGACGCCAAGGCATGAACTCCTCCAACAATCTAAAAATCAACATGAAAACACCAGATCCCAATGACCCTACAATAGAAGGTCTTGAACCTCTTAATTCAGAAGAAGCAGAAAAAAATGCCATTATGAAAGCAATAGAGTCCCTTAAACAGGATATGAATAACTCCCTTAAAGAACTGGATGAGAAGTACAACAAAAAGATTGAAGAAATGAGTAAAGAAATGGATGAGAAATATAACAAAAAGTTTGAAGAAATGAGCAAATCCATGAATGATACACTGGGAAACCAAGAAAAAACAATCAAACAGGTAATGGAAACAGTTCAAGAATTGAAAACTGAAATGGAGGCAATGAAGAAAACACAAAACGAGAACCGGCTGGATATGAAAAATCTAGGTAAACGAACAGAGATAACAGAATCAAGCATAACCAATAGGATACAAGAGATGGAAGAACGAATCTCAGAGTCTGAAGATACCATAGAGAAAATAAATGCTCTGATCAAAGAAAACAGCAAATCCAATAAATTCTCATCACAAAACATTCAAGAAATCTGGGACACAATAAAAAAACCAAATCTAAGAATAATAGGGATTGAAGAAGGAGAAGAACTGCAGATCAAAGGACCAGAAAATATATTCAACAAAATTATAGAAGAAAACTTTCCCAACCTAAAGAATGATATTCCTATGAAGGTTCAAGAAGCATACAGAACACCGAATAGACTTGATCAAAAGAAAACATCCCCTCGCCATATAATAATCAAAACACAAAACATACAGATTAAAGAAAGGATATTAAGAGCTGTAAAGGAAAAAGGGCAAGTAACTTATAAAGGTAAACCTATCAGACTTACACCGGACTTCTCTATGGAAACCATGAAAGCCAGAAGGTCCTGGATAGAGGTACTGCAGAAACTAAGAGAGCATGGATGCAAACCCAGACTACTATACCCAGCCAAGCTATTTGTTCACTATCAATGGAGAAAACAAAATATTCCAGGATAAGAACAAATTTAAACAATTCGTAGCCACAAACCCAGCCTTACTGAAATTAATAGAAGGAAAATCGCAACCCAAGAAATTCAACATTGCCAACACTGCCTACAATAACTCAGACATCTAGCGACCCTTCATGAGCTTAACTCAAAAAAGGGACACATACAAACTCTATTAAACAAATAAACAAAAAATAATAATAACCGGAGTCAACAACCACTGGTCATTAATATCACGTAATATTAATGGACTCAATTCACCTATAAAAAGGCACAGACTAAGAGACTGGATACGAAAACAGGATCCAACATTCTGCTGTTTACAAGAAACACACCTCAACCACAAAGACAGACATCTACTCAGAGGAAAGGGCTGGGAAAAGGTTTTTCAAGCAAACGAACCTAAGAAACAAGCATGTGTGGCCATTCTAATTTCCAACAAAATTGACTTCAAACTAAAATCAATCAGAAGAGATGGAGATGGACATTTTATACTCCTAACAGGAACAATTAATCAGGAGGAAGTCTCAATCCTGAATACCTATGCCCCTAATATAAAGCCTCCTACTTAAGTAAAAGAAACACTTCTAGAACTCAAGGCAGTCATCAAACCACACACACTAATAGTAGGAGACTTCAACACTCCTCTCTCACCAATGGACAGGTCAATCAGACAGAAACCTAATAGAGAAATAAGAGAATTATTGGAGGTATTGAATCAAATGGACTTAACAGACATCTATAGAACACTCCACCCAAATAGGAAAGAATATACCTTCTTCTCTGCAGCTCATGGAACCTTCTCGAAAATTGACCACATACTGGATAACAAAGCAAACTTCCACAGATACAAAAAAAATATTAGTAACCACCTGTGTCTTGTCAGACCACCATGGATTAAAGTTAGAATTCAACAACAGTGCTACCCCCAGGAAGCCAACAAATTCATGGAAGTTGAACAGTCAACTACTGAATCACCCCTGGGTCAAGAAAGAAATAAAGAAAGAAATTAAAGTCTTCCTTGAATTTAATGAAAATAAAGACACAACATACTCAAACCTATGGGACACTATGAAAGCAGTGTTAAGAGGAAAGTTCATAGCACTAAGTGCCCAATTGATGAAAACGGAGAAAGCACACATTGGAGACTTACCAGCACACTTGAAAGCTCTAGAAAAAAAAGAAGCTGATTCACCCAGGAGGAGTAGAAGACTGGAAATAATCAAACTGAGGGCTGAAATCAACAAAATAGAAACACAGAAAACAATCCAAAGAATCAATGAATCAAAAAGCTGGTTCTTGGAGAAAATCGACAAGATTGACAAACCCCTATCCAAACTAATCAAACGGCAGAGAGAGAACATGCAAATTAATAAGATCAGAAATGAAAAGGGGGACATAACCACAGACACAGAGGAAATTCAGAGAATCATTAGATCTTACTACGAAAATTTATATGCCACAAAGTTGGAAAATGTACAAGAAATGGGCATATTTTAGATAAGTACCATATACTAAAGTTGAACCAAAACTAGGTGAACAATCTAAACAGACCTGTTAGTCGCGAAGAATTAGAAGCTGTTATCAAAAATCTCCCTACCAAAAAAGCCCAGGACCAGATGGTTTCAATGCAGAATACTACCAGAACTTCCAGGAAGAGCTAATACCTATACTCCTTAATGTATTTCACAATATAGAAACAGAAGAATCATTGCCAAACTCTTTTTATGAGGCTACAGTTACCCTGATAACAAAACCACACAAAGACACGACCAAGAAAGAGAATTACAGACCAATAGCACTCATGAACATTGATGCAAAAATACTCAATAAAATACTGGCAAGTCGAATCCAAGAATACATTAGAAAAATTATCCATTATGATCAAGTGGGCTTCATCCCAGAGATGCAGGGCTGGTTCAACACATGCAAATCTATCAATGTAATCCATCATATAAATAAACTGAAAGAAAGAAACCATATGATCATTTCATTGGATGCTGAAAAAGCATTTGACAAAATTCAACACCCATTTATGACAAAGGTGTTGGAGAGACTGGGGATACAAGGATCATACCTAAATATAATAAAAGCAATATACAGCAAGCCATCAGCTAACATCAAATTGAATGGAGAGAAACTCAAAGCCTTTCCACTAAAATCAGGAACACGACAAGGTTGTCCACTCTCACCATACTTCTTCAATATAGTGCTTGAAGTTCTAGCAATAGCAATAAGACAACATAAGGGGATCAAGGGGATTCGAATTGGAAAGGATGAAGTGAAACTTTCGTTATTTGCAGACGATATGATAGTGTACATCAGCGACCCCAAAAACTCTACCAAAGAACTCCTACAGTTGATAAACACCTTTAGTAATGTGGCAGGATACAAGATCAACTCCAAAAAATCGGTAGCCCTCCTATACACAAAGGATAAAGAAGCAGAGAGGGAAATCAGAGAAACATCACCTTTCATGATAGCCACAAATAGCATAAAGTATCTTGGGGTAACTCTAACCAAGGAAGTGAAAGACCTATTTGATAAGAACTTTAAGTCCTTGAAGAAAGAAATTGAGGAGGATACCAGAAAATGGAAAGACCTCCCCTGCTCTTGGATTGGGAGAATCAACATAGTAAAAATGGCAATTCTACCAAAAGCCATCTATAGATTCAGTGCAATCCCCATCAAAATCCCATCAAACTTCTTCACAGACCTGGAGAGAACAATAATCAATTTTATATGGCAAAACAAAAAACCCAGGATACCCAAAACAATCTTATACAATAAAGGAACTTCTGGAGGCATTACCATCCCTGACTTCAAACTCTATTATAGAGCAACAGTATTGAAAACAGCTTGGTATTGGCATAACAACAGAGAAGTCGACCTATGGAATCGAATAGAAGACCCGGGTATTAACCCACAAACATATAAACACCTGATTTTTGACAAGGGAGCTAAAGCTATGCAATGGAAGAAGGATAGCATCTTTAACAAATGGTGCTGGCATAACTGGATGTCAACCTGTAGAAGAATGAAAATAGATCCATATCTATCACCATGAACAAAACTTAGGTCCAAATGGATTAAAGACATCAACATTAATCCGTCTACTTTGAACCTGATAGAAGAGAAAGTAGGAAGTAGTCTACAAGACATAGGCACAGGAGACTACTTCATAAGCAGCACCCCAGGAGTGCAGACAATAAGAGAAACAATAAATAAATGGGACCTACTGAAACTGAGAAGCTTCTGTAAAGCAAAGGACACTGTCAGTAAGACAAAAAGGCTACCTTCTGACTGGGAGAAGATCTTCACAAACCCCTCAACAGACAAAGGTCTGATCTCCAAAATATACAAACAACTCAAGAAACTAGACACTAAAACTCTAATTACCCCAATTAAAAAATGGGGTACTGAACTGAACAGAGAATTCACAACAGATGAACTTCGAATGGCTAAAAAGCACTTAAGGTCATGCTCAACCTCCTTAGCGATCAGGGAAATGCAAATCAAAACAACTTTGAGATATCATCTTACACCTGTCAGAATAGCCAAACTCAAAAAAACCAATGATAGCCTATGCTGGAGAGGATGCAGAGTAAGGGGGACACTCATTCATTGTTGGTGGGAATGCAAACTTGTGCAACCACTGTGGAAATCAGTGTGGCGGTTCTCAGGAAATTGGGAGTCAACCTATCTCAGGATCCAGCAATTCCACTCTTGGGAATATACCCAAGAGATACCCTATCATACTACAAAAACATTTGTTCAACTATGTTCATAAAGGCACTACTTATAATAGCCAGAACCTGGAAACAACCTAGGTGCCCCTCAATAGAAGAATGGATGAAGAAGGTGTGGCAATATACACTCTAGGGTTCTACTCAACAGTAAAAAATGACATCTTGAATTTTGCATGCAAATGGATGGAAATAGAAAACACTTTACTGAGTGAGATAATCCAGACCCAAAAAGAGGAATATGGTATGTACTCATTCATAAGTGAAACCTAGCCATAAAAAAGGACATTGAGCCTATAGTTCGTAATCCTAGAGAAGCTAAAGAAGAAGGTGAACCCAAAGAAAAATATATAGTTGTTCTCCTAGACATTGGAAGTATTCAAAATCACCGGAAAAAAAGTTGGGAACAGGTGGTAGGAATGGATTGGTGTTAAGAGGAGATGGGGAGAGAGAAAGGAGAAGGAGAAGATTGGGGAGAGCTTGGGGGAATGGGATAATTGAGATGGAGGAAGGGTGGTTATGGGAGCAGGGAAGATGATATCTTAATTAAGGGAGCCATTTTAGGGTTGGCAAGAGTCTTGGCTCTAGAGTGGTTCCCAGGTGTCCAAGGGGATATCCCCAGCTAGGTCTGTGGGCAGCAGAATAGAAAGTGCCTAAACTGGCCTTCTTCCATAGCCACACTGATGAATATCTTGCATATCACCACAGAACCTTCATCTGGCAATGGATGGAGATAGAGACAGAGACCCACATTAGAGCACTGAACTGAGCCCCCAAGGTCCATATGAGGAACAGAAGGAGGGAGAACATGAACAAGGAAGTCAGTACTGAGAGGGGTGCGCCTACCCACTGAGACTGCGGGACTGTTCTAATGGGAACTCACCAAGGCCAGCTGGACTGGGTCTAAACGAGCATGTGATCAAATCAGACTCTCTGAATACGGTTGACAAGGAGGGCGGACTGAGAAGCCAATGATAATGGCACTGGGTTTTGATTCTACTGCATGTACTGGCTTTTTGGGAGCCAAGTGTGCTTGAATGCTCACCTTCCTAGACCTGGATGGAGGTGGGGGGGGGCTTGAACTTCCCATGGGGCAGGGAACCCTGACTTCTCTTAGTACTGGAGAGCAAGGGGGGAGGGGGATTGGGGGGAAGTGGGAGGGAAATGGGAGGATGGGTGGAGGTGGAAATTTTAAATAAATAAATTAATTCATTAAAGACTTTAAAGGAATAGAGTACAGACAGTCATTGATTAAAAGAAGTAAACAAAGATTGCATGTACTGGTTTTTTGGGATCCTAGTCTGTTTGGATGCTCACCTTCCTAGATCTGGAGGGAGCAGGGAGGAACTTGAACTTCCCACAGGGCAAGAAACCCCGACTTCTCTTAGGGCTGGAGAGGGAGGAGGTGAGAGAGTGGGGGGAATGGGAGGGTATGGGGAGGAGGGGAGAAAGTAGAAATTTTTATAAATAAATAAATAAGAAAATTAAAAAAAAGAAGTAAACAAAGAATAAGCAATGTAAAGATGCAAAATCACAGAGAGTCTGAATTATGTATATTATTGACTTTTCTTTGAAATTTTGACTGTGAAGTAGCTAAGTACAGAGAAACATTTCATCATATAGGCTACTAAGCTAAATCAGTGTGTATATTATAAAAGTATCCTGACTTCAAAACGTGGCTCTAAGGATATGTTGCTTTGGAAAAGAAGTTCTTCTCTTGTTTCCACAGAGGATGAGAACCTATAGATTACTTCAGAGTGGTGTGGTTTGATAAAATAAAACTCCCTAAAAGGTTGCCTTAAATATCTCTCAAAAATTTACTTCACCACAACTGATGACTGAGATGAACTTAGCACATAGAATACACCATAAAAGACCTGATTAACAGCACCCACAATCAGCAGGGAGCAGTATGAACAAAACTGTATTTCAAATATTCTCTATAAATGTTTGTTTTCATTTAAAGGGGGATATAATATATCTATGAATAATTTGCATTGGAATGGATCTCGGTTTATTGATTCAAACTTAAGGTCAACTATGTTCTATGTATATGTATTTCTGATCTTGATTAAGGTATTGTTTTTGTATACTTCATTTAAAAATGTAATGTATAATTAAGAAATATAAGTTAATAAATAATCATCCATAATAGTCAAGCTTGTAGTCATGATAGACTTTTCTAGATTTATAAAGCTATATTTTAATTAGATAGGCATTCTTCAAATCTTTCAGAGACCTTCAGAATATGGCATTTAAAATGGTTTAATAACTTAGGACTTTTCATGTCAATGAGACACATCTGCTCCTGGTAGCACAAGCTACTTCAAGAGGAAGACAGGCATTGAAGAGGCTCCTTACAGAGTTGGTTGACCATTTGGGCAAGAAACTGCTCTTGCCTGGACTGCTTCATGGTGTGATATAAAAACTTGGCATGGAGAATCCACAGAGAAATGGCTCACGAACTTGCCTAAAGGTGAGATGATTCACAGGGTTCCTGATACATAAAGAGTCTGCCAGACACTTTGCAGTACACAGAAGTAGCTGACAAACTGCCAATACAGGCTGAACTGTCTTTAAAATTTCCTGTTTCGTGGAAAAGTCTGCTGGATACTATGGGCCAGTAGGTTGAAGACGGATGCCCGAACTGTATAGAAGAACTTTGGGTGACTGTCTAGGCAGTGAGATGTCTCTGTCAGTTCTAGACTTTTGGAAGTTGCTTACAATGCACTTTCTGTTTACTTAAGCAATATTATATCCTTCTGGAGTCTTTGATGAAGTAGAATAATTTATGTTATAGTTTTACTTAGTTATGATAAAAGGTAAAACAGATATAAATATTATAACTGTAATTCCTGCTTGATACCTGTTTTGTTATATGTAATATTACTATGTTAAAATTAAAATCTTTCTTTTTATTTAAACAGAAAAGGGGAGGTTATGTAAGATTTCTCTCTGTATGCTATGATTACTATTAATAAATAAATAAACTGCCTTGACCTATTGACAGGGCAGGACAGGGTGGGGAAAACTGGACTGAATGCTGGGAGAAGGAAAGCAGAGAGGGAGACATCATATAGCAACCAGCAGAGATAGACATGCTGAAATTTGCTGGTAAGCCACAACTTTGTAGTGATATACAAATTAGTAGGAATGGGTTAAATTAATATGTAAGAGTTAGCCAATGGAACTGAATAGAAGACCCAATTAACCCACACACTTTTGAACACCTGATTTTTGAGAAAAAAAATATCAAATGGAAAAACCAAAGCATATTTAACAAATGGTGCTGACATAACTGGATATCAACATGTAGAAGAATGAAAATAAACCCATATCTATCACTGTGCACAAAACTCAAGTCCAAATGGATCAAAGACCTCAACATAAAGCCAGTCACACTAAACCTTATAGAGGAGAAAGGGAGAAGTACATTTGAATGCATTGGCACAGAAGACCATTTCCTAGATATAACCCCAGCAGGACAAAGACTGAGAGAAACAATTAATAAATGGGACCTCTAGAAACTAAAAAGCTTCTGTAAAGCAAAAAATATGGTCAACAAAATAAAATGACAGCCTACAGAATGGGAAAAGATCTTCACTAACCCCACATCACACAGAGGCCTAATTTCCAAAATATGAAAAGAACTCAAGAAACTGGTCATCAAAATAACAAATAATTCAATATAAAAATGGAGTACAGTCCTAAACAGAGAACTCTCAACAGGGGAATGAAAAATGGCCAAAAGACACTTAAGGAAATATTCAATATCCTTAGTCATCATAGAAATAGAAATAAAAACAACCCTGAGATTCCATATTACACCTGAAGAATGGCCAATATCAAAACACTGATGAAAACTTATGCTGTGGGGGAAAGAAAACACTTCTGCATTGCTGGTGATAATGCAAGTTGGTACAGCCCCTTTGAATATCTGTGTGGCGATTTCCAGAAAATTAGGAAACAACCTTCCTCAAAACCCAGTAATACCACTTTTGGGTATATATTCAAAGGATGCTCAATCATGCCACAAGGACATGTGCTCAACTCTGTTCATAACAGCATTATTTGTCATAGCCACAACTTGGAAACAATCTAAATGCTCCTCGACTGAAGAATGGATATGAAAAATGTGGTACATTTATACAATGAATTACTACACAGGAAAAAAAAAACAACATCTTGACTTTTTCAGGCAAATTGATGGAGCTAGAAAACATTATTATGAGTGACGTATCCCAGGCATAGAAAGATAATTATCACATGTACTCACTCATAGGTGGTTTTTAAACTTAAAGAAAAAAAACTAGCCTACAAATCACAATCACAGAGAACTTAGACAACAATGAGAACAGTAAAAGAGACTTACACAGGAAGTAAAAAAAAAAAAAGATCTCCTGAGTAAATTGGAAGCATGGGGTTGGGGGAGTGTTGAAGTGAGGAGGGGAGAGGCAAGCAGTGGTACGGAGAAAAATGTGGAGCTTAATAAAAATCAATAAGAAAAAAAAAACAAATTCTTTAACTATTTTTTCATTAATTGTTCTGTTGTTATCCTTTTTTGTACTTCTCCTGTTAATTTTAGTTATTTAATTCTTTTTTTTAGTTAAGCCAAAGTCTGTTAATATAGTTTAGCTTCTCAAAGATCCAGTGCTAAGATACTGGGTTTTTTTATACTGTTTTCTTTGTTTGTATTATTTCATGCTGTTCAATGGATTTAACCTTATTTTTTTAAATACTTGTATTAATAATGAAGTCATTTATTCATGATTATATTTCCTAAATTTTATATATTTATATAAATTTTATAAATATATAAAATTTATATTTTATATATTTCCTAAATTTTATATATTTTAAAATAAAATATATTTACAGTGTTTTCCCTTCTTTTTCCTTTTTGAGTCCCTCAAAAATTCTCTCCCTCCAATTACTTTGATGTCCCTCACTCTCAAATATATATGTGAGTGAGTGTGTGTATGCATATATATATATATGTATATATATATCATGCTAAGTCTATTTTTTTTGTTTTCATATATATGGCTTCATGGCTGTCCATTTTTTACTGGAATACTAATTATGGAGCTTATCCTTGAGGAAGGATAATTCTGCCTCCCTCAGCAGTTTCAACCTGTAATCCTTTGTTCAGTGCGGTGAAACCATGAGAGTCTTCCTTTTCTGTGGTAGTATGTCCACCCACACTGACTTTCTTGTTTATGCAGGCGTTTCAAGAAAAGGCTGTTTCCCAGCAGACTTCCTGCTGTCCTGGGTCGTAAAAATTTCTGTTCCCTCTTCCAAGCATGTCCCAGATCATGGACAGAAGAACTGTGATCTATGCGGCTTGACTCCTCATGATACATTATTTTTTGAATTTGTGTTCAGTTGTCATTTTTAATAACAGTTTCTGTTTATAATAAAGAGATGCTTCTTTGTTTGGAAGGGGTGTAGCTCAAATGAAAACAAAGAAATAAAAATAAAGCTGGAAAGAAGGCTCAGTGGGTAAAGCCTCAGAATCTCAGTTGGAACACGAGGACCCATAGAGTAAAAGGAGAGACCTGATACCTGCCAACTTCCACATAAACACAGGCATAAGTAAATGAATGAAAAAATATTATGATGTATTTCCTATAGTTTCAGGGCCAGCAGTCAAACTAAGGTTGGAAATCCTTGCTGAAGACAGTTAGAGATTTAGATTTCAATAGCCACAAACCAGGAAATAATAACTTTAAATTTCTGTGCTTTCTTTTTTTTTAAAAAGAATAGCAATTTAAATATACACAGGAAAATTGTGTCCTCATTATTAAAGTTAAACCATGCTTAACCAATTTTATGTTATACAAACCTGTTAAACCATTCAAATATTCTGCTACTCTAATGAAAACAAATATAATGTTATATAAAACTCAGTTACTTAGATAATAGGTTAGCTATAATATAGAACTTTAAAATTAGTTTATCTTTCTGTATTTCATTTGTTAATATGGTTTTGTGTGTACACATGTGTATGCATGGACAAGTGTGTGTGTACACTCATGTAGGTTTGAATGTGCATGCTGCTGTGTGCAGGAGCATAGGTGACCCATGAATTTCCTGTTGAGTGTCTTTTTCCATAACTTTCATTTTATTTACTAAGAAAAGTTCTCTTGCTGAGCTCAGAGTTATCCGGTTCTGTCTAGTTTAGTTAGATACTTTGAAATGGGGGTGAAAGTTTAATATATGGTCTCTGTCTCTGAGGTACTGGGATTACAGCAGCGCAGTTTACATATCTGCTCGGGATTTCTGTGGATTTCTGGGGCTATGGACTCTCATTCTGAAGCTTGCAGGAGCAGTGTTCCTTCCATGGAGACACCCTCACAGCCCTCATACATTCTTTCCAATGTTTACATTTTGAAAATTACAAGAGGTTGTCTCTTAAGTGTTAACATGAAACCCAGGTGCGAATCAATATAAAATTTTGCTTAAACTTTAAACTTACTCAGAAGGGGAACCTTCTCTAGCCTCTACCCAATCATTATTAACTTTTTGCTTTTTGTAGCCCACTTTGTATGTAATAAAATTCATTGTCATATACCCATTGAGAAATGTGTCTGGGATTTACAAGGTGATTTATATTTTATTTCACAGAATTTTTAGCCTTCTGAATGAGACTGTTCAATCTAAATTATCATTGGTTTTTTTCAGAGATATGTTTGTTCTATTTAGAAACCTATGCTTTAATGTTGACTGCCTGTATGTGTCCAAAACCTCATCTATTTAGTACAGATTTTTCAATTTTGGAGTATATGTATTTAATATCTGCCCTAATGAGTTTTTGATTTTTATGTATTTGAATGTATTCTATTTCAGTTAATGGATGATATACTTAATAAGTAGAATTATTTCAAATATATTTTACAGATTCAGAGAAATAATTCTAAACAATTTCTACCACTAAAGTAAAAAACCAAAATTACAAATATATCAAGGAAGTAAAATGTTCAATACTGAGGCTTCATGAGTCTAAAACATAAAATATTGTCAATTGGACCATGTTCATATCTCCTTAGGAAAAGTGTCACAGTGTCTTTGCTTTCCCTCACTGCCTTCTGCCTGTGTTCATCAAAATCACAGATCACATATGAACCCATTTTATTCTTGTACTTGGTTCTGTTTTTCTTCCAGTAAATGTCTTTAAAGTCACAATTATCATCACAAAATATAGGGAAAATATCTACACTATGTTTACACCGTATTTTCATCCCGTGCCTAGGAGAATGAGGCACTAGCACATAGCCAGCCTAGACTACACAGTGAGTTCCATACTAAACTAAGATACGAAATAAAATTCCCCACCCCCCAAAATAATCTTCCAAAATCTTCGTTCATTATGAATATAAAACACATGAGATATGAGAAAAGCATTCTGAACACTTGTGGACCTGGGAATGAAGGTCAATGATATAGTGCTTGATTACTATGTGCTAAGTACTTTACATAATCTCCAAAAAAGAAATAAAAGAAATTATGGTCATAGTATAAATCATTTAATCAAAAATATTATGTAAGCTGGAAGGAAAGATAGTTCAAAGATCATAGCACCCTCTGCTGTTTCTATAGACTGAAGTTCCGTTCTGAACACCCACACGCCTTAAATTGTTCAAAATTGCAAGTCTACCTCCAGGTTGTTTAGTGAACACTTCTGGCCTCTGAAAACAAACAGACAGACAGACAGACACACACACACACACACACACACACACACACACACACACACACCACAATAACCAAATGAATCTTAAAGCAAAAACAAAACTAGTAGAAGTAGAGTCTTGTTATTAAAGAGTATATTTTTATTTTGTAGAAATGGTTCAGTGGTGAAAAGCACTTGTTGATCTCTCAAAGGACAGGAGTTTGGTTCTTTCAAGTGTCTGTAACTGTTGCTCCAAAGGATCAGATATCTTCCTCTTACCTCTGTGGGCACTACACTTCCCTGAACAGAGATACACAAATATAAACGTATTTAAAAATGAAGACCTAAATTAAGAGCAGTTTGAGTATTTAGACGAGGGACAGAATTAACCTTCCAAATACATAAAAATTCCTTTTAAATTATGGAAATTATAGTGAGTTCAAGAACAGTGTTATAACATTTTACCCAAAAAAGAAAATAAATGTTTTATAATATGTAAAATAAATTGCAACCAAGTAATAGAGGGAAATATTTATTTATTTATTTATTTATTTATTTATTTATTTATTTATTAAAAATTTCCACCTCCCTGCCTCCCTTTCCCTTCCCTTCCCCATCTTCCCCTCCCTCTCTAGTCCTAAAAACAGTCAGGGTTCTCCTGACTGCCCTTAGGGGCAAAGAGGGAGGAGGAGAGGGAGAGGGGGGAGTGGGAGGGTGTTGGGAAGAGGGGCGTAAATGGAAACTTTTATAATTTAATAAAATTACTTTCAAAAACAAACAGTCAGGGTTCTAGAGGGAATTTGATTAATATTTGAATATAATACATGCATAAGATTCCTAAGGAAAATGTGTATGCTCTTATGATGATTGGTAGCAGCTAATTTAGCTAATCAGGAGATAGTTGGGCCAACCATTTAGTCCATTTTGCACATACCTATAGGGAAAAAACTCCAAATACAAGACTATCTTTTATTTCATCCCAATATGTATGAGAGAATATTAAAATGAATTTAAACACAATACCAGAAAAATTAGATGCAAAATTTATACCAACATATGATTTTTACTTTAATGTCACTGTATATTACTTATAGTTAAAAGCAAATGAGCCACTGTTAAACTCAATACAATTACAGACACGGAAGTATAAGAGAAAACACAATCTTGGGTTAAATGTGTTTATTAATTAGCAAGAGAAATGTCTGAAAAAGCATTTCTGTTATCTCAGCATCTATTATTTACTTGACTCCCACAGAAACTGAGCATAACTAGGATTTAGAGTTTCATTAATTGTGTTCTATTACAACATTATGAGTCAAAACCAAAACAATCATGTTTATATCATAAAACTCATTACAGATTTATAAGAGTTATGTGTTAGTTACTTTCATTATTGCTGTGACTAAATAACTAATAAGAAGTAATTTTAAGGAGGAAAGTTATTTGGGGTTTGTTGCTTTAAGGCATAGTCCGACATGGTGGAGTATTTGTGGCAATAGAGGTCGCTTACATCTGTGCATAAGCAGGGAAAGGAATATCACAGTGATCAGAGAGCATCCTTCTTTCAGTTTTTCATTTAGTTGGAGACACAAGCCCCCAGGAATATCCTTCAGGGTGTATCTCTCCTTCAATGTTAAAACCTTCTCAATATGCCCTAAAAGGCAAATTCAGGGTTGTATCTTAATGATCCGAAATGCAGTCAGGTTGACAATAAAGTGGGTTCAGGTTGACAATAAAGTGGGTTCATGAAGGTAATAGAATTTGTTACACCATGGGCAAATAGCACTTTTCAATGAATCAATCTTAAGATACTCATAATCAATGCCAAATATAGCAACACAATGTCTTTTCCCTTGATTACCATGCCTCATACATATTTGTATATCCTATACTTTTGCATTATAATAAAACATATAATTACATTTGAGATCAACTTCTACAGGTAGACTTTTTCCTTTTTCTCATGCATCATATAAGAAGTAACCAATTCTCATATTAAAAAAGCAAATGTTAGTCGGGACAAGTTCTTACATGCTTGCAGGTATCACATTTAGTCTACTAGAGAAATGATACCTGGATTAATCTCTAAAAAGATTATTGCTAAGCAGGAGATGGTCTATGCTTCTGTGTCTCTAGCTTCATCCTGAGATACAGCAGCTGCATAGTTTCACTTCTCAAGAAACTAAAGGAAAACTCAGTCCAAATATGTGTTCAGTGTATGGGGATGATGGACCTTAGTCTTTGTTCCAGAATATTCTTTAAGTCAGGCATGCTTTAAAAAAAGGTAACAATAGTCATAGTTTCAATGTATTAGTTCTAAGAGATGGACAGTTTTCTTCAGGGGTGTAGGCTTTGTTGGATCGCCTGTGTTCCAGTGTATGAATCTACACATGCCTATTCTGGAAATTTCTAATACATTCAGTGGGTTTAAAAGAAGAGTGCATGAAGTTTAGGGGAGTGGGAAACAAAGCTATGGAGGACTTGACGCAGACTTAGTGGAGAGATATTAAACATGGCTATCAATTTCTCAAATAATTTTTAAAAATTTTCATATTATTGTTGAGTTTCAAATATCTCACAATCATCTTAAGCTTCTTTTCTTTATCAGCTAATAAAAATCTTATCAACAAAATAATGAAGAGTAAGACACTTTTAGACAATGGTGTGCAGCACTGTTATCTTCACGGATTGCCCATATCTACTTCTTTAATTTACAGACCTAGCTCCAAGATATGCAGACACACACACACACACACACACACACACACACACACACACACACACAGACACTGGCTAAAAATAGAAACTCTTCTTCACAGCCCCCTCTTGGTAACTTGAGCAGAAATAGAAATGCTGATTAGAGGATTAAAACTATATTTCAATGGCATCTGAAGCACTGTCTAAGTGGTTAAGAGCTATTGCTATTTTCTGAAAGTTGGTTTACTAGCACGATTGTTGAGCAATTCATGACAATCACAGTTTTACTCAAGACAATCTGAAGCCCTCTTCTGGCCTCAGTAGTTATTTTCACACATGAGGCATTCATAGATATATAGATATAGATAAAGATGGAGATCATATGTATGTTAAGAAAAATAAAATTATAATGGCCTAGAGAAATTGTTAAGTGGTTATACCAATCCCTGCTATACTAAAGGAACTAGGTTTAATTTTTACTTGGCAGGTTCCAAATATTTGTAGCTTTGGTTCCAGGTATCGTACACTCTTCTGGCCTATATGAACACTAGGCAATGTATGTGATACACTTATATACACATTTGCAAAACATTAAAACACATAGAATAAGATAGAATTATATTAAGATTAAATTCAGAGTCCAATTTAAAGAAATTAAAATCAAAGAAAGCCAGGTGAACAAAAGAAGTGCCACACTTTTTGACTCACCTGAAATCCTATCACTTTGACTCACTCGAGAAACGCATGTTCAAGATTCACCACAAGTCACAGAAGAGAATTTATCCTAACAATAACTTTCTTCAGTGCCTCCTTCATATCCCTGTTCCTCAAACTATAGATAAAGGGATTCATCATTGGAGGAACTATGGAATACATCACTGAAGCCACTGCGGTCTCCCTTGGTGAATCAATTACGTCTGAGGTAATGTATACTCCAAAACCTGTCCCATAGAACAAACAAACAACTGACAAATGAGACCCACAAGTGGAAAAGGCTTTGTATTTTCCTTCTGATGATGGCATTTTCAACACTGTAGATACAATGTGAATATAAGAGAAAATTATTCCAAACAGAGGAATGCCAGCAAAAACAGAAGCTGTAACAAATATCAGAATATTGTTAATGAGGCTACCAGAACAGGCCAGTTTGATGACTTGTGCGATTTCACAGAAGAAGTGGAAGATTTCCAGGTCAGTGCAAAAGGACAAGTGCAGTATCATCAGACTATGCAACAATCCATTCACAATGCTAATGAATAGAGAGATAAGAACCAGAATAATACAGAAGCAGGGGTTCATCAGTTCTGTGTATCTTAGAGGGTAGCAAATGGCTACATAGCGGTCATAGGCCATTAGTCCAAGCAGAAAACACTCAAACATGATGCAAACTGCAACAAAGAAGCCCTGGCTAAGGCAGCCTGCATAAGTGATCCTCTGATCCTGTGTTTGTATGTTCACCAGCATCTTTGGAACTGTGATGCTGACTAAATACATGTCATTAAAAGACAAATGACAGAGAAATAAGTACATGGGGGTATGAAGATGAGAGTCACAATAGATAGCCAACACTATAAGAATATTTCCAAAGATTGTGATCAGGTACATGACTAGGAAAAGGCCAAAGATGAGAGACTCCAGCTCTGTATCGTCTGTCAGTCCACGCAGAAAAAATTCAGAAAGCACAGATTTGTTTTCAATATCCGTGATATACATGAATCTTTAGGAGAAAGAATGGTAAGAAGTTACTGAAACACATGAACTACTAGCAACATTATAAAATGAGATTTGTTAGAAATCCACCTTATATGCACCTTGGTCTTTCAAATTTAGCCATCAGGAATGTCATGTGAGGAAATCAGTTTGAATTCAACACCAGCCAGTTTATCCCACCTAGTTATGGTTATCTAGTAATTAATCTATGTAAAAAAGTATCCTGCCCAGCATCATCACAAGAAGGCATACACATGCCTGAATGCATATTAAGAGGTGCTGTATTTGAGAATGGGACTTATTTTTCCTGCTCTAAATGAAATTGCAGCTAACATTACAATAGAATGTGAACAAAAGAATAACACAGATTGTGTTTCAGTAGAAAGATTCAGAATAATAAATGATGAACTATGTTGATAATAAGAGTCCAATTGTGTAGAATGTTTCTAATCATATTATGTATGTTATTCTGACTTACCAGGTTCATTGTCTCCTAAAACCCATTCTTTGGTTTTGAAAATTTCTTGTAGGGTCTATATTTCTTATCTAGTTTCAACAAGAGTAATGTAAATATCTCACCTGTACATTGCAAAAATGATCACTATCCCTTAGAATTGCAAAAAGACTATATGAAAGAATAGGTTCAGTTTTTCATCAAAAATGAATTATGTCTGAACCAAGTCCAAGATCTTTCAGGATTTTTCAAGTGTAGGTCACAAGCTGAATGTATTATTTCTTAATCTCTGGAGACTCAAGGTCCAAAGCTCCTTATTAAAACAACTATGTGACAGTTATTCTACACCCAGGAGTTCATCTCTTTAAAAATCAAGACTAGCCGTAATGAAAGTTTTTGACACTTGATTTTCTGACCCTGAGACCAGTTGAATGCAACTAAATTTTCTTCCACACTTTAGCATTGCATACATAAACTATACCACTGCTCTCATAAAGATCATACCTTATTTTTAAGGTTCTTTTTTTGCTGTTATTCTTTTTTATTTTTAAAAATTTATTTATTTGGAGAAGATCTTCACCAACCCCTCATCAGACAAAGGTCTGATCTCCAAAATATACAAAGAACTCAAGAAACTAGGCACTAAAACTCTAATTAACCCAATTTAAAAATGGGGGTACTGAACTGAACAGAGAATTCACAACAGATGAACTTCGAATGGCCAGAAGACACTTAAGGTCATGCTCAACCTCCTTAGCGATCAGGGAAATGCAAATCAAAACCACTTTGAGATACCATCTTACACCTGTCAGAATAGCTAAAGTCAAAAACACCAACAATAGCCTATGCTGGAGAGGATGTGGGGTGAGGGGAACACTCATCCATTGTTGGTGGGAATGCAAACTTGTGCAGCCACTATGGAAATCAGTGTGGCGGTTTCTCAGGAACCTGGGAGTCAACCTTCCTCAGGACCCAGCAATTCCACTCTTGGGAATATACCCTAGAGATTCCCTAACATACTACAAAAGCATTTGTTCAACTATGTTCATAGCAGCACTATTTGTAATAGCCAGAACCTTTAAACAGCCTAGGTGTCCCTCAATAGAAGAATGGTTAAAAAAGGTGTGGAACATATACACATTAGAGTTTTACTCAGCGGTAAAAAACAATGACATCTTGAATTTTGCATGCAAATGGATGGAAATAGAAAACGCTTTAGTGAGTGAGGTAAGCCAGACCCAAAAAGAGGAACACGGTATGTATTCACTCATAAGTGGATTCTAACCATAATTAAAGGTCTTTGAGCCTATTATTCGTGATCCTAGAGAAGCTAAATAAGAAGATGAACCTGATGAAGATTATTTAGCTATCCGACAGGAGGTAGGAAATAGACAAGAGTCCCAGGTAACCTCGGGTGCATGGGGTGGGGGGATGGAAGGGTTGTTGGAAGGGGAGAGGGTTAGAGAGAAGGGAGTAGGGGAGGAATGGGGAAAGCTCGGTGGCCTGGGATGGGGGGGAGGGAGGAAGGATGAATATGGGATCAGGGAAGAATATATTTCAACTAAGGGAGTCATTTTAGGGTTTACAGGAGACTTGATTATATATGGGATCCCAGGTCCAAGGAGAGATCCCCAGATTGTTCTCTGGACAGAGGAGAGGGTGCCTGAACCGGCCTCGGCCCATAACCATACTGATGAATATTTTGCTTATCACCATAGATCCTTCATCTGGCGAAGGACGGCGATACAGACGGAGACCCACATTGGAGCACCGGACTGAGACCCCCAAGGTCCAAATGAGGAGCAGAAGGAGGAAGAACATGAAAAAGGAAATCAGGACTGCAAGGGATGCTATCACCCACTGATACAAGGGGACGGATCTAATGAGAGTTTACCAAGGCCAGTTGGACTGGGACTGAACGAGGACGTGATCTAACCAGATTCTCGGAATTTGGCCGGATTCTCTGAATGTGGCTGGCCCGAAGTCTTTCTGAAAAGCCATTGACTATGACACTGGGACTTGTTTCCTCTGCATATACTGGATTTTGGGGATCCAGTCTGTTTGGATACTCACCTTCCTGGACCTGGAGGGAGGGGGGAGGAACTTGAACTTCCCACAGGGCAGGAAACCCTGACTGCCCTAAGGGACGAAGAGGGAGGAGGAGAGAGTGGGGGGAGTGGGAGGGTGTTGTGAAGAGGGGCGGAAATGGAAACTTTTATAATTTAATAAAATTACTTAAAAAAAGAAAAGAAAGAAATAAAAATTTATTTATTTATTAAAAATTTCCACCTCCTCCCTACCTTCCTTTTCCTTCTCCCTCCTCCTCCCTCACCCTCTCCAGTCCTAAGAGCAGTCAATGTTCTTTACAAACTAAAGATTCTTTATGTTTTCCGTGATCTCTTTTAACCAGGATACTAGTCTATTCTTAAAAATATGTTCTATTTTTGTATACAAAATTATAACTGTCCAAGTTTCCAATTATCATAAAAATTCAAACAAGATTATCTTGCCTGTGAATCATCTCTCTTGACTGAACCTTAACTTTTGGCTTTCTCTCCTTCAGATTTCTTGCCTTGTTTCTTGTGATCACCACTGATAGCAAAACATATTAAAGTACCATGACTCCACACACTGAATCTGAGAAACATAAATTATTTAAAAAATATTCTCAATCATTCTTCTCGTGGAAGAAGAGAATATGTTTAATTTAAGGACTTGCTTGTTTGGTATTGTTTGCTTATATTTTTTTAAACTTTGCTTGACAGGTTTCCTTATGGCTGTTGTTTTATTCAAAAGTGAGCCATGTTCAAAGAGCAGGAAGGCATGGGACTAATACACTTAAAGCAATCAAATCAGGTTTATAACTCATCTCTGGCCAATAGACTATCTGGAATGTGGTGGAGAGGAGAATTGTGAAACTCTCCTTAGCTCAGCTTTGTTCCCACTGAGCTACATTTTTAATAGTTATGATGCTCCCATGTGCATATCTCTGTCTCTCTTTCTGTGTGTCTCTGTTTATATATTTTTGTCTGTGATGGTTCATATATATTTATATACATATATGTGTGTATATATATATATACTTGATCTTTCAGGATCTTTTATTATTCTTGGGATATCTGTACTTTGGAACTTATTGAAATGCTGAGTATAGTTATTGTTTGATAGATCTACTTTGTACCCCTCCAAAAGCATTTCAGCTAGGGTATTAAATCAGATCAAGCAATCTATTTGCAGTCCATATGTGCTAAAATAGTAATAACCAATGCATGCACATTCTTTTTTACAATATTAATTATAAAAGATGCTCTCCTTATATGAAATATTAAAATGTTCCTACTTCAATGTTTATGTAGTGGAGTACCATGCATAATATTAAAAGTATGACAACACTGGCCACATAAATTTATTCTTTTATTTAGTAACTATAGTATATAATAACATTTTTCATTCAAGAAGACTGTGAATTAAATTGAGGATTTTTTTGTCTATTTTGGTATTAAAGATTTAATTTAGGATCACACAAAAGTCTGCCTCATGAATTTTATTACTGAATTACATACATACATACATGCACACATTCTCCCCACACAAATACAATTGCCCAGGATGTGCCTGAAGCAAGCCTAGTATAGTCTGCTTTAAATCCACAACCCTAGTGATTCGTTATACCAAGAAGTTATAATAATTGGCCTATACCACTGAAATTAGCTGAAGAGGTGTTAAAAAACTAAGTCACCAGAATCTATTACAGCTATTACATGTCCATATCTCAACTGATTAGACTTCATGGTGTGGGACAATGGTTGGTATTCTGTCAATTATATTTTAAAGAAATGCTGATTGGCCAGTAGCCAGGCAGGAAATGTAGGCGGGACAATCAGACAGGAAGTAGAGAACCGGTGAACAATGAGAACAGGAGAATTCTGGGAAGAAAAAAGCTGGTCCACAGTCCTGAACCAGCCACAGAAGATGCAAGATATGACTGCCTTGCTGAGAAGGTACCGAGTCACGTGGCTAACATAGACAAAAATAATGGGCTAATATAAGTGGTAAGAGCTAATAAGAAGTCTGAGCTACTAGGCCAACCAGTTTATAACTAATGTATACCTCTATGTGATTTCTTTGGGACTTAATGATTGTGTGAACCTGGCAGGACAGAAACTCCAACAACAAATGGCACCCACATAGATAACTGCATCCACATATAGCCTGAGAGAGCTTGGGAAATAATGCTAGACAGAAAATAGAGTAAAGCATGGCTTATTGATAGCAGCACTTTCTTGGGTGGGCTCTGCTTGCTAGAGGCAAGCACTCTCATTTAAGAGAGGCTTCCTGACTCAGTTTTAGCTACACAACCTTGCAGCTCTTTTAAGAGGTCCTGCCACAAAACACTTAGATGGTGTTGATGAAAAGTTTACCACATGCTTTTTGGCTTTCATCTGTAGCAGGAAAAAAGCTGTGCAGTTTTAAAATGCTGGATTTCTGGTTCATCCTGCCAGTGCAAACTCTTACTCTTTCAAGGAGGAGCTCCAGCTACAGAGCTTTTGAGTGTGGTTTGTGAACAGACTTCTGCAACTTGTTTGATAGAAGGGACCTTGAAATGCCATAAAGTTATAGCAGTAAACATGGCTACAACCAGTACCTTCTCCATAAGGCTAGAATCTTAGAAAGCTAAGAAATGTGCCGGATCCAGCCACCAAAGCCACATCTTTAACCTTAGCCATATCACTTAACAAATTAAAGACTCATATGGTCAGAAAAGAGAGAATATACAGTAAAGAGAGAGTCAAAGATGAAAATCATTAAATGGTTTATAGTGTGTTAAAAATATATGCAGACTTGGGAGAGAAAAGAAAAACGTTAAAGTCCTTTTAAAAAGAGAGAGAAAGTAATTGGGTGTGGTGGCACACACCTTTAATCCCAACAGTTGGAAGGCAGAGGCAGGCAGACATCTGTGAGTTCAAGGCATAGTTGCACTTGCCTTTAATCCCAAAGCTTGAAAGGAAGAGGCAGGCAGATAGATCTCTGTGAGGTCAAGGACAGCCTGGTCTACAGAGAGAGTTCCAGGATAGCCAAATATACACAGAGAAACCCTGTCTAAAAAGCCAAAAAAGTTAAAAATAAAAGAAATAGAGTACAGAACAGATCAAGAACAGTTTCCAAAGACATAGACAGCAACTGCAAAGATTAGAACAAAAGGCAAAGATACTAACCTAACAGCATTAATTGGAGGAAAAGATGGGTATGTGCCAATGCAAAAATTTATTCTACAACCTAAAAAGCAAAATGGTAACACCAGAACCCAGTGGTCATACAACAGGAAGACTTGATCATCCCACCCAGAGGAAGCATAAGAAAACAGTTTTAAGTGTAATTTTTGAGGATGATTGAGACATTTTTTAAAAGAGGAAATGAAAAATTTCCTTTAAAAATAGAGGGAAAAACAAACAAAACTGTGGAAGAAATCAATCAATCTCTTAAAGAAACCCATGAAAACCAAGAAAAAACAATCAAAGAGGTGAAGACAAACAGTTCAAATGGTTCAAGATTGAAGACTGAAATAGAGTCAATAAAGAAAACACAAGCAAAGGAAAATCAGTGTAAATGAGCAGGGACTACAGATGTATGCAAAACCAACAGATCAGAAGACACAAAGAGAGACCCCCAGGAGTTGAAGATATGGTAAATGAAATAGATTAATCAGTCAAAGAAAATGTTTAATTAAGAAAAATTTTAACATAAAAACATCCAGGAAATATGGGACACCATGAAAAGACCAAACCTAAGAATAATAGGGATAAAAGATGTAGAAGGAGCGGCTGGCTGCGTTCCTACCACCCAGCTCCCTGGCTAGTTTATACCCAAAATAATTACACGGAAACTGTATTCATTCAAACACTGCCTGGCCCATTATCTGTAGCCTCTTATTGGCTAACTCTCACATATTGATTAAACCCATTTCTAATAATCTGTATCTCACCACGAGGTCGTGGCTTACTGGGAAGATCCTAACCTGCATCTGTCTCAGAGAGGAGAGTCATGGCGACTGCCTCACTCTTCTATCTTTCTACTACAATTCTGTTCCCCCGCCTACCTATGTTCTGGCCTGTCAGGACAAGCAGCTTTCTTTATTAATTAACCAATGAAAATAACACATAGACAGATGACCTTCCTCCATCATTTCCTCTGTAGTATGAATGGTGGGCTGCTTCCCACTGCTTGCCCAGCTAACTTTACCCAAAATAATTACACAGAAACTGTATTCTTTTAAACACTGCCTGGCCCATTAGTTTCAGCCTCTTAATGGCTAATTCTCACATCTTGCTTTAACCCATATTTAGTAATCTGTGTAGCACTACGAGGTGGTGGCTTTCCGGGTAAGATCTTACTTTATCTTTTTCCTTTGCAGTTCTTAATATTCTTTCTTTATTTGTATGTTTTATGTTTTGATTATTATATGGTGAGGGTTTTTTTTTATTTGATCCAGTCTTTTTGGTGTTCTGTAAGAAACTAGATTTTAAAATACTAATTAACCCAGTTAAAAAATGAGGCACTGAACTGAACAGAGAATTCTCAACAGATGAACATCGGATGGCCAAAAGACACTTAAGGTCATGCTCAACCTCTTTAGCGATCAGGGAAATGCAAATCAAAACAACTATGAGATACCATCTTACACCTGTCAGAATAGCTAAAAGCAAAAACGCCAATGATAGCCTATGCTGGAGAGGATGTGGAGTAAGGGGAACACTTATCCATTGTTGGTGGGAATGCAAACTTGTGCAACTTCTTTGGAAATTAGTGTGGCAGTTTCTCGAAAAACTGGGAGTCAACCTACCTCAGGATCCAGCAATTCCACTCTTGGGAATATACCCAAGAGATGATCAATCATACTACAAAAGCATTTGTTCAACTATGTTCATAGCAGCATTATTTGTAATAGCCAGAACATGGAAACAACCTAGGTGCCCTTTGATAGAAGAATGGTTAAAGAAGGTGTCAAACATATACACATTGGAGTTTTATTCAGTGGTAAAAAACAATGACATCTTGAATTTTGCATGCAAATGGATGGAAAAAGAAAATGCTTTACTGAGTGGGGTGACCCAGACCCAAAAAGAGGAATATGGTATGTACTCACTCATAAGTGGATTCTAGCCATAATTAAAGGACATTGAGCCTATAATTCATGATCCTAGAGAAGCTCGATAAGACAATTTTTTTCTATCCTCATCTATTTACTACAAAAATTCATTTTTTATATCTGAGTAATAATCCATTGTTTTAGTGTATCACATTTTTTATTCATTATCCATTTATCTGTTGATGAATATCTAGGCTGTTTCTAATTTCTGATGTTTAAAAATAGACCATCAGTAAACATGGTTCAGAAAGTGTCTCAGTAGAAGGATATAGAATCCTTTGGGTGCATTTCACAAAATGGGATAATGGATCCTGAAAGCAATCTATTCCCATCTCCCTAAAGAATATTTCCATAGTGGATGCACAGGTTTGTATTCCCACCAACAGTAAATGAGTATTCCCCTTACCCTACATTCTGGCCAGAATGGGTTGTCACTTGCTTTATTGATCCTGACCATTCTCTCTGCACTAAGATGAAACTTCAAAGTAGTTTTGGTTAGCATATTCTTAATAACTAACAAATGCCAAACATTGCTTTTAATCCATTTGTGTTTCATTTTTTAGAAACTCTCTGCTTAGTTCTGTATCTCATTTTTTAAATTAGGCATTTTATTTTCTTGGATGTCCAGTTTTTCTTCTTTATGGTTCTTTACATACTTTAGATATGAACACTTTATTATATATGTGAAGATCTTTCCCAGTATGTATCTTGCCACTTTGCTCAAAGGATGATGTCCTTTAATATTCAGAAAATTTCATTTTCATGAGGTTCCATTAATTAATTGTTGATCATTGTCCCTTAACTTTTGGGGGTTCTGTTCAGAAAGTCATTTTAGATGAGTCCCCACTTTCTCTTCTATAGATCATTGTATCAGGACTTATGTTGAGATCACTCATCCATTTTGAATACAATTTGTGCAGGGGTATAAATATGGATCTATTTACATTTTTCTACATCCAGCCATCCAGTGTGTCCAGAACAATTTGTTGAAGATGCTATATTTTTCTAATATGTCATTTTAGATTCTTTAGCAAAAAAAAGTAGGGTGCCCATAATGTGTGGGTTTATGGTGGGGTATTCAATTAAGTCTTATTGACCAATCTATCTGTTGTTTTAAATGACAATACCATGCTATTTTTTTATTACTATAGCTCTGTAGTGCAATTTGAGATCTGGGATAGTGATACCTCTGGCAATTTCTTGTATTGTTTATGATTGCTTTAATTACCCTGAAATTTTTGTGTTTCCATGTGAAGCTAAAAATTGTCCTTTCAATTTCTGGGATAAATTACATTAGGTTTTTGAAGGGGATTTTATTGACCTTGTAGATGGGTTTTGGTAGGATGGATAATTTTACACTAACCATACTAATCTGTAGGGGGCCAGCAGAGTCCAGCTTTACTGACTCCCTGACAACATTCAGGTCAGTTGCCTCAGCATAACGAAAGGATTTAGAAAATTTCTAGTCTAAGCATGGAATGAGTGTACACACACATTGTTCAAATCATATTCTTTATTCTTTCCTCTGTGCTGCAACATCTCAGCGTATATACAAACACAAAGGCCATTCTCTGAGCTTGAATTTCTCAGGGTTGAAAAGCAGATAAGAGCTCTCCAGAGTAACACAGTCAGCATCTTTATGGTCCTGGGAAGGCGAGGCTAGAACCACACCCAGGTAGCAGCTAGCAGGCTTTTAAACTCTAAAAGGAGAGAAGGGGAGTTCGTGTGTTAAACTACTTACCGAACTGTGACTAGTTAAGCTAGAAGTTTGTAATCAGTAAATGTAGAAAAAAGGGAAGAAATCGTGGCAGCATGGCAGCAAGGTGCTCTCCAAGCACTCTCTTTTGCTCCTGCTGAGGCTGGGAACAGTGTTGCAGTAGCCATGGCAACCAGCATACGCTCTGGAAGGAAAACACAAGGTGTTTATTTGCATTTGCATTTTCACCAGTCTAACTAGCAAAAGAGGGACTTTTCAGATCTCAATATTACATCTATCACCCTACATGGATAGGACAGGGGGTATTTAAAACCTTTTTTAGGGTGGGACAGGGGGTTAACTGAGGTTAACACTTTCCGAAGTTGACTTCAGGAGAATTTAGGACTTTCAGTCTCCTTATCAGAAAGAAGTAGGAATCATACAAGCTGGGACACGCACTCATATCTTGAAGGTTCCAAATATGAACCATATGAAGGGCTCCTTTATTGACTAAATGTCCTGCCAAACAGGGTATGATTGCCGTGAGCTGGCTTCTTAGTTTACCACAGGAACAAAGTGGAAAACAGACCGTGGGAAGCAAGATTATTGACTATGTGACTGAATTTCCCACTGGAGGTCTCACAGTGTGAAACAAAGTGATTCATTTTATTAGTACATGGAAAAATTGTAGCAAATAATCTATACACTGCTGAATCTTTTGGCATAAATCCCATTTAGAGAAAATGAGTGTTTATTTCACAAGAAATTTACTGTAAGAACAGCCATTATATAAAAGGTGGTAGGCCCAGTGTCTTACAAGTAGATTTATCTCTATCAGAATACACTTATTTGATAGGTCAACCTTCTGTTTTATCATCTGAAATCTCACTACATAATTCTTGTGGACCACAGCAGTAATCAACAAGCATTGGTGATCTTTCCTGCTTCTTATGTCTTCTTCAATTTCTTTTTATAGTGTCTTATATTTTTTATTATACAAGTCATTCAATTGCTTGATTAGAGTTACCCCCAAGATACATGATTTGAGACTATTGTAAAAGAAATTGTTTCCCTGTTTTTATCTTACTCTGCCTTTTGTGTATAAAAAAAGGCTGCTGTTATATGTTTGTGTTAATATTTTATCCTGTTACTTTGCAGAAAATGTTCATTATCTGCAGAAGTTCCGTAGTAGAGGTTTTAGGATCAAATATATATGCGTGTGTGTGTGTGTGTGTGTGTGTGTGTGTGTGTATCATTTATATCTAGCAGTAGTTTAGTATCTTTCTTATTCTTAGCCTTTTGATATCCTTAGAATTTATTATTGCTCTAGTAATAATTCTAGTACTACACTGAGTAGGCATGGACAGAGAAGGCATTCTCATCTTGTACTCAATTTTAGTGGAAATGCTTTGCTTTTCTCTATGTTTCTGTTCACATGCCCCTGGGACTGTTTTACATTTCCTTAACTTTGTTGAGGTATATCTTCTGTCTCTCTAATTTCTTCAGTATTTATATCTTGAAAGGATATAGGAATTTGTAAAAAGGCCTTTTATGCATATAATGAGATGGTCATGTGTTTTCTGATTTTCAGTCTGTTTGTTTGGTAGATTGGGTATATTGTTTTATGGATGGAAGAGAGAAGGACATAGATCATTCCAGGTAAGTTATGTGACTGGGACAGATATCTAAATTTCTGGCATCATTGGATGAAATGATACCTGTAGAAACCGAACAGTATTTGTAGGGATTTTG
This sequence comes from Myodes glareolus, assembly GCF_982192425.1. Classification (NCBI taxonomy): domain Eukaryota; kingdom Metazoa; phylum Chordata; class Mammalia; order Rodentia; family Cricetidae; genus Myodes; species Myodes glareolus. The sequence continues at coordinate 107,199,888 of NC_142029.1, forward strand.
GAGGAAGAAAGGAAAGTAATGATTGAGGAGTTCTAGGAGGGGATTGAGTAGGTATTAGTGATACTTGAGGACTTGATTGTGCCTATGGTGGATCCATGTTCTCTATATCTAAATAAAAGGCAGAGGGAGCCTTCAAGACTATGTTAGCCTTGTAAGTACCTTTGACTTTTGCCAGTAGGATTTACTGTGTGTGGAAAGATATATAGAGAAAGGCTAGGAAAGCTGTAAAAATTGGAGAATTGTATTATTTGAAGTGTATTTGTAAAGTTGTAAATATATGTAAAAATTTTGATGTTAAATGTGTCATTTTCTGACCACTGACACTGATTGATAATCAGCTTTCATTGAATCAAGACTATATCGCAGTAGAAAACAAGATAGCAGGGAAGCTTAGAAATTTACAAGACTCAGGGATGTGAGTATCTGGGCTCCTGGATGCATGGTCCTGCTATCTAGGCCCTAGGCCCTGGTGGCACACCCTAAATCCTTCCCCTACCACATTAATGACCATGGGAGCTATGGTCCCACTTGCACCTGAGGAAGATGAAGTGTTTGGAATGCTGGCTGAATGTCCCTGGTCTCTAGGCCATAACCCCTAGTATCTTGAGACCCATTTCTACTCACTGGAGCTCCAGAGACCCGGAAGAAGCCTCCAAAAAGCCCCAACTATCACCCACATCATCAGTGACCACTGTATCCGTGGCCTCACCTGCAGCAGGAGGAGGTAAGATACTTAGATCCAGGCTGTATGGCTCTGCTCTCTAGGCCCTAGCCCTTGGTGAAAAATCTCGAACCCAACCATCACCCTCCAAAGCCCCAGAGACTTGGCAGCAGCCACCCCACACCACCATCACTCAGTGCATTACCAACCACTGAAGTCATGGCCCTGCATGCACCTAGAGGAGGAGAATGTCCAGGCTCCTGACTAACCAAGCCTGCTCGCTAGAACATAACCCCCAGTGGCACAGTCTGAACTCACCCCCACCCAGTGAAGACCCAGAGACCTGGCAGCAGCCTTGCCACAACCCAACCATGCCTCATATCATCAGTGACCACCTAAGACATGGCCCCACATGCACGTAACTGAGTGACCACTGCAGGCTCAGCCTGCACCTAGAGGAGTACTCACCAGAGCCACAGGCCCCAAATGCACACGGAGAGCAACCAACTAATCCACAGGCCTCACCTGCGTCGATTGGAGAAAGAGGGACCCCCTGAAGCACAGACCTGACCAACACCAATTGGAGGAAGACGTAGTTAGATACAGTGTAAAAATATGTTCAACAACATAAAGAGCAATATAGCACTACCAGAAACCAGAGGTTCTATAACAGCAAGATCTGAACAGCCCAACACAGGTGAAGCAGAAGAAAACAACCTTGAAAATAACTTTATGAAGCCCTTAAAGAGAAAATGAAAAATTCCCTCACATAGAGGAAAAGAAAACAAAATATTAAATTATTAAAAGTAACATATAAAGGTAGACCTATCAGATTACACCTGACTTCTCAATGGAAAATCTAAAAGCCCAAAGGTCCTGGATAAACATTCTGCAAACACCAAGGCACCATGAATGCCATCCCAGACTACCTTACCCAGCAAAACTTTCAATCACAATAGATAGAAAAAAACAAGATATTTTATAACAAAATCAGATTTAAAAATATCTATCCAAAATCCAGCCCTACAAAAAGTACAAGAAAGAAAACTCCAACCCAAGGAAATAGGATACACACAAAAAATACAGGCAATAGATAATCCCACACAAGCAAAAGACAAAGAAGGAAAATAGTCACACAATACCAATACCAGCAACAAAATCACAGGTACTAACATTAGTTGGTTATTAATATCTCTCAATATCAACAGTCTCAATTCACCTATGGAGAGACACAGACTAAGAGAATGGGTACAAAACCAGGATCCATCCTTCTGCTGTATACAAGAAACACACCTCAACTTCAAAGATGCACATTATCTCACAGTAAATGGTTAGGAAAAGATTCTTCCATCCAATAGATCTAAGAAACAAGATGGTTTAGCTATCCTGATATCTAACAAAATAGACTTCAAACTAAGATTAATCAAAAGAGATGAAGAAGGACATTTCATATTCATCACAGGAAAAATGCAACAGGATGGTTTCAATTCTGAACATCTATACCCCAAATACAATGGCATATACATTTATAAAAAACATTACTAAAGCTCAAATCACACACCAAACCCACACACTAATAGTGGAAGAATTCAACACCCAACTCTCACCACTGAACAGGACTACTAGACAGAAACTTAATAGAAATAAGAGAACTAACAGAAGCTATGACTCTAATGGGTTTAACACACACACACACACACACACACACACACACACACATTTATAGAATATTCTACCCAAACAAAAAGAATATCCCCTCTTCTTATCACCTTATGAAAAAGTCTCAAAAACTGGCCGCATACTCAAAATCAAAGCAAGACTCAACAGATACAAACAAATTGAAATAAGCCCCTGTATCTTATTGGACCACCAAGGCTTAAAGTTAGAATTCAACAAGACTAATTGCAGAAAGTCTGAAAATGAATAAAAATTGAACAGTGCTCAACTGAATGACTCCCTGGTCAAAGAAGAAATAAGGAAAGAAATTAAAAACTCCTTAGAATTCAATTAAAATGAATGCACAACATACACAGATTTATGGGACACTTTGAAAGCTGGCCTAACAGTAAAGTTCATAGCATTAAATGCCTACATAAAGAAAGTTGAGGTCCCAGACTTGTGCCAGCAGACCCTTTGAATATCAGTAAAGGAATTTTTCAGAAAATTAGAAAACAACCTTCCTCAGGACCCAACAATACTACTTTTGGGTATATAACCAAAGAGTGCTCAATAATACCACAAGGACATGTGCTTAACTATGTTCATGGCAGCATTGTTTGTCATAGCCAGAACCTGGAAACAGCCTAAATGCACCTTGACTAAAAAATGAACAAGAAAAATGTGGTACATTTACACAATGGAGTACTACACAGCAGAAAAAAATAATGACATCCTGAAATTTGGAGTAAAATGGATGAATAAAGAAAACATCATATTGAGTGAAGTAATCCAGACCCAGAAAGACAAATATCTTATGTATTCACTTATAAGTGGCTTTCAGACATAAAGCAAAAAAGCAAAAGAAAGAAAAACAGCCTACAATTCACAATCCCAGAGAACCTAGACAACAATGAGAACCTTAAGAGAGACATACATGGATCTAATCTACATGTGAAGTTGAAAAAGACAATATCTCCTCAGTAAATTGGGAGAAGGAGACCATGGGAAGGGGCTGAAGGGAAGGGTAGATGCAGGGAGGGGAATAGAGAAAAATGTATAGCTCAACAAAGTCAATTTAAAAAGAAAGTAGAGAAATCTCACACTAGTGACTCTCTAGTGACACATGATTGCTCTTGAACAAAAAGAAGCAAACTCACCCAGGAGGAGTAGATGACAGGGGAACTGGCGACTGGAATCAAATAGAAACAAATAAAGCAATAAAAGGATCAAAGAGTTGGTTCTTTGATAAAATCAACAAGATATACAAACCCTTATTGAAACTATTCAAATGGCAGAGAAAATGTGCAAATTAAGAAAATCAAAAATGAAGGGGGGATATAACAACAGACACAAGGAAATTCAGAGATTCATTGGGTCCTACTTCAAAATTCGACAAAAGTGGAAAATTCAAAGGAAATGGACAATTTTCTGGACATATACCACATACCAAAATTAAATCATGTACAGATAAACAATTTAAGCAGACCTATAAAAACTAAGGAAATAGAAGCACTCATCTAAAGTCTCCCAACCAAAAAAGCCCAAGGCCAAAAGATTTCAGTGCAGAGTTCTACCAGAATTTCAAAGAAGAGCTAACACCAATTTTCCTCAAATTGTTTCACACAATAGAAACAGAAGTGAAACTGCCAAACTCTTTATACAAGGCAACAGTTACCCTGATACACAAGTCACACAAATATGCAACTAAAAAAGAGAATTATAGGCAAATCTCTTTCATGAACATTGATGCAAAAATACCCAATAAAATATTGGCAAACCAAATACAAGAACACATCAGAAAATCATTGACCATGATCAAGTAGGCTTAATCCCAGAGATGCAGAGATGGTTCAAAATAAGAAAAAACATCAATGTAATCCACAATATAAACAAACTGAAAGAAAAAAATGATCATCACATTAGATGTTGAATAATGATGAAATTAGGAAAACATGGAACATACCTAAATATAATAAAGGCAATATACAGCCAAACAAGAGTCAACATCAAATTAAATAGAGAGAAACTCAAAGAAATTACACTAAAATCAGGAACAAGACAAGGCTGTCCTCTCTCTTGATAGCTATTCACTAGAGTATTTGAAGTTCTAGCTAGAGCAATAGAAAACAAAAGGAGACTATGGGGATACAAACAGAAAAGGGACAGGTCAAAAGTTTGCTATTTGCATATGATATGTTAGTATACATAGGTGACTCCAAAAAATTGAAGAAGAAACTCCTACCACACCTGCAATAATGTGAAAAAATACAAGATTAACTAAAAAAAAATGAAAACTGGACTGAGAAAGAAATCAGAGACATATCACCCTTCACAACTGTCACAAACAACATAAAATATCTTGGCAGAACTCTAACCAAACAACTGAAATATCTGCTTGACATGAACTTTAAATCTTTAAAGAAAGAAGTCAAAGAAAACATCAGAAAATGGAAAAATCTGTAATATTCTTGGAAAGGTAGGACCAACATAATAAAAATGGTAATCTTACCAAGAGCAATCTACAGATTCAGTGCAATCTCCATCAAAATCTCAGCAGAACTTAAAAGAATAATACTCAACTACATATGGGAAAAAACCTGAATAGCAAAAACAGTCTTGTACAATAAAGGATCATCCAGTGGCATCACAATCCCTGACTACAAACTCTACTATAGAGTTATACTACTAAAAAAAGTTTTGTATTGGCACCAAAACAGGCAGGTGGACAAATGGAATAGAATTGAAGACTTTGATATTAATCCACACACCTAGGAACACCTGACCTTTGACAAAAAATATAAAATTATACAATGAAAAAAGAAAGAAAACATCTTCAACAAATGGTGCTGGCATAACTGGATATTGACATGTAGAAGAATGCAAATATATCTATCCCCATGCATAAATCTAAGCCCAAATGGACTAAAGACCTCAACATAAATCCAGCCACACTGAACTTCATAGAAAAGAAACATTCAATGGGAAGTAACATTCAATGCTTAACACAGGAGACCACTTCCTGAATATTACACAAGTAGTACAGACATTGAGATCAAAAATTAATAAATGGAACCTCCAAAAACTGAGAAGCTTCTGTAAGTCAAAGAACACCATCAATAAGACAAAACAGGAACTACGGAATGGGGGGAAATCTTCACCAAGCCCACATCAGACAGAGGACTGATCTCCAAAATATACAAAGAAGTCAGGAAACTATGTAGCAAAATATCAAATAATCTAATTAAAAAATGGTGTACAGACTAAATAGGAAACTCTCAATAGGGGAATCTCAGATGCCTGAAAAACTATTAAGGAACTTATCAACATCCTTAGCCATCAGTGAAAGACAAATCAAAACAACTCTGAGATACTATCTTACACTGGTCAGAATGGCTTAGATCAAAAATTCTGATGATAGCTTATGCTGGAAAGGATGTGGAGTAAAAGGAACACTTCTCCACTCCTGATGAGATTCTAAACTTTTACGGCCACATTGAAAATCAGTATGTAGTTTCTCAGAAAATTGGGAGTCAATCTACCTCAGGATTGATCATTAACACTCTTGGGAATATACCCAAAGGATGCAGACTCACACCACAAGGACATTTGTTCAACAATATTCTTAGCAGATTTATTCATAGTAGCCAGAAACAGGAAACAACCAAGGTGCCCTCAACTTAAAAAATGGATTAAGAAAATGTGACGTATTTACAAGACAGAGTACAACTCAGTGAGAAAAACAACAAAATCTTGAAATTTTCAGGCAAATAGATGGAACTAGAAAAAACTCCTGAGTAAAATAACAGAGCTCCAGAAAGACAAACACAGTATGTACTCACTCAGAAGTGGATATTAGACATTAATCAAAAGATAACCAACCTACAGTCCACTACCCCAGAAAAGGCAAGAAACAATGAAAACCCTAAAAGAGACATACATGGATCCCCCTGGGAAGGAGAAGTAGACAATATCTTTTTAGTAACATGGCAGCTTGGGGGGACACAAGGGAAGTGGGTAGTGGGGATGGGAGAAGATGAGCAAGGGAGGAGAATATAAGGGATTGGGAAGATTGAATTGGGTGAAGGACAAAGAGGGGGTACAAGGAAAGAGATACCTTGAAAAAGGGAGACATCATGGAGTTAGAAAGAAGCAAGGCACTGGGGAAAATCCCAGTCATCCACAAGGATGACCTCAGCTAAGAATCTAAGCAATAGTGGAGAGGACACCTAAAATGCCTTTCCCCTGTAAACAGATTGATGACTACTTTAATTGTCATCATAGAACTTTCATCCAGTATCTTATGGAAGTTGAAGCAGAGATCCACAGCTAAGCACCGGGATAAACTACTGGAGTCCAGCCACAGAGAGAGAGAGGAGTGGTATTGTGAGAAAAGGGGGCAAAGATCATGATGGGGGAACCCACAGGAAGAGCTGACGTAGGGTAGTGGGACTGGAAGTTGAGAAAGCTCTGAGATTCCATCTTACACCTGTAATAATAGCCAATGGCAATGCATGAGTGTTGCTTTCGAATCACATCCTCTCCAGCATAAGTTGTCATCAGTGTTTTTGATCTTGACCATTCTTACTGGTGTAAGATGGAATCTCAGAGTTGATTTGGTTTGCATTTCTCTGATGGCTAGAAATGTCTTAAAATTTGCATGCAAATGAATGGATCTAGAAAACACTATATTGAGTGAGGTAACCCAGACCCAGAAAAACAAATATCATATATACTCACTCATATGTGGCTTTTAGTCATAAAGGAAAGAAAGCCAGTCTACAATTCACAATCCCTAAGAACCTAGAAATCAATGAAGACCCTAAAAGAGACATAACTGGATCTAATATACATTGAAAGTAGAAAAAGACAAGATCTTCTGAGTAAATTGGGAGCATGGAAAGCATGAGAGAGGGTTGAAGGGGAAGGGAGAATAAGAGAGAGAAGCAGAAAAAAAATGTATAGCATAATAAAATCAATAAAAGACTATGCATGATAAAAAGAAACCTGTCTCTACAAAAATATCCCAGGAAACCAAAAGGATGGCTCCAGCTAAGACCCGAAGCAATACAGGAGAGGGTGCCCAAACTATCCTTGCCCTGTAGTCAGATTGATGAATATCTGAAATATCACCATAACACCTTCATTGAACAACTGGTTGAAATAGAGACTGAGACCCACATTGGAGCACTGGACTGAACTCCCAAAGTCCAGTTGAAGAGTGAGAATATGAACAAATAGGTCGAAGACCATGATGGGTTCACCCACTGAAACAGTCTGCTGAGAAACACACCAAAACCAGCCAGACTGAGAAGGAACAAGCATAGGACCAAACTAGTCCCTCTGATTGTGGTTAACAGTTGCATGGCTGGGGCAGACTGAGGGGCCACCAACAAAAGTGACACTAGGATTTATCACTACTGCTTTTACTGGCTTTGTGGCAAATATTCTCTTTGGATGGATACCTTGCTGAGTCTAGATAAAGTAGGGATGTGTTTGGACCTTCCCCAAAGCAATGTGCCTTACCCTCTCTGAGGAGTGGATGGGGGCCCAGATGAGAGAGTAAGTGAAGGGAATGAGAGGAGGGGAGAGAGTGGAAACATGGATTGGTATGTATAATGAAAAAGATAGTTTGTTTTCTTTGTAAAAAAATAAAAAGGGCTCCAGATCTAAACAGAATTCTCAACAGTTGAATCTCAAATGTCCCAAAGACATTAAAGGAAATGCATAACATCCTTAACCAAGAGGGATATACAAATCAAAATGATTCTGAGATACCATCTTACACTAGTCAGAATGGCTAAGATAAAAAATACTGAGGAGAGCTTATGTTGGAGAGGATGTGAAGTAAGGTGAACACTTCTCCACTGCTGGTGGGAGTACAAGCTTGTACAGCCACAGAAAATGTGGTACATTTACTTGATTATTACTCAGCTGGAAAAAAACAATGACATTCTGAAATTTTAGGCAAATGGATGGAGCTAGGATAAAACTTCCCGAATGAGATAACCCACACTCAGAGAGACAAACACAGTATGTAATCACTCATAAGAGCATACTATGTATAAAGCAAAGAATAATCAGACTGCAATCTCCTGTTCCAGAAAAGCTAGGTAACAAGGAGGACCCTAAAAGGGACACATGACAGCGGGGTGAGTGTTTGCTATCCCTGGCAGACTGTCTTGGAAGAGAGCACAGCCCCCCCCCCCCCCCAGCTCCTGCTGCAGGGTCTTCTGTGCTCCACTCGACCCTGCCCTGCCCCCACGTTCGCCCTTTTGTCTGCAGTGTCTTTGAACTACCAGTTATTCCCAAATCAGTGCTTAGGAGTCCCATCCAGAGGGGTGAGTGTGTGGCTATCCATCCCGAGTCGACTGTCTAGAAAGAGAGCACAGCCGCCCCCCCCCACCCTAGCTCCTGCTGCAGGGTCTTCTGTGTTCCACTCGACCCTGCTGTGACCCCACGATCGCTCTTTTTTCTCCTGCGTCCTTGGAATACCAATTATCCCCGTGTCTGTGCACAGGAGTTCCATCCAGAGGGTGCTAAGGAGTTCCATCTAGAGGGACAGGAACAGTTCCTGCTCCTGCACTGAAGAGATCCACCCAGAGAGTCAGTCACAGCTAAGACACCAAGACTCTCCTGGCTCCATTTGAAGAACGAGATGGGCAGGCACCAATGCAAGAATTTCTCCAACAGCCTGAAAGGCAACATGACATCATCAGAATACAGGGATCATGAAACTAGAAGAATTGAACACCCTACTCCAAAAGAAATAAAGAAATCGACTCTAAATAGAACTATATGAAAATAATAGAGGAACTTAAACAGGAGGTAAAAAACTGCCATAAAGAAATGGAGATAACAAACAAAAAAGTAGATGAAATGAATAAATCTCTCAAAGATACCCAAGAAAAACAAGAAATCCAAGAAAAAGCAATCAAATAGGTAAGGGAAACAGTTCAAGACTTGAAAAATGAAATAGAGGTAATGAAGAAAACACAAACCAAGGGAAGGCTGGATATGGAAAATCTGGGTAAATGAATAGGAACTGCAGAGACAAGGATTACCAACAGAATACAAGAGATAGAAGAAAGAATCTCAGACACTGAAGATACTGTAGAGAAAATAAACTCACTGATTAAAGAACAAAACAAATCCAACAAATTCTTAACACAAAACATCCAGGAAATCTGGGACATGGTGAAAAGGCCAAACCAAAGAATATAGGTGTAGAAAAATAATAGGTAAAGCTCAAAGGCCCAGAAAATATATTCACCAAAATTATTGAAGAAAACTTTCCCAATCTAAAGAAGGATATTCCTATGAAGGTACAGGAAGCATACAGAACACCAAATAGACTGGATCAAAAAGAGAATCCCCTCATCATATAATAATCAAAACACAAAACATACAGAATAAAGAACAAATATTAAGAACTGCAAGGGAAAAAGGTCAAGTAACATATAAAGAATTATACCTGACTTCTCAATGGAAACCATGAAAGTCAGAAGGTCTTGGATAGATGTGCTGCAGAAACTAAGAGACCAAGGATGCAAGTTCAGACTACTATACCCAGCAAAGATTGCATTCACCATTGATGGAGAAAACAAGATATTTTAGGACAAAAACAGATTTAAACAATATGTAGACACAAATCCAGCCCTACAGAAAATACTAGAAGGAAAATCACAAACCAAGGAAGCCAACAACACCCATAATAACACAAGCATCTGACAACCCTCCACCAGCACAACTCAAAAAAGGGAAACACGCAAACACTAGCACCAGGAAAAATAACCGGAGTCAACAACCACTGGTTATTAATATCACTTAATATCAATGGACTCAACTCACCTATAAAAAGGCACAGGTTAAGAGAATGGATACAAAATCAGGATCCAACATTCCTCTACCTACAAGAAACACACCTCAAACACAAAGACAGACACTACCTCAGAGTAAAGGGTTGGGCAAAGATTTTCCAATCAAATGGACCAAAGAAACAAGCAGGTGTGGCTATACTAATATCTAACAAAATAGATCTCAAACTAAAATCAATCAGAAGAGACGGAGATGGACACTTTATACTCATATCAGGAACAATTCATCAGAAAGAAGTCTCAATCCTGAATATCTATGCCCCTAATATAAAAGCACCCACATATGTAAAAGAAACATTACTAGAACCCAGAACATACACCAAACCCCACACTCTAATAGTGGGTGATTTCAACACTCCTCTCTCACCAGTGGACAGGTCAACTAGACAGAAACTTAACAGAGAAATAAGAGATCTAGCAGATGTAATGAAACAAATGGATCTAACAGACATTTATAGAACATTCCACCCAAACAGAAAAGAATATACCTTCTTCTCAGCATCTCATGGAACCTTCTCAAAAATTGATCACATAATTGGTAACAAAGTAAACATCCATAGATATAAAGAAAATGTAGTAATCACCTGTGTACTATCAGATCACCATGGAATAAAGTTAGAATTCAACAACAATTCTAACCCCAGAAAGTCTACAAACTCATGGAAACTGAACAGTCAACTACTGAATCACCCCTGAGTCAAGGAAGAAATAAAGGGAGAAGTTAAAGTCTTCCTTGAATTAAACGAAAATAAAGACACAACATACCCAAACCTATGGGACACTATGAAAACAGTGCTAAGAGGAAAGTTCATAGCTCTAAATGCCCACATAAAGAAACGGAGAAAGCACACATTAGAGACTTAACATCACACCCGAAAACTCTAGAATAAAAGAAGCAGACTCACACAGGAGTAGAAGAGTGAAAATAGATCCATATCTATCACCATGCACAAAACTCAAGTCCAAATGGATTAAGACCTCAATATTAATCTGACCACATTGAACCTGAGAGATGAGAAAGTGGGAAGTAGTCTACAAGATATGAGCACTGAAGATCACTTCCTAGGGAGAATCCCAGTAGCACACACAATAAGAACAACAATGAATAAATGGGACCTCCTGAAACTGAGAAGCTTTTTAAAGCAAAGGACACTCTCAGTAAGACAAAAAGACTACCTTCTGACTGAGAGAAAATCTTCACCAACCCCTCATCAGACAAAGGTCTGATCTCCAAAATATACAAACAACTCAAGAAACTAGACACTAAAACTCTAATTAACCCAATTAAAAAATGGGGTACTGAACTGAACAGAGAATTCTCAATAGAAGAAATTCAAATGGCCAAAAGGCACTTAAGGTCATGCTCAACCTTCTTAGAGATCAGGGAAATGCAAATCAAAACAACTTTGAGATACCATCTTACACCTGTCAGAATTGCTAAACTCAAAAACACCAATGATAGCCTATGCTGGAGAGGATGTGGAATGAGGGATTGCTGGTGGGAACGCAAACTTGTGCAGCCACTGTGGAAATCAGTGTGGTGGTTTCTCAGGAAACTGGGAGTAAACCTCCCTCAGGACCCAGCAATTCCACTCTTGGGAATATACCCAACAGATGCCCTATCATACCACAAAAGCATTTTTTCAACTATGTTCATACCAGCACTATTTGTAACAGCCAGAACCTGGAAACAACCTAGGTGCCCCTCAATAGAAGAATGGTTAAAGAAGGTGTGGAACATATACACATTAGAGTTTTACTCAGCGGTAAAAAACAATGACATCTTGAATTTTTCATGCAAATGGATGGAAATAACTTCTTTCTTAAAATTTCTTCCTTGACCCAAGGGTTGGTTCAGTAGTTGACTGTTCAATTTCCTTTAGTTTGTAGGCTTTTTGGGAGTAGTATTGTTAAACTCTAACTTTCTTCCATGGTGATCTGATAAGACACAGGGATTACTCCTTTATTTTTTTTTGTTTCTGTGGAGGTTTGATTTGTTACCGAGCATGTGATTAATTTTAGAGAAGGTTTCATGAGGTGCTGAGAAGAAGGTATTTTCTTTTATGTTTGGGTGGAATGTTCTATAGATGTCTGTTTAGTCCATTTGATTCATGACATCTGTTAATTCTTTCATTTCTCTGTTAAGTTTCTGTCTGGTTGACCTGTCCATTAGCAAGAGAGGAGGGTTAAAGTCTTCTAGTATTATTGGAGGTTTGATGTGTGATTTAAGTTTAAGTAATGTTTCTTTTACATAAGTGGGTGCTCTTGTATTAGGGGCATAGATGTTCAGGATTGAGACAGCATCTTGATAAATTGCAGCTTTTATGAGTATATAGTGTCCTTCTTCATCTCTTCTGATTGATTTTAGTTTGAAATCATCTTTCTTAGATATTAGGATAGCCACACCAGCTTGTTTCTTAGGTCCAATTGATTGGAAAGCATTTTCTCAACCCTTTATTCTGAGGTAGTGTCTGTCTTTGAGGTTGAGGTGTGTTTCTTGTATATAGAAGGCTGGATCCTGTGTTTTGTATCCATTCTCTTAGCCTGTGGTTTTTTATAGTGAATGGTGAATTGAGTCAATTGATATTATATAGTATTAATGACCAGTGGTTGCTAATTCTGGTTATTTATTGGTAGTAATGCTTGTGTATTTCCATTCTTTGGGTTATGCTGATGGGGGGGTTATCAGATTCCTGTGTTTTTGTTGGTGCAGTTAGCTTCCTTGGGCTGGGGTTTTCCTTCTAGTAATTTCTATAAGGCTGGGCTTGTGGATACATATTATTTAAATCTGTTTTTGTCATGGAATATCTTGCTTTTTTCCATCGATGATGGATGAAAGCTTTGCTGGGTATAGTAGTCTTGGCTTGCATGTGTGGTCTCTTAGTGTCTGCAGCACATCTATCCAAGACCTTCTGGCTCTCATGGTTTCCATTGAGAAGTCAGGTGTAATTTTGATAGGATTACCTTTATGTTACCTGACCTTTTACCTTTGTAGCTCTTAATATTCTTTTTTATTCGCTATGTTTTGTGTTTTGATTATTATATGGTGAGGGGAATTTTTATCCAGTCTATTTGTTGTTCTATAAGATACTTTTACCTTCATAGGCATATCCTTCTTTAGGTTGAAAAACTTTTCTTCTATGATTTTATTAAATATTTTTCTGTGCCTTTGAGCTGGAGTTCTTCTCCCTCAAATGAGGCCGGCAGTGTCTTTGTGTCCTGGTCCAATCCTTGCAGTGGCTGTCTGGGTGTTTGGGAGTTTTTCTTGGTCTGCTCTGTACTGTCCATGTCTATCTCAGAAAGCCTCTGGGGTCTCTGTACGCCTGCTTTCTTGGTCTCCTGGTTTGCTTTCTTTGTGTTTTCTATTAATTGCTTCAGTCTTGTAGCAAGCTCTTTGTCTCCCCAATATTATGGCAAGTTTTCAGCTCTTAGGTGGGTGTGGCTAGTAGCTTGGGGGATGGGTTTGGATTTGGAGGGAGCCTAGCTGCAGAAAACTCCCTGCTGACTGTCTAGAAAAGTAGAGCCATATATGTTCTTTTAATTATTTGTAACAACTGAATTAACTGATCAGAAAATAATTTATTCAATCATTTAGTCACATTTTGTACCTGACTAAAGGTAAAAAGCACCCCATGCAAAACTTGCCTTTATTTTCTCCAGAATATACATAAGAAAATATTAAAATAGATTTAAACCCAATACTAGAAAAATTAGAAGCAAAATTTATACCGACATAAAAATGGTTCTTATATTAATGTCACAATACACTGCTAATAGTTAAGAGCAAATGGGCCGCTATTAATCTCAATACAATTACAGACATGGAAGCATAAGAAAAAACAATGAATTAAATGTGTTTATTAATTAACAAGGCAGTATCAGAAAAAACATTTCTGTTATCTCAACATCTATTATTTACTTGGCTCCCACAGAAACTGAGCCTATCTAGGATTTGCAGTTTCATTAAATATTTTCTAATACAATCTTATGAGTCAAAATCAAAACAACCAAGATTATGTTATAAAATTTGATACAGATGTATAGAATTTTTTTGTTATTTACTTTCATCATTGATGTGACAAAATATCTAACAAGATGTTATTTGAGATTACTTATTTTAAGGATAGTCCAACATGGAAGAGTGTGTGTGACAATAGAGTACCCACATATGTTCATAAGTAAGCAGGGAAAGGGAGATGGCAGTGGTGAGAGTGCTTCCTCTTTTCAGTTTTTCAGTTAGTTAGAGACAAAAGACCCCAGGAATGTACTTCAGGTTGAATCTTCCCTCCATAGTTAAAACCCTCTCAATATGTTCTGAAAGGAAAATCCAGGGTTATATCTTAATGTTTCCACATTCAGTCAAGTTGACAATAAAGTGGATTCAGGAAGGTGATAAAATGTGTTACACCATGAGCAAATAACACATTTTAAGGAATCAATACATTCAGATAGTCAAAATCAATGCCAAATATAGCAACACAATGTCTTTCCCCTTGATTACCTTGCCTCATACATTTTTGTATCTATATACTTTTGTATTATACTAAAACACATAGTTACATTTGAGAACAAATCGATAATATCAATTTCTGCAAGTAGACCTTTTCTCATTCATCATATAAGAAGTAACAAATTCTCATATTAGAAAGGCAAATGTTAGTTGGGACAAGTGTATACATGCTTGCAGGTATCCATATAGTGTACTAGGGAAACGGTATCTGCTTTAACCTGTAAAAAATTTATCACTAAGCAAGAGATGGTCTATGCTTCTGTGTCTCTTGCTTCATCCTGAGATACAACAGTTTCATTTTCTCTGTCCTCTGGAAAATGAAGGAAAACCCAGTCTAAATATGCATTCACTGTATGAGAATAATGAACCCTTATTCATTATTCCAAAATATTCCTTAAGTCAGGCATGCTTTTTAAAAAAGAAAAAAGCTATCAATATTTATATTTTCAATGTGTAAGTTCTTAGAGAGGTACAGTTTTCTTCAGCGATGTTGGCTTTGTTGGATTTCCTGTTTTCCAGTGTATATCTCTACATTCATGATTATTCTGAAATTGCCTATGGAATTCAGTGGGTTTAAAACAAGAGTGTATGAAGTTTACAAGAGTAGGAAAAGAAGTTCAGGGAAGGCAAGGAGCATATTTAACAGAGAGATATTGAACATGGCTATGAAATTCTTAAATAATGCTTCAAAGTCTTAATACATATTGATGAATTTCAAATATCTTACAAACATCTCAAAATACCATGTGTAATAACGAATGAAAATCTTATCAAGAAAAAATGAACAGAAAGACACTCTTAGACAATGATTTGCAACAGTGTTGTCTTCATAGATTGCCCATGTCTACTTTTTTGATTCACAGACCTAGGTCCAAGATGGTGATTGGAGTGTGCACAAGAAATAGAACATGCACACACACACACACACACACACACAAACACACACACACACAGACACACACACTGGCTCAAATTAGAAACTCTACTTCACAACCCATTTCTTGATAACTTGAAAGAAACTCTGCTTAGAGGATTAAAACTGTGTGTAAATAGCGGCTGAGCAAGAGTCCATGCTGTTTCCCAGAGGTTCACTTTCTAGAACTATAGTTGAGCAACTCAAAACCACCATAGTTTCTGTTCATGGAAATCTGAAGCCATCTTCTGGCATCAGGGGTTAGTTGCACACATGTAGCATGTATATCTGTGTGTGTGCCTGTGCACACACATGCACATGAACATGTAAATAAAAGCAGAACTATAATGGGTTAGAGAAACTTCTCACTGGTTATACAAGTGCCTCCTTCTCTAGAGACCCTAGATTCAATCCTACGTGGAAGGTAAAAACATTTATAGCTTTAACTTCAAGTGATCTGACACTCTCTTCTGGCTTATATGGACACTATTCATGTATGTGATACACTTACATACACATACCTGAAACACCCAAACACATAGAATAAGATAGAATTACATTAAAATTAAATTCAGTGTCCAATTTTTAGAAATTAAAATCAAAGAAAGACAGGTGAAAAGAAGAGATAGCACATATATTGACTCAGTCGCAATCCTGTCTTTTTGACTCTAGAAACACAAGGCGAAGTTTCACCAATAATCACAGAAGAGAAGTTATTCTAGCAATAACTTTCTTCAATGCCTCCTTCATATCCCTGTTCCTCAAACTATAGATAAAGGGATTCATCATTGGAGGAACTATGGAGTACATCACTGAAGCCACTGCGGTCTCCCTGGGTGAATCAATTACCTTTGAGGTAATGTATACACCAAAACCTGTCCCATAGAACAAGCAAACAACTGACAAATGAGACCCACAAGTGGAAAAGGCTTTGTATTTTCCTTCTGATGATGGCATTTTCAATACTGTAGATACAATGTGAATATACGAGAAAATTATTTCAAACAGAGGTATGCCAGCAAAAATAGAAGCCGTAGCAAATATCAGGATATTGTTAATGAGGCTGTCAGAACAGGCCAGTTTGATGACTTGTGCGATTTCACAGAAGAAGTGGAAGATTTCCAGGTCAGTGCAAAAGGACAAGTGCAGCATCATCAGACTATGCAACAGACCATTCACAATGCTAATGAATAGAGAGATAAGAACCAGAATAATACAAAAGCAGGGGTTCATCAGTACTGTGTATCTTAGCGGGTAACAAATGGCTACATAGCGGTCATAGGCCATTACTCCAAGCAGAAAACACTCAAAGATGGTACAAACTGCAACAAAGAAGCCCTGGCTAAGGCAGCCTGCATAAGTGATCCTCTGATCCTGTGTTTGTATGTTCACCAGCATCTTTGGAACTGTGATGCTGACTAAATACATGTCATTAAAAGACAGATGACAGAGAAATAAGTACATGGGGGTGTGGAGATGGGAATCACAATAGATAGCCAACACTATAAGAATATTTCCAAAGATTGTGATCAGGTACATGACTAGGAAAAGGCCAAAGATGAGAGACTCCAGCTCTGTATCGTCTGTCAGTCCATGCAGAAAAAATTCAGAAGGCGCAGATTTGTTTTCAATGTCCATGATATACGTGAATCTTAAGGAGAAAGAGTGGTAAGAAGTTACTGAAACACATGAACTACTAGCAACATTATAAAATGAGATTTGTTAGAAAACCATCTTATATGGGCCTTAGTCTTTACAATTTAGCCACCAGGAATGGTAAGTGAGGAAACCAATTTCATTTCTACACCAACCAGTTTGCCCCACCTAGTTATGACAATATATTTGCTTATATACACAAATCATCCTGCTCAACATCATCACAGAATGTATACACATGCCTGAATGCATATTAAGAGTTGCTGTATTTGAGAATGGAACTTTTTTCTGCTCTAAATGAAAGTGCAGCTCCCACTAAAATAAAATAAGAACAAAAGAATCACATAGACTGAGTTTCAGGAGAAATATTCAGGGTAATCAATGATGGACTATGATGATAATAGGAGTTCAACTGTTTGGAATCCTTTCTAATCATTCTTTATATGCTGTTCTGACTTGCCAAGAAGGACTTAATACACCTTCTTTATTTTCTATAAATTAGATGTATGGTCCACATTTCTTGTCTAGCATTAACAAGAATGATGTAAATAACTCACCTGTACATTGCAATGGAACAACTCTCTCTTATAAATGCAAATAGACTACATGAAAGAATGGGTGCTTCATTAAAAATAAATTAAGTCAGAACCAATCTGAGATATTTCAAGACTTTTGAGGTGGTTTGAATAACTGAATGCATTATTTCTTAATCTCTGGAGACTCAAGGTCCAAAGCTCCTCATTAGAACAACTACATAATTGTTATTCTAAACCCAGGAGTTCCAGTCCTTAAATATCAGTAATGGAAAGTTTTTGACACTTGATTCTCTGACCCTAAGACCACTTGAATGCAATTGAGTTTCCTCCCTCACTTTAGCATTGCATACATGAACTATGCTACTGCCCTCGTAATATTCATATATTCTTTTTAAAGCTCTTCCAAAAACTGAATTTTTTTATCTTTTCCATTTTCTCTTTTAGCCTGGATCCTATTCTATTTTTTAAAAGTATGCTCTATTTATGTATACAAAAGTAAACCTGCCCAAGTTCCCATTTATCATAAAAACTTAAACAAGATTATCTTCCCTGCGCATCATAGGTGTAATAATTTTATTACAGTGAGGAGAATTTTTAATAGCCTCAATAGTTTTGGCATTTTCATATGAACCCTTCGACAGACAACTTGGTTAGCTATAACGTATAACTCACTGAGATTTCATCCGCTGACAAGTACTGACTAATTTTGGCTCTTTCTCCCCTGTTGTTTGGTGATTCCTTTTAGTTTTCTTTTATATATGTGTATATTTTAGAAAGTTTCACTCTGCTAGGTTTCCATACAACCTGAAATATCTGTTAGTTTTAGCTGTCCCTCCCTGTATTCTCTCATTTGCCATCCCACCAGTCCCCACACTTCATTTGATCCTCCTGTTCCAGTCCCAAACTTCTTCATGTATCTATAACTCTCTACTCTATTTTCCCTTTCTTCGGAGACCTTTTCATTTCCTTTTCCATTTCTTCATACTTAACCTCTATGGTTATACTGATTGAATCCAACTAATAGTTGTTTTATCTTTGGAATAGTGTCTGTACCTTAGTCTATGCTCTTTCAGCCAGCAAACGTGACTTCGCATTCACCAGCCTGCTTCTCTGGCAACAGCCCAGCGACTCAGGCAGCAGCCCAGGCAGGAAATGATTTCATAGGCACTGGCTCTGATACTTCTACTAAATGTAACTTTAATTAAATCTCGATCGTGTCATTTATAAATAAGACTTGAGATTCAAATGCGGGGTTGAAAACCTGAACAACTCAGAGAGGTTCAAGAGCACCTTTTTTCCTAAGAGTCACATGACTCCAAATCCCTCCTACTACACCTGATTCACCTATGTCATCCAGATGCCCTCCAGTGCTCTATGATTACTGTCTTTCTACTAGTTGCTAATTCAGTCTCTTGACCCAAGGCTAATTTTATTTAATTAACACAAATATAAACTCAATGTTCACAGTGTGATTGAATATCTATTAACATTTCCCCCTTTTTGTCTAACGATAAACAGAAGGTTTTAACTCTAACATAGCAATCCTATAGATAGATAGATAGATAGATAGATAGATAGATAGATAGATAGATAGAGAGCAATTATCATGTAAACATTGCATTCAAAATATCCAGTCTATTTGTATTAGGCAAATTTAGAAAAACAACTCTATTATGTATCTTTGTTGAGTTCATCTAACCTAATTGCCAGATTATGGCTATTGCAAATAGTGCTGCTATAAACATAGTTGAACAAATGCTTTTGTAGTATGATTGAGCATCTTTTGGGTATATTCCCAAGAGTGGTGTTGCTCGGTCCTGAGGTAGTTTGATTCCCAGTTGTCTCGGAAACCACCATACTGATTTACAAAGTGGTTGCACAAGCTTGCTTTCACACCAACAATGAATGAGTTTTCCCCTTACTTCACATCCTCTCCAGTATAAGCTATCATTAGTGTTTTTGATCTTAGCTATTCTGACAGGAGTAAGATGATATCTCAGAGTTGTTTTGATTTGCATTTCTCTAATAGCTAAGTAAGTTGAACATGTCTTTAAGTATGTTTTGGCCATTTGAAATTCTTCAGCTGAGAATTCTCTGTTTAGCTCAGTACAACACTTTTTAATTGGCTTATTTAGAATTTCAATTTTTAATTTCTTGAGATCTTTATATATTTTGAAGATCAGTTCCTTATCTGATATGGGGTTGATGAGGATTTTTTCCATTCAGTAGGCTGCCTATTTGTCTTATTGACTGTGTCGTTTAATTTATAGAAGCTTCTTAGTTTCTAGAGGTCCCATTTATTGTTCCGTCTGATGTGGGGTTAGTGAAGATCTTTTTCCATTCTGTAAACTGTCATTTTGTCTTTTTCACCATATCCTTAGCATTACAGAAGCTTTTCAGTGTCAGGAGATCCCATTTATTAATTGTTTCTCTCAGTGTCTGTGCTACTGGGGTTATATTTAGGAAGTTGTGTCCTGTACCCATGCATTGAAGGTTACTTCCCACTTTCTCCTTTACCAGGTTCAGTGTTGTGTGATTTATATTGACATCCTTAATCCATTTTGACTTGAGTTTTGTGCATGGAGACAGACATGGATCTATTTTCATTCTTCTACAGGTTGACATCCAGTTGGGCAAGTATCATTTTTGCAGATGCTTTTTTTTTTTACATTATATCTTTTTTGCATCTTTGTCAAAAATCAGGTGTTCATAAGTATGTAGATTAATATCCGGGTCCTCAATTTGACTCTATTTGTCAACATCTCTGTTTTTTATGCCAATAGCAAGCTGTCTTCATTACTGTAGCTCTGTAATAGAGTTTCATGTCAGGGAAGATAATGCCTCCAGTGATCCCTTTATTGTATACGTTTGCTTTGGCTATGCTGGGTTTTTGGTTTTTCCATATGAAGTTGATTATTGTTCTTTCAAGATCTGTGAAGACGTGTGCTGGGATTTTGATGGTGATTGCATTGAATCCATAGATTGCCTTTGGTAAGATTGCCATTTTTATTATGTTGATCCTTCCTATCCAGAGCATGGGAGATCATTCCATTTTCTGGTATCTTCTTCAATTTCTTTCTTCAAAGACTTAAAGTTCTTATCAAATAAGTCTTTCATATCCTTTGTTAGGATGTGGGGTTAGTGATTTTTTATTTTATGTGATTTGTAGTTATTGTGATATGTGATGTCTCTCTGATTTCCCTTTTAGCTTCTTTATCCTTTGTGTATAGGAGAGCTATTGATTTTTTTAGTTGACCTTGTATCCTCTCACTTCACTCAAGGTATTTATCAGCTGTTGGAGTTCTCTGGTAGTGTTTTGGGGGTCAATTATATACACTATCATATCATCAGCAAATAGCAAGAGTTTAACTTCTTTCTTTCCAATTTGAATCTTCTAATGTCTACCAAGTATTGGTCTCCATGGAGCTTGTAGGGAACAGTGGGTTGGTGTTGGGGAAGATTGATGGCTAGCAAGCCAGCTCCCTGCTGGAAGCTAGGAATGCCACAGGGAACTCTAATGTCTACAAAGTATTGCTCTCCATGGAGCTCGCAAGGGATGGTGGGTTGAGGGCGGGCTTTTAAATGTTTTAGCACTATTGTAAAGGACTTCCCTGGTATCTCATCAAGTCTGCTGAATTTTCAGTTTGGGCTAGATGTCTGCAGCAAACTTTAGCCCACCCCTACAATTTACAAGGGCAAGTTTGCTTTCCAGGGTCCTGGCAAGGGCTGAAGTGGAGAGGCCCAGGCAGCCAATGTGGCAAAACCAGCTTGAGTGACTTCCATATGCAACATATTGGGCACAAATTTTTGTTTTATCTTAAGTGACTGTACCTTAGTCTACTGCTATTTCAGTCAGCAATTTTGACTCCACAGTTATCATCCAACCTCTCTGACAGTGGCCCAGCTGCTCAGGGAGCAACCTTGTGGAGATTCTGTTCTGGCAGGCATTGGCTCTGCTGCTGCAGCTAAAGATAACTTTAGGTCAATCTTTATCATTCTATTTATAAATCAGATTCAAGATTCAAAGTTTGGGTTGAAAATCTGCTATCTCAGAGAGGTTGAGAAGCACCTAGTTACACTTCTCTCCTCATTGGTACCTTCAAAAGAAAGCCTCATTAGTTGCAGAGAGCAAAAATTATCTCTACTCCAATTCCCTCTCTACAACTTCTGGTGTGCCTATATCTTCCAGATGCGCTCTGATGTTCTGTGATTACTGTATGTCAATTAGTTAATAATTCATCCTACTGACCCAAGATTATGTTTTTAATGACTGCAAATACAGACTTGCGGTTTCCACTGTGATTGAATATCCCCTAAAAGCTTATCAAAGAATTAACAGTGGACAGGCACAATTAAGCAGATGCATACCACACTTGTCTTTTTGAATCTGCCTTACCTCACTCAAGATAAATTTTTCTACCTCCATCTATTTACCAGCAAATTTCATTTTTTATATCTGAGTAATATCCCATTGTGTTATTAATTAACCAATGATGGATATCTTGGTTGTTCCCAATTTCTGATTATTATAAATAGACAATCAGTAATCATGGTTAGGCAATTGTCTCTGTAGTAGGATATATAATCCTTTGGTTGTAAACCCCAAAATGTAATAGATGAATCCTGAGGTAAATCTATTCCCATTTCTCAAAAAAATTTTATAGTAGAAGCAGAGATTTGTATTCCTACCAACAATAAATAACTAATCGCCTTACACTACATTCTAGACAGCAGGATCTGTCACGTGTTTTATTGATCCTGGCCTGTCTCTGCTCCAATATGAAATTTCAAAGTAGTTTTGGCTAATTTTCTTTAATAACTAATAATTGTAAACAGAGACTTATTTTTAGTTTCCTTGACATCCAGACCCAAATAATCACACAAACATTGTATGAAATAAAACACTTATTGGTCAATGACTCAAGTGTATTTATAGATAGCTCTTACATGTTAAATTAACCCATTTCTATTAATCTGTGTACAGCTATGAGGGTGGTCTACCAGTAAGTTTATAGTGTCTTTCTCCTTGAGCAGCTTCATGGTGTCTCTCTGACTCCATATTCTTTCCTCATCTATCTCTGCTTGGATTTCCTGCCCTGATATATTCTGTCCTATCATAGGTCAAAGCAGCTTCTTTATTAGCCAATGGTTATAACACATATTCAATGCATGCAGAGGGTAATCCCACATCAAAGAATTTTGAACATTACATCAACTGTTACTAAGCCATTTGTGTTTCATCTTTTTGAAAACACTGCTTCATTCTGTATCTCATTATTTTCATTAGGTTATTCGTTTTCTTGTTGTTCAATATTTTTTCTTTTTGGTTCTTCACAGATTTTAGATATTAGCACTCCATTAGATGTGTAATTGTTGACTGATGTTTTCCTGTCCTGCCCGGTTCCTGCAGTAATTAAGCACCAAAGAAATCACACAGAGGTCGACATTAATCATAAACTGATTGGCCCATTAGCTCGGGCTTCTTATTAACTTTTATAACTTATATTAACCCATTATTCTTATCTATGCTAGCCACATGGCTCAGTACCTTTTTCAGTTAGGCAGTCACATCTTGCATCTTCTGTGGCTGGTTCAGGACTGCAGAGGAATGGTCTTTCCTCTTTCTAGAATTCTCCTGTTCTCATTGCCCCACTTCTACTTCCTGTCTGGTTGTCCTGTCTATATTTCCTGCCTGACTATTGGCTAATCAGCATTTATTTAAAACATAATTTAAAGAATACAGAATTGTCCCACACCACTTTCACCTCTTTTTTTTAAAACAAAGGAAAATTTCCATAATCCATTTTGTGGGAATGTGGGCATAATATTCCAGGCTATTTCTTGCTGGTTGGGGGCACTGATAATCTTATGGGGACACCTAAAAAAATTTAGAGTTATGATCAAGTTCTGACTGAAATATCCTGTGAGTTTTGATCATCTCAGACAGCCATCTTATACCTGTTCTAGATGTAGAACTCTGAAATATGGGCCATCTGTTCCTACCAGAGATTTCTCAGATGGTCTTCCTTGATCAAACATGATTATTCTTAACTCAGAATAAATCCACAGCCTCTCATTTCCTGTGAAAACAAAAACAAACCCTCTTCTCCAAAGTAACATAACTTTTGACTTCAATTTGCAGTCAAGGTATTTTCAAAATAACTATCTTGAATTAATTCAGCAGCATTTATAAACAAATATCTTTTAGCAGCTGTTGCTCCTTTCTCAGCATTCAAACAATTCAAAGAGAGCATAATTACATACAGTATCTAGACTCTATATATTTTTCATAATTATGTGGCTTTATTTTAACCTCTAATTCTATTATTTTTACCTTTACTTTTTGGGGTTTTGAGACAGGATTTTTGTGTATTTTTGGATGTCCTGAAACTCTTTCTGTAGAACAGGCTGTCCTTGAACTCACAGAGATCTGCTTGCTTCTGTCTCCCAAGTGTTGGGATTAAAGGCATATGTCAGTACACCCAACTACTCTCTCTTTTTTCTTTTTTCTTTTAAGGACTTTATGCTTTTTTTCCTCCCAAGCTGATATATATATCTATATCTATATCTATATCTATATCTATATCTATCTATCTATCTATCTATCTATCTATCTATATATATATATATATATTTAAATACACAGTAAACCATTTAAAGGGTTTTTTTTACCTTTGAATCTATCTTTACTGTATCTCTCTTTTTTCTGACCACATGAGTTTTTAATTTGCTAAGCAATATGGGTAGAATTAAAGCTGTGCCTTTGACAGTTGGACCCAGTCCATTTCTTAGCTTTCTGAGATATCAGCTTCATGACCAAGGTACTGCCTGTAAGCCATGTTTATTGCCACAACTCTATGGCCTTTCAAGGTTCCTGCCAGCAAGCAAGCTGCAGCAGCATGTCCACAAACCACACTCAAATGACCTGTAGTTGGACCACCTGCCTGAAAGAGTCAGAGTTTACACTGGCAGGATGGCCCAGAAAGCCAGTATTTTAAAACAGTGCAGGTTTTTTCCTGCTACAACTGAAAACCAAAAAGCATGCGGTCAGCTTTTCATCAGCACCATTTAAGTGTTTTGTGGCAGGATCACTTAAAAGACTTGCAAGGTTTTACAGATAAAATTGAGTCAGGAAGCCTCTATTAAATAAGAGTGCTTACCTCTAGCAAGTAAAGCCCATCTGAGAAAATGTTGCTCTCAATAAGTCATGCTTTACTTTAATTATTTTCTGTCTAGAATTACTTCTCAAGCTCTGCCAGGCTTTATATGGATGCAGTCATCCACATGCAGCCATCCATTTGTTGTCGGGGTTCCTGTCCTGCCTGGTTCCCACAATCATTAAGCCTCAAAGAAATCACACAGAGGTCTACATTAACTATAAGCTGATTGGAACATTATCTCGGGCTTCTTATTAACTCTTTTAACTTATTATTCTAGTATATGTTAGCCACATGGCTTGGTACCTTTTTTTAGCAGCATAGTCACATATTGCTTCTTCTGTGTCTGGACAGAACTGCAGAGGAATAGGTTTTCCTCTTCACAGAATTCTCCTGTTCTTATTGTTCCACCTCTACTTCCTGTCTAGTTGTCCTACCTATACTTCCTGCCTGACTTCCGGCTAATCAGCATTTATTTAAAACATAAGTGAAAGAATACAGAATTGTACCACATCACTTCCCCCTCTTCTTTTTAAACAAAGGAAAATCAGAGAATGTGGGGTAAAGGGAATACTCCTCCATTGGGTGGGAGTGCAAAATGTATATCCCCTTTAGATATCAGTATGGTATGGCAACTTCTGAGAAAATTAGGAAACAACCTTCCTTAAAATCCAGCAATACCACTTTTGGGTATAGACCCAAAGGATGCTCAATCATACCATAAGGACATGTGCTTAACTATGTTCATAGCAGCATTGTTTGTTATAGCAAGAACCTGGAAACAACTTAAATGTCCCTTGACAGAAGAATGAATAACAAAAATGTGGTATATTTACACAATGGAGTACTACACAGCACAGAAAAATAATTACATCTTGAAATTTGCAGGCAAATGGATGGATCTAGAAAACATTATATTGAATGAGGTAACTTGTAATGAGCCACCTGGAGAAATCGCCATTACGAGTTGGCACAGGTGGTCCTACAGCTTGGAGGTATACAAGTCCATATTTGGCATAGCCACATGGGGTTGAGCACCCTTGCCTGCACATGCACAGCTGAGCCTTGGTTCCCTAGACTATCCCGAAGCCCCAAACACCAGCAGAATGGTTTTCACCAATCAGGGCACTACCTGAATCCCTCCACCCTTTAAAAGCAGCTGCCTCTGGGCCTTTCTCTCTCTCTCACTTCCTCTCTCCCTTGCTCTCCCTCTCTCTCTCTCTTTCTCTCTCTCTCTCCCTCTCTCTCTCTCTCTCCCTCTCTCATTCCCCACTTTCCCCTTCAACCGAGTGGCTCCAATAAAAGACGTGATTTGGGAAGGATTCTCGATTTCGTGGCCGTCCCTTCTTGCTGGCCAAGGGGGGCGTCTCACAGTAACTCAGACCCAGAAGACAATTATCATATGTAATCACTCAAAAGTGGTTTTTAAGCATAAAGCAAGAAAAATCAGCCAGAAATCATAATCCCAAGGAACCTAGACAGCAATGAGCACCCTAAGAGAGACATACATAGATCTAATCTACATGGGAACCAGTAAGAGACAAGATCTGCTAGGTAAATTAAAGTAGGAGCATGGGAACCTTAGGGAAGGGTTGAAGGTGAGGGGAGAGGAAGGTAGGGGAGCAGAGAAAAAATGTACAGCTCTATGAAATCAATAAAAAAAGGAAAATTGGTTTTGGTGTGAAGGAGTGTTATAACTACAAATGTTAAAAAAATTGTAAAATACAAATAACATGTTTGACTTTTCATGAATATCATTGATATTTTATTCATAGTAATTTTATCTTATATTTTGACCAGAGAGATTAAAACCTTTATCACAAAATACAGAAAAGGAAATAACTACAAGTTAAAATTTCATTTAATTAGTTATTATTGACAATTATGTATTTTACATATTATACATTTTCAATACATTACATATATTTATAATATATATGGTGTTCACTCATCACTATACCCATTATAATCTCCATCTCATCACTACAAACCCTCCCTCCTAATTGATAGGAACATTTCTACATTCACATTTTTTGTTGTTTTGTGTTCACTGGAGGCCCAGTGAATTCATCCAGGATCATTCTATGACCATGCATTTGGAATGCCCAATAGAGCCTGGTAGGCTCCTCCATGTATACAACTGAAGACAGTAATTGCCCCTTTCACAGAACCTGTAAGTAAACCATAGTTTATCAAAGTGGATTACAGTCCAATATGCTGATCTCTGATCTGTGATTGACTGTATATAAGGTGCAATCTTATGCAGATAATCAAAGCTTCACTGATGTCATGATTCCTTAGACTGTGCCCTGGCTGGAGGACAGATTTTCACAGCATTTCTCTCAATCTTCTGGTTTTACATTCTTTCCATGCCCTTCTTTGAGATGTTTCCCACCTTTGGATGGTGTAGTATATGTCTTGCTTGGAGGTAAACACTCAACTAACGCTTATTCTCAGCACCTTGAACATCTATGTGTGTCTGTATTTACTGTCACTGATTTCAAAGAAGGGTTCACTGGTTGAAGCTGAGAATAGCATTTATCTATGGATAAAAATGTAAATATCAAAATATATCTTTGCAACACGACAATTTAGCTAAACACCTGTTTTAAGATAGACACTAGACCTGCTAACCTATTTGCAATGCATGCCAGAAAGCTAAGTAGGCTCCCGGCAAATCTTCTCTTCTCCTTCTGTTTCTCCAAATCAAACTACCCATTCTCATTCTTAGCTCAGTAGCAAAACACATGTGGCAGTCTTTTCTGATCCCCTCTTATCCTGTGGATCTCAAGGATCATCCCTTTCTAGCCTCTCTCCCATGGCTCACTAATAGTCATACTTTGGGAACACACCAACTGAGCAGACCATGGAAATAGATCAACAGAAAATTTTCTACTAGGCAAAAAAAAAAACCCAGCCATCACATTCTCCAAACATAGAAATTAAGGAACAAACACTCACCTAACAGAGACAAAGCTAAATATCATCACCCAGACCTAAAATCATCCCAATAGCAGGTACCTAGACATCACCATAAAAACAACCAATAACATCTAGGAAAACATGTTTCCACTGAGGCCCAGAAAAACTACCATAGAAAAAACCTAAATATTCCAACGTAGGTGTAGCCAGAATAAAAACCTCAGAACAGCCTTGTGAAGATGATATGGGCACTTAAATGTAAAATGAATAAATGCCTAAAAGGAATCCAGGAAAATAAAAAGAATATGGAGACATGATTAATCCATTAAAGAAATGTAGGAAAACAGAAACAGTGCAAGGAAATGAATAAAACTGTTGAAGACCTAAAGATAGAAGCAAAATTGGTGAAATAAAAAATGTTTTGAGGAAATAACTAAATTATGTGTCACCATTGTCCCCCCATATCTCATAGACAAGGCAAATAATAGGTCAGATGTTATGGGACTGGGTTGGAGTCACAATCAATACACTAGAACTCTTGCCTGGTTACAGTTCAGGCCCATATTACTCATTGCTAGAAATCTTAGCTAGGTGTTGCTCTCACAGATTCCAGAGAGTTTTCATTGCACTGGGATTCTAGAGTACACTAGAGATTCCCCAATTTTAGTTGTTTTTCTCAGTATTCTCTTCTTCCATCCTCCCCTACCTAATCCCTCCTCCTCCATGCCTAACTCCCACCATGGTCCTCCCTCATCCACCTATGATATCTATTCTATTTTCTCCTCACAGTAAGATTCATGTGTTCCCCTTGAGAATTCCTCGTTACTTAGCTTCTTTGAGTGTGTGGATTATAGAATGGTTATCATTTACTATATAGGTAATATTCACCTGTATGTGAGGCCTGCCATGATAGTCTTTCTTGGTCTAGGTTACCTCACTCAGCATGACATTTTCAAGTTCCATCCAATTGCTGGCAAATTTCATGATGTTATTGATTTTAGCAGAGTGATACCCAATTGTATAAACATATCCAATTTTCTTTCTTCATTCTTTAGTTGATGGACATCTATGTTTTTCTAGTCGCTGGATTTATGAATAAAGCTAATATGAACATAGTTGAACAAGTGTCATTTTGGTATGGCAAAACATTCTTTGGGTATATACTCAGGAGTCTAAAGGTAGGTCAATTCCCATTTTTCTGAGTAATCACTATATTGATTTCCAAAGTGACTGTACCAGTTTGCACTCACATATCTATTGCCATGCACAAAACTCAAGTCCAAGTGGCTCAAGGGTCTTAACACAGATCCAGTTACACTGAACCTGACAGAAAAGAAAGTTGGAGGTAGTCTTGCATACATTGGCACAGAAGATCCTTCCTAAATATAATAGCAGCAGCACAGATATTGAGAGCAACAATCAATAAATGGAACCTCATGAAATTGAAAATTTCTTCTGTAAGGCAAAGAACATGGTAATAAGGCAAAGTAACAGCCTACAGAATGGGAAAAGATCTTCACCAACCCCATATCTGACAAAGGAATGATCTCCAAAATATATAAGAACTCAAGAAGGTAGTTATCAAAATGCCAGTTAATTCAATTTTAAAAAATGGGGTACACCTTGTTACTTAGTTTCTGTAGGATCAATAACCTTTGTTTATGGCTAGTATCCACTTATGAGTGAGTACATACCACATTCATCTTTTTGGGTCTGGGTTATCTCTCGCAGGATGGTGTTTTCTAGTTCCATTCATTTGCATGCAGATTTCAGAATGTCAGTGTCTCTTACCACAGAGTAGTATATGTAAATGTGCCACATTTTCTTTATTCATTCTTCAGTTGAGGGACATTTGAGTTGTTTCAAGGTTCTGGCTATTGCAAATAATGCTTCTATGAACAGAGTGTTGAACAAATGTCTTTATACTATGATTGAGTATCTTTTGTGAATATGTCCAAGAGTGGGATTGCTAAATCCTGAGGTAAGTTAATTCCCATTTTCTGAGAAACCACCATAGTGATTTCCATGGTGGTTGTATAGGTTTGCATTCCCATCAGCAATGGATGAGTGTTCACCTTACTCTACATCCTCTCCAGCATAATATATCATTGGTGGTTTTGATCTTAGCCATTCTGGCAGGTGTAAGATGGTATCTCAGAGTTGTTTTGATTTGTATTTCCTTGATGGCTAAGGAAGATGAACATTTTCTTAAGTGTCTTTCGGCCATTTGAGATTCTTCTATTGAGAATTCTTTTTTTTAATTCTGTACTTTATTTTTAATTGGGTTATTTGAAATGTTGATGTTTAGTTTCTTGAGTTCTTATATATTTTGGAGATCAGTCTTTGTCTGATGTGTGGTTGGTGAAGATCTTTTGCTATTCAGTAGGCTGCCATTTTGCCTTCTGGACTGTGTCTTTTGCTTTACAGAAGCTTCTCAGCTTCAGGCGGTCCCATTTATTAATTGTTGCTCTGTGTGTCTGTGCTACTGGGGTTAAATATAGGAAGTGGTGTCCTGTACCCATGCAGTGAAGGGTACTTTCCACTTTCTCTTCTACCAGGTTCACTGTAGTCAGACTTATATTGAGGTCTTTAATTCAGACATAGAAATATCTATGAAATATTGTCTAACAATATTGGGAACATAGTTTGGAGGGAGAAGGGAAAATGGAAGGGAAAAAGATGGAGAAGGGAAAGGGAGAGGAGAACTTGAGGAAAGGGAATAGTCAAGATGGAGGAAGGACAGAAATGAGAACAAGGAAAGAGATATCTTGATTGATGGAGTTGTTATGGGGCTAGCAAGAAACATGGCTCTAGATTTCAAGATATCATTATTTTTTTCTGCTGTGTGGTACTTCATTGTGTAAATGTCCTACATTTTCCTTATCCATTCTTTGGTTGAGGGGCATTTAGGTTATTTCCAGGTTCTGGCTATGAAAAACAATGCTGCTATGAACATACCTGAGCACACGTCCTCATGATTCAATTGAGGATCCTTTGGGTATATACCAAAAGTGGTATTCCTGGGTCTTGAGGAAGATTGTTTCCTAATTTCTTGAGAAATCACCAAACTGATATTCAAACTGGCTGTATCAATTTGCACTCCCACCAGCAATGCAGGAGTGTTCCTTTTGCATTATTTCTTCTCCAGCATAAGTTGTCATCAGTGTTTTGATCTTGGCCATCCTTACCTGTGTAAGATGGAATCTCAGAGTTGTTTTGATTTGTCTTTCTCTGATGGCTAAGGATGTCTTGAAATTTGCAGGCAAATGGGTGTTTCTAGAAAACACCATATTAAGTGAGATAACCCAGACCCAGAATGACAATTATCATATATACTCACTCACATATGGCTTTTAGTCATAAAGCAAAAAACAAAAAACAAACAAAAAAAAAAACAAGGCTACAATTTTATAAAAAAGAGAACCTAGACAACAATGAAAACCCTAAGAGAGACATACATGGATATAGTGTACATTGGAAGTAGAAAAAGACATGATCTCCTGAGTAAATTAGGAGCATAGAAACCATGGGAGAGGATTGAAGGGGGGGTAGCAGAAAAGAGGGGAGAAGAGAAAAATGTATAGCTCAATAAAATTTAAAAAGACTATGCATGATAAAACAAAACCTGGCTCTATAAAGATTCCCAGGAATCCAAAAGGATGACCACAGCTAAGACCCTAAGCAATAGAAGAGAGGGTGCCCAAACTATCCTTGCCCTGTAGTCAGATTGATGAATATCTGAAATATCACCATAGCACCTTTATTGAACAACTGGTTGAAATAGAGACTGAGACCCACATTGGAGCACTGGACTGAACTCCCAAAGTCCAATTGAAGAGTGAGAATATGAGCAAATTGGTCAAGAGGATGATGGGTTCACCCACTGAAACAGTCTGCTGAGAAACTCACCAAAACCAGCCAGACTGAGAAGGAACAAGCATAAGACCAAACTAGTCCCTCTGATTGTGGTTAACAGTTGCATGGCTGGGACAGACTGAGGGGCCACCAACAAAAGTGACACTAGGATTTATCACTACTGCTTTTACTGGCTTTGTGGAAAATATTCTCTTTGATGGATACCTTGCTGAGTCTAGATAAAGTAGGGATGTGTTTGGACCTTCCCCAAAGCAATGTGCCTTACCCTCTCTGAGGAGTGGATGGGGGCCCAGATGAGAGAGTAAGTGAAGGGAATGAGAGGAGGGGAGAGAGTGGAAACATGGATTGGTATGTATAATGTAAAAGATAGTTTGTTTTCTTTGTAAAAATAAAAATAAAAAAGGCTACAGATCTAAACAAAATTCTCAACAGTTGAATCTCAAATGTCCCAAAGACATTAAAGGAACTGCATAACATCCTGAACCTGTTGTAAAATGGAGCAGTGGGCTGCGTTCCCACCTCCCAGCTCACCACTCTGTAGAAGGAGTGGTGGGCTGCGTTCCTGCCCGCCACCTGGCTAGCTTTACCTGAAATAATTACACAAAAACTGTACTCTTTAAACACTGCCTGGCCCATTATCTGTAGCCTCTTATTGGCTAACTCTTACATATTGATCTAACCCATTTCTAATAATCTGTGTAGCACCACGAGGTGGTGGCTTACCGGGAAACATCCTAACTTGCATCTGTCTTAGAGAGGAGAGTCATGGCAACTGCCTCACTGCCTTCTTCCTCCCAGCATTCTGTCCTGTTTACTCCGCCTACCTAATTTTCTGTCCTATCAAAGGCCAAGGCAGTTTCTTTATTAACCAATAAAAGTAACACATAGACAGATGACCTTCCTCCATCATAACCAAGAGGGATATGCAAATCAAAATGATTCTGAGATACCATCTTACACTAGTCAGAATGACTAATATCAAAACTACTAAGGAAAGTTTATGTTGGAGAGGATGTGAAGTAAGGTGAACACTTCTCCACTGCTGGTGGGAGTGCAAACTTGTACAGTCACACAAAATGTCGTACATTTACATGATTATTACTCAGCTGGAAAAAACAATGATATTCTGTAATTTTAGGCAAATGGATGGAGCTAGGATAAAACTTCCCGAATGAGATAACCCACACTCAGAAAGACAAACACAGTATGTAATCACTCATAAGAGAATACTATAAATAAAGCAAAGAATAATCAGACTACAATCCCCAGTTCCGGAAAAGCTAGGTAACAAGGAAGACCCTAAAACGAACACATGCATCACCCTGGGAAGCAGAATTAGAAAAGATCTCCTGTGTAATCTGGGGGCAAGGGGTAGTAGAGGGGAGGCAATGTGGGAAGAAAACATGGGATGGTTTGATTGGCGGTGAGACAGAGTGTGAAAGCAATGAAAGATACATTTTGATAGATGGAGCCACGATGGGGTTAGGTTTAAACCAGGTACCAGGGAACCTCCCAAGAATCTACAGAGATGATCAGAGCTAAGACTCCTAGCATTAGTGGGAGAGGAGTTCTGAACTATCGTTCCCTGTATTCAAATTGGTGAATACCCCCCAGTCATCATAGAGCCTTCATGCAGTAACTAATGGGTCCAGATGCAGAGATCCACAACCAAGCACAAAGCTGAGTCCTGGGAATTCAGCTGAAGAGAAGGAGGAGGGAATATTTGAGCAAGGGAGTTCAAGATCATGACAGGGAAATCTATAGAAACAGCTTAACCATGCTCATGGGAACTTATGAACTCCAGACCAACACTGTGGAGCCTCCATGAGACCAAACTAGGCTCTCTGCAGCGGGACCAGGATCTATTCCTCCTGGTCTGTCCCTGATGCATGAACTAGCTTTTTGGAGCTTCCCAATGGTGGGAGGCCATGCTCAGTTTAAATGCAGGGGAGGGCTTAATCTTTCTGGATTCGATGAATTCCATTGGGAGGAGTGGATGTGAAGTGGATGTGGGTGGGGCGGGGAGTCAAGGGGACACGGGGGGAGGGGTGGAAGTGAGAACTGTTTGGAATGTAAAATCAAATAAAAAATAGAGAAATACATTTGTTACAAAGGAAAAGAAATATAGAAATTTTAAAAAGTCAGGGCTACAGGGTTTAGGCTGCAGAGAATAAAAAGCTGAAAATTGAATTTTATCAAGACAATCAAAGAAATGTCAAAAGAAACTTCTTACCATTAATTGTGATGTTTAGCCCTAGAATGAAAGATCAAACTTTAAGGGTCATATGTTGGGTTCCAGTCTCCTCTTCCAAGTATCGTACCTCTGTAAGAGGTGTCTAATCTTTAAAGTGCTTGACTGTTTCATTTTGTGCTTGATAATCTAAGAGGTTAATGACTGACTCAACCTCATAGGGTTGTATAGAAAAAGTAAGAAAGTAAATGCATACATTGGCCAAAAAAGGAAAGAATGAGGAAGGAAAGAAAGATGGAAAGAAGAAATTCCTACTTTCAATGATGTGCTTTCTCATAAAGGCCATTCTGAAATCATCAGAATGTCTGATTCATTTACTTTTTAAATTGAATTCTGAATTTTGAAAAATGATTTCAGCTTTTTACCTGGGGTTGTATGGAATCAAGGCAGAAATTATAAAGGCCTCAGTCAATAGGTCTCTGTTTAGTACACAATTGCACCTCAAGGATGAATAGGACATTACTAACATTCAAATATTCAGAGTATTTGAAATAATGAGTATCTATGTAGATAATCCTCTCTCTACATAGATAGAGCATAAAGAACAGCACAAATGTGACCTTTAACACAGACCTTTCCCAAGTTTAATAGTCTAGTGAACATGGGGACTACAAGGATAGAAAGTCATGGCAAGTCTGCCTTCTCCCATTCTTCCCTTATAGGAAAGTAATCAATTTCTTGGACTCATGGCTTAATATAGTCTGTCAAAACCTTTGCCCTCATTCATCACTGACCAAATGTGAATGACAAATCTCTATTAAGTCACATGAGATGAAAGTGCACAATTCTTTTGGAGCCTGATCCCTTATTCTACTCATGCCCAGTGTTGGTAGGGACTAAGTGGGGTTCCAACCAGGCTCATCATGGTAGTGCAGGAAGACTTCACATGGAGTGAGTCCTCAAAGTACCATAAAATCATGATCATTGCTGATTCCTTGTTTGCAATTTTCATTCAGGCACAATAATCTTGAATAAGAGTCTCCTACAATCCCAGGAAAGAGCTGCCAAAAGCTGAAATTAGTATGCTGGAGTTCATCAATCATATTGAAGGTTTGTGTAAGAGGGACAAGAAATTGAACAGTTGTGAAAGACAGGTGTGCAGTTCCCTTTAGGAAAGGAAAAACCCCAAAAGTGGAGGTCCACTATATGTACTCTGGGTCGAGAGTTTTATAGGATCCCTTGGTCTTTCCCTTTTCTAATGATTCTATTAAAATAAACATTTCCTGCCTTCCTGTCTGCTCTTCTTTCAGTATCTTCTGTGGGAAAATAGCTGCTATTTAAGGATATGGCTCTTGCTTTTCCTGTGTACCTACTCAGTTATGAAGAGTCCCTCCAAAATTTTCTCCTTCCTCAGTTACTTCTATGTCTCTTACTCTCAAGTGTGTGTGTGTGTGTGTATGTGTGTGTGAGAGTACTTAGATGATTAACAGAATTAGCCTTCCATACACACACACACACACACACACACACACATATATGTGTGTGTGTGTGTGTGTAAAATCATTTTAAATTATGGAAAGTATAATGAATTCAATAATAATGTTATAACACATTTTACCAAAGAAAGAAAATAAATGTCTTATAATATGTAAAAGGACTTGAAACCACATAATATGGGGAGTTTTAATTAATACTTGGATACAATATATGTATAATATTACTGACCAGGCAGTGGTGGCACACTCCTTTAATCCCAGGACTCAGGAAGCAGAGGTAAGCCAATCACCATGAGCTCAAGGCCAGCCTTGTCTACAAAAACTCGTTCCAGAAGACACTTCAAAGCTAAAAAGAAACTCTGTCACTAAAAACCCAAAAAAATTACTAAGAAAAAGGTATATGTTCTTTATTTAAAATTTGTTAAATTTAAAAGAAAAGAAACAGCGATCCAAGTACCCACTTCTTCCCCTCCTCCCATTCCCTCCACAAACCCTCCCACCCCACTCCCATCTAATCCTCAGAGAGGATAAGGCACATTGCTTTGTGGAAGATCCAAGGCCCTCCCTTCTATATCTAGACTGAGCAAGGTATCCATCCAAAAAAGATGGGATCCCAAAAATCTAGTACATTCAGTAGGGATAAATCACGGTGCCACTGCCAGTGGCCCTCAGTCTGCCCCAGTCATGCAACTGTTAACCACATTCAGAGATTAGTTTGGTCCTAAGCTTGTTCCTTCCCAATCTGGCTAGGTTTGGTGAGCTCCTCTTAGCTCAGGAAGACTGTTTCAGTGAGTGAACCATCATGGTCTTGACCACTCTGCTCATATTCTCATTCCTTCCACTCTTCAACTAGATATTGGGAGCTCAGTCCAGGGTTCCGATGTGGGTCTTTGCCTCTGATTCCATTAGTTGCCAGATGAAGTTTCTATGGTGATGTTTAAAATAATCAACAGTCTGATTATAGGGCAAATCAAGATCGGGTCCCCTCTCCTCTATTGCTTAGGGTCTTAGCTTGCCTCATCCTTGCGGATTCCTGGGAATTTCTCTAGAGCCAGGTTTCTGCTAACCCTATAATGGCTCCCTCAATCAAAATATCTCTTTCCTTGCTCTCATCTCTGTCCTTTCTCCATCTCTACTATCCCATTCACTCAAGTTCTCCTCAACCTTCCTTTTCTCTCCTCCTCTTACACTTCTACCCTCTCTTCTTCTCCCACCCCCATGCTCCCAGTTTTGTCAGGTGATCTTGTCTGGTTCCAATTTCCAGTCTACATATCTTTTTCTTTGGATTGACCTTATTACTTACCTTTCTCTAGGATCATGAACAATAGGCTCAATGTCCTTTATCTATAGATAATTTCCACTTATGAGTGAGTACATATCATATTTATCCTTTTGAGTCTGGGTTACCTCACTCAGGGTAGTGTTTTTTACTTTCATCCATTTGCATGCAAAATTCAAGATGTCATTGTTTTTCCCGCTGAGTAAAACTCTAATATGTAAATGTGCCACATTTTCTTTATCTATTCTTCGGTTGAGGAGCATCTAGGTTGTTTCCAGGTTCTGGGTATTACAAACAATGCGGCTATGAATATAGTTAAGCAAATGTTTTTGTTGATTGAGCGTTTTTTGGATATATGCCCAAGAGTGGAATTGCTGGATCCTGAGGTATGTTGATTGCCAATTGTTTGAGAAACTGCCACAGTGATTTCCATGGTGGCTGTACAAGTTTGCATTCCCATCAACAATGGATGAGTGTTCTCCTTACTCCACATCCTCTTCAGCATAAGCTATCATTAGTGTTCCTTATCTTTGCCATTCTGACTACTGTAGGATGGTATCTCAGAATTGTTTTGAATTACATTTCCCTGGTAGCTAAGGAAGTCAAACATTTCCTTAAGTGGGGTTTGACCATTTGAAATTCTTCTGTTGGGAATTCTCTTTTTAGTTCCATACCCCCATTTTTTAATTGGGTTATTTAGAATTTTAATGCCTAATTTCTTGAGTTCTTTATATATTTTGGAGATCAGTTCTTTTTATGATGTGGGGTTGGTGAAGATCTTTTCCCTTTTAATAGGCTGCCTTGTGTCTTATTGAGTGTGTCTTTGATTTACAGAAGCTTCTCAGTTTCAGAAGGTCCCATTTATTTATTGTTGCTTTCAGTGTCTGTGCTACTGGGGTTATATTTAGGAAGTGGTCTCCTGTGCCATGCATTGAAGACTCCTTCCAACTTTCTCTTCTAGCAGGTTTACTGTGGTTAGATTAATATTGAGGTCTTTATTCCATTTGGACTTGAGTTTTGTTCATGGTGATGGATATGGACCTATTTTTGTTTTCTATGTGTTAACATCCAGTTACGCCAGAACCATTTTTGAAGGTGCTTTCCTTTTTCCATTGTATAATTTTAGCTTCTTTGTCAAAAATCAGATGTTCATAAGTGTGGGGATAAATATCCTGGTCTTTGACTCGATTCCATCGGTCAATCTCTCAGTTTCTATGCAAAAGCCAAGCTGTTTCCATTTCTGTAGCTCTGTAATAGAGCTTGATGTCAGAGATGGTGTAGCCTCATAGAAACAATGTCCCTTCTATTTCTATTATGTGGAACACTTTGAGCAGTATAGGTTTTAGCTCTTCCTGGAAGTTCTGGTAGAATTCTGCACTAAAACAATCAGGCCATGGGCTTTTAGTGGTTGGAGGTTTTTGATGACAGCTTCTATTCATTGCAATTTATAGGTCTATTTAAATTGCTCACCTGGTCTTGATTTAATTTTGGTATATGGCATCTATCTAAAAAATTGTCCATTTCTTTTACATTTACCAATTATGTTTTGGAATACAAATCCCAATAATGATTCAGAGAATAATGATTCTCTGAATTTCCACGGTGTCTGTTGTTATGTCCCTATTTACATTTTTAATTTTGTTAATTTGAATGTTCTCTCTCTGACGTTTGATTAGTTTGAATAACTGTTTGTCTACCTCGTTGATTTTCTCAAAGAACCAACTCTTTGTTTCATTGATCCTTTGTATTGTTTTCTTTGTTTCTATTTTGCTGATTTCAGCCCCCAATTTGATTATTTCCTGTCTGTCTTCTACTCCTCCTGGGTGAGTCTGCTTTTTTTTTTGTTCTAGAGCTTTCAGGTGTGCTATTAAGTCACTAATGTGAGCTTCCTCTGTTTTCTTCATGTGGGCACTTAGTGCTATGAACTTTCCTCTTAGCACTGCTTTCATAGTGTCCCATAAATTTAGATATGTTGTGCCTTCACTTTTGTTGAATTCAAGGAAGTCTTTAATTTCTTTCTTTATTTCTTCCTTGATCCAGGGATGGTTCAGTAGTTGTTCAATTTACATGAGTTTGTAGGCTTTCTGAGAGTTGTATTGTTGTAAAAATCTAACTTTAATCCATGGTGATCCAATAAGACAGAGGGAATTACTCCAATTTTTTTTGTATCTGTGGAGGTTTGATTTGTTACTGAGTATGTGATTAATTTTAGAGAAGGTTCCATGAGATGCTGAAAAGAAGGTATTTTATTTTGTGTTTGGGTGGAATGTTCTATAGATGACGGTTAAGTCCATTTGATTCATGACATCTGTTAGTTTTCTTATTTCTCTTTTAAGTTTCTCTCTGGTTGACCTGTCCATTGGTGAGAGTGGAGTGTTGAAGTCTTCTACAGTTATTGTGTGGGGGTGTTGATGTGCAATTTAAGTTTTAATAACATTTCTTTTGCATTTGTGGGTTCTCTTGTATTAGGGTCATAGATGTCAAAGACTAGGACTTTGTCTTGATGAATTTTTCCTGTTATGAGTATATAATGTCCTCCATCTCTTCAGATTGATTTCAGTTTGAAATCGATTTTTTTAGATATTAGGATAATTACACCAGTTTGTTTCTTAGGTCCATTTGATTGGAAAAACCTTTTCCCAGTCCATTACTCTGAAGTAGTGTCAGTCTTTGAGGTTGAAGTGCATTTCTTATACACAGGAGAAGGCTGGATCCTGTTTTTATATCCATTCTTTTACCTTGTGTCTATTTATAGGTGAATTGAGTCCATTAATATAAAGCGATGTTAATGACCAGTGGTTGTCAATTTCAATTATTTTTAGATAGTAGTGTTTGTGTGTTTCCTTTCTTTGGGTTATGCTGGTGGGTAGTTAGCATATGCTTGTATTTTGTGGGTGCAGTTAGCTTCCTTGGGTTGGAGTTTTCCTTTTAGTCCTTTCTGTAAGGCTGAGATTTTGGATATTTTTTTTTAAAAAAATCTGTTTTTGTCATGGAATATCTTGTTTTCTCCATTGGTGGTAAATAGTAGTCTTGGCTTGCATCCATGGTCTCTTACTGTCTGCAGCACATCTATCCAGGACCATCTGGCTTTCATAGTATCTATTGAGAAGTCAGGTGTAATTCTGATAGGTTTACCTTTATGTTACTTTATCTTTTTCCTTTGCATTTCTTAATACTCTTTCTATATTTGTATGTTTTGTGTTTTGATTATTATATGGTGAGGGTTTTTTGTTTGATCCAGCCTATTTGGTGTTCTGTAAGATTCTTGTACCTTCATAGGCATATCCTTTTTTAGGTTGGGAAAATTTTCTTGTATGACTTTGTTTAATATTTTTTCTATGCATTTGAGCTGAATTTCTTCTCCCTCTTCTACCCCTATTATTCCTAGGTTTGATCTTTACATGGTGTCCCAGATTTCCTGGATGTTTTGTGTTAAGAATTTGTTAGATTTAATATTTTGTTTGATTAATGAGTCTATATCCTCTATACTATCATCAGCGCCTGAGATTCTTTCTTTCTTTTATCTCTTGTATTGTGTTGGTTATGCTTGTCTCTGTAGTTCATGTTTATTTACCCAGATTTTCCATATCCAGAATTCCCTCAGTTTGTGTTTTCCTTATTACCTCTATTTCAGTCTTCAAGTCTTGAACTCTTTCCTTCACATGTTTGATTGTTTTTCTTGGTTTTCTTGGAGCAATTTATTAATTTTTTCCAGCTTTTTGTTTGTGTTCGCCTTTATTTCTTTTTTCTATTTTTTTAAAAAATTATTTATTATGTATACAACATTCCTTCCATGTGTGTCTGCAGGCCACAAGAGGGCACCAGATCTCATTACAGATGGTTGTGAGCCACCATGTGGTTGCTGGGAATTGAACCCAGAACCTATGGAAGAGCAGTCAGTGCTCTTAACCTCTGAGCCATCTCTCCAGTCCTCACCTTTGTTTCTTTAAGGGAGTTTTTCATTTCCTATTTAAAGGTATCCATCATTTTCATAAAATTACTTTTAAAATCGTTTTCTTCTCCTTCTTCTAGGTTAGAATGATCAAGTCTTTCTGCTAGGTTACTACTGGGTCCTGATGTTACCAAGTTGCCATTTAGGTTATTGGAGGAATTCTTACATTGGTGCCTAATCATGTCTTCCTTCAAATGAGACCTGCAGTGTCTTGGCATTTTTGTCCAATCACTGCAGTGACTGTCTTAGTGTTTGGAAATTCTTCTTGGTTGGCTCTGTACTGTCAACATCTGTCTTAGAAAGCCTCTGAGGTCTCTATAAGCCTGCTCTCTTGATATTCTCTCCTGGTTTGCTCTCTTGGTATTCTCTCTTAATCCCCTCAGTGTTGGAGCAAGCTCTTGGTCCCCTCAGTATTATAACAAGTTCTCAGCTCTTAGGCAGGGTGTAGCTAGTAGCTTGGGGGGGTCCATAATGGGTTTGGATTGGGGAGAGTCTAGCCGCAGGAAACTCCCTTGCTGGCTGGCTAGAAAAGCTGAGTTGTATATGTTCTTATGATGTTTGTTAACAACTGAATTAACTAATCGGGAAATAATTGAGCCAATAATTTAGTCACATTTTGTACCTGACTCCACATGCAAAATTATCCTTCATTTTTTCCAGAATATCCACACGAAAATATTAAAATGGATTTAGACACAATACCAGAAAAATCCGATGCAAAATAGATACTAACATAAAAATGATTTTATATTAATGTCACAATACCTTGCTAACAGATAAATGCAAATGGGCTACTCTTAAACTTAATACAATTTCAGAAGCATGAGAGAAAAAACAACAATGAACTAAATGTCTTTATTAACACTGGCAGTGTCAGAAAAAGCATTTCTGTCTCCTAAACATCTATTATTTACTTGGCTCCCACAGAAACTGAGCCTAATTAGGATTTACAGTATCATTATATGTTTTCTAATAAAATATTATGAGTCAAAATCAAAACAACCAAGATTATATCATAAAATTGGTTTCAGATTTTTAGGATTTATTTGTTAGCTACTTTCCTTATTGTTGTAACTAAATATCTAAGAAGAAGTTATTTGGGGTTCCTTATTTTAATGATAGTTCAACATGGAGGAGTGTGTGTGACAATAGAGTACCCACATATGTTCATAAGTAAGCAGGGAAAGGGAGATGTCAGTGGTCAGAGTGCTTTCTCATTTCAGTTTTTCATTTAGTTGGAGACACAAGCCCCCAGGAATATCCTTCAGGGTGTATCTTCCCTCCACAGTTAAAACTCTCTCATTGTGCCCTGAAAGGTAAATGCAGGGTTGTATCTTAATGTTTCCAACTGCAGTCAGGTTTACAATAAAGTGGATTCATGAAGGTGATAGAATGTGTTACACCATAGGCAAATAGCATTTTTCAATGAATCAATCTTCAGATACTCATAATCAATGCCAAATATAGCAACACAATGTCTTTCCCCTTGATTACCATGCCTCATATTTTTTGTATCATCTATACTTTTGTATTATACTAAAACACATAAATACATTTGAGACCAAATCTAGAATTTCAACTTCTGCAGATAGACATTTTCTCTTTCATCATATAAGAAGCAACCAATTCTCATATTAAAAAAAGCAAATTTTAGTTGGGACAAGTTTTTACATGCTTGCAGGTACCACATCTAGTCAACTAGAGAAATGGTTTAACCTCTAAAAAAAATTTATCGCTAAGTAGGAGATGATCTATGCTTCTGTGTCTCTAGCTTCATCTTGAGATACAATAGTTGCATTTTCTTACTCCTCTGGAAACTGAATGAATATGTGTTCACTGTATGAAGATGATAGACCTTTATTCTTTCTTCTAGAATATTCTTTAAGTCAGATATAAATTTTTTTATCCCAAACCCAGATGCCAAGACTCCAGCATTAAAAACATAATCAATAACAGACAGAAAAACATGTCTTCAATAGGGCCTATCAATCTTATTACTGTAGACCCTGAGAAATCCAACATCTTTGAAGCACAGGACAAGAACATTCATGATGATGTCTTTATGAATATGATAGAGATCCTCAAAGACGAATGAATAAGCCCCTTGAAGAAATCTATGAAACGACAAATAAGCAGTTGAAGGAAATAAACAGAACAATCCAAGACATTGAAGTAGAAATAAAATCAAATAAGAAAACCCAAACTTAAGGAAATAAGAAAATGAAAGTTTTAAGGTTATAAATAAGAGGCTCAGATGCATGTGTCAACAAGAGAATACAAGAGATGGAAGAGAAAATCTCAGGCACTGAAGACAAGATAGAAGTATATATAACTCTCTCAAACAAAATGTTAAGTATAAAAACTTCCAAGCACAAAACATAGAAGAAATCTGTAACATTACAAAAGATAAAATCCTATGAATAATAGGAATAAAGGAAGAGGAAGAAACCCAGATCAAAGGCACTGACAATATTTTCAAAATAGAAAATTTTCCTAACCTAAAGAATGAGATATTTATCAAGGTACAATATTCATATTTTCAATGTGTAAGTTCTAAGAGATGCACAGCTTTCTTCAGGGATGTTGGCATTGTTGGATCGCCTGTGTTCCAGTGTATGTCTCTACACTCATGCCTATTCTGGAATTTCCTATGTGGTCAGTGGGTCTAAAACAAGATTTCATGAAGTTTACAAGGATAGCAAATGAATTTCAGGGAAGGCTAGGAGCATATTTAACAGAGAGATATTGAACATGGCTATTAAATTCTTAAATAGTGTTTAAAAGTGTTAATATACATCGATGAATTTCAAATATCTCACAATTATCTCAAAATACCTTATTTAACAGCTAATAAAAATCTTATCAAGAAAAAATGAACAGATAGACACTCTTAGACAATGATGTGCAACAGTGATATCTTCATAGATTGCCTGTGTCTACTTCTCTGATTCACAGACCCAGGTCCAAGATAGTGATTGGAGTGTGCACAAGAAATAGAACGTGATCACACACACACACACACACACACACACACACACACACACACAGAGAGAGAGAGAGAGAGAGAGAGAGAGAGGCTAAATTTAGAAACTCTACTTCACAACCCCTTACTTGATAACTTGAAAACAATTCTGCTTAGAGGATTAAAATCATGTGTAAATAGGAGCTGAGCAATGCTTGGTGGTTAACAGTTCATGCTGTTTTCCAGAGGTTCACTTTCTAGAACGATTGTTGAGTAGTTCACAACCACCATAGTTTCTGTCCGAGAAAATCTGAAGCCCTCTTCTGGCCTCAGACTGTTACTTGAAAACACGTGGCATGCATATATATCTGTGATGTGCATGTGCAGACACATGCATGTTAGCATGTTGATAAAAGCAGAACTATAATGGGTTAGAGAAATTGCTCAGTGGTTATAACAGCGCCTCCTCCTCTAAAGAACCTGGATTCAATTCCTACTGGGAATGTAACAAACATTTATATCTTTGGCTTCAAGACATCTGACACTCTCTTCTGGCTTATACAGACAGTATGCGTGTATGTGAGACACTTACACACACAAAACACCCAAACACATAGAATAAGATAGAATAACATTAAAATTAAATTCAGTGTCCAATTTCAAGAAACTAAAATCAAAGAAAGACAGGTGAAAAGACGAGATAGCATACATTTTGACTCTGCTGCAATCCTGCCTTTTTGACTCACTCTAGAAAAGCAAGTCCAAGGTTCACCACAAATCACAGAAGGAAAGTTATCCTAGCGATGACTTTCTTCAGTGCCTCCTTCATATCCCTGTTCCTCAAACTATAGATAAAGGGATTCATCATTGGAGGAACTATAGAGTACATCACTGAAGCCACTGCGGTCTCCCTGGGTGAATCAGTTACCTCTGAGGTAATGTATACGCCAAAACCTGTCCCATAAAACAAACAAACAACTGACAAATGAGACCCACAAGTAAAAAAGGCTTTGTATTTTCCTTCTGAGGATGGCATTTTCAATACTGTAGATACAATGTGAATATAAGAGAAAATTATACCAAGCAGAGGAATGCCAGCAAAAATAGAAGCTGTGACAAATATCAGAATATTGTTAATGAGG
This sequence comes from Myodes glareolus, assembly GCF_982192425.1. Taxonomy (NCBI): domain Eukaryota; kingdom Metazoa; phylum Chordata; class Mammalia; order Rodentia; family Cricetidae; genus Myodes; species Myodes glareolus. Next base: position 107,244,674 of record NC_142029.1, read on the forward strand.
CTACCAGAACAGGCCAGTCTGATGACTTGTGCGATTTCACAGAAGAAGTGGAAGATTTCCAGGTCAGTGCAAAAGGACAAGTGAAGTATCATCAGACTATGCAACAGACCATTTACAATGCTAATAAATAAAGAGATAAGAACCAGAATAATACAGAAGCAGAGGTTCATCAGTACTGTGTATCTTAGCGGGTAGCAACTGGCTACATAGCGGTCATAGGCCATTACTCCAAGCAGAAAGCACTCAAAGACAGTACAAACTGCAACAAAGAAGCACTGGCTAAGGCAGCCTGCATATGTGATCCTCTGATCCTGTGTTTGTATGCTCACCAGCATCTTTGGAACTGTGATGCTGACTAAAGACATGTCATTAAAAGACAGATAACAGAGAAATAAGTACATGGGGGTGTGGAGATGGGAGTCACAATAGATAGCCAACACTATAAGAATATTTCCAAAGATTGTGATCAGGTACATGACTAGGAAAAGGTCAAAGATAAGAGATTCCAGCTCTGTATCGTCTGTCAGTCCACGCAGAAAAAATTCAGAAGGTACAGATTTGTTTTCAATATCCATGTTGTATGTTAATCTTAAGGAGAAAGAGTGGTAAGAAGTTACTGAAACACATGAACTGCAAGCAGTATTATTAAATGATATTTGTTAGAAAATCATCTTATATGTGTCTTAGTCTTTCCAATTTAGCCACCAGGAATGGTATGTGGGGAAACCACTTTCATTTCTACACCAGCCAGTTTGTCCCACCTAGTTACAGGTATCTAATTTCTTATATATACAAAATATCCTGCCCAATTTCATCACAGCATATAAACACATGCCTGAATGCATATTAAGAGTTGCTGTATTTGAGAATGGAACTTTTTCTGCTCTAAATGAAACCGCAGCTCCCACTAAAATAGAGTAAGAACAAAAGAATGACATAGACTAAGTTTAAAGAGAATGATTCAGGGTAATCAATGATGGACTATGATGATAAAACAGTCCAACTGTGTGGAATCCTTTCTAATCATTTTTTATATGCTGTCCTGACTTGCCAAATGTATTATCTCCTAAAACACCTTCCTTATTTTCTAGAAATTAGTTGTAGGGTCAATATTTCTTGTCTATTTCTTGTCTAGCACTAACTAGAATGATGTAAATAACTCACCTGTACATTGCAAATGGAACAACTCTCTCTTATAAATGCAAATAGACTACATGAAAGAATGGGTGCTTCATTAAAAATGAATTAAGTCAGAACCAATCTGAGATATTTCAAGACTTTTGAGGTGGTTTGGAGTAGGTCACAAGCTGAATGCATTGTTTCTTAATCTCTGGAGACTCAAGGTCCAAAGCTCCTCATTAGAACAACTGCATAATTGTTATTACAAACTCAGGAGTTCCAAACCTTAAATATCAGTAATTAAAAGGTTTTAACACTTGATTTCCTGACCCTGAGACCAGTTGAATGCAAATGAGTTTCCTCCCTCACTTTAAAATTGCATACATGAACTATACCACTGCCCTCATAATATTCATACATTCTTTCAAGGTTCTTTACAAACTGATAATTTTTTTAACTTTTCCATTATCTTTTTTAGCCTGGATCCTATTCTAATTATTAAAAGTGTGTTCTATTTATGTATGCAAAAGTATACCTGCCAACATTTCCAATTATAAAAATTCAAACAGGATTATCTTTCCTGTGCATCATAGCTGTTATAGTTTTATTATAGTTGAGAGCATTTTTAATAGACTCAATAGTTTGAGCATTTTCATATGGACCCTCTGACAGACAACTTGATTAGATGAAACTCACATATTGTACTGAGATTTCATCTCTTGACAAGATTTCATCTCTTGGCTCTTTCTCCCCTGTTTGGTGAATTGTTTGATTTTCTTTTATATATGTGTATATTTTAAGAAGTTTCACTCTGATTGGTTTCCATACAACCTCTCAAATATCTGTTAGTTTTAGCTGTCCCTTCCTGTATTCTCTCACTTGCCATCCCATCCGTCCCCATCCTTCATTTGATCCTCCTGTTTCAGTCCCGAACTTCGCCACATATTTATAACTCTCTACTCTATTTTCCCTTTCTTGGGAGGCCTTTTCTGTTCCTTTTCCATTTCTTCATACTTAACATCTATGGTTATATTGCTGTATCCAACTAATGTAGTTGTTTTATCTTTGGCACAGTGTCTACACATTAGTATACTGCTCTTTCAGTGAGCAAACGTGACTTCACATTCATCAGCCTGCTTCTCTGGCAACAGCCCAGATGCTCAGGCAGCAGCTTTGCAGGAAATGATTTTGCATAGGCACTGGCTCTGATAATGTAGCTTTAACTAAATCTCTATCATTTCATTTATAAATAAGACTTGAGGTTCAAAGGCTGAGGTGAAACCCTGATAACCCAGAGAGGTTCAGGAGCTCCTTCTTTCTTTGCTGGCATATCCAAAAGAAAGTTTTCTTCTGAACTATCAAAGAGTCACATGACTCCGAATCCTCCTACTACTCCTGATTCACCTATGTCTTCCAGATGCCCTCCAGTGCTCTATGATTACTGTCTTTCAACTAGTTGCTAACTCAGTCTCCTGACCCAAGGCTAATTTTATTTAATTAACACAAATACAAATGCAATGTTCACAGTGTGATTGAATATCTGTCAATATTTCCCCCTTTTTGTCTAATTATAAACTAAAGGTTTTACTCTAACACAGCATATATATGTATGTGTGTGTATTATATATATATATATATATACATACATATACTAGAAGCAATTATCAAGTAAAGATTACATTCAGAATATCCAGTCTATTTGTATTTGGAAAATTTAGAGAAACAACTCTATTATCTATTTTTGTTGAGTCCAAAGTTTTGTACTTAATCCACTTTCTATTCTAACTTGTATTAATAACCCAAACTATATCCTTAAACCTCAATACATTTTCTTAGAGAAACAATTTAAGCTTTTCCTTCTCTCAATATAATACACTTAATATCTCTTTGTGAGTTTCTTTTTGCCATTAACAGATTATTCATGTTCTGGATGTTTCTGACTGTCTTCACATGATTTTCTTACTTTGGCTACAGACATCAGACAAAGCCCCTCCCTCACCCACAATGTTTATCATGGAGCTCTGCCTAGTTATTAGCATGCACATTTGGATATGGCTTATCATTATACAGTGACTAAGAACAAAACAGTACAGTTTCATTCAGGAGATTACTAGTATAACATTACATTTCCAAAACCATAATTATCTGAAATTTCTACAGGCATAATTTCAAAAATACCAATCTTTCTTTTAAAGATACACACAATATATGGCTTAGATTGCTTATAAGCATTTGGACATGCACCCCCTTACCATTTCTTTCTCCTGTCTTTCCTCCTTCCTCCATTTGCTCATTATATTTGTTTTTTTCTCTTTTTTATGTTATTGAATTTGGTAACAAGGAAAATGATAACTATTACATAATTACACTATTGTGAATGACAAATCTTTCTAAGGATTGTATCTTATCGGTCTCATTACCTTATTTGGCAATGGCAAAACCACTTTTTAAACTATTCGTTGGCAAACTGATAGTAACTACACTGAATAGGTAAGGAAAGAATAGACATCCTTGTTTTATACTCAATTTTATTGGAAATGCTTTGCTCTTCTCTGTGTTTATATTCATATTGCCTATGGGATTGTTTTACATTTCAATAATTATGTTTAGGCATGTCTTCTGACTCTTTAATCTGTTCAGGATTTTTATCTTGAAAGGAGGTAGGATTTGGGGCTGGAGGGAGGTTTTCCTTTCATCTAATGAGATGATCATGTGTTTTCTTTTTCAGTTTGTGAATTGTTTTTATTGATTTATGTATGAATAAAAAGAATATAAATCATGCCAGTTGAGGTTATATAACTGGGCAAGGTACCTAAATTCCTTAATAAAATTAGTGGCCACATTAGAGAAAGACCCCAGACATTTCTCTACTTAAGAAAGATCAAACAAATAGGAAGGAACATGAGCACAGAGGGGCCCTTGAGCACCAGCCAACTCCTTGAGGGGTTAGATTCCATCAGGGTGAGACCTGGTAGGAGTCGTTCAGGGAAATCAGGAAAGGCAAAGGCATTACAAAGGTAGAGGATGTTGGAAGCCAGTAGTAAGGAAAATGACAGTGTCTGTAGAAATTGAGGTGTGTGGTCAGTATATGGAGAGGTTTTGGAGGAGGGGAAGAAAGATATTGTGGAGGAGACTGAAGGGGGAATTGAGGGGGTGGTGGTACCTGAGTGAAGATGGAAGCTAAAATGAAATCCCACAGTAGCTCAAATTTGAGTATAATACAGGGTTATTTATTTATGGTAGACTCACAGATCACAGTCCTCTGCTCGAATGTCGAACAGCAACTGAATCCAGCAGCCAGAACAGAATGGAAGCACATACTTTAAATCAGCTACTATAGTATAAGAGGCCATGACCAAGTGGGCAGGTAACTTAAAGGCTACTGGCTGAAGGATTTCCTACAGCAACCCCTTTTTGTTTAAATAAGAGACTTCTAATCTAATACAAAATTATATACAATAAGAAAAAATATCAAATATAAAAACTAGAATTACAACCAGCATAAACAATATCAAGCAAGAAACATGTGATAAATGTTTCAATAATTACCAACCCAGGGAGTCTAAGATTCATATAATATATAATTTGACTAAGTCATGATAGCAAAGTAACTACAACAATCTAATCTTCAACTCAATCGAAGATCCAAGAAGGGAAATAATATTACTTGAGTAAGCAGGAAGTGTAATCAGGTAACTTCCAAAATATGCAACAAATGACAGAGACAACTGGCTACCTGGGCAATCACCCAAAGTCTCATAGACACAACAAACTTTGGCTAAGGACTAGAGTAACTGACAGATCATTTTCAGAGGCAGGAAATTTTTCAAAACTGTCTTACCCTGTCCTGGCAACATTTTACAGTCTTTTTTTCTTCTATCCTGCTTTTACTGTCTGCACATAGTGCATTTTGTCAGTTGTTGATGCATGGGCAGTTTCTTGCGCAAAGGCCAGTTTTGCCAAGAAGAAAACATGCTCCAAGTGAAGTGTCTTTGGTGCTCAACATTCTCTCAGGAATAGATTGGTGCTGCCAGGAGCAATCCTGTCTCACATACAGAACACTAAATTAATTAAATGCCATATTCTACAGCTCTTTGAAGTGCGTGAAGATTACCTATCTATGCAGAATACAATCTCTATGTATCTAAAAAACCTGATTAGTCTAACTATAAGTATGACAAACATACTTAATACCTATATAGCTTAAAGACTAAAAATTCATATTAGAATATTAAACAATCTTTAAACAACTGAGCAATAAATGATGGCAATGAACTCAAAGTGTAAACATGTATAAGTATCTTGATCAGAGTTAAAAATGTATATTATAATATGATAAATATATCCTAAATTAATATCAATATACGCAATGTCTTAAGTAGGGGTAGATGTATGCATGCATACAATATGACAAAATAGCTTTGCCTAAGTGTAAAAATATTTTAGACAAAACTAGGAACATATTCAATATAATTTGAATTGTATCAATATACAAGAATCTATACCAATGTAAATTGCCTATAAATGATAGTGCAAAAGTATTCACTCTATTACTCACTATTATTGGTGTAAGTAACCTCACACTGTTCTATTCATTATCCCATCCAATTTATCATTTTTTTTTTGTTTTCAAAGAGATCCTGAGCTTAAATAATTTCCACCCAAACCCCAATCCTGTGCCAATTATAATCAACTCCAAGTTGATATCCCTAATCCTGAGCAAACTTTGTTGGGAGAAAATACATCATCTTCTAGAATTACTTCCAGCTGTCATAGGGACAATGTTTGTTCTATGGGATCCTGTGAAAGTAAATTGATGCTTAAATTCCAATATTACTGTCTGGTATAATTGCAAATAGTCTATGAGTATTCAGTAGGGTTTTTCTGAAGATCCTATTTTGAGTTCTGGCCAGAACATTGTGAAAAAAAGTGCACCATTTCAGCTAACCAAGTTGGAACCATCTTGAGTAGCTGGTACCCAAAACAGGTCTTATAGCATCATAACATCATTTCAACCAGGTGGAGTTGTTGTTGTGGAGCTCTGTCTTCTTCCTGGAAACTTCAGAGATTACTGAAGAAAAATTCATTGTTCATTGTGGAAATCTTAAACATTATTTATACAAATATATATTCAATGAACGATATGATAGAGACAAAAATAGATATGAAGAAAAGTAAAATGTTTTCTAAATACTTTCTTCTTTCTGTTTCATACCATGGCTCATGACACGAGACAGAAACTCTCAATTTTTCTTTTAATGACATTCTTGGATTAAGAGAAGGACAAATTCATTGTTCAACTCCAAAACCATCTTTAATTTTTAAGTGAGCCATGATTATTATTCTAGATTATGTTCAGAGATTCTTACCCTCAGATGACCAGTCCTCATAAGTTATAATTCTCCTTACTTGGTGATCCTATCTGAACAATTATCTTTTTCTCTATAAGCATCTAGATGTCTAGGGCCTCTTGACTTTTTGAAGATGAGTATTTTCCTGCAAAGACAAGAACAGAACCTGCCACAACCCTTATGAGGCTTCCTTACCAGCTGTATGGTTGTCACCTCTGTGGATAAACTGTCATTTCTCTTTCTCAAGAGGTTTCTCTTTTTTCAAACCGAATCTTTATTACTTTTGATGGTATCCATAACTTTGCTTCTCACTTGGAAACAAGAGTGAAACCCTTTTCCCAATATAGAACATCTGGTTTTCAGTGTGAGGTCATGACATCCTTGAAATACACCAGCTGATTTAATTCAGAAGATGTTTCTATTATCCAATGTCTCTCTACTGTTGTTATTCCTTTCTTATTAGTGTTAAGAAAAGTCAAGTTTAATAAAGCATTAAATAATCTATTTCTGGGAGTATTTTCCATCCCTTTCTGTTTAACATATCCTTTATAGTTTAATTTGAACTTTCTATAACTGCCTGACATGTAGGATTGCTTGGTATACCTGTAATATGCTTTATATTATAATAAACAAAAAGGTGTTTTATTTTCATACAGACATATGATGGACCATTATCTGTCTTTAATTGTACAAGTACACCTACGATGGACATAATTTCTAATAAATGTGTGATTACTGAATCAGCTTTTTCTGAGCTCAAAGCAGTTATTCATTGAAAACCTGAATAAGTGTCAATAGTGTGGTGTATATATTTTAATTTCCAAAATCTGTAAATTGGAACACATCCATCTGCCAAATTTCATTCCTTATAGTACCCTTTAGGTTATTCTCTGCAGGTAGCAGTGTTCAGTTATAGAAAGAGCAGGTAGGACATCTCTTTATAATCTTAGTTTGTTACCATGTAATAGAAAATTCTTTAAACCTTTGCTATTGATGTGATGTTTCTTATGAAATTCTGATGCCTTCAACACACTTTCAATCAATAATCAATCAGTGGCTGCATTACCTTGTGCTAGCGGCCCTGGAGACCCACATGGGATCAGATGTGTGATGTATATGGGACAAAGCCTACTCCTGATTATATCTTGAATTTGTATGAATAACGAAGTCAATTCTGTATCATCTGGTATAAATTCAGCAATTTCAATATGGAAGACAACTCTGCATATTGTGAATCAGTAACTATATTAAGAGGTTTTTTTAAATCCCTTAGTACCATGAAAATAGCATATAATTCTGCCTTTCAAAGAGAATTATACTTTATATTCCACTTTACTGAATCTCTGATTTGTAATCTGTCTTTTCTGATTTACTTACATCAGTAAGGAATGTACAGTCTCTGGTTATTGGTGTTTCACATACAATGCAGGAAAGGATCCAAATAGATCTTTTTATAAGTTTAATTCTTTCACTTTTGGAATAATTGCTATTAATCTCGCCTAAAAAATAGCACAAGCCCTTTGCCCAGGTTCATTGTCTATCCATAATTCTTTAACTTCATCAGTAGTAAAAGGCACTATAATCTTTGCTGGGTGTATTCTGCTAGTTGACAAAATCTCAATTTTCCATTATTAATTAATTCAGACACCTTTTTCACATAAGTTTTTATTGTTTTACTTGGTTTATGTGGTAAAAAGAACAATTCTAAGATAATATCTTCCCTCAGCATTAAAACTCCTGTAGGGCAAATTCTGGAAGGCAATATGACTAAAATGCAGTTAAGATTTGGATTCATCCTATCCATATATGTATCCTGTAATTTTACTTCAATGACAATCAATTCCTTTTCCACTTCAACTGTCAATTCTCTGGAACTATTTAAGTCTTTAACACCATCTAAGGTTTTGTTTAAATGAATGATTAGATCAGGAGTTATCCCAACAGCTGGTCGTAGACTGAAACTATCTCCTGAAAATCTTTGAAAATCATTAAGAGACCTCAACCAGTCTCTCCTAATTTGTGTCTTTTGTGTCCCAATTATCTGTAAACCTATTTTATAACCTAAGCAATTGACAGAATCTCCTCCCTATATTTTTTCAGGAGCAATTTGTAAAGCCCATTTGGGCAAAACTTTCTTCACTCCTTCAAACATTCTAAAGCATCTATGTTTGAATCAAATATCAAAATGTTATCCATGTAATAGTAAATTATAGAGTTAGAAATATTTTATGTATTATTTTCAATGGCTGACTTACAAGGTATTGGCACAGGATGGGGCTAGTGGGCATTCCCTGTGGGAGGATGGTCCATTGATATCTTCTAATAGACTAAGAATTGTTATAAGTAGGCACTGTGCAGGCAAATTTTTCTTTGTTCTTTCCTCGTAAAGGTATAGTGAAGAAACAATCTTTTAAATCAATAAATAGAAGAAGCCATCCTTTTGGTAATAGAGAAAGCAAAGGAATTCCAGATTGCAGAGGTCCCATTGCTTGAATTACCTTGTTGACAGCTCTTAGATCTGTCACCATTCTCCATTTTCCAGATTTCATTTTAACAACAAATGCAGGAGAATTCCTAGGGCTGGCTGATTCTTCAATATGGTGAGCATCTAGTTGCTCCTGTACCAGCTATTCTAAAGTCCACAATTTGTCCTCTTACAAAGGCCATTTTTTAACCCATATTGGTTTCTTAGTTTTCATTAAAAGTGGGGCCATTGGTACCTCTAAAAGTTTGATAGTTGCTTTGTGTTCTTTGACAGCCTGAATGGCTGGTGACCTTTGTGTATAATACCTTATAAAATTCTGCCCAGAAATATGAGATTCTGGGACTGTAGGAATGTTAATCTGGGTATTCCATTGCTGCAGCAGGTCATGGTCTTTATTGTCCAGCAGGTGTTGCAATTGCAGCCGGTTGCAGCTGTATGGTGAAGAGTCGAGGATGGTGGCAGTGCAAGCAGTGGTAGCACAAAGAGTCCCGAGCCGCTTTGGTTTTCTCTCTTGGTGCATGGCTAAATACTGGCAAATATGCTATGCTTGACAAATTAAAAGCAATTAAATTAATTCTGTACACAGAGCGAGGAGTCCAGAACTCAAGAGCATGGGACACAAACCAGCCGTGGTGGTGTGTGCATGTGAGCTTGGGAAATTTCCAAGTCACTGCACACTTAGCTCTGCTGCAGCAGGGTTTTACAAAAAAAAAAACCACTTAGTAGGTGAAAGCAACCATGATGGGAGGGTATAAGAGACCTTCTGGGCCTTGGACTGTTTGAGCCTTTTAGATCGGACCACCTGATAGGTGTGGAGTTGGAATCCACGTGTGGTACCAGATGAAGATGGACACTAAAAAGAAATCCCACACTAGCTCAGAATTGAGTATAATTAAGGGTTATTTATTTAAGGGTAGATTCACAGATCCCAGTCCTCTACTGAAAAGGGGAACAGCAACCTAATCCAGCAGCCAGAAGAGAGCATGGACTGCTTTACATCAGCATTTATAGTATGTGAGACCATGCCCAAGTGAGAGGGTAAATTAAAGGCTACTGGGTGATTGATTTCCTACAACACCTGAGGACTTATTTGTGCCTGTGGCTGGTCCAGGTCGTCTATATCTAAATCAAAGGCAGATGGAGTTGTGGATTTAAGACTGTGATCAGCCTTGTAAGGAGCTTTGAATTTGATATGTGTGCAAGGAGATGTAGAGTGCCTTAAAGATAAGAGATTTGGAATCTTTGACAACCAGAGCCTTGGCCCTGACTTCTCCAGAGAAGTAAGGGTCTGTGTTTCTAGCCAGAAGACCCTGCTCTCTAGACTCCAGGCCCCAGAGGCATATCCTGAGCTCCACTCCTACATGGCAAAGCACCAGAGACCTGGAATCAGCTTCCCCACACCCTCAACCATTCCTTACCATGTCTTCAACTGCCAGAGATTTGTCCATGACTGCCCTGGGAGAGATGAGTATCTGTGTTTTCAGCTGAAGAACCCTGTTTGCAAGACCCCAGCCCCAAGAGGCATATCTAATACCCTACCCTCAACTGGCATAGCCCAGAGACCTAGAAACAGCTTCCCCACAACTACCCCCTACCACATCTCTACCACCAGAGTCTTGGCCTGACTACCCTGGAGAGGTGAGTGTCTGGGTCACTGGCTGGAGAGCCCTGCTGTCTAGACCCTAGACTGGAAAGGCACATCCTACATACAATTCCCAACCACCAAGCCCCATAAACCCTGGGGATGCCATTCCACATCTGCAACCATCTTCCACAGTATCTGCAACCATGGTGTCTTGGCCCTAACTGTACCTGGAGAGGAACCCCAGAGCTGCATCAATGACTACCAGAGGCATAGACCCACCTGAAATAGGAGGAAGAATAACTACCTAAGACGCAAGCCCCACTGGCACCAATTGGAGAACAAAAGACCCTCTGCAGCCCAATTCCACCTTCACCCCTCAGATAAAGAGATGTATAGGCACCATTGCAAGAATACATTCAACAACACATTCAACAAAGAACAATATGGAAACACCAGAACCTAGTGCTCTTACAACAAGTAGATCTGAACATCCGAACCCAGAAGAAGCAGAAGAAAATGACGTTAAATTTAACTTTATGAATATCATAGAGAATCTTAAAGAGGAAATGAAAAATTCCCTTAAAGAAATGGAGGCAAAGACAAACAAAAATTGGAAGACATCAATAAATATCTTAAGGAAAACCAAGAAAAAACACTCAAACATGTGAAGCAAACAGTTCAAACAGTTCAAGACTTGAAAATTGAAATAGAAGCAATAAAGAAAACACAACCCAAGGCAATTCTGGAAATGGAAAATCTGGGTAAATGAACAGGAACTACAGATGCAGGCATAACCAACAGATCAGAAGACACTGAAAAGAGTACTTCTGGAGTTGAAAATACAATAAAGAAAATGGATTAATTGGTCAAAGAAAATGCTTAATTTAACAAATTCTTAACACAACCATCCAGAGAATTCAGGACAACATGAAAATATCAAACCTAAGAATACCAGGTATAGAAGAAGGAGGAGAACTCCAGATCAAAGGCACAGAAAACATATTCAACAAAATCATAATAGAAAAATTTCCCAGTCTAAAGAAGGATATACCTATGAATGTACAAGAACCTTACAGAATACCAAATAGACTGGACCAAAAAAGTCTGCTCACCATATAATAATGAAAACACTGAGCATACAGAATAGAAAAAGAAAATTAAGTGGCACAAAGGGAAAAGATCAACTAACACATAAAGGCAGACCTATCAGAATTTCACCTGATTTCTCAGTGGAAACTCTGAAAGAAAGGAAGTCATGAAAGTGTTAGAGACGCTAAGAGACCATGTATTCAAGCCCAGACTACTATACCCTCAAAACTTTCAATAACCATAGACAGAGAAAGCAAGATATTCCAAGACAAAAAAAGATTTAAGTAATACTTATTCACAAATCCAGTCTTTCAGAAAATACTTAAGGGAAAATGTGAACCTAACAAACCTAGCTGCACTCACAAAGCACAGCAATAGATAGCCTCATACCAGCAAATCCCAAAGAATGGAAATATACAAACACTGCCACAAAAAGTAACAGAAATTAACAATCAGAGATATCAACATTTCTTAAAATTAATGGATCCCATTCACCTATAAAAAGATAGAGGCTAACAGAATGGATACAAAACCAGTATCCATCCTTCTGCTGCATAAAGGAAACATACCTCAACCTCAAAAACAGACATTACCTCAGAGTTAAGGAATGGAAAAAGATTTTCCAATGAAATGGGCCTAAGAAACAAGTAGGTATAGTTATTTTAACATCGAACAAGTTACACTTTAAATTAAAATCAATCAAAAGAGATGGAGAATACTTCATACTCATCACAGAAAAAAAAACAACTAAGAAGAAATTTGAATTCTGAACATATATGCCCAAATACTAGAGCATTTATATATCTAAAAGAAACATTACTAAGGCTTAAATCACACATTACACCACACACACACACTAATAGTAGGAGACTTAAACACCCACTCTCACCAATGGACAGGTCTTCCAGACAGAAACTTAAAGGAGAAATAATAGAACTAACAGATGTTATAACTCAAATGAATTTAACAGATATCTATAGAACATTTGATCCAACACAAAAGAGTATACTTTCTTCACAGCACCTCATGGAACTTTCTATAATATTGGCCACATACTCGGTAAGAAAGCAAACCTCAACAGATAACAAGAAGTGGAATAACCCCTGTATCTTATCAGATCACCACGGTTTAAATTTAGATGGCAACAACACTGTTCGTAGAAAGTCTGTAAACTCATAGAAACTGAACAATGCTCAAATGAATCAGCCCTGATTCAAGGAAGAAATAAAGAAAGAAATTAAAGATGACCCAGAATTCAACAAAAATGAATGTACAACTTACACAAAACTATGGAACACTATGAAAACAGTGCTAAGAGGAAAGTTTATAGCACTAAGTGTCTACATAAAAAAGTAGAGAAATTTTACACAAGCAATTTATCAGTACAACTGAAACATCTAGAACAAAATAAGCAGACTCACCCAGGAGGAGTAAATGACAGGAAATAATCAAATTGAGGGCTGAACTCAATTAAACAGAAACAAATAAAGAAAAGAAAAAATGAAACAAAAAGCTGGTTCTTTGAGAAAATAAGCAAGATAGAAAAACCCTTATTTAAACAAATCAGAAGGGAGAGAGAGAACATCCAAATTAACAAACTCAGACCTAAAAAGGTGAACACAAAAACAGACACTCAGGAAATCCAAAGATTCATTAGGTCACTATATAAAAGTCTGTCAATGTATTTCATTATATAAACAAACTGAAAGAAAAAATATGGTCATGTTATTTGATGCTGGAAGATCCATTGACAAATTCCAACACTCCTTCATGATAAAGGTATTAGAAAGATAAGGAATACAAGGAACGTAATAAAAGGCAATACAGCAGGCCAACAGCCAACATCAGATTAAATGAAGAGAAAATCAAAGCAATTCCACTATTATCAGGAACAAAACAAGACTGTCCACTCTCTCCATTTCTATTCAATATAGTACTCAAAGTTCTAACTAGAGCAATAATATAACAAAAGCAGATAAAGAGGATAAAAACTGGAAAGGAAGAAGTCAAACTTTATTTTCAGATGATATGATATGATAGGATACATAACTAACCACAAAAATTCTATCAGGGAATACCTAAAGCTGATAAACAGCTTCAGTAAGGGTGCAGGATACAAGATCAACCAAAAAAATCATTAACCCTCTTAATACAAATGATAAAATAACTGAGACAGAAAGAAGAGAAACATCAGCCTTTAGACTAACCACAAATAACATAAAATATATTGGGCAATGCTAACCAAAAAAGAGAAAAACCTGCACGGAAAGAATTTTATGTCATTGAAGAAAGAATTGAGAAAGATATGAGAAAAAGGAAAGATCTCCATGCTCTTGAGTACATAGAATCAAAATAATAAAAATGGCAATCTTAACAAAATCAATCTACAGGTTCAAAAAATCCCATCAAAGTACTGACTTTGTGGGAACCTAGATTGTTTGGATGCTCACCTTCCTAGACCTGGATGGAGGGGGGAGGGCCTTGGACTTCCCACAGGGCAGGGAACCCTGACTGCTCTTTGGACAGGAGAGGAAGGGGTAAGGGGAATGGGGGGAAGGGGAGGGAAATGGGAGGAGGAGAGGAAGTGAAAATTTGTAGTAATAATAATAATAAAAGAACAAAAAATTCCCATCAAAATCCAAACACAATTCTTCACAGACCTCAAAAGAACAATACTCAACTTCAATTGAAAAAAAAAAACAGAATAGTCAAAAAAAATTCTACACAGTAAATAAACTCTTGGAGGCCTCACCAATCCTGACATCAAGTTCTACGATAGAATTATAGTAATAAAAACAGCTTGGTATTGGCATAAAAACTGACAGCTGGACCAATGACACTGTATCAAAGTAACTGATTTTAAGTCACACACATATGAACACATGATTTTTGACAAAAAAAGCTAAAATTATTCAATAAAAATGAATACATCTTTAGCAAATAGTGCTGGCAAAACTGAATGTCAACACATAGAAGAATGTAAATAGATTGATGTCTATCCCCATGCACAAAACTCAAGTCCAAATGAATAAAAGACATCTAGCCAAACTGAACCTCATAGAAGAGAAAGTGGGAAGCAGCCTTGAACGCAGGGACAAAGGAGACCACTTCCAAAATACAACACCAGTATCACAGACACTGACAGCAGCAATCAATAAATAGAACCTCCTGCAATGGAAAATCTTCTGAAAGGCAAAGGGCACCAGTCACTAAGACAAAAGGGCAGCTTCACCAACCCATGTCAGACAGAGGACTAATCTCTGTTTGGATGCTCATCTTCCTAGACCTGGATGGAGGGGGGAGGACCTTGGACTTCCCACAGGACAGGGAACTCTGACTGCTCTTTGGACTGGAGAGGAAGTGGGAGGGGAAAGGGGGGAAAGGGGAGGGAAATGGGAGGAGGAGAGGAAGTGAAAATTTGTAGTAATAATAATAATAATAATAAAGAACAAAAAAATCCGTCAAAATCCCAACACAATTCTTCACAGACCTCGAAAGAACAATCTCCAAAACTTACAAAGAACTTAAGAAACTAGATATCCAAATACCAAATAATCTAACTAAAAAGTGGGTTACAGATCAAAATAGGGAATTCTCAAAAGAGGAATCTCCATCGACCCTCCCACCCCCCCATGCACCCGAGGTTACCTGGGACTCTTGTCTATTTCCTACCTCCTGGTGGATAGCTAAATAATCTTCATCAGGTTCATCAGAGGGCTAGAGAGAAGGGAGTAGGGGAGGAACGGGGAAAGCTTGGTGGCCGGGGATGGGGGGGGAGGGAGGTAGGATGAATATGGGATCAGGGAACAATATATTTCAACTAAGGGAGCCATTTTAGGGTTTACAGGAGACTTGATTATATATGGGATCCCAGGTCCAAGGAGAAATCCCCCAGATTGCTCTCTGGACAGAGGAGAGGGTGCCTGAATCGGCCGTGGCCCATGACCATACTGATGTATATTTTGCTTATCACCATAGATCCTTCGTCTGGCGAAGGACGGCTATGCAGTCGGAGGCCCACATTGGAGCAACGGATTGAGCCCCCCGAGGTCCGGAGGGGGAGCGGAAGGAGGAGGAACATGAAAGACGAAATCAGTACTGCGAGGGATGCTATCACCCACTGATACAAGGGAACGGATCTGATGAGAATTTACCAGGGCCAGTCGGACTGGGACTGAACGAGGACGTGATCTAGCCAGATTCTCGGAATTTGGCCGGATTCTCTGACTGTGGCTGGCCCGGGGTCTTTCTGAAAAGCCATTGACTATGACACTGGGACCTGTTTCCTCTGCATATGCTGGATTTTGGGGATCCAGTCTGTTTGGACGCTCGCCTTCCTGGACCTGGAGGGAGGGGGAGGGAGCTGGAGCTTCCCACAGGGCAGGAAACCCTGACTGCCCTGGGGGACGGAGGGGAAGGAGGGGGGGAGTGGGGGGAGTGGGAGGATGTTGGGAGGGGGGGCGGAAATGGAAACTTTTATAATTTAATAAAATTTACTAAAAAAAAAAAAAGAGGAATCTCAAATGGCTGAAAGACACTTAAAGAACTGCTTACCATCCTTAGCTATCATGGAAATACAAATCAAAAATAATTCTTCTGAGATAACATCTTATACCAGTAAGAATAGCTAAAATAAAAACACTGCTGAAAAGAATTTGGAGTAATGGGAGCACACCTAGATTGCTGATGGAAGTGCAAATTTGTACACTCACTTTAAATATCAATATGGTGGTTTCTTAGATAATTGGGAATCAATTTACCTCAAGATCCAGCAATACCACTCCTGGGCATATATCAAAAAGATGCACACTCATATCACAAGGACATTAATTTAACCATGTTCATGGCAACATTATTCATAATAGCTAGAACCTGGAAACAACCTTGATGTCCCTCAATCAAAGAATGGATAAAGTAAATGTGGTATATTTACACATTGGAGTACTACTCAGAGGTAAAAATAATGACATCTTGAAATCTGCTGGCAAATAGGTGGAACTAGAAAAAAAAAACATCCTGAGTGAGTTAACTCAGACACACAAAGATAAACACAGTATATATTCACTCATAAGTGGATACTAAATGCAAATTAAATGATAACCAGTCTATATTCCATGACCCCAGAGAAGTTAGATAACAAGGAGAACCCTAAGAGAAACATATATGGATCCCCCCTAGGAAGGGGAAAAAAAGCAAAATCTCCTGAGAAATTGAGAGTATGTGTGAGAAGAAGGGATGGCTGAAGGGGAAGGAAAGAAAAGAAGGGGAGGGAGAAGGAGTACATGAAGGAAAACATGGTCAAGATGGGGGACGGGCAAAGAGGGAGAGCAGGGAAAGAGATATCTTGATTGACGGAACCATTGTGGGTTAGCATCAAACCTGGCACCAGGGAAATCACCAGTAGTCCACAAAATTGACCCCAGCTAAGACATTAAACAATAGTGGAGAGGGTGCCTTCCCCTGTAATCATATTGATGACTATTTTAGTTCTCATCATAGAACCATCATCCAACAACTGATGGAAGCAATGCAAAGATCCACAGCTATGCACGGGGCCGATCCCTCAGTGACCAGTCAAAGAGAGGGAAAAGTGATAATACAACCAAAGGGGTCAAGACCATGATAAGGATACCCACAGAAGCAACTGTCATGAGCCAGTAGGAGCTCACTGACTCTGGACAGAGAACAGGGGAATCTGCATAGGACCAAACTAGGGCATCTGAATGTGTGCAACAGTTGTGTGGCTTGGGCACTCTGTGGGGTCACTGGTAGTGGGTCTACATTTATCCATAGGGCTTGAACTGGCTTTTTGGAGACCATTCTTTTTGGAGGGATATCTTGTTCAGCCTAGATAGAGGGATGTGGGGCTTGGTCCTGTCTCAATCTGAGGTGTCAGATTTTTTTGACTCCCCATGAGAAGCCTTACCCTCTCTGATGATTGGAGGTGGCAGAGGAAAGGTAGGGAGAGTAGGATGAGGGGAGATAGGTGGAAATGGAATAGGTAAGTAAAATGAGAAAAGATTGCTTTAAGAAAATTAAAACATAGGATATTTGGATTATTTGCCAGAGTATTAACAAAAGTTGATAAGATTTGTGAGAATTTTGATGTTAAATATGCAAGTTTCTGACCAATAACACTGATAATTGGTGATAATTTATATACCAACAATGTATATAAACAGAAGGTGATAGGGATTACAGATCTTAAGGAACCAGAGGTGTGGAACGCTGAGATCCAGTCAGGCTCGAGGTGCAAGAGGACGGAAACCCAATCAAAACTCCATTCCAAGTGGATTGAGGTTTCTCAGTATAATGCCCATACCATGAGACATAGCTTGACTTTTAAGAAAAACACATTATATCCATTCAACTCTATTGGAAACAAACCCAAGGAACTCTGAAGGGCACTTCCCTAAATAGATGAGGGGAGACAATGGGGCAGAGTAGGTGGAGGAGAGTAACTGCTGGAGAGACGGACCCTAAAATTTGGAACCAAGTATGGTGAATGGCAGAGGCATACAGAGATAAATGATCCCTATCATAGGATAGCTGAAGAGAAAGTTTTTTATTCTGATAATAGAAGGATCAGATAACCAAGGAAAACTCAGGAATCTCTCTCGGGTCTTGGCATCAAATGTAAGTAGGAACAGCAAAGAAACCACTGAACACAACCAAACTCCATGGAAAAGAAACAGCAAATTTAATTAAAAGCTACCAGGACACCTCAGATTGTAGAAGACGGTGCCAAGCTGGGAGAGTTTGTTTGGTTGTATAGGGATAAGTTGGGAAGGAGACAACTCAAATACTGGAATAGCAGCCGGGTTATGACCAGCACTCTGGAGATGAATCAGTTGTGGTTGAAACCATTCGGGTGACAATGGCCGATAAAGGAAAGTTCAGGTGTGAGTATTGAGAACAGGAGTGCTCAACCAGCCATTAAGGACTTTTGAGAAGTGCTTTTTGAGGACCATCACCCTGAAATATTTTCATCAACACTGCCATTTTTTCTCCTTGTCTTGGAGACCTAACAATCAGGAACCCAGAAAGTGCTTAGTCATTTCATTATAAAGACATTTAGAAGACCGTGGTTCAGAAGAATCTGGTGTTCAGGGTGAGAGAGTATTATGTTTTCTTGGTTCGCTGTAGATATTCCAATCAAAAGGAAATCATGTGTCATAGAGGAGAAAGCATCCTACTGATGAGTCTCTTCAAAGCTTCCTTCATGTCTCTGTTCCTCAGACTATAGATAAAAGGATTCATCATTTGAGGGACCACAGAGTACAGCACTGAAGCCACAGCAGTCTTCCTGGATGATTCTGTAACTGTTGAGCTAATGTAGACACCAAAACCTGTTCCATAAAATAAGGAGACAACTGATAGGTGAGACCCACAGGTGGAAAATGCTTTATATCTTCCTTCTGATGACTGCATTCTCAAGACAGTGGATACAATTTGACTATAAGACAAAATTATGCCGGAGAGAGGAACACCGCCAAATATGCAAGATGAAATATATATATAAGTATGTTGTCAATAAGAGTGTTGGAACAGGCAAGTTTAGTAATCTGTGTAAGTTCACAGAAGAAATGTGGGATTACTAACTCTGTGCAGAAGGATAGGTGTAACACCATCAGACCATTTACCAGGGCATTTGCCATGCTTCCCATCACAGACAATGCTACCATTAGGATACAGAGGCAGGGGTTCATGATGATCCTATACCTAAGAGGATGGCAAATAGCAACATAACGGTCATATGCCATTGCTGCAAGAAGACAATTTTCCATGCCAACAGACAGCAAAACAAAGCAGACCTGAGTCAGGCATCCAACATAGGTAATATTCTGGTCTTGTGTTTGTATATTTACCAGCATCTTTGGAATTGTGCATGTGACTAAAAATATGTCATTAAAAGAAAGACCAGAAAGAAAGAAGTACATGGGGGTGTGGAGATGGTACTCAGAGCTGGTGGCCAGAATGATCAGCAGGTTTCCTAGGACTGTAACAAGATACATGGAAAGAAATACACCAAAGATGATGAGTTGCAGTTCTGGATCATCTGTGAGTCCCAGGAGAATGAATCCAGAAACAACTGTTTGGTTTACAGATTTCATGTTTGTGGTGAATCTGATGAGAAAGAAATGAGGCAAAATGATAACCAACTACATGAACAGCAGCAATATAAGAAATAAAATCACTAGAAAATCAGCTCTGCGGTTTTGGCCTTTAACCTACAGAACCATGAAAAAATAATTTCTAACATTAAGCTTCCCATTTTGTAGTATTCAGCATCTAATATAGTTCACAAATCCTTGCCCCAACATGAGTATAAGAATATACCTAATGGGTGCTGGATTGGTGGTTCATTGTGTTAAGTGCATGCCACATAGCATAGGAACCAGAGACCAAACCAACAGAATCTGTAGAAGCATCAACTGGGTACATAGGCCCTTGTGTAATTCCAGACTATGGAGACAAGACAGGGGATCACCAATGCAATCTGGCCATTAAGACTAGTTGTATGATGAGCTCTGGGTTTGATTGAGAGGCACTTCCTTAAGGAAAATGTAGAGGACCCATTAAGGTGGTTCTTGGCAATAATATCAGATTTCTACATACACATGCATTCATGTTCACATGCACATGCATAACACATACACACACACACACACACACAAATGTGGAAAAATTTAATGGGGAATGGAGACATCCTCTGAATTGAAACTCTCCCTCCAGGAAGGGAGGAAAGAGTTATGAGACTTAGATTTCACTCTGGGAGGAGATACTGACTAGCAGACCCTACTAAAGCAAGCTGAGACTGC
Organism: Myodes glareolus; assembly: GCF_982192425.1. Taxonomy (NCBI): domain Eukaryota; kingdom Metazoa; phylum Chordata; class Mammalia; order Rodentia; family Cricetidae; genus Myodes; species Myodes glareolus. The sequence continues at coordinate 107,265,125 of NC_142029.1, forward strand.
CTCAGGTGGGTGACTTTACAGCCTGGAGAGCCTGCAAGTCATACTGAGGATGCAAATTTCCTGAGTTATCATCAGTGTCCGGGTGAGGGTTTTGGTGGTACAGCTGCATATGAGTCTCCCTGCTCTACAAGTAACTCCTCACCTATACTTACTTAAGTAACCTTAATAAACTCTCTGGTTGACCAAGTCAGACTTTGGTGAAATGGTTAATTTTGTCTACTGTGGATACTCTGACTGGGAAAAGTGTTAGTTGTGTCTCTCCAGGAAGTTTTATCATATTTGAGAAGAGACAAATCTCTAGTCAGAAAGAAATTGAACCTTTCCTTTGTGAGATTACTAGAGGAGCTCAGTTAGAGCCAGTACGGTAACTGTGCAAATATAAGATTATGGATCACTGATTGGAGCCGTATGGGAGTACAAGGAGTTCTGTTTCTCAGCATCTTAATACAGTCTTTTATCATTGCTTCCCACAATGAATTCCAGTAAAATTCACCTGTTTTTGTTGCTACAGCATTTACTAAGATGCTGTTATCTGCTTGGCTTCAAGAGTAACAATGTTAATATCTCACCTGGATGTTGAGAATGGATGATTTGTCCCAGAAAATTTAGGCAGACTAGAGCAGTCAGGAGGAACTCCTGTGTGTGTGTGAGAGAGAGATCTGGCATTGATTCCTAAAATGACAGGAATATTCAGTTAGGTCACAGCCCGAATCATACAGTTTGTCTTCTTAGGGGATTTGATAACCAAACCTCCTCATTAAAACTGGGCTTTTTCCTGTCTTTCTCCTCCCAGGGGTGCAACTCCTTAAAGACTTGTTCTATAAAGACAGGAGTCCCTCACAGCAGATCCCCTGATACTCCAGGCCTAGAGTATACACATCAGTTATCTTCATCATTGCTGCTCACCCCCAACAAGGCCCTTGAATTAAAACATATACCACAGGCTCATATAAAGGCACACCCCTGAAAACACAGTAAGGAGACACAGACATGAATATCAAAAGATAACTAATAAAATGGGTAGCAAGAAAACCCCAATCACAACTTCTCCAATAAATACCAGCATTCTTGGTGAAAAACAAAGAAAAGCTATGTCAGAAAGTCTGATGTAAACTTCAAGCATGAAAATATGTCTTACATATGAAGATATGTTATTATTACAAATATTTAAAAAGTATTGTGAAATACAAATAATGTGTCACAGCTTTTCTTAAGTATCATTGATATTTCCTTTACCATCTTATATTTTACTCAGAAAGTTCTGATCCTTATCAGAAAATATAGAATAAACAATAAGTAAGACTTAAAATTTTATTTGGTTATTCTTGACAATTATATATATATTGATATATTTTATACATCTACAATATAATATAATATATATCCATTATATATATGTAACATTCACTCATTGTTATACCCATTATGATCTCCATCTCATCACTATAAATCCTCCCTCCTTACTGATATTATCATTTCTATATTCATGGTTTTTGAGGCTTTTTTTGTTTTGAAGGTCAAGTGAATTCAACAAGGATTATTCTAGGACCATGAGTTTGGAACTGCCTGATAAAGCCTGGTAGGCTCCTCCATGTATACAAATGAAGACAATTATTGGCTTTTTCACAGAACTTGTTACTAAACTATAGTTCAACAAAGAGACATGTGATCAGTGATTGACTATTGGTAGGTACAGTCTCATGTAGACAACCAAAGCTTCACTGGAGTCAAGATTGCTTTGATTATGCCATGACTGTAAGACAGAATTTCATAGCCTTTCTGCATATCTTCCAGGTCTTACATTCTTTCCCTGTCCTTCTTTGAGATGTTTCCCACCTTTGGATGGTGTGGTATAAATGCCTTGCTTGGAGTTAAACATTCAACTACCACTTATTCTCAGCACCTTGAACATCTGTTTGTATCTGTATTCACTGTTGTTGATTTCAAAGAAAGGGTTAACTGATTGGAGCTGAAAATAGCATTTCCCTATAGATAAGAATATAAATATCAAAATGCACCTTTGCATGATGACAACTTAGCTAAACATCTGTTTTAAGTATTAAGTAAGTAAGGGTCATACTTAAACCCTGATAATCCATGGGCCATGCCTGCCAGAAAACTAGGTAGGCTGCCTGCAAATTTTTTCTTCTCCCTGTCTTCTTCCTAATCAAATTCCCCACAATCACCCCGAGTTCAGCAGCAAAACACGTCTGGCAAATTTCCCTCATCCCCTCTTTGAATCTCCTTTGGATCTCATAGATTTTCCACTTTTAGTCTGTCTGCTACAATTCATTAGCAGGAATACTTTGGAAACACACAAGCTGAGCAGACCATGGACACAGATCCACATAAAATTTCCTACTGGGCAGTCCACAGTCATCACACTCTCCAAATATAGAAACTCCCAGGAGTAAAACACTTACCCAATAGAGACAAAGCCAAATATCTTCACCCAGACCTAAAAGCATCCCAATAACAGTTACCTGGACATCATCATAAAAGCACAACCAATAAAACCTAGAAATATGTCTTAACTGGAGTCCAGCAATGCTACAATAGCAAACACTGAATATTCCAACATAGGTGAAGCCCAAGAAAAAGATCTAAAATCAGTCTGTGTGAAGGAGATAGAGACCTTTAATGAGGAAATCCAAGAATGTAAGGAAATCCTTAAAGAAATTCAAGAAAATACAAAAATAAAATAAATAAAACTGTTCAAGACCTGAAGATTGAAGGATGATTGATTAAAAAAATATTGAGGGAATGCTAGAATTGAAAACTTTGAGAATTTAAACAGGAACTATAGCAGCAAGTTTCACCAGCAGAATACAAAAGATGAAAGAAAGAATCTTGGGCATTGAAGATAAAATAGAAAAAATGGATATATTGGTCAAATTAAAATGTTAAGTCTAAAATATTTTCCTTAAAAAATTTTAGGCTATTGGAGCACTATGGAACACAAAGAAAGGACTACTAAGAGGTAAATTTTAGTACTACATGCTTACATAAAAAATAACTGAAGACATGTCATTCTAGTAAACATAAAATCTCTAGAACAAAAAAAGAAAGAAAGGGAGGGAGGGAGGGAGGGAAGGAGGAAGGAAGGAAGAAAGGAAGGAAGGAAGGAAATCACATCCAAAAGGGGTATGTGTCAAGGAACAATCAAACTCTGGCTGAAATCAATAAAATAGAAACACTGAGAACAGTACAACTAATCGAAGAAACAAAGATTTGGCACTTTGAGAAAATTAATAAGATAGTCAAACCAGAGATACAATGGAGGGGTAAGTGTGTGCTTGAGCTGCCACACAAGTCTAGTAAGGGAACACACAATCTTCCCACCTTCCTTATCTCCCTGGGTATTCTGAAGGGGCAGCTTCCCCAACCTAAACCCTCTATCCCCCTACCCCATCACCACTTTCAGCCAGGAACCCCTTCCCTTCCTCTCTCCCTTTTTTGGGGCATAAAATCCTCCAACTCAGTCTGGGTGGGCATCGCTGGGACAGGGCGGTGAGTGCAAATGGGAGGTAGTTCCTTTTGTTTTAATAGCCTGCCTGCGGCAAGGTAGGACTGCAGGGAAAGTTATTCCTGGCCAGCAAGGGGCACTAATCCTGTAGCAGAAGACCCAGCAGAGGAAAGAACAATTAGAGAGCATATGAAGGAAGTGATGGGCAGGCGCCAATGCAAGAATTCCTCCAACAATCTGAAAAAACAACATGAAAACACCAGATCCCAGCAATCTTACAACAGAAGGACTTGAACACCCTATTCCGGAAGAAGTGGAAAACAGTGTCATTATGAAAGCAATAGAGTCTCTTAAACAGGGTATGAATAACTCACTTAAAGAAACAGAAGAGAAATATAACAAAAAGATGGAAGAAATGAGTAAAGAAATAGAAGAGAAATATAACAAAAAGTTTGAAGAAAGGAGTAAATTCGTAAACGATACCCTGGGAAATCAAGAAAAAACAATCAAACAGGTAATGGAATCAGTTCAAGAATTGAAAACTGAAATGGAGGCAATGAAGAAAACACAAACTGAGGGCTAGCTGAATATGGAAAAGCTAGGTAAACAAACAGAGACTTCATGAACAAGAGATAGAAGAACGAATCTCAGATTATGAAGACACCATAGGGAAAATAAACACTCTGACCAAAGAAAACAGCAAATCCAACAAATTCTCATCTAAAAACATTCAGGAAATCTGGGACATAATAAAAAAGCCAAATCTAAGAATAATAGGGGTAGAAGAAGGAGAAGAATAGCAGATCAAAGGTACAGAAAATATATTCAACAAAAAATTATGGAAGAAAACTTTCCCAACCTAAAGAACGGTATTCCTGTGAAGGTCCAAGAAGCATACAGAACACCAAATAGACTGGATCAGAAAAAAAATCCCCTTGCCATTTGATAATCAAAACACAAAACATTCAGATTAAAGAAAGGATATTAAGTGCTGTGAATGAAAAAGGTCAAGAAACTTATAAAGGTAAACCTATCAGATTGACACCAGACTTCTCTATGGAAACCATGAAAAACAGAAGGTCCTGGGTAGAGGTACTGCAGAAACTAAGAGACCAGGGATGCAAGCCCAGACTACTTTACCCAGCCAAGCTATTGTTCACTATCAACGGAGAAAACAAAATTTTTCAGGATAAAAACAAATTTAAACAATACGTTGCTACAAATGCAGCCTTACAGAGAATATTAGAAGGAAAATCACAACCAAAGGAAGCCAACATTCCCAACACTGCCTACAATAACTCAGACATTTAGCGACCCTTCACAAGAACAACTCAAAGAAGGAAAACACATACACTCTACAACCCCCCCCCCAAAAAAAAAAATGACCGGAGTCAACAACCACCGGTCATTAATATCACTTAATATCAATGAACTCAAATCACCTATAAAAAGGCACAGACTTAGAGATTGGATACAAAAACAGGATCCAACATTCTGCTGTTTACAAGAAACACACCTCAACCACAAAGACAGACACCTACTCAGAGTAAAGGGTTGGGAAAAGGTTTTCCAAGCAAATGGACCTAAGAAACAAGCGGGTTTGGCCATTCTAATATCTAACAAAATCGACTTCAAACTAAAATCAATCAGAAGAGATGGAGATGGACATTTCATACTCATAACAGGAACAATTCATCAGGAAGAAGTCTCAATCCTGAATATCTATTCCCCTAATATAAAGGCACCCACATATGTAAAAGAAACTCTTCTAGAAATCAAGGCAGTCATCAAACCACACACACTAATAGTAGGAGACTTCAACACTCCTCTCTCACCAATGGACAGGTCAATCAGACAGAAACCTAATAGAGAAATAAGAGAATTATTGGAGGTATTGAATCAAATGGACTTAACAGACATCTATAGAACACTCCAACCAAATAGGAAAGAATATACCTTCTTCTCTGCAGCTCATGGAACCTTCTCGAAAATTGACTACGTACTTGGTAACAAAGCAAACTTCCACAGATACAAAAAAATATTAGTAACCACTTGTGTCTTGTCAGATCACCATGGATTAAAGTTAGAATTCAACAACAATGCTACCTCCAGGAAGCCAACAAATTCATGAAAGTTGAACAGTCAACTACTAAATCACCCTTGAGTCAAGGAAGGCATAAAGAAAGAAATTAAAGTCTTCCTTGAATTTAATGAAAATAAAGACACAACATACTCAAACCTATGGGACACTATGAAAGCAGTGCTAAGAGGAAAGTTCATAGCACTAAGTGCCCAATTAAAGAAAACGAAGAAAGCACACATTGGAGATTTAACAGCACACTTGAAAGCACTAGAAAAAAAAAGAAACTGATTCACCCAGGAGGAGTAGAAGACTGGAAATAATCAAACTGAGGGCTGAAATCAACAAAATAGAAACACAGAAAACAATCCAAAGAATCAACGAAACAAAAAGCTGGTTCTTGGAGAAAATCAACAAGATTGACAAACCACTATCCAAACTAATCAAACGGCAGAGATAGAACATGCAAATTAATGAGATCAGAAATGAAAAGGGGGACATAACCACAGACACAGAGGAAATTCAGAGAATCATTAGCTCTTACTACAAAAGTTTATATTCCTCAAAGTTGAAAAATGTAAAAGAAATGGACTTTTTTTAGATAAGTACTATATACCAAAGTTGAACCAAGAACAGGTGAACAATCTGAATAGACCTGTCAGTCACAAAGAATTAGAAGCTGTTATCAAAAATCTCCCTACCAAAAAAATCCCAGGACCAGATGGTTTCAATGCAGAATTCTAACAGAACTTCCAGGAAGAGCTAATACCTATACTCGTTAATGTATTTCACAATATAGAAACAGAAGAGTCATTGCCAAACTCCTTTTAGGAAGCTACAGTTACTCTGATATCAAAACCACACAAAGACACAACCAAGAAAGAGAATTGCAGGCCAATTTCACTCATGACCATTGACGCGAAAATTCTCAATAAAATACTGGCAAACCGAATCCATGAACACATTAGAAAAATTATCCATTATGATCAAGAAGGCTTCATCCCAGAGATGCAGGACTGGTTCAACATATGCAAATTTATCAATGTAATCCATCATATAAATAAACTGAAAGAAAAAACCATATGATCATTTCACTGGATGCTGAAAAAGCATTTGACAAAATTCAACACCCCTTTATGATAAAGGTGTTGGAGAGACTGGGGATACAAGGATTATACCTAAATATAATAAGAGCAATATACAGCAAGCCGACAGCTAACATCAAATTGAATGGAGAGAAACTCAAAGCCTTTCCACTAAAATCAGGAACACAACAAGGCTGTCCACTCTCTCCATACCTCTTCAATATAGTGCTTGAAGTTCTAGCAATAGCAATAAGACAACATAAGGGGATCAAAGGTATTCGAATTGGAAAGGATGAAGTTAAACTTTCGTTATTTGCTGACGATATGATAGTTTACATAAGTGACCCCAAAAACTCTACCAAAGAACTCCTACAGCTGATAAACACCTTTAGTAACGTGGCAGGATACAAGATCAACTCCAAAAAATCAGTGGCCCTCCTATACACAAAGGATAAAGAAACAGAGGGAAATCAGAGAAACATCACCTTTCATGATAGCCACAAATAGCATAAAGTATCTTGGGGTAACTCTAACCAAGGAAGTGAAAGACCTATTTGATAAGAACTTTAAGTCCTTGAAGAAAGAAATTGAGGAGGATACCAGAAAATGGAAAGACCTCCCCTGCTCTTGGATTGGGAGAATCAACATAGTAAAAACTGGTGCATGGGGGGGGGTGGGAGGGTTGATGGAAGGGGAGAGGGTTAGAGAGAAGGGAGTAGGGGAGGAATGGAGAAAGCTCGGTTGACCGGGATGGGGGGAAGGGAGGAAGGATGAATGTGGGATCAGGGAAGAATATATTTCAACTAAGGGAGTCATATTAGAGTTTACAGGAAACTTGATTATATATGGGATCCCAGGTCCAAGGAGAGATCCCCAGATTGTTCTCTGGACAGAGGAGGGGGTGCCTGAACCGGCCTTGGCCCGTGACCATACTGATGAATATTTTGCTTATCACCATAGATCCCTCATCTGGCGTTGGATGACGATACAGATGGAGGCCCGCGTTGGAGCACCGAACTGAGCCCCCCAAGATCCAAACGAGGAGCAAAAGGAGGAAGAAAATGACGAAGGACTGCGAGGGATACTATCACCCACTGATACAAGGGGTCGGATCTAATGAGAGTTTACCAAGGCCAGATGGACCGTGACTGAACGAGCATGTGATCCAACCAGATTCTCTGAATGTGGCCGGATTTTCTGAATGTGGCTGGCCTGCAGTCTTTCCGAGAAGCCATTGACAATGACACTGGGACTGGTTTCCTCTGCATATACTGGATTTTTGGGATCCAGTCTGTTTGGATGCTCACCTTCCTGGACCTGGAGTGAGGGGGGAGGAACTTGGACTTCCCACAGGGCAGGAGACCCTGACTTCCCTAGGGGACAAAGAGGGAGGAGGAGAGGGAGGGGGGAGTGGGAGGGCGTTGGGAGGAGGGGCGTAAATGGAAACTTTTTATAATTTAATAAAATTACAAAAAAATAAATAAATAAATAAATAAATAAATAAATAAATATTTTTTAAAAAGATATAGGCACAGGAGACCACTTCCTAAGTAGAACCCCAGTAACATAGACAATAAGAGAAACAATGAATAAATGGGACCTACTGAAACTGAGAAGCTTCTGTAAAGCAAAGGCCACTGTCAGTAAGACAAAAAGGCTACCTTCCAACTGGGAGAAGATCTTCACCAACCCCTCATCAGACAAAGGTCTGATCTCCAAAATATACAAAGAACTTAAGAAACTAGACACTAAAACTCTAATTAACCCAATTAAAAAATGGGGTACTGAACTGAACAGAGAATTCACAACAGATGAACTTCGAATGGCTAAAAGACACTTAAGGTCATGCTCAACCTCCTTAGCGATCAGGGAAATGCAAATCAAAACTACTTTGAGATACCATCTTACACCTGTCAGAATAGCTAAACACCAATGAGAGCCTATGCTGGAGAGGATGTGGAGTGAGGGGAACACTCATCCATTGTTGGTGGGAATGCAAACTTGTGCAGCCACTATGGAAATCAGTGTGGCAGTTTCTCAGGAAACTGGGAGTCCACCTACCTCAGGACCCAGCAATTCCACTCTTGGGAATATACCCAAGAGATGCTCTATCATACTACAAAAGCATTTGTTCAACTATGTTCATAGCAGCACTATTTGTAGTAGCCAGAACCTGGAAACAACCTAGGTGCCCCTCAATAGAAGAATGGTTAAAAAAGATGTGGAACATATACACATTAGAGTTTTACTCAGCGGTAAAAAACAATGACATCTTGAATTTTGCATGCAAATGAATGGAAATAGAAAACGCTTTACTGAGTGAGGTAACCCAGACCCAAAAATAGGAATATGGTATGTTTTCACTCATAAGTGGATTCGAGCCATAGTTAAAGGTTTTTGAGTCTATAATTCGTGACCCTAGAGAAGCTAAATAAGAAGGTGAACCTGTAGAAAATCATATAGTTATCCTCCTGGATATTGGATGTAGAAAAGATTGCCAGGCAAACTTGGGTGCACGGGGGTGGGGGGTGCAAGTAAGGGGAGATGGTTAGGGAGAGGGGAGATGGGGAGGATTGGGGATGGCTTGAGGGAATGGGAGGGGGGATGGAGGAAGGATGGTTATGGGAGCAGGGAAGTTTATACCTCAGCTAAGGGAGCCATTTTAGGGTTTGCAAGAAACTTGATTCTGGAGGGGTTCCCAGGCCCAAGGAGAGGTCCCCAGATTGTTCCCTGGGCAGCAGAGGAGAGGGAACCTGAACTGGCCTGGGCCTATAACCATACTGATGAATATTTTGCATGTCACCACAGAACCTTCATATGGCTAAGGATGGAGATAGAGACAGAGACACATATTGGAACACTGGACTTGACTCCCTAGGTCTAAATGAGTATCAGCGGGAAGGAGATCGTGAGCAACGAAAGCAAAACCAGAGTGAACCTTCATCTGATGGTGGATGGAGATAGAGATGGAGACCGCCATTGGAGCACTGCACTGAACCCCCAAGGTCCAAATGAAGAGCAGAAGGAAGGAGAACATGAAATAGGAAGTCAGGACTGCGAAGGGTGCGTTCACCCACTGATACAAGGGGACTGATCAAATGAGAGCTCACCAAGGCCAGCTGGACTGGGACTGAACGAGCATGTGATCAAACCGGATTCTCTGAATGTGGTTGAAATGGGGGCGGACTGAGAAACCATTGACAATGGCCCTGGGTCTTGATTCGTTTGCATGGACTGGCTTTTTGGGATCCTGGTCTGTTTGGATGCTCACCTTCCTGGACCTTAGGAAGGGGGGAGGAACTTGGATTTCCCACAGGGCAGGAAACCCTGACTGCTCTTGGGAATGGGGATGGAGGAGGAGAGGGAGTGGGGGGAGCGGGAGCGGGAGGGTATTGGGAGGAGGGGAGGAAGCGGAAATTCTTTAAATAAATAAATAAGGAAAAAAAAGATAGTCAAACCACATATAAATTAACTACAAGGTGGATATAGAATATCCAAATTAAGAAAATCTAAAATGAAAGGGGGACATAAAAACACACACTGAGAAAATCCAAAGAATCATCAGGATATACTTTAACATCCTGTGCTCAAACAAATTGGAAAACTTAAAAGAAATGAGTAATTTTCTCAATAGGAACCACTAACCACAGTTTAATCAAGATCAGATGCAAACAGAGATTATACTTTGGTTTCCCAGCCACCCAGTCCCAAATAATCACACAAAACTGTATTAATTATAACGCTGTTTGTCCAATAGCTCAGAATTCTTATCAACTAACTCTTACATCTCAAATTAACCCATTGCTATTTATCTGTGTATCTCCATGAGGCTGTAGAAAACTGGTAGGAAGGGTTCTGGCAGTGTCTTTCTCCTTTGGTAGCTACATGGCATCTCCTTGACTATGCCTACCCTCTCTCTATATCTCTGTTCAGATTTCCCACTTCTCTGTACTCTGCTTAACCATTGTCCAAAACAGTTATATTCATCAACCAATCAAAGCAACACATATACAGAAGGACATCACACATCAATCAGATACACAATCTAAACAAACCTATAACTCCTAGTGAAATAGAAGCCATCATCAAAAGTCTCCCAACCAAAACTCCCTAGGGCCATATGGTTTAAGTGCAGAATTCTATGAGATTTTCAAAGAGTTAACACCAATACTCCTTGAATTATTCCATCAAATAAAAAAGGAGGAGCATTGCCTAATTCATTTCAATAGGCTGAAGTTAATCATGGTACTCAAACCCAACAAAGTATGGAAATTATAGACTAATTTTTCTTATGAACATAAAAATAAAATAATCAATAAAATACTTGCAAACAGCATCCAAGAACACATAAAGATATCATCTACCAAGATGCAATGGTGGTTCATCATATTAAAATCAATAAATGTAATCCATCATTTAAACAAACTTAAAGAAAGTTATTGTCTGACAGGTTTACCTTGTACTCCTCCAGCATTGTTTGGGAAAGGCATTAAATCAGAACCAGCAAGCCATTTGCCAACCTAGTAACAAAATACATGCATAATCTCTTTTACAATATGGATTATAAAAGTGTCCTCCTAATAAGCAGTATGTGAGTATTCATCGTAAAATGTTTTATTAGCAGAGCACCATCTATAATATTAAAGCCATGACAACACTGAGAAAATAATTTTATCTCTTTATGTTGTCAGTACTGTATATAATATCTTTCTTCACTCAAGAAGACTGTTAACTAAATTGAGAAATTTTTTGCCTATTTTCATACTAAAGACTTAAATTAGGAACACACAAAAGTCTACCTCGTAAATACTACCACTGAGTTGCATACACACACACACACACACACACACACACACACACACACACACACACTACAATTAACATAAAAAGCAAATCTATACGGTAAATTGAGTTTTGACCAAACTGGAAGCATCAACAAGAAAAATCCTTGTTGGCGTTTTAATTTACTTCATACAACCATTATAAAATACAGTGTAATTACCAACCTTAAAGAACCTAGACAACAAAGAGGACCCTAAGAGAGACATACATTGATCTAATCTACATGGGAAGTAGAAAAAGACAAGCTCTCCTGAGTAAATTGGGAGTGTGAGGATCATGAGAGAGGGTAAAAGGAGGGTGGAGGAAAGAGGGGAGCAGAGAAAAATATATAGCTCAATAAAAACAATAAAAAACATAGTGTAATTCCTTCTTTTGCAGTGTAGTATCTGTTTTAACAGGGTGGGGAGTGGGGTGGGGAGGGGATAGTGGAGGGATCAGGAGGAGGAGCGTGAGTGGGAAATGGATTTGGCATGTAAAATGAGAAATTATGTTTTTTTAAATGCATTTTTTAAAAAAGAAAATAATGGCAGGAATATCAAGTTCTTATCCTTATGTAGATGCTCACAACCTTCATTAGTGGATCTTCTTTATGCAGCAGAAATCAAATAATACAAATAAATAAATAAGTAAATAAATGGTTAACACGCAGAGATTGACTGACTTTGGGATGTTCTCACCAGTAAATGGAACATTTATACATACCTCTTCCCTTCAAGTCCTAGGGATACAAAAAAATGAAATAATCCCATTTTTTCTTATCAGATCACCATGGCTTTAAGGTAGAGTTAAACAGCAACACTAATTTCTGAAAGCCTACAAACAAATGAACAATACTTATCTGAACCACCACTGGGTCAAGGAAGAAATAAGAAAGAAATTAAAGACTTCCTAAAATTTAACAAAAATGACTGCAAAACACACCCAATCTTATGAGCAGTTTTATGTTAAAAGTTTGTATCTCTAAATTCCCACATAAAGAAGCTGGAAAGATCCCACACTAGTGAGTTAACAGAACACCTGAAAGCAATAGAACAAAAAGAAGCAAACTCACCCAGGAGGGCTAGACTACAGGAAATAATAAAATTGAGAGCTGAAACCAACAAAATAGAAACAAAGAAAACAATATAAAAAAATCAATGAGACAAAGAGTTGGTTCTTCAAGAAAATCAACAGTTTCGACAAACTTTATCCAAACTAACAAAAAAGGCAAAGGGAATATATCCAAATTAACCAAATCAGGAATGAAAAGAGGGATATAGCAACAGACCCAGAGGAAATCCAGAGACTCATCACATCATACTTCAAAATCCTGTACTCCACAAAATTGGAAAGCATAAAGGAAAGGACAATTTTCTGGATAAACATCACTTACCAAAATAAATCAAGCAAGTTAAATAGACTTATAACCACTAAGGAAATATTGGCATCAAAATTCTTCAAACCAAAAAAAGTCCAGGACTTACCCCTGGCATAGAAGCATACAGGTGGATCAAGGGAATCGAATCAAAGCCCAGACATGGATCCACAAACCTGATTTTCATCAAAGAAGCCAAAATTATAAAATGAAAAAAGAAAGCATTCTCAAGAAGTAGAACTGTTCTAAATAGATGATGGCATATAGATGAATTCAAACAGACCCACATTTATTACCCAGCACAAAACTCAGGTCCAAGTGAATCAAAGAACAGAGCATAAAATCATATATACTGAACCTGATAGCAGAGAAAGTAGGGAATACCCTTGAATGCATTGGCATGTGAGACAACTTTCTGAACAGAATACCAACAGCATAGGCACTAAGATCAACAATTAATAAATAGGACCTCACAGAACTTAAAAGCTTCTGTAAGGCAAAGAGCATTGTCATTACGATAAAATGGCAGCTTATATAAAGGGAAAAGATCTTTACCAACCCTCATCTTCCAGACAGCTGATCTCCAAAACATATAAAGAACTCAAAAGACTAAACACCAAAAAATCAAAATCCAATTAAAAATGGGGTACAGACCTAAGTAGAGAATTATCAACAGAAGAATCTCATATGGAAAGAGAAAGACTTAATGAAATATAAAATCCTTAGCCATCAGAGAAATGCAAATCAAAATGATTCTGAGATTTCATATCACGCATGTCAGAATAACTAAGATCAAAGCACAAATGTTGGAGAGGATGTAGAGCAAGGGGAATACTCTTTCATTGCTCGTTGAAGTACAAACTTAAATAGCCACTATGGAAATTATTATGACATTTCCTCAAAAAAATGGAAACCGATTCACCCCAAGACCCAGCTATACAACTCTTAAGTATATATGCAAAGGGCACTCTGTCTTGCCACAAGGACAGGTGTTTAACTATGTTCATCACAGTTTTATTAATAATACCCAAAAAGTTTAAAGAGTCTAGATGTTCCTCAACTGAAGAATAGATAAAGAAAATGTGGTACATTTGCACAATGGAAAATTACTCAGCTGATTAAAAAAAATGACTTCATGACATTTGCAGTCAAATGGATGAAAAAAATCATCATGAGTGAGGCAACCCAGACCCAAAAAGACAAATACAGTATGTATTGGCTTATAAGTGAATATTAACTGTTAAGAAAATGATAAGCAAGATACAATTCACAGACCTAGAGAGATTAGGTAAAGAGAAGGGCTCTGTTGGGGAGCATGGATAACCTTGGAAGGAGAAACAGACTAGATTTTATGGGTAGACTAGGAATGGGTAAGGACAGGAATGGAAGTATCAGGTGGATGGTGAGAGGTGAAGAGAATGTGGGAAGATACAGCCAAATATGGGAGCCAGTGTGGAAACTTAGTGCAGTGAAAACTTCCTAGAATCTGTGAGGATGACCCCAGTAAGGATTCTTAGTTACGGAGGATACAGAATCTGAACTGTTCATTTTTGTAGCCTGGCAAGGCTTCCAGTGTTAGGACTGGATTGTATCTGGTTGAATTTTAAGCAGTGGGGGGGGGGGGTCTGATGGCGATACCTGAACAACCCAGGCTGATTGTAGTGATTGCAGGTCACTCTCTGAAACCTGAGAGTGGGACCCCATTGCTGATGACAGCATCACACAACTCAGAGAACTTAGAGAGGTTGAACTGGTACCTATATTCTAATCTTGTTGGCAAGAAGGGACTCTGAAGGCTATGGAAAAACAAACCTGAACACCAACCCAGCCACAAAACCCTCAACCTATAATCTATTCTGCCTGCAAAATGTTCTGGGCCATGCTGATGCAAAATTTGTGGGAGTTGCCAACAAATGTTTTTGAGGCCTACTCCATGAAAGGGAGCCTATACCCTACATTTCTTAGACAGCTAGGAACTGGAGACTAGATAGCCCAGAGATGGAGAGTAAAAGCAAACGTGACTGGCCAACAAAAGTAAATAAATGAAATGATTCCTATTGATATTCTAATGTATTTATAGATGGGTGCCTTGTCTAGTCTTCATCAAAGAGACTTCAACCAGCAGCAGATTGGAACCGGTACAGAACACACAGCTAAACAATCCAGAGAAAGAGTCTAGATTTGAGGGCTCTGATTGGGTCTTTCCCGCTGGAGCTCGGAGAACCCATGGAAGATATGAAGAAAGGAATGTAGGAGTCAGAGGGCATGAAGGACACCATGCACCAAATTTGCTAAGCAGGGCTCATATGGGTCTGCAGAGACTGAATTGGCAAGCACAGAACCTTTATGTGTCTGCACCAGTCCTCTCTATATATACATACACTACACACACACACACACACACACACACACACACACACACTATGGCTGATAGTTTTGTGTTTTGTGGTACTCATGACAATGAGAATGGGTTTATCTCTGATTCTCATCCCTACTCTTATCACTAATTTCCTCCTATTTGGTCACCTTATCTCCAGCCTTTGTGAGGGCTTTTTCTTTACCTTTTTGTGTCTTATTTTGTTGTGCTTGGTTGTTATCTTTTGGAAGCCTGCTTTTTTTCTGAATAGGAGATGGAAGAGAAGAGGATCTGGGGGAGAGAAAAGATGATGGGAACTGGGAGGAGTGAAGGGAAGGAAAACTGTGGTCAGGATGTATTGTATACGAGAGGAAATCTACTTTCAATTTCTAAAATTAATTAATTTTAAAAATAAAAGAGCTCAAATTTTCTAAATAAAATAAATTAATTAGTTAAAATATACGTTGTAGAATAGACAATTTCAAATTGATGGTAATATTAAAATAATCTGTAGCAGTTCAATAATTGTATAGCAAGTGTGGTTGGTTGGTAGAATTTGATGGAAAAAATTACTAGACTTTGAAGCATCCCTGTCCTATGAGTCATGAGCCTGAATCTGCCTTGAGATGCTACTCTCTTTAGGCTTGTTTTATCCTATCAATGTTGAATCTTCTATCAAATAATCTAAGCATTCTCTATTATATTAGCCAAGTTCCTATTGTTAATCAAAAGATAACAAACTAAAATATATGTAACTATAACTGATTTTATTACTAGTTGAATTTAAAATAAAATAAAATCATAGATAATGGGACAGGGGTTTGACTAAAATTCAGAGAATGGTGCCTGTGGCGGTGATGCACTAAAATTCCAGCACTCAGAAGGCAGGGACAGGTGGATCTTTGTGAGTTCAAGGACAATCTGGTCTATACAATGAGTTCCAGGGCAACAAGAGCTAAACAGAGAAACCTTATCTTAAAAATCAAGGATGCAGGAGGCTGGTGCAGAGAATGAAAAACTGCAAAAGGAATTTTCTAAAGATAATCACAAAAATGTCAAAGTCAAGTTCTTACTGTTAAGTGTGACTTTGAGCCCTAGAATGAGAGATCAAATTTTAAGGGTCAGATGTTAGGGTTCCTGTCTCTTCTTTCAAATATCATACTTTTGTACTAGGTGTCTAATCTTTAAGGTGCTTGACTGTTTCATTTTTTGTGCATGATAATCTATGTAAGAGGTTAATGACTGATCCAAACTCATAGAGTTGTATAGAAATGAGAAAATAAACATATACATTGGCGAAAAATAATAAAGAAGGAAAGACAGTAAGGGAGAGAGAAAAAGAAATCCCTGTTTTCAATGATATGCTTTCTCATGAAGGCACTCTAGAACTTCCAGAATGTTTGATTCATTTACTTTTTAACTTGATTGGACCAGAAAAGGAAGCCCCCTCACCACATAACAACAAAATACCAGGAATTAGCAATCTTTGGTATTTCAATGCAAATGGTATTAATCTTTCAATGCAAATGGTATTAATCCCCCAATAAGAAGACAAAGACTAGCAGAATGAATAGGAAAAGAAGATCCATCCTTCTTCTGAATACACAAAACACACATCAACAACAAATACAGGAACTACCTCAAGGTAAAGGAATGGAAAAAATATCCAGGCAATTATATCTAAGAAGCAATCTGGTGTAGCCATTATAATATCTAACAAATAGATTTCAAACATAAAATAATCCTAAGATATGAAGAAGGACACTTCACACCCATCAAAGGAAAAATCCTCCAAGATGACATCTATGCCCCAAACACAAGGGCACCAAAACATCTGTAAAAGAAACACTACTATAACTTAAATAGTTTACTGACCCTAACAAACTGATAGTGAGAGACTTAGAAACTTCAATACCTGACTCTGACCAATAGACAAGTCTTTCAAACAAAAATTAACAAAGAAATGATGGAGCTTTGCTGACATTATAAACCAAATAAACCTACCAAATATTTAAAGAGCATTACATAGAAACACAAGATAATATGACTTCTCAGCACCACAAGAAACTTTCTTCAAAATTGACCACATAAAAAAAAAGTGGACATATAAAAGTCTTAACAGGTAAAAGAAAATTGAAATAACTCTCTGAATTCTATCCGACCACTGCAGATTAGAACTGGATACCAGCAAAACCAGAAAAATAGAAGACTTACAAACTCATGGAAATTGAACAACTCTCTGGTGAATGAAAAATGGGTCAAGACAAAAGAAATCATGGGACACAATGAAAGTGGTACTAACAGGAAAGTTCATAGCACTAAGTGCCTGTCTAATGAATTTGAGAGATTTCATACTAACAACTTAACATCACACCTGAAACCACTCTAACTAAATGAAGCAAAATCATCCAAGAGGAGTAGATGACAGGAAATAATTAAATAGAGGGATAAGATCAATAAAGTAGAAGCAAAGAGAACAATACAAGGAATCCATAAATCAAAGAGCTGATTATTTGAGAAAATCAAGATAAACAAACCTTTATCTTAATTATCAATGGCCAAGAAATTAACAAGCTCAAAAATGAAAAGGAGACATAGTAATAGAAATTGCTGAAACCTAAAGAATCATACTTTACAAGCCTGTACTTCACAAATTTCGAAAATCAAAAGAAATGGATAGTTATGATTTCTCATTAGTTACCACTTAACAAAATTAAATCAATATCAGAAAAACAATTTAAATAAACCCGTAACCCTTAAAGAAAGAGAAGGATAAAGGTGAGCCCAGGGCCATCTATTTAACACAAAATTGTATGATACTTTTAAAGAAGAGTTGATGCCAATAGTCCTCAAATTATTCCACAAGAACAAATATTATCAAATTCATTTTATGATGTCACAGTTACCATAATACATGAACCACATAAAGACTCAAAAAGAGAGTTACAGTACAATTTTCATTATGAACATAGATGAAATAATACTCAATAAAATACTGGCAAACCAAATTCAAGAGCATATCAAAAAGATTATCCACCTTGATTAATTAGGCTTCATCCCAGAAATGCAAGGATGCTTCAACAAATGAAAATAAGGAAATGTAATCCACCACATAAATAAAGTAAAAGAAAAAATACATAGTCATCTCCTTAGATGTTGAAAAAGTCTTTAAAAATTCTAAACACCCTTTCATGATAAAAATCCTGGAGAGATTAGGAATAAAAAAAAAAAAAGAACGTACCTGAACATAATAAAGGCAATTTACAGCAAGCCTATAGTCAACATCAAATTAAATGAAGAGAAACTCAAAGCAATCCCACTATAATCAAGAAAACACAGGCTGTACACTCTCTCTATATATATCCAGTGTGGTACTTGAAGTTTTAGCTAGTAAAATAAGAAAAATGAAATAAATCAAAGAGATACAAATAGGAAAGGAAGAAGTCTAAATATTTTTATTTGCAAATGATATGTTAGTATACCCTAATTCCACCAGGGAACTCCTACAGTTGATGAACAGTTTCAACAAATTCTATACAAGATTAACTCAGAAGTTGGTTTTAAGGTCTTTTCCTTGTCTTTCAGCCTTGTTGGAAGACTCAGGACTTGCTACAGTAGAATAGTTGGGTTCTGGTGGTGACATATTTCCCTGACTGTTGTTGATTGTGTTTTTGTGCTGGAGTCTAGACCTCTTAGTTTTGGGTATTGATTATATGTCGAGGTGTTAATTTCTGAGTTTTTCTTAATTGAATGGGTGTTTCATTCCTTGATTTTTTCTTCCTTTCTGGTCTTCTGGCCCTTGTGGCTTGTGGTTGAGCAGGGGGTCTTCACCCAATTTGGGGGCTGGCACTTGTGATGGCAACCGTGGTCTTTTGCTGAGCAGGGAGTTTCTGCCTGTATTGGGGACTGGAACGCAGTACATAAGAGGGAATGGTGAACTGGGAATAGGGTTGATGGGGCACTTAGAGAGGGGAGTAGTTCTACTGCAGGCAGTTGACCTGGTCTTCTGGAAGTTATGACTTTGTGTTTGGACAGTGGTTGTCTTCTGGAGTTGGGTGCTAGTTCTTCTGCAACTGGAACCTGTGGTCTGGCAAGGGGTATCAACCTTAGGGAACCAAGACAGTGGAGGAGGTCTACAGTTAACTGGCCTGTTTTTCTGGCAGGCTTGGAAGATGATTGGCAAAAGGTATCTTCCAGAGTTGAGGGTTGGTATTATGGCTGGTGTGGCCTATTGTTGGACAGGTGGTGTCTACCGAAGATATTCTTTATTCTGCTTGATGCAATCTTTTTGTCCTGATATCCTTTGAGTTTTTTAGTATAGTTACTATGTTCTTTTCAATTGCATCTTCACTTCTTATTGAGTCCTTTTTAATGTTTCTATATCATTATTAAATTCCATTCTCAAGTCCTGGATTGTAACTGTTGTTTTCATCTGCTTTGTGTATGTGGTTTCTTGGGCATTTCTCAGGCATTTATTCACCTTAAGCTCTTTGTCTTTAATCTCATTAAACTGTTTCTTTGTGTCTTCTATAAGCTCCTTGACATCACTGATGAAGTTTGTGATTTTTTTTAAGTTCTGTGTTCTGTGTTTCATCAAAATAACTGCCATTTCTGCATTTCTACAGGACTGGTAGGGTTTAGAGAGAAGATACTGGCATGACCTTTCATATTCTTTTTATCTTGGCATGTGGACTTTTTTCTTTCTAAGTTTGTTGTAGACCTAGAAAGTCGGGGAAGAAGAGAGGATATGGGGCAGTTTGACCCTAGAGGTTAGAGTGAAATTAGGCAGACATTAGGCAATGAAATTAGAGGAAACAGAGCTAGTATACAGACAATGCATCCTAGTCCAAGTCTGGAGTTTGGGTGGTAGATCTGTATAGGTAGCAAAATTTAATGTGATGTGAGAGGGTACTAGCATTGAGAACAGGCAGGAAGGGTCCTGACAGGCACCTAGAAACCATTTGTGGTGCAGGCAAGGGATGCCAGACTAGTCAGTAACTGGATATATGATTGACTCTGGAGAACCATGTAGCAAAGCAATGCATAATCAGCATGTGGTTAACTACAGGTAGGGCAGGTAGTAGCAGGAATATTGAGGTTTGCTGAAGCTTAGGTGGAGGAAGACTGACTAGCCCTAGGCCCTGCATGTGGGACCTGGCTTAAGCTGGTGGATTGTGGAGAATGTATGGATGGGGATGTCCAGGAGACTCACTGGGGAAGGGCATAGGAAGTGTAGCTGAGTGCCGTGGCTAGAATCAGACCAGAAGTGACCTGTCAGTAAAGTTTTGAAAATTCTTTGGAAGTAAATGAGTTTATTCGCAAATGAGCATAAAGACAACATGCAGAAGCTATCACTTCCCTTCATTTTCTTCCTGGGAAGTTAAAATGGTCCACATGGGCCTCTTACAACCATGTTCCAACCCCCACAGGAGGCTGAACTATTCAGGGAATCAAGAAGAAATTGGACAATTTGCCTAACAAGAAGTCTTGGGAATTAACTCCTCAATGAAACTGTAAATATTCCCTTAGTTCTCATAATTTATCCTGCACCTTGGCTTCATTTACTCTTTGGGCCAGAAGGATACCTACATGTAAACTGCAAGGTATCCTTTTGGCCCAAAGAAGATTTCCCAAGAAGAAAAATTAACTTCTTTGTTTAACTTCAGAAAGAAAGAAATAAAGTCCAGTCAGTATAAAGAATGCACGAGTGATGGCGTCCCACAGAAGAAAAACAGCCAAGTAAGTGTTTGGGGAACCTGGAGTAAATAAAAGAGGAACACGAGCCATCTGATGACAAAATTGATGAGAGCCTGGTTTGATGGTATCATAAAAGCTAAATTATTCACTTTTACCAAGACTTTAATGATTTTCCAAGATTTAATTATTCATTTTTTCAGCAACTTGTATTTGTGAATGTCTGCTCTTACATGTGCACCCATGCCATGGAATGAGTATGGAAGTATTTGGACAACTTTGTGATTTGACTCTTTCCCCCCACCTTACTGAGATGGTATCTCTCTTCCTGTATCTATTCTCAAAACCTATACGGTGAAAGAAAAAAATCTAGTCTTGCAAGCCATCCTCTGACCTCCTCACACACACTACATTATATACATACCCACACATATACAAAATAAATAAGCATTTTTTAATCTTTTAAATTCTGATAGCCTGTAAACAAAATACAAGGGACTAGGTGGGATCACATCAGTGCTTCCTTGAGCTAGATAGACTCAAAAAGAAGAATAAGAGGGTACATGAGTCCTCCCATTCCTGAGAATTTCCCCAGGCTCTAGAACAACACGGTGTGAAAGAGTGGATAGGCAAATGCTTAGACGTCTTAAAACGAAGGTACAGGAAACTAGTTCATTGTATCAGTTACTAATTTCATCAAATAATGATCTTTAGTCCTTTTTGGTATATAAAACGTTTATTGTCTTTTGCTTGAATTATTACACTACAGTGTAGTACGTTTTCCAAGTCTTAGAGTGGTATAAACTATTTGTGCCCAAAGATTTCTCTAGGATTTCTCTAGGACTCCAACAAGAGACTCCATAACAAAGGATTATAACTCAATGGAAAAGGCATAAGCCTTTGACCAGGGAAAATACAATATGGGAATCAAGCTTGCACTCTTAAAATCTATAAGAGATTTTGCAGTCAGGTGGTGGAGGCACACGCCTTTAATCTCAGCACTCAGGAGGCAGAGGCAGGCAATCTCTGTGAGTTCGGGGCCAGCCTGGCCTACAAGAGCTAATTCCAGAACAGGCTCCAAAGCTACAGAGAAACCCTGTCTCGAAAAATAAAATCTATGAGAGATTTTGTATTTCCTACCTCTTCTTCAACTCTCAATCATCTGACCTTTAAAAAGGAAGACAGCAGGGTTTAGAGAGATGGCTAAATGGGTAAAGTGCTTACTGTGGAAGCATGAAGACTCTTGTTCAGATGGCTAATACCCCTGTAAAAGCCAAACTTGGCAGTGTATGCTTTCAAGCCCATAACTGAAGGCAGAGAGAGATAAATACTGGGGTCTTGCTGGGTATTCAGTAAATCTAAAATGATGAATTACAGGTTCAGTGAAAAGAGGCTCTGTCTCAAAAATAAGGCAGAGAAGCTATTGAGTCATATATTCTCATTGTCAACTTCTGGCCTCCAAGCATGCTCCCCCAACACACACACAAAAGAAAAATAAAATAATAAAATCTGGTCACAACTCACACTTAACAACTTGCTTTTAAAATGATTTAACATATATGCAAAGTGTTAACTATAAAAGTGGTCATGTTAGGATTTTATTAGATGTTATAGAATATGAAACTACTTAGAAGCAGGAAATGCTAGGAATGATTGAGATGAGGGGAAGTTAGCCTAGTTCCCAAGACAAGTGCAATAAACCTGTAGGGAGATGTGTTACCAGAAAGCATAAATTTGCAAAAGATATTGAAGGGTTTTGAGAGATTTATTGCAGGGAGGGGCATATGTATGTGTGTACTCACACTTACAGTGTGAGGGTACATATGTGTACCATGATGTTTGGACAACTTTCAGAAGTCCACCTTCTTTTCTATGTATTTGTTTGCTTGTTTGTTTAGAGGTGAGGTCTCTTTTTGTTTCTGCTGCTGCACTGTAATTGTGACCTTCTAGCTAATATTCCTGTCTCTTCTGTGAGTCTCATCTTAGGAGATCTGAGATGACAAGTGCAAGACACTACATCCTATCTTTTTATCTTTTTATTTTGTTTCCAAGAATTAGAATCAGGTCACCATACTTGAAATGTAAGCTCCTTTGCTGACTGAAACATCAAATAGTCCTGAAGTTTTTAACACACACACACACACACACAAAAATTAAACTTCACTCAGTGGACAGTAGTGAGAAATACAAAGACATTATCCAGATACTAAAGTTTCCAGAACGCCATGACATACCCAGACACATTTCCAAAATAGTCTTATATGCTATTAAGCCTTCAGGTAGCTGATTATTAAGATTATGGAGACTGCAGCATTGACTCCACTTGCTACTCAATCATGAAAATCAGAGTTCAGATCCCAGCTCCTGTGTCCAGTGGCTCACATTAAGGACATGCTCTCACAATTTGAAAATTGTCCTTAGCATTCAATTACCCTACCAAACAGAGATGTATCAATTCATGTATAATTGTTAAAATATAAAAGATAAACATATACTCTAAATTTAGACCCCTTCGATTAATTTTACTCTCTATACTCTGTGAAATTCCATCTGATTTTACTAATCACGCCATGCCTCCACTTTTTATGTTAAGTAACACTCATTTCTTTGGGTTGTTGTAAGTAGCAAATGAGAAAAGAAGTTAGTGTTGCAGGTATCTTCCAGGTTCATGCCTGCAATCCTAGCTCAGCAGAGATCTGAAGGAAAACTAGAAGGTCAAGGACAGCCTAGGCAATTTACTGCCTCAAAGTAAAAATATAAAAAAAGACCCAGCCTGAGTATGTAACTCGGTGATAAATCACTTGTCTAACCTATAAAATACCATGGGTTCAAATCCCACTGCTACCAATAAATAATAACAAAAAGTAAATAAACATTTAGTGATTGTTCTTATAGGAGGCATTCAAGCAAAAAAATAGAGGAATTGTTTTCTTACGTTTATGAAGAAATTATTCTTATGCCTTTGTTACCAGAAATCTTAGGGAGTCCCACAGGGTCATTGCATGTTACTGAGGAAATTCAGATCCACCTACGTTGATTTAAAAAACAAAACAAAACAGAAGAACTGGTTTATAAACCTCAGCATCTGCAGGCAGAAGGAAAATGGAGAAGAGAAATAAAAACAATGCATGCTATTTTCGTTAAGCCAGAATGGAGGTCAGCTGCCCTGTGGACAAGCAGACACATATCCAAGAGGGGTGCTTCAGCAAAGAGTAAAAAAGACCGAAGAATCAGAGAAAGCATGCTTCAGTTCTGACTAAACTCTGTAAAAAGAGACAGAAAAGAAAACAAACAGACAGAAAGATACACCCTTTTGAGTCAGACCTCAGAAAGGCTGACAGATACAACAGAATCAAAGCAAATTGTCTCAACAAATAATTGATATTCCTCTCTCCTTTTAAGAATGGCTCAAAGTGAATCCACCTTCCTATTGTTGGTTCTGACTCCCTGAAGGGTTATCTTTAGCCAGATCACTGACCTGTGATCCCTGCCAGTGATTTTATTCTTTTGACAAAGTGTAGTCTATTCTTACTGGTCCTTTACTGTTCCTGTGACATTATTATTGTTCAGATATGACATTGTCCACAAAAATAAAAAAGAACAATGGCTCTGGTTTCAAGTGTCTTGAGTACAGGGTCTGTGTATCTCCAAGTTATCATTCCACTCAGTAAGCCTAAAGCTTGATATGTGGCAATCACCAGTAACTCCTTCTGGTGTGAGTAAATGAATATAAAAGAGGTGTCAGAAATATAATAATTCAAAATAAATCCAATTGTTTTCAGGTGGGGCCAGTGAAAGAGAATGGATGATTAAGTGCTAATTTAAGGTTATAAATTCAAAGCTAATTTGAATTAGCTCCTGTTTTAAGATAGTTGTGTAACCAGAAACTCAAATTCTTACTTAATACTACAGTTAGCTTGTATCATAATAAAATTAGAAAACCAAAAATAATTTTAAGTGGATTCTTTACAGTTTGTCTCGACGGAGAAGATAAGTAATTCTCATTTTCTCTTCACACCTGCTACTGTGAGAAGTGTGTCAATATTAAGTGTCTTTCACAATCTTTCTGTCGTATTTTTTCTTTTTTATTAGTTCTTCAAGAATTTCATATAATGTATTTTTTCCATATTCATGACCCTCCCCCAACACCTCCTTGATCCATCCTTACCTTCTTTACTCACCCAACTTCGTGTCCTCTTTGAATTTTAATGCATGAAGTCCAGATTCTGTTACCTTTGTGTGTATAGATGTGCGACTATTCACTAGTCCTTATTCAGCCTGCCAGGAGCCACACCCTTAAATAAAACTGATTTCCCCTCTGCTAAGAGCTATAAATTGCCAGTACCTCCCTTAGCAAGTGATCTTTGCCCACCTCATCCCTGTCTAGGCTAGAATTTAAAAAGATGAAATTCTCTGATGTATTGATGGAACGAAAAACAATAATTTTTAGTGAGTTAGGACAGACCCAGAAAGAGAATGAATCATCACATGTTTTCTCTCACTTGTACAGATTAATATTTGAATCTTCAGGTAATATAGTTATCAGAAAATTAGGCAGGAGCTATAAACGGGGTTTTTGAGGGAGAGGAGATAAAATGAAGTGATATGAAGGGGTATATAGAAATAATAGAGCATGAAGCCTTATTTATTCTTTTGAAACAGGGTCTCTAACTGAAGCCAGAGATCACTGGTTCAACTAGGCTGACTGCCAGTGGGTTCACGGAAGCCTCTTTGTGGTACCATCCAAGCATCAGGATTATATACACTTAGCACATGAGAGCTTTTCTGTGACTGCTGGCGTCCGACACCAGGCCCTCATTTTGCACAGCAAGTATTTTATCAGCTGACTCATCTCCTTGCACAGTTCCTATAACTGATGGGGAGGAACAAGATGCAGCCTAAAGATATGTGGTTTAGACTTTGAGACAGGTGAAAGAGTCCTCTTGAGGGTAGGGTGGGAGTGATTATTTAGCCTCAACTTTCTTCCCCTATCTCTGTTCTTTATTACAAAATGCTGCTGTTGCTGTTGCTGCTTATGCTTCTGCTGCTGCTGTTGTGGATATTGTTTTCAAGTTCAAATTTGAAGAAAATAGCAGTAAGCAGTCCTTCTTGAAGATTTCATATTTTTTGCAGAAAAAGGTCTTAGAGTACCAAGTAGTAAGAGTAAGTCCCACCCTTTTAACCAAGCAGAGTTCTTCATTTGTAGGTCTATTCTTTCCACACAAGTAGCTCAGAAAGATTTAAAAGTTGTTTGGTCTGAATCCTTTTATGTCTGCTTTCTGCCCTTCTCCAGTCCTGAAGAATATTCAGATAAAGACTTTCACAAGTAAAGTGGAAATACAGATGTGTATATTAACGTCTGTTGCTCTAATTGTAGAATGAAGTTTGAAAAAGAATCTATGGAATTCCTATCCTGGGTACTATAGCATTTGCCTATAAACCATAAAATAGTATGCAAAATGAAGATCAAGCATTTGTTATTCTTAGAAAGCACATCATATAGCTTTTACCATATTCTCCCAAGGTCATGGGACAAAATTGCTAATAACGACAGAAAGAGGAGAGATAATTGTGGAACTCAATGTTAGAGCACTTCCCTAACATGTGAAAGTACTGAATTCAATCACTAGTAACACACACACACACACACACACACACACACACACACACACACACACACAAAAGAATATAAAGAGGAGAAATGAGGGAAGCAAAGAAAACAGGGGGGAGGCGTGAGAAGAAGGAGGAAAAGTTGATGAAAGGAAGGGAAATGGATGAGAAAGCAGGGGAGGAGCAGAGAAAAAAGAAATGGAGGAAAACAAAGGAAAGGGAGAGAGGAAGTGGAAGGGAGGAGAGATAAGTCCAAACAATTGGACAAAAATCAGATTTATGGGAATATGAAATTACCAAGAATAGAACAAGTAAATGAAGAGAAATCTAACATGGGCAACCATGATAAAGACACATGAAAATAAGCCCACACCCATTCTGTTGACTGTAGAATCCTCAGGTAGAATCTTATTTCTGTCAAATTCCATCCAGCTCAGGCTTTGGAAATCAAAATCTAATCCAAAGCGTGACTCTTAGATCATGTGCCTCTTAATCTCCTTAACCTAATCTGAGTTTGTTCTTTTGTGAAATTCTAAAACATCTCCTAGCCCCATCTTAACTCTTCTCAATCTTTATGCTCATCTCATTTCGGCTTCATGGCTTTTTCAATAAAGATGTATTCATCCAGCAGCCTCTACTATCTACCAGAAACATAGTTATCATGTTTTTCACAAAGGTCATGGGACAAAACAGTTAATAACAAGAATTTTAATTGTAATAACAATGATTGTTAATAACAGCAAAGAAAACAAGGAAAAAATAGAAAAAAAATGTTTCTATTCCATTTATAATTATACTGGTGGGTTTGCAGTAGCAAGATATTTCCTGTAGAGAAATAGAGATCACCATGCTAATTAAATAAGTACATCTAACAAAAAAGCTTCTCAGATATGGAATTTATTTATTTATTTATTGGCACCAGGTCTCACTGTGTAACCTTAGTTGATCTGTCACTCACTGTACATTCCAGACTTAAAATAAAGATTCTCAAAGAGGTTCTTCTGTCTTCTCCTCCCACATGCTCAGATTAAAAGTGTGAGCCACCATGGCTGGCATCATATGCAATTTCCAAAATAATATTTTCCACCTACAATTGGTGAATCTATGGACACAGAATCTACTTTATGGAAAGGGGACTGCCTCTCCTTTCCTAAATTTCCCTAGTGTGATTTAGTTCTCATTGTTTCTGTTTCTCTTTGATCTATTTGAACGTTAGATATCTGCATTCAGTATTTTAAGTAGTTATCTCTAAATTTTAATCATGTACACTTGATGAAGAAAGTATGAAATACCCAGGGCAACACTGAGAACCTCTTTTGCTCTAAATGTGCTTCTTATACATAATTTATTCCCAGTGATTTATTTTTATTGCTTCCATTTCTCTTTTCTCTTTTCTAACCTTCTGTGTGTTGAGGGGTAGGAGAATCTGCTCACACATATGTAGTAGGCAGAGAACAGCTAATAGGAGTTGGTTCTGTCCTTCCTCTATGTGGCTTCTGGAACTCTCAAGTCAGCAGACTTAGGGGTAAGCAACTTTCTCCATTCAGCCATCTCTTTAAGATGTGTTTTATTTTTAATTAAGACGTATTGATAGGATTCAGTGTCATGCTTACACATATACATGCATACATGCTTGTTGATCAAACCCAGTCACCATTCTGTCACTCTACTTTCTCTCTCCCCATCACCTTTCCCTGTCCCTAAGTAATTATTCTTGATCTCTTTGTGTTATCTTAATTTTAGTTCTGACATATGAGAGAAAATACAGCATGCCTGTCTTTCTGTATCTGTCTAGCTTAATCTACTTAAAATACCTTCCAGTTCCATCAATATTGCTGCAAATTAAAGTCTTTAATTTCTTCTTTTGGCCAAATAATTCTCCATTTAATATATCTTATTTCCCTTTCCACTCATCTACTAATAGACATGTGAGCTGATGCTATTTCTTGGATACTGTGGATAAGGCTGCAATTACACGGCCATGCAGATGGTTTCTCCCTGTTCTTTGTTTCTTCTCCCTAAATGTTTACCAAGGGGAGGTATAGTCAGAAATTTTTAACAAGGAAGTGATATATGTGCATATATCTTTTAAGATTTTCCCAATAACTATAATTCATTTGGGTTTTCTTTTCTGATCATTTTTGTGTTTTCAGTTTTAAAGTATCTTTATTGAATATTTATGAATTTCATAAAATTACATTATGCATTTTATACAAAGATAATACCTTGTATATATATTTTTATTTATTTGTAAAATCTTCTTGACATCTTCCATAATGAATATGCTAATCTGCATCCCTATGTCTGGTTCCTCTTTCTCTACATTCACACAAGAAATTACTTTGTTTGTGTTCTTTAGTTTTAATTAAGGCAGGTTCTCCGTAGTCCAGGTTGGCCTCAAAATCATTGTACCACCAAAGTTGTTCTTGAGTTTCCAATCCTCCTGCCTCTACCTCCAAAGTGCTGAAATTTTGTGTCAACATGTCTCCTGGCTTTCTGTTTGTTCATCTTGTTGTTGTTTTCTTTTTTTAAATAGTCAACTTTTCAATTTTTATTTTTCATTCTTTTATGTCTTTTTATTTGTTTTATATTTGCTTATTGATACATGTAGAAAGGATATGCACATATCAGCATGTCTGCAGAGGTCAGAGGGCAAATGGAAGGATTCAGTTCTCTCCTTTCAGTGTGTGGGCATCAAGGATCACATTCAGGTTCAAAGATTTGGCAGCAAGCACCTTTACCCACTGAGTCATCTCATCAGCACATTTTTTATTTTTATCAGTATGCATTTATTTTAAAGAAATGAGTTTTGTATTAAAATTTTTGTTCAAACATATTATGTACTTTGACTGCATAACCAGGATAAGATGATATTTCACTGTTTGGTTTTATTTTCCCTCATAAGCTAATGGCTGTAAATATTTTTTCATATATTTATTCATTTCTTCATATTTTAGTTCACCTTCACAACATAAATTCTATTTGTATTGCTAAATGTTTGTGACTCAACGTTTAATTTTTAACATTTGGAACATTGAAATTTCTTGGATGGCGATTAATTCATAGATACAACGTTTTTCTGGATTTCATTAGTTCATCCTTCAATACTTCTTCCTTTGAGAACTTTGAGTGAAGCCTGGAAATGTGTCATAGTACATAAGAACACTTGAAAACAAGGGGAGAGCAGTTCAAACTCTCAGCACTCACATAAAAGCTGAGCATTGCTGCACATGCCTGTAGCACCGGAGTTTGAGGGTAGAGACAAGAGGGTCCTGGAATCACACTGAACCTAGGTGAAATGGCAGCATTCAGGGCCAGTAAAAAAACTGTCTCAGCAACAAAAAGAGGGGGAGCAGAGCAATAGAGAGAAACATTTGATGTCCTCCTTTGATTGCCACAATTATGTGCATAACATATGCATGCATATATGTTGTACACCAAACACACACACACACGCACACACACACACACACACACAATTCAAAAGCAAAATATGCAATCTTTCTTTTCTCTCTTCCATAATGTTCTCAGCCCTGAAACTATGTATATACAAGATTATATTGTCTGAGCAAATTGTATTTATATATTTAGGAATGTAATTTTAAAACTGTATGTAACAACAATCAAAGAAAAAGAGGCCAGATTCCATGAAACCAAGAGAAAGTGTGAATGGGGAGAAGGATAACTGGGAGGGATTTAAGGATGGAAAGAGAAAATGGAAAATCGCATAACTGTATCTTAAGTTCAAAAAAAATTTAAAATCAGTAAAAAGAAAAAAAAAGAATCCATGAAATCTCCATTTTCTCAATACTTATGTAAAATGGGAGCATTCAGAGAATTCTGAATTTAAGCTTCCAAGAGTGAGGTAATATAAATACTAAGCAAAAGTCCAAGGTATTGTAATTAGCTCAACAAGAACTGGGACGTTAGCTTGTCTTACCTTCTAACCTATCTCCATACTATTCCTTAACTTCTACTTTTAATACTCCCAAAAGAGTTAAACACATGGGACCACAAAACCAAACCAGCGCATCTGAATTCATCCTCCTGGGACTCTCAGAGAAGCCAGAGCATGAACCTGTCCTCTTTTCTCTCTTCCTCTGCATGTATGTGGTCACAGTCGTGGGGAACTTGTTGATCATCTTGGCCATCAGCACTGACTCCCACCTCCACACTCCTATGTATTTCTTCCTGGCCAATCTCTCCTTGGTTGATTTCTGTCTAGCTACCAACACTGTCCCTAAGATGCTGGTGAACATTCAAACCAGGAGCAAGTCTATCTCTTATCCTTGCTGTCTAACTCAGATGTACTTTTTCCATTTCTTTGGCATCATGGACAGTGTCTTAATAGCGGTGATGGCTTATGACCGGTTTGTGGCCATTTGTCACCCACTACATTATTCTACTATCATGAGTCCACGGCTCTGTGGGCTGTTGGTAGGTGGGCCATGGGTGTATTCCTGCTTCATCTCCCTTACCCACATCCTCCTCATGGCCCGTCTGGTATTCTGTGGAAACAACGAGCTTCCCCATTACTTCTGTGACCTCACTCCACTTCTTCGGCTTTCATGCACAGACACGACAGTAAACAAGATATTTGTGCTTATTGTGGCAGGGATGGTGATAGCCACACCTTTTGTCTGTATCCTTGCCTCCTATGCTCGAATCATCGTGGCCATCATGAAGGTACCCTCTGCGGGTGGCAGGAAGAAAGCCTTCTCTACCTGTAGCTCTCACCTCTCTGTAGTAGTCCTTTTCTACGGGACCACCATTGGGGTCTATCTTTGTCCCTCCTCTGTCCGCACAGCTGTAAAGGAGAAGGCTTCCGCAGTAATGTACACAGCAGTCACCCCCATGCTGAACCCCTTTATCTATAGCCTGAGGAACAGAGATCTGAAGGGAGCCCTGCGGAAGCTCATCAACCGAAAGATCAGTGCATCCTCCTGATCATCAGAACATTGGGGAATTTCTAGGCAGATCTAAAGATCTTATTTCTTCAACAAAAGGTGGTATAGCATGTGAAGAAAGAGTAACCACTTTAAATTCTGAGTTACAGAAATGCAAGTGACAATTGCTAGGTGGCCTTTTAACTATTGTCCTGTTCTAGTTGTTTTGACAGTCAATTTGGCACAGCCTAGGATCACCTGGGAAAAGGAAATCTCAATTAGAGAATTACCTGGGTTTAATTGGTTTGTGTGTTGTGGGGACTTATTTTAATTGTTAATTGATGTATGAAGACCCAGCCCATTATGGGTAGTACCATCCATAGGTCCATGGTCCTGGGCTGTGTAAGGAATTCAACCAAACACTAAATATGAGGCTTTAAGAAAGCCAACATTGCTCCTCCATGGGTGTTGTTTCAAGTTTCTGCTGAGTGTCTTCTCTGATGTCCTTCAAAGATTTACTGTAACCCTTAAACTTAATTAGGCCCTTTCCTCATATAAATTGTTTTTTTTGTCATAGTATTTTCTCACAGCAACAGAAAAGGTAACTAGAAAATTCCCAAATACGGAAACCAGTAAATAATTCTAATTCTGTCTCACAGTGTCCTCACAGAAAAATAAGATGATCATTACAGATTGGATTTTTCCTGCTTCAATATCCTTTTATCAAACAGCAAATGTCATCATGCATTCTGTAATAATAATATCATCTGAGAAATGTATCATTTGAATATTGTAGCATTGTAGAAATATTACAAATGGTATTTACATAAACAGTATAAATTGATAATTTAATCCAACACTTTTATTAATTAATTTTGTTTGGAGATAGTCTCATGCATTTCCACAATACATTCCAACCATTCTCATCTCCCACCTTCCTATCACTCCCATGAATCTCTGCTCCTATGCACATGTCTCTCTTACACATTCTCTCTTATACATTTATGTGTAGCCACTTTGCTTTCTAACCCAGGGCCATCAGCATGACTATGGGATCATAGCTATCTGTTGGAGCCTGGTGGGCTTGACCATGGGTACACAACTGAAAATAGTTGTTCTCTCTGTCTCTAAGAGTCTACCAATAGCCACTAGTTCCATGACAATAGTCCCTCTTCCTTCATTGAATTATTATTGATAAGGTCAGTCTTGTATGTATACCCAGTACATATAACTACACTCAGTAAGAGTTAATAATTGTAATAATGTCAGAGAATGGTTGTTCATGGACCTACTCCTTATCCTTCAAATCTTACATATTTCCTGTCACCTCTCTTATGCAGTGTTCCATGAGCCTATATAGATGTCTTATCTACTGTCAAGCACACAAATATTCCTAATATTTTGAATCTTGGGCAGTGTCTTAGGTAGGGTATCTATTGCTGTGAAGAGATACCATGACCACAGCAACTCTTACAAAGGAAAAAATTTAAAGGGTGTGACTTAAATTTTCAGAGGTTTATCCATTAATACCATGGCAGGACATGTAGTAGGCAGGCAGACATGGTGTTGGAGAATGAGCAGAGAATTCTACATCTTTAACACACGCACAGGAAGTGAACTGTGTCATTGGGCACAGTCCAAGCATAAGAGATCTCAAAGCCTGCCCCCACAGAGGCACATTTTTCTCCAACAAACTCACACCTCCTAATAGTGGCACTCCCTATGAGCTTAGGAAGGCCAATTGCAATCAGACTACCAAAGGCAGCTTGCAGTAATCACCCCAGGACTCTCTTTATTCACTGCTATTCTTTGTAGAAAGAGTCTGTTCTGATCAAAGGTGAGAGAAGCTTTGTCTACAGGTATAAGTACGGGTATTTAGAAGACAATTTTCTGTCTTGTCAATTTATCAACACAGAGTCTTCATGTAATTTAGAAAAATAATGCTGGAGGTGTAGTTCAATGACTAGCATGCTTGATTAGTATGCACCATACCTTGGCCTGGATCTCTAGCACAGTAAGACACAGGGAATGATGGGTAGACATGAATGTGGCTACTATCGGCATAACAAAACATACTGTTCCATCATAAACATTTTATGCCACAATAAAAAGAAATGAACCTTAAAATGTGAATAAAGACTGGGACAGCTTGTTGAATAAAGCTCTTGGTGCACAGACATGAGTACTAGTATTTGGATTCCTGAGAACCCAGGAGAAGCCAGATGAAGTTGCACACATCTCTAATTTCAGTATATCTACAGTGAGATGGAAGGTAGAAACGGCAGAATCTCCACAAGCTTACTGGTTGGCCAGCCTTCCATATGCAATCATCAGAGGACCCTGTCTCAAACAAGGTATGAGATGAGGACCCACATTCAAATTTATTTTCTGACCTTCACATGTCCACTGTGTATACATATCTCCATATTCATACATAGATACTCATACATACATAGTCATCACCATATACATTTACATATCAATAGAGAAATCTCAAAATAGCAATAAATATATAAATCAGCAACATGGGCCTTTAGTAAGTTTCCCAGCTGCCCAGACTCCTGAAATAACCGCACAGAACCTGTATTAATTAAACCACTACTTGGCTAATTGCTTAAGTGTATTGCTAGCTAGCTCTTACATCTAGAATTAACCCATCTCCATTATTTTATATTTTACCATGAGGTTTGTGGCCTACTGGCAAGGTATCAGCATTTCTGGCAGCGGCTCCATGGTTTCTCCTTGACTCTGCCTCCTTTCTCCCAGCATTCAGTTTAGTTTTCCCCACCAAGCTTTACTCTACCCTATCACAGGCCTAAGACAGCTTCTTTGTTAACCAATGGTATTCACAGCATACAGAGCAGAATCCCACATCACAGTATCTTGTTGTGCAGCAATGTCCCCTTAAATTGACTAAGGTAATTTCTTCTAGTTCCAACTTTGTTTTATGTATGTTTAGACAGTACTTAGTCTTTCACCCATCAGTAATCACATCTACCTTGGCAATGCTTCTGAGTCAGTTCCTGACCCTGATCATGGTCCAGATATATGAATCAGAATAATAAATGTTTGTGCAAGCTAAAACAATAAAATAAAATAACTAGATAAATCATAAATCAAAAATAATTGTCTTGTGTCTGGAAAATGATTGTAAGTTCTGAAAAAAAAAGACAGATGTTGCAAGGCATCTCCAAACCCCTCACTGATGTAAATGCCCCCAGTACTGATGCAATTGTGTGCTTTGTCAAAACACTGTACTCCTGAGCTTTGGCACCAAGAGAGATTTTGGAAATATTAGTCTACTCTTGGTCTGACTATTATTAAAGGACTCTGATACTCTTAATGGACTTAATTAGTGTCATTGCTGATAATTGTTTCACTCTGAATTGACACATTTCCACAAGGAAAGAGTCATGAGACTTTGGAACCTAACAAATTTCACATGGCTGGGAAAGCTGAAGCTAACATGGGTATCCATTCAAAAGGATATAGAAAGAGTAAACAGCTTCTGGAGCAGGAGACTAATCCACCTAACTACCAAGAAAAGGTTCTCCAACCTGTCTAGCTGCCTAGAGGTCATGCAGAGATCTCTTGGGTTTGGACTTTAGTGATGCAGCTGTTTTGGGTCATCTCTGCTCCTGTAAATACCTCTGACAAAAGCTCATTGGTTCACTGAATCTGATTTTTCGTGCAATCATTACTTTGGCCTCTGAGTTCTTTATCTAGAAGGATTAAGGGTGTTTGTGTGTGTGTGAGAGAGAGTGTGTGTGTGTGTGTGTGTCTGTGTGTGTGTGTGTGTGTTATGCTCCCTAGGAAAAGTCTCGCACACTATGTATTGCTGTACTTTAAAATAACTGGAAGAAGAATTCGCATTTGTTTAACTGTGAGTAATACATTGCACTCTTAAATTACTCCAACAATAGTGTCACTGGGTTATAAAATTTTTTTAGTTGCTTTATGATCGTATGGCACCACTGTCATACACACAGGACATCTTTGACTGTAACATCATTGTTCAGCATATGATTCTCTTTAAGTTCTATTCTGCACTCAGTATTTATTTTTATATCCATAAGTTTACATTTCCCTCAACCTTGGTCAGACCAGATTCGTTCTGCAGTGGATAGTAGTGAATGCAAACACACACATGTATAAGACAACTAAAGAAGATCAAGGGGATACAAATTGGAAAGGAAGAAGTCAACGTATTGCTATTTTCAGAAGACATGATAGTGTATGTGATCCACCCCCAAAATTCTACAGAAGAACTCCTACAACTGATAACTATCTTCAGTGAAATGGCTGTATACAAGACTAACTCAAAAAAATGAATAGCCCTTCAATTTACATATAATAAATGGTCAGAGAAAGAAATCAAGAAAACACCACCACACCCATCACAATAGCTAAAATAATATAAAATATCTTAGAGTAACTCTAACCAAGCAAGTGGAAAAACCTGAATGACAAAAACTTAAAGTTCTTTTTTTTTTTCAAATTAGCTCATTTAATACTTACACTTCAGGATTTAAAATAAAGCAATTTATCCACTTCCAGATCGTCTGTGCTGGTACATAATTAAATCCAATAAAAAAAATCCTGTCCTTTTTGTTTCAATTTTCACTGTCTTTATTGAACTATATATTTTTCTCTTCTAGAAATAGATTAGAGAAGATATAAGAATATGAAAGGATCTCCCATGCTCATGATTGATAGGATTAACATACTAAAAATGACCATCTTACCAAAAGCAATCTACAGATTCAATGAACTCTCCATTAAAATCTCAAAGCAATTCTTGAATGGTATTCAACTTCATATGGAAAAAGGAAAAGCCCAAGATCTCTGTATCAATCCTGGAAAAAAAAAACTTCTGGCAGTATCACCATCCCTGATTTCTAGCTTTACTACAAGAACTATAGTAATAGAAACTGCATAATGCATGATGTTGCCATGAAAACAGACAGGTGGATCAACGGAATTTAATGCGAGATCCAGACATAAATCCACACACCTATGGACACTTGATTTTCAACAAAGAAGACGAAATTATACAATGGAAAAAAGAAAGCATCTTCAATAAATGATTTTGGTATAACTGGATGTTGACATATAGAAGAATGCAAACAGATTCATACTTATTACCCTGCATAAAGCTTAAGTCGAAGTGAATCAAAGATTTCAACATAAATCCAGATACAGTGAACTGCATTGAAGAGAAAATGGGAAATGACCTTGAACACACTGGCCCAGTAGACAACTATCTTGACAGAACACCAATAGTACAGGCACTAAAACAGGCAAATAGGACCTCATGAAACTGAGAAGCATCTGTAATCCAAAGGGCAATGTTAATAAGACAAAACCAGCAGCCTACAGAATGGGGAAAGAGCTTTACCAACACCACATCTGGCAGAGTGCTAATTTCCAAAATACATTAAAAAAAAAACTCAAGAAACTAGACATCAACAAACCAAATAATCCAATTTGAAAATGGATAGGGATCTAAATGAATAATTCTCAACAGAAGAATCTTAAATGTACAGGAAAGACTTAAAGAAATATTCAATATTCTTAGCCCTCAGGGAAATGCAAATCAAAATTACCCTGAGATTCTTTTTACCCCTGTCAAAATGGCTAAGATCAAAAGCACAAGTAACAGCTCATACTCAGGAGGTAGAGCAAGAGGAACACTCTTCTATTGCTGGTGGGAGTACAAACTTACACAATCACTTTGGAAATCAGTTTCTCCTCTTCTTTGTCTTTCTCATCTTGGAGACCAAGTTCATGCTGCCCAGATACAGAGTCTGCTGATGTAAACCTGATTCATGTTCATCCCCAAGGATACATGTTTCGGGTGTAACCCTCTTGTCAGCACAACAGAAATGTAAATCGGGAAGAAAATCAGCAGGAACACAGCCTGCAAGTGCTAATTTTTTTTTTTTTAAAAAAAAGGTAACTATAAGAGAAATCATAAAATACTATAACAGGTGTAACTCCTTTGTCAACTCTAGACATCATTCTTGTCCAGTTGTTTGAATTGGGCCTATCTCATGATCAGAAAGTAAAAGTTAAAAGGCAAGAAAATGTAAGCCAGTATGTATATGAGGATGTGGGGGATTTAAAGGTGACTCGAGATCTCTGAAATCAGCTGAAAAGGAAAAAAGCATGGGCAGAGTTTTGCTCTGACATCATCAGTGGTAGATGCAGATCTAGATCATAGAACCAAACAAAAAATCTTACACAACACAATGGACCTTAATCAGTTTAATCAGCTGTTGAAAACTTTTCTGTAATTAGATAAGAAAGGGCAACAAAAACATCACTTTGATCAGCCTTCAGTAATTCCTAGGAAAAACTACTCTTTCACAGGAGAAGAGGTGAGACAGACAAATCAGGAAAATCAGAGGCTTTTGAAAGAACTATCAAAACAGGCTGAAAAACCAGGAAGCAAAAGTCCAATTCCCAGAAGATCTGTTGCACTTTCCTGCAAGTTGTATCATAGTGCTATCAACAGACAAAAAGAACAACAATGAATTGAAAGAGAAAATTTGGATTTATTGAAATAGCTTGAAGCTGGGAGGCCAACAGTTGGCATGAAACAATGTGATGTACTATCATCAAAATATGAGTTATCTCAACTCCTTCACCAGCCATTAGACAAGTGAGATCAACTCTGAGCCATTAAAGCCCACTGAGAGGAGCTTCCAGGGCATCCTGTGCCACAAGTCTTCTCAACTGTTAAACTAATGGATCCGTGCTGGACACATCCAATGGCTTTTTCGCTAAAATAAAAAC
The DNA here is from genome assembly GCF_982192425.1 of Myodes glareolus. NCBI lineage: Eukaryota > Metazoa > Chordata > Mammalia > Rodentia > Cricetidae > Myodes > Myodes glareolus. The sequence goes on from NC_142029.1 coordinate 107,303,296, forward strand.
AACCAAATGTTCATAATGCTTGGCTGTAAAATCCTTTTTATGGCATATATTGTTTGCCCCATTTTAACAATGTGTTTTTATGCATTACTTTAACTCTTTGCAAACATCTGTAGTACATTTTCTCAACTATACAACGAGTGTAATTAATTATTATTCAGTGCAAAATTGTTATCAAAAGACACTTTTATGTGAAATCAATGTTTCATATGACAGCATATTTATAGGAGTTACATGTTCATTCAATAGAAACAGAAGTGTGTGAATATTTTCTCAAAATAGAAATTTATTTATTATGTTGACCAAACAGCAGTGGTGATAATCCTTGGTTAAACAAGACACTCCTCTATGTTCTTACTCTATTATTTTCAGTTATTGGAAGCATAAACTTAAGCACCTCATGTTTCAGAATGTCTGTAACGTAAGTCTCTTGATTGTGTGTTACTCTCCCTATGAAGAAAATCTTGAAATTTGTTTTCACGTATGAGTTGATTTCAATTTGATAAACAGGGTGAGCAGCTTGAGCTCATGCAATTCTTGGTTCACCACAGGTATTTCTCTGTAAGAGTTTGATTGTCCATTTCAAACTATTTCACACTGTGAACAATATAGGTTCACTTTACAAGCCTATGGTTTTTACTTTTACACAGTCAGGAAAAAAATACTCCTAAGGATTCTGAGAAAAGAGGTGCCTTTGAAATTGTACTTTCTTGTGATGTGTTTGTATACAGATCATTTGCATCATAAACAAAAGCAAGTATTTGTTGGACCATCAAGCAAAACTCCCAGCTCAAAGAGTCAAGAAGCAAACCCCAGGGTGTGTTAGAGAGTGTCTGAAATGATACTGTTAGTGTATGTGTTGTAATTGTGTATTTATTGTAGTAAAAGAAGGCTTGGAGTAAGGAAAAAATGTTTTAGATAAACCATACAAATAAGAAAGAAACTAATCACACATTAGTCAATGTTACTGCCTTAATATTAGTGAATTTTCTTGGTTTCGTCTGATTTGACTGAATCCTAGAAGCACCATTCTACCAGTCTTACATTTAAAGACCTACTTATCCTGATGGAATTATTAGTAACACTGTTAATCCCACTACTTGAGAATAAGACCACTAACACAATTAGAAGACAAATTTGATTCAAGATTTAATTAAATACTGGCCAGGTTGATGGGCTCTGACCAGGTCCATCTCTGGATTTCTAGAAGATGCCCCTAAATCAAGTTTTGTGAGGACTTAAGAAGGAAAACCCATAATCCATTGCAATTCCCATCAGGTCCAATTAGGGACAAGCATACACGTTGATATACTTCCAGACTTCAATCAATCATGGGCAAGTGTACAGCTTGGTCTATTTCCTCTCTGTGAACCTCTCTACCTGTGATCAAACACATTCAGTCCAGATGGACCAAACAAACTTTTTTAAGGGAGTAAAAAACATGTGCCTTGCTATTTTCTTTTTTTTCCTTATTTATTTATTTAAAGAATTTCCACTTCCTCCCCTCCTCCCAATACCCTCCCGCTCCCCCCACTCCCTCTTTTCCTCCCTCACTATTCCCAAGAGCAGTCAGGGTTTCCTGCCCTGTGGGAAATCCAAGTTCCTCCCCACTCCCTCCAGGTCCAGGAAGGTGAGCATCCAAACAGACCAGGATCCCAAAAAGCCAGTCCATGCAAACGAATCAAGACCCAGTGCCATTGTCAATGTCTTCTCAGTCAGCCCCCATGTCAGCCACATTCAGAGAATTCGGTTTGATCACATACTCGTTCAGTTCCAGTCCAGCTGGCCTTGGTGAACTCTCATTAGATCAGTCCCCTTGTATCAGTGGGTGAACGCACCCTTCGCGGTCCTGACTTCCTTCTTCATGTTCTCCTTCCTTCTGCTCTTCATTTGGACCTTGGGGGCTCAGTGCAGTGCTCCAATGTGGGTCTCCGTCTCTATCTCCATCCATCGTTGGATGAAGGTTCCCTCTGGTTCTGCCTTCCTTGCTCACGTTCTCCCTCCCTCTGCTTCTCATCTGGACCTAGGGAGTTAAGTCCAGTGTTCCAATATGTGTCTCTGTCTCTAGCTCCATCCTTCGCCATATGAAGGTTCTGTGGTAACATTCAAAATACTCATCAGTATGGTTATGGGCCAAGGCTAGTTCAGGCACCCTCTCCTCTGCTGCCCAGGGGAATAGTCTTGAGAATTTCAGGCACTAGCTGTCCTTGGGCAAGGGGCCTGCAAATCAGAGGCATTTTTGTTTCATGGATTTCTTAGGCATAGTAATTAAACCTGAAATGTACCTTTGGCTCTCAACACACATGACACATAGGTGTATTACACCCAGATCACAGAGTCCCCCAAAGTCAACTGGAAGACTGAGTCCTGTGGTAAAAGCAAAGAGCTCTTATTCAAGCTTAAGCTTGGACTCTCCCTCTGTCCAGCCCAGTGGTTGAGAGCAGGGAGGGCCAAATTCGGATGGGGTAGGGTTTTTAATTAGAGTAGAGGATGGGGTGAGGGGATTTCCGGAGTTCAGGATCCTAATTTACTGACTTTTGTTTGGGGTCTTGGCAAAAGGAGAATAAATGAGTCCTGGGCTCGGGGACATCTAGTGCTGTGAGTGTAATGGTCTGTTCCCCTCCCCCCGTTCCTTTAAGAGACAAACCCTACCCATTCCCTCCCCCATCTGCTGAGGCAAACAGGTCTTTCTTCTGCTTCCAGCCTGAGCTCCTTCCTACCCATCTCTCTTCTGAAGAGGTAACTTCTACTGTGTCTCCTCTCCTCCCCCCTCTTCTCCCGACCTCTCTCTTTCTCTCTCTCAGTGCCTCTCTATCCTCTTCCTCCATCTTCCCTCCCTCCCTTTCCCCTTCCCTTCCATAACACACTAAATAAATATCCAGCCTCACTCTACGTGGGTGCCTATCCATCACTATCTCTCACCCGCCACACAGCTTCCTGCCTGGTACTTGCTGCTCCTCCTTCCCTTCTGCCCATTTGGTGCCACTTGGGGACAGCACCATTTTACATTTACCATAACAGTGAGGACCTGACTTTGCAAACTCTATTATAAAGAAGGGACTTCATGTTAAGCCATATAATGAGTGGAGACTGATCTCAACTCCAGAAATGTGCTATAATAGCAGAACTTGAACAGATACCCAGAAAATAGCCAATTAAGGAGCTACGGAGCAAGACCATAAAATTTAACGAGGTCCAGATATTCCTAGGAGGCATCCTTTTTTTGAAGATACCTTGCCAGTTATTAATGGTTCTTTGTTAAAATTTTCATGCTCAAAAACTGACCAGTGGCTTCAGAAATCTTACCGTATACCCTCTTTACCCAATCCCAAGACAACAGGACAAGAACTTCCCTGGTTATAGCATTTCCCCTTTAAAAGTTCTCCACACTACCGGGCTCAGAGCTGCACTTCCGTCACCTACTGCATCGGAGTGGTGGAGGTGTAGTCCAAACCCAAGTTTTAATATTAAAAATCCTCTTGCATGTTACATTGGAATCTGGTTCCCTGAAGTTTCTTTTGGGGGATAATTAACTTGGACACAATGATGGTCTTATCCAATCTTATCTAATGGTTGGAATGTCCCGGTACTTCCCTTTAGATGTTGGCCTTCCCTGAGCCAGTCAGTTATCGGTTTTCCTGGGCCCAAGTGCTGCTTGCCATGGCAGCCGTGTAGCCTTGGCCCCATTTGTGACCAGGTTGCCCTGGGCCCCACAGGTGCAGTATAGTTAGCTATGAAAGCTAGAATATTTTTCTGTCAATTTATAGGCTGTTATTTTATAGAACAAAGTATATTTCCTAAGCATAACATTTTCATTACCGGTCTTGTCAAAATACCTTTAGGACATAAAAATAAGTTTCATGTTCAATGACATGATTTCCTTAAAATACGAATTTTCCCTACCTCGGTGAGATCTTTCTGATGTCAATCATCCAGTACTGTAGCATGTGTACTGCACTTACTTCACTTCATTAGCAGCGAGGCCAACTGCACTTTATTTACCAAGTGCCTGATCAGACATCGTCCATCTTTGTTTAATAGATTGTGTTTTAGAGCAGCGAAAGTCAAGAATGGTGAGGCTAAAAAAAAAAAAAAAAAGAAAAGAAAATTGTTGAGTACATACACATTAACATGCTGGATGTGAATACACCAAACACACACAAACCACAGGGGAAGGGAATACAACATGACTGAGTGTTTTCTGCTTCTTTGGGGGGGGGACTATGACATTCTTTGACAATTTGTTCTCTGTGCTTTACATAACCTTCAGCTGTACAAAGGTTTTATTTTATATTAGCTTTTAAACATTGAACTTTGAGTTTTTCATAACAACTTAAATTTAAACTGCAGCATTTGGGCATTTGCCCAACAGTAAGTTAATCAGTTTTAAAACTGATTTTTGAGGGGGAAAATGTGTATATGTAAAACCTCTTATGTTCACAATGGCATTAGCATGGGAGTACAATTTATTTGATTTCTCCAAGTTTCATAGATAAAGCTGTACCTTGATTTTAGATTCTAATTTCTGCCTTGATTTTTATTATTTGAAAGAAGTTTATCTAAGTATTACTGATAACAGACATTCAACTTCAAGTACAGTGCAACCATATTTTAAAAACAATTTGCAATGCTGTTGCTATAGGCACATAAATGTGAAGACTCAAAGGACAAGGGTAGGAATTTCAAAGCTAGGGTTCACTGGTGTAAGCTGAATGAAAATGGGTACAGTAAAGAAACCAAAGTAGACACTCTGTGGGTGAACAAGGAAAAGTTTATTCCAAACTACCAAACTGCTTGCTGGCTATCTCGCAGGAAAGCAAGGAGAAAAGCAACAGAGGAAAATTTTTTTCAGGGTTAATTGGGAACAGGAGAGAGGAGGGCTTGTGGGCAGGGACTGAGGGATCCAAGAGACTAGCTTGACAAATTAGTAGGCACCACAGTCATATGTTAATGAAGGGCCAGAAGCACCTCCTTCTGGAGGTAAGAACGATTTCCTTCTTTGCAAGCAGAAACAGTTTTCTTTCTTGAAGGACCAAACCTGTCAGGGATACTTTAAGTTTAGAATTTAGAAGGCATTTCCCAACATGAACAGTAGAGAATTGCTTTACAGCACAACTTTGAGCTAGAATGTGTGCTGGTGTGATGGGAAGCAGCCAGATCTGACTGAGAACTGTTTTCATTTTCTTTTTTAATCTTTTTTTTTATTTTCTTTTTTTATTTATTTTTTTTCAAAGTTTATTAAAATATAAAAGTTTCCATTTTCGCCCCTCCTCCCAACACCCTCCCACTCCCCCCACTCCCTCTCCTCTTCCCTCTCCATTCCTAAGAGCAGTCAGGGTTTCCTGCCCTGTGGGTAGTTCAAGTTCCTCCCCGCTCCCTCCAGGACCAGGAAGGTGAGTATCTAATCAGACTGGATCCCCAAAAATCCAGAATATGCAGAGGAAACAAGTCCCAGAGTCATTGTCAATGGCTTTTTAGAAAGATTTCGGGCCAGCCACATTCAGAGAATCCAGCCTCCTCCAGAGAATCTGGTTGGATCAAGCACTCCTTCAGTCCCAGTCAACTGGCCTTGGTGAACTCTCATTAGATCAGTCGCCTTGTATCAGTGGGTGATCGCTCCCCTTGCGGTTCTGATTTGCTTTTTCATGTTCTTCCTCCTTCTGCTCCTCCTTTGGACCCTGGGGGCTCAGTCCGGTGCTTCAATGTGGGTCTCCGTCTGCATCGCCATCCATCGCCGGATGAAGGTTCCCTCTGATCTTGTCCTCCCTGCTCATGTTCTTCTTCCTTCTGCTTCTCGGTTGGACCTAGGGAGTTAAGTCCAGTGTTCCAATGTGGGACCCCATCTCTATCTCCATCTATTGCCAGATGAAGGATCTATGGTGATAGCAAAATATTCATCAGTATGGTTATGGGCCAAGGCCAGTTCAGGCACCCTCTCCTCTGTCCAGAGAACAATCTGGGGATCTCTCCTTGGACCTGGGATCCCATTTACAGTCAAGTCTCTAGTAAACCCTAAGCAAAGTCGGGTGCATGGGGAGTGGGGGGGTGGAAGTAAGGGAAGATGGTTAGGGTGAGGGGAGAGGGCGAGAATTGGGGATGGCTTGGGGGAATGGGAGGGGGCATGGAGGAAGGATGGTTATGGGAGCAGGGAAGTTTATATCGCAACTAAGAGAGCCATTCTAGGGTTTGCAAGAGACTTGATTCTTGAGGGGTTCCCAGTAAAGATTAAATAAATAAATAAATAGAAAAATAAAAAAAAAAGAAAAAGAAAACGCTTTACTGAGGCAGGTAAGCCAGACCCAAAAAGAGGAATAAGGTATGTATTCACTCATAAGTGGATTCTAGCCATAATTAAAGGTCTTTGAGCCTTTTATTCGTGATCGTAGAGAAGCTAAATAAGAAGGAGAACCTGAAGAAAATGCAGGTAGTTTTCCTCCTGAAGATTGGAAATAGACAAGAGTTCCAGGTAACCAAGGGTGCATGGGGGGTTGGGAGGGTAGTTGGAAGGGTAGGAGATTAGAGAGAAGGGAGCAGGGGAGGAATGGGAAATGCTCGGGGGACTGGGAGGGGGGGAGGGAGGAAGGATAGATATGGGTTCAGGGAAGAATACATCTCAACTATGGAAGTCAGTTTAGGGTTTACTAGAGACTTGACTGTTTTCATTTTTGTCTAGTAAATATTTATGAAAGATTTCAACTATTAAATTATTTCTCAAGGAGTAGATAGTACCTGTTTCTCCCCCAGTGTTTTTCAGTCTTTATGAAAAACAGCTCTTAACAGCTATTCCAGTTAACGCTTCATGGTTTGTGAAATAGCAATTTTACAAATAAATAAAAATGTTTATTTGCAAAATAGCATCAAGCAATTTTGTTCAACCCAAGTGATGATGGAAATTTATCCAACTTTGATTGTGATAGATGTGTGTCTCACCTCCAGATTGATTCAGCAACTCTAGAGTATTAAGGTTGATGTGGAGCTGAAGATGCTACTTTACCCTAGTTAGGAATCAAAAACTTTGGCATCTCTGTATCTATCTCCATCCATCGCTAGATGAAGGTTCTATGGTAATAAACAAAATATTCATCAGTATGGTTATGGGCCAAGGCCGATTCAGGCACCCTCTCCTCTGTCCATAGAACAATCTGGGGATCTCTCCTTGGACCTGGGATCCCATTTATAATCAAGTCTCCTGTAAACCCTAAAATGACTCCCTTAGTTGAAATATATTCTTCCCTGATCTCATATCCATCCTTCCTCCCTCCCCCCCATCCCAGTCCACCGAGCTTTCCCCATTCCTCCCCTACTCCCTTCTCTCTAACCCTCTCCCCTTCCAACAACCCTCCCACCCCCTCCCATGCACCCGAGGTTACCTGGGACTCTTGTCTATTTCCAAACACTAGGAGGATAGCTACATGATTTTCATCAGGTTCACCTTCTTATTTAGCTTCTGTAGGATCACGAATAATAGGCTCAAAGACCTTTAATTATGGTTAGAATCCACTTATGAGTGAATACATACCATATTCCTCTTTTTGGGTCTGGCTTACCTCACTCAGTAAAGCATTTTCTATTTCCATCCATTTGCATGCAAAATTCAAGATTGGACTTAACTCCCTAGGTCCAAACGAGAAGCAGAAGGAAAGAGAACGTGAGCAAAGAAGGCAAGACCAGAGGGAACCTTCATCCCACGATGGATGGCGATACAGACGGAGACCCACATTGGAGCACCGGACTGAGCCCCCCAAGGTCCAAATGAGGAGCAGAAGGAGGAAGAACATGAAAAAGGAAATCAGGACTGCGAGGGATGCGATCACCCACTGATACAAGGGGACGGATCAAATGAGAGTTTACCAAAGCCAGTTGGACTGGAACTGAACGAGGATGCGATCCAACCAGATTCTCTGAATGTGGCCGAATTCTCTGAATGTGGCTGGCCCGGAGTCTTTCGAAAAGCCATTGACAATGAAATTGGGACTTGTTTCCTCTGCATATACTGGATTTTGGGAATCCAGTCTGTCCGGACACTCACCTTCCTGGACCTGGAGGGAGGGGGGAGGAGCTTGAACTTCCCACAGGTCAGGAAACCCTGACTGCTCTTAGGGATGGAGAGGGAGGAGGAGGGGGAGTGGGGGGAGTGGGAGGGTGTTGGGAGGAGGGGCGGAAATGAAAACTTTTATAATTTAATAAAATTACTTTCTCATAAAAAAAACCCTTTGGCATCTTGAATGCCAAAGTCTTGCTGTTTAAATGACTGTATATAGAGAGAATGTACTTACTGCTAATGGCTGAACTGTTTATTTTCATGAATAAAGATTAGGAAGAAATTTTTAAACCATCATAAGAAAACAAACAAAAAACCTATAGGCTTATATCCTGAAACTCTCTTAAGTTGCAAATGTTATAACTTAAAAGACTAGTAAATGAGAAAATTAGGATCCAGTGGGATAGCTCAGTGGGCAAAGACACCTGCCACCAACCTTGTTGGAGCTTATTTAATCCCCAGAACTCAGTGGATGGAATGAACCAATGTTCACAAATTGTCCCGACCTGTGTGTGTGCACATACACCAACCACACACACAGAGTAAAAATAAATTGCAAAATGTAAGTAACAAGCAAACAAACTGTCCAAGAAGACCAAATATTTCCCAAAGGAAGTACAAATGGCGGTCTTGGGATGTAACTCATTTAGTAGTAGAATGTTTACCTAAACTTTATGAGGAGAGGTGATAGCTGTAATCCCAGCACTCAAAGCTGGAATAGGGAGGAGGAGAAGCTCAACATCATTACCAGTAGCAAAGAGATGTTGAAGCCAATGTGAGATACATGGTATCGTTTTTCACAAAAGAATAAGAAGAAAAATATGAAGAAGAAAAAATGTGTATATGAAAAATATTCAACATCTTTGGGCACCAGGGAAATGCAAACCAAAACTATGTGAATCGAGAATGGCTATTATCATGAAAACAAAAAGTAAGCAAAGCTGTCAGGAAAGGCAAGGAAAAGGGATGCCATTGTTGGTGGAAATTAATCTAACACAGCCTCCTGGGAAGTAATATGGAGTTTCCTCAATAAAACTACATCTAGAAGTGCTGCAATATCCAGCTATACTATGTCTGGGTTTACTACGCCTGAAGGAACAGGAAACCGATACCTATACGCTCACATGTGCAGCAGCATGATTCACTGTTGTGTGCTGTTTTGATAGTTTTCTGACAAATAAAGCTTGCTTGGAGTCAAAAGGTGGAGCTATCCCCTAGCTGACCAGAATTAACCATACAGATATGGAGAACTGTAGACGGATAGGAGACAGGAAGTAGTAGACACAGCAGAGAGATCTCTGGCCCTTTCGGGAGAAAGGAACAGAAGAGATAGGGAGTAGCTGGTGACTGCTCTTATTTCTCTGATCTTTCAGGTTCTTATCCCAATATCTGACTGCCGATTGTTTATTGATAAGGAATAATTAGTTAAGCAATCAATTCACAGTACCCAAAATGTGGTGTCATTGTAAGTGACTCTGAGCAAATGGATGTATTACAGACATGAAATCCTGCCATTTGCAGCAAAATTTAAGAGAAAATTATTGCATATTTTCTCTCATATGCAGAAACTTCTTAAAACAAATATTTATGAGCATTTATAGCACACACACAATCCTTAGGGAACACTGTGAAAGAGGGAACTGAAAGAATGTAAGAGTCAAAAAATGGAATGTGAGAGTCAAGATAGGCAGTTGTGAAATGCTATCTTCTGGGCATCATGAGCCTAATGTAGTTTTGACCTCATAGCAAGTGTGTCTGCCTGCAATGGGCCTGCACCAGAGGGAGGCCCAAATTGATTCTTGGGGAGGGGCAATGATGGTTTTCAGTTGTCTAGCCACTAATGAGCCCACAGGATTCCAATGGATAGCTTCAAGCCCATAGTCACATAAAAGAGTTTGGAGGCTCTTGTGGCAGCTAAAACCATGAACAAATCAACATGCTCTGCTTTGTCTTTGTTAAGTACTGAGATATAACTCAAGGTCATGAGAAACACAACTTTGTTGATGGCTGAGGACCTCTCTGCAAAGAAAACTCCAGAGATTAGACCCAAAACTAGCCAAGAAAGAAGAAGTTATTGGAAGAAGGTGGAACAATGTTCAAGAAATAAAAACCTAAACATGCATTTTGAGGAAAAATTGGCATTTAAATATATTTTTAAAATTAGTGGTTGAGGGTGATGTGCACATGGAGGCTTGGTGTGTATTTGTTTGCGTTGTGTATGTAGGCTTGTGGGGGTGTTGTGTTATGCTTCTGCATGTATGTTTGCATTGTGGAGCTATGTGTACATGTGTGTGTGTGTTATGAGTTCTTTAATCTGTAAATAAATTTCCCATATAACTTAGTTTTGGGGTTTTGTTTGCTTTGTTTATTTATTTATTTTGGTTTTATTTAAGACAGGATTTATGAGTATAACAGTCCAGGCTGTCCTGGAACTTGCTTTCTAGAAATGGCTGGCCTTGAACTCCCAGAGATCTGCCTGCCTCTGCCTCTCAAATTCTAGAATTTAAGATGTGTACCCCTGTTCCTGGCATATAACTTAGATTTAATTTTTTTCTTCTTTTCTTCATGTGTGTTAGTGTGGGGGAATTTGTGTGTGTGTGTGTGTGTGTCTGTGTCTGTGTCTGTGTGTGTATGTGTATATGTTAAGGTCCTGTGGGGACCCCAGGTTGATGTCAGGAATCATCCTCCTTTGCTCTTGCATCTTATTCATTGATGCAAACTCTCTCAATCAATACCAGAGGTGAACAACACAGCTATCTCCTTACTTTAGGAATCTCATCTTCACTTTCCAGAGGCTGGAATTACAGGTAGGTGGTCATCAGAACTACATGGGTCAAATAAAACACGGTAAAGAAGGCACATGCTATACTAATGATGCTCAGCCAACCAGGGCTCTTAAACTTATGTCCTTATCCAAAACTTTACCCATTTCTATTCTGAAAAGCACATTTCTCTTTCTTCTTTTCTGGGGAATAGGGTAGGGTTCAAGACAGGGTTTCTCTGGGTTGTCTAGGAACTTGCTATGTAGACCAGTTTGGCCTAGGATTCACAGATATCTGCCTACCTCTGCCTCCCAAGTTTCTCTTTCTTAATAAACTGCATTTGTATCACTACCCATGTGTCCCTGGACCAATTCAGTGACACGAAAACTGACACAAAGACCTAGAAATCTTAATGGATGTTTAACATTTTGCCAAAAAGACTGTGAACACTTGAATGTTATGCTTCCACAGAGATTGACTAGATATTGTTGCAATCCCAAGTGGACACACACGAGGGCAGCACAAACACATCATTTAGAAGTCTAAAGCCCTGCATATTCTTGGAACCCAAATTTTCAGTATATCTGTACAAATTTGTTACTTTATTGCTCAAAGTTTTTTTGTTTTTTATTTTTTATTTATTTTTTATTTTGTTTTTTATTATTTATTCATTTATTTATTTATTGCCACCAGGAGTCACAAGCCCATCTCTGATTTCCTACTGAAAGTGAAGAAATAGGGATGATGTCTTATGCCAAAGATTGGATGGACAAAGATGCCAGGCTTTTCTATTTGGATTTCTTTGGAACTCTGGGTCTCTTCCTTCCTTTAAGGCATAGAGAATAAACTCTGTAGAATGGAGGGTCTTGAGATTAACTATTTTAAAGACTGCAGCAGCATGCACAGGGCTTGCACATGTTTAATCCAGATGGGGCCCCAGTGCTGAGAGTGGGGAGAGAGCATGGGTTCCTACTCATAAGCAAGGAGCTACTACAGTTGGGACCTACTTGCAAAGGAAAAATGGCTCTTCTCCAGTAGAGCTTCATTGAGTGTATTAACTACACTTTAGGGCAGAGCATGATAGTTGATGAACACAAAAAGAAGTCAATGAAATTTTATATACTTTTTGTCTCATATTGCTTTATTTGGTGGGTTTTTTTTTGTCTTGTTGATAGAGGTTTCTGACTCACTTGGTCCCACAGCTGGCCCCAAAGAAACTCACAGAGGTCTACATTAATTATAAAGTGATTGGCCTATTAGCTTAGGCTTCTTATTAACTCTTATAAATTACATTAGTCCATAATAGTTGCCTGTGTTAGCCACGTAGCTTGATACCTTTTGCGGCGAGGCAGTCACATCTCATTTGCTCTGTGTCTGGGTGATGACTACAGACTGATGAATCTTTCCTGTTCCCAGAATTCTCCTGTTCTCATTGCCCTACCTCTACTTTCTGCCTGTCTACTGGCCAATCAGCATTTTATTAAACAAGTACAAGAAACAAATCTTTACAAGGTAAAACCATTGTCCCACAGCATCTTGCTGGTGTTTTGAGTGTATAATTTGCTTTCTAACTTTAAGTTTTCGTGTGTGTGTGTGTGTGTGTGTGTGTGTCTTGGACCAATTGATTCATTCTTTAATGACAGGCTACCAAGGGGAAGGTCCAAATTTGAAAACATAAATAAGATGGAAAAATGAAAGTCAGGAGATCTTGCACAAGCAAGCTATGTCTAGAGTCATTTGGACATTGTAGAAGGAGGAGCTGCTGGGTACCAGTTGTTGCAAGGAACCATTCATCCTGGCCACACAAAACCAAAATAATCACACAGAAGATGTATTAATTAAATCACTGCTTAGCCCATTAGCTCTCGCTTCTTATTGGTTAACTCTTACATCTTAATTTAACCCATTTCTATTAATCTGTATATTACATGAGGTATATTACCAGCAAAGTTTCAGCATGACTATCTCTAGCAGCAGATCCATGGCATTCTTTGACTCCACCCTTCTTTCTCCCAGCATTCAGTCCAGTCCTCCCCACCTACCTAAGTTCTGCCCTATCAACAGGCCAAGGCAGTTTCTTTATTCATTAATGGTAATCAGTCAGTCTACCTGTAGAAATCCACAGTTTGCAGGGGAGAGGGGAACCACAAGTGAAGAGCAATGAATTAGGGTTGGGGAGCAACAGTGAGTGAGTCTTCTGTCAGCTGTAACGTGAGAAGAGTGGAGACGTGACCTTGTGGCAATTGCCAGGTAGGAGGTATCACAATGAGAGTTGTTCTCAGTTTTAGAACAAAATTGGTGCTTTCAAACCTGCAAAATCCCACTCAAAACCTGGAGTCTTGACCACTTATCCAGCTTTCCTCTAATCACTTTCAGTAGGTCAGGCACAGGTTTAAAAATCAGTGTCAAGCAGACACAGAGAAATATGTTCTCTCTAGTTTGTGTTAGCTTATAAACTCATCTTCAGCTGGGTCTTATGGTACAGGTCTATAACCCTGTGTTCTGGTTTCATCCTGTCACTATAATAAAACACTCTGACTGAAAGCAGTTTAGGGGTGTATCTGGTTCACAGCCTATCCCTGAGGAAAATCAGGGCAGAAACTCAAGCAGAAAAAATGAAGGAATGTTTCTTGCTGGCTCAATCAGGCTGATGCTTGTTGTGGGAGGCCGCTTGCTTGTTTCCCGGCTGCCATACTCCCAAAATAATCACACAGAAACTATATTATTTGCAATACTGTTTGACCAATAGCTTAAGCGTATTTCTAACTAGCTTTTAGATCTAGACTTAACCCATTTCCATTATTTTATATTTTACCACGAGGCTCGTGGTTACTGCATGTCTGTCCTGGCCATGGCTACATGGCATCTCGAGACTCTGCTTTCTTTCTCCCAGCATTCAGTTCAGTCTTCCATATCTAGCTCTATTCTACCCTGTCACAGGCCAAAGCGGCTTCTTTATTCATTAACCAACAAACGCAACATATATACAGAAGGACTACCAGCACCGTTTCCCCTTTTCTGTTTATATACAAAGAAAGGTTTTAATGTAGTAAAGTTACATATAACAAAACAGTTATCAAATAGGAATTATAGTTACAATATTTATATCTACTTTATCTTTTCTCACAACTAAGAAAATCTATAAATATAACTATTCTTCAACTCCATCAAAGACTCCAGATGGATAAATATATTACGTAAGTAAATAGGAAGTGCATTGTAAGCAGCTTCCAAAACCCTAGAATTGACAGAGACATCTTGCTACCTGGAGTCACCCAAACTTCTTCTGTAATGTAGGGATATCCATCTTCAACCTATAGGCCCATAATATCCACCAGACTTTTCCACAAAGCAGGAAATTCAAAGACAGTTCTACCTATACTGACTATCTGTGTCCTGTAGAACGTCTACCAGACTCTTTTTGTTCTTTCATGAAGCAGGAACCCCAAAGGATGGTTTCACGTTTAGGCAAGTTCAGCAGTCATTTTTCTGTGGGACCTGCATGTCCAGTTCGTACACCATAACATCAAACAGTCCAGGCAAGATCTGTTTCCTGACCAAATGGCTAACAAACTCCATGAGAAGACTCTGCAATGCCCATCATCCTATTGAAATAGATTGGTGCTGCCGGGAAAAGATGTTTCTCACTGTCATGAAAAGTCCTAAGCTATCAAAGCATTTTAAATGCTATATTCTGAAGGTCTCTGAAAGATTTGAAGAATAGCTATCTAACTGAAATATATCTCTATGTATCTAAAAAACCTAACTAATAGGACTACAAGCTTGATTATTATAGATGATTATCTATTAACCTATATTTCTTAATTATACATTACAGTTTCAAATGATCTGCACAAACACAATACCTTAATCAAGAGCAGAAAAAATTTTATATATTTTTATAAATTTGTATCAATAAACCAAGATCCATACCAATGCAAATCTCTATAGCATATCCCCTTTTAAATGTAAACAAACATTTATAAACAGTATTTGGGAATATGGGTGTAGTTCTCTCCAAACTGCTTCCTGCTTTTTTTTGGGTGAAGTGTTTTGGGGGTGTTTATGGTGACCTTTAGGGGGGCTCTTAGTCCATCAAACCACATTAGTCTGGAAGAAATCCATAGGTTTTCATCTTCTGTGGAAAGAAAAAAATGAACTAATTTTCCAAAGCAGCAAATCCTTGAACCCAAATTTTGGAATCAAGATAGCTTTGAAACACATAGGCTTGTTTAGCTTAGCAGCCCATACAATAAAATGTGTCTCTGTACTTAGCTCCTTCACAGTCAAAAAAAATTTGAAGAAAAGACAATAATATACATAATCCAGATTCTCTGTGTATATTCCCTCTTTACATAGCTTATTTTTCTTTATTACTTTTTCTACAAGTTTAATATTTATTTTATTATCTTTACTCCTTTAATCTATGACTGTCTGTACTCTTTTTTTATTACATTCACTGTCTCTCTACACTTTTTCTTCTCTCTCCCAAGCCTACATACATGTTTTAAACACACTGTGACTCATTTAGAATTCTTTTATGTCTGAATCTGTCCAATTGTGTATCTGTAATCCTTTTCTGCCCTAGATAACTTTTAAAATGGTAAGCAGCTTGACCGCAGTGGCCCTGGTTTCTGGCTGTGCCTCTCTCCACTTTTAAAATGGTGGAAGTACCATTACAACCAGCTCTGGGATGACCAGGTAAGAGTCACGTTCACCACTTTAACTCTGAGAAGGAGTGTGCAGCACATAAGCCCTTTTTATCTGAGCAATAGCTAGATATGCCGTGCAGTGCACTGTACTGCCTAGAAATATCTCTGTCTATGGTGACAGGAATCTGCCATACTCTCCTACTTGTGTACTCCTAGTAGACCTGATTCTGCTGATTGCTCAACCAGGAAGCACTAAGCCATGGGCATGGTCTCAGCTACTTTCCTTCCAACCCCAAGTGGACATACAAGCACCCAACTACACAAATGCTATTCAAGTGCTTGCTCTCATAAAAGGGTCAGAGCAGTTTGTGCTGCTGTTTTGAAATCACTCATTTTTTGGTTTTGTTGTTGTTGTTTTCCTGCTAGTGCTGAATCAGAAAGACCTCTCTTAAAGGAGCTACACCATGCCACCAAAAAAAATGCTGGCTACCAACAAGCCTTGCCTAACTCTGTTCTTTTGTGTCTAAAATAACTTTTTAAACCTTCTCATGCTTTACATGGATATAGTTGACTACATTGGCATGCCAATCTATTGTGGGAGGCCGCTTGTTTGTTCCCAGCTGCTCAGCCTTGAGATAACCACAATGGTGTGGAAAGTTGTTCTGTATATGTATTGCTTTTATTGGTTAATGAATAAAGACTCTGGCTTGGCCTGTGATAAGGCAATGTCGAGCTAGGTGGGAAAACTAAACTGAATGCTGGGAGAGAGTAGGCGGAGTCAGTGAGATGTCATGGAGCCACCAGAGGAGAAAGACAAAAGCTGCCAGGTGGAACCTTGCCACTAGGCCACGAAGCTCAAAGTAAAACATAAAATAATAGAAATAGGTTAATTTAAGAGATAAGAGTGAGCTAGAAATATGCATAAGTTAATAGGTCAACTAGTGTTGTAATTAATACAGTTTTCGTATGATTATTTTGGTTCTAGGCAGCCTGAAACAAACAGTAGCCTCCTACAACAAATGCTTTTCCAGCATTTCTATTAAGCTCACTTTTAATTCCCAGAGAATGACACTGTCTACTATAGCTAGGCCTTCTTATATCAATTAGCAATCAGGACTACCCCACACAAACATACCCATAGGCCAACCCGATCTAGACTATCCCTCAGTTTCAACTCCCTACTCTACTAACTCTAAGCTGTGCTAAGTTGACCATTAAAAATAATTAGGACACTCTGTAACCTGCCTCAAAAGGATAAAGCCATTCTGTAAAGAAACTTGTGTCTCCTAGTTTGGCCAACAAACTCTTGAAAAAAATGGACTCCAAGAAATGGGAATTTCCCCCCAGAAACATCATATCAGGAAAAAAGAAAGCCTAAAGACTGGACAGTCATAAGAAAGATGCTTCTCCAAAAAGAAATTTCAAATTGACAAACCAACTTACAGAAGGTAGAACCAAAACATTGTTGGGTTAATGGTGGGCAGGTGGAATCACACCTTGACAGAGACTATTTAGATGTACATAGCCCTAGGTTTAGACTTAACTGTCAACCTCACTGTTATCCATGACAATCATAATACTCAGGGAGGAATGGCAGTAGAATGTTGAATTCAAGATGAGCCTGGATGTAGATAGGGAGACCCTGTTGCAAAGTAAAAAGTAGGGCTGGGGAGATAGTTCCAATGAAAGAGGCTATGTTTTATGAGAGTCTGAACCCCACATCTTCAACACCCAAATAAATGTCATGGACACATGGTAGCTCAACTATAATACCAGTCAATACTCAGGACACTGAGACAGAAGATTCCCATACCAAGCTTATTGAGTAGGTGGGTGAGCTGAATCCATGAAATTTGGGTTTAGTGAGAAACTGTGATGTAATAGATAAAAAGTGATTGTGGAAAATAGTAAATGTCAATCTCTGGCCTCTGCATGCATGTATGCACACCTAGACAGCAGTCATACACATGTAAACACATATAGACACATGTATGGATAACACACACACACCTACAAAAAAGAAAAATAAAAGTAAAATGAGAGCTGCAGATATTTTTCAGTTGTAAAGCGTTTGTATAGTATCCCCAAGCCCTGAGTTGCACTGCTAGCCCTGAAAAATAAAATGGCCTCTAAGAAGATATTAAAGTGGTAATTATTTCTTTCTACAACTAAGACATGTGTAATCAAAGATTTGGAGGTTGAAGTCTGGACACCAGCATCCCCAACAAGCTAGGCTTAGTTACTCAGCCCAGTATGCCATTAAAGAAATGAGATGTGCAGTGACAGGGATGGTGCACGTAGGCTCCTGGTAGACCAAGAACTCCCCAGATCAGGGTCTGCTCCTGAGAATAGTCAGGTAACTTGGACTGGAAACTTTTATTTTTTTGGCAGGAAGGCTTTAAAGTTGGTGAGTAGGGATAGGAGTTTGGAGTGGGTAGATATGGAAAGAGCTGGGAATAGATGACAAATGAGTATGATCAAAAAGCTTCATATGAAATTCTCAAAGAACTAATAAATATTATTTAAAAATATTTTGGAATATATAAAGAAATCCCTAATTTTCCACCAACCAAGGGACTAAGAATGCTTTTGAGGCCTATAGCAGCTGAGATTTCTTTCCATCTTTGCTGTATTACCAACTTCTCTGATGTTGCCGCCAACATATTCAAAATGGGTCTTTTTCATGGCTTTATTAGTTCTGTTACTGCAAAAAGTTCATAAAATTGCTACTTTATTGGAACACTGAATCTATGTTAGAAACCTAAATCTATATTCCCAGGCCATGGTCACTTGTAGTTTGCTTCAGAATAAGCTATCTCTTACTACTTTTGAGGTAAAAATTGTGTTGTTTTCGCATCAACAAAAGCCTCCAAAAACATGCACACACTCTGACACACACACATACACACACACACACATTAGAGAGACAGAAATGTTTATTATCCTGATTTCACTGAGAGACTATGAATTACATGAATACCTGACAGGCAGATATGGAAATAAGAAATCAAACTTATACTTCTGCCTTTTTTTAAGGACTGACAGCTTGAGACAAAGGCCAGAAAAGTGTTTTGCTGTTCCATAAGAACCCCTTGCCAACTGACCATCAAGGCCTGACCTGACCCTGTCTCCAAAATGCTATGAACCTGTCAGCTTTCCCCATTTCTGTTTAAACTGATCAAATTTATCTAAGGAGGAAAGATCTCTGCTGTGGGACAATGGTTTTACCCTGTAAAGATCTGTTTCTTGTACTTGTTTTAAAAAAGCTGATTGGCCACTTAGCCAGGCAGGAAGTATAGGCGAGGTGACCAGGCAGGAAGAAGAGGTGGAGCAATGAGAATTCTGGGAAGAGGGAAGCTTCAGAGCAACTATTATCCAGACACAGAGGAAGCAAGATGTGACTGCCTCGCCAACTAAGGTGCTGAGCCATGTAGCTAACACAGACAAGTATTATGGGCTAATGTAAGTTATAAGAGTTAATAAGAAGCTTGAGATACTAGAACAATCAGTTTATAACTAATATAGACCTCTGTGTGATTTCTTTGGGACTAAACAACTACGGGAACCAGGCAGGACACAAACCTCTGTCAACAGACCTCCATGCCCCAGCCTGACAAAGATGCTTACAAGTTCATAAATTCATGAGAAAAATGGATTTCGACTTCCAAAGTCCTAGCTCTACTTTGCAAATAGTCTTTCCCTGCATGTGTTTTTGCCCTTTAATGAAAATGCTTTTCATCTGTTGATTATGCCTGTTGGACATGAAAATATTTTTTGCTGATATCTGTTTTTTAATTTAATTTAATTCCCTGAATTTAATTATTTAACTGACAAAGGAAACAAACTCAATCAGGACCTCTAGATGGCAACATGATAACCGTAAGTTATATACAACTTATCCCACATATCCCCAACATGCAGAGTTTTATGGGCTGTATGAAAAAGAAACTAGTAGTAAAGGAGGCAGCTCAGCTGATAGAGTGCTTGTGTAGCACACGTGGGCTCTGGCTTCCATCCTCTGCAATGAGTAAAGCATGTGCAGTGGTTCATGCCTATGATTTCTCTTCTTCAGGGGAGGAGGCAGGAGAGAATTAAAAGGTCATGGTCATCCTCAACTGTAACACCTGATTCTGTGTTAACCCCTTGGTACAGTTCGCGCGCCACTGTACCATATGCAAGTTGGGCAAAGGCCTGGAGATTGAAAGAACACACAAGAGACCAGGGTCATTTGAAAGGAGATCAGCCTAATGCTATTTATTCAATTTAGGGGAAAACCTATTCTACCTGGCTGCTGCATAAGGATTTCCTCCCAGGCAGGTGGGAAGTTACCATACCAAAGATGAAAAAATGTCCTACAGCTAGTCACCAGGCTAGGGCAGAGGGAGCACAGGAACAAACAGGATGTTTTAGCTGGCTGACCAGAAACTGTCCTCAAGATGCACCCCAGGAGCAAGGGTAGACCCGGGACCTACACTCAACCACATAGAATTTGAGAAAGCCTGACAACATTTGACCCTGTCTTGAGTGGCAGGCAGGGTGAAATAGAAACCCACAGTCAAGCATTAGGCAGAGTTCACGGAAGCCCCATAAGAGGGGGAGGAAGGATTGCAGGAGCAATAGGGATTGAGGACACCAAAAGAACAAGCCCCACAGAATCAAGTAAACGGGAATGTAGGGGCTCACAGAGACTGAAGTGACAATCACAGAGCCCGCGTGAGTCTGTGCTAGGTCCTCTGCAAATATGTTTGGTTGTTTAGCTTGTAATTTTTCTGAAACTCCTAACAATGAGAATGAGAGTATCTCTGACTCAGTTTTCTGATCTTGGGACACTTTTATTCCCACTAACTTGCATTGTTCAGCCTTGACACAGGTTATAAGAAAAAAAATCTGGAAAATGGAGAATGGTGACAGATCTTAGAGCTATCATCAAGGCTATTCAACCTATGGGCCCTCTGCAATCTGGAATTCCTCTGCCTTCTATGTTACCAAAGGAGTGGCCTCTCATATCTATTGATTTCAAGGATTGTTTCTTCACTATACCATTACAATAAAAAGATAGAGAAAAGTTTGCCTTCACAGTGCCTACTAGGAGATATCAATGGACTATCCTCCCAGAGGGAATGCTCAGTAGCCCCACCCTGTGTCAATATTTTGTAAGTCAGCCATTGGAAATAATAAGTGATTTCCTAAGTCTATAATTTACCATTACATGGATGACTTTTTGTTATCTGATTCAAACATAAATACCTTAGAAAGACTGAAGAAGTAAAGATAGTTTTACCTAAATGGGGATTGCAGATTGCTCCTGAAAAACTACAAAGATGAGATTCTGTCAATTATCTAGGTTATAAAATAGGTTTACAAAAAATTAGGACACAAAAGGCACAAATTAGGAGAGATTGGTTATGGACTCTTAATGACTTTCAAAGATTGTTAGGAGACATCTCCAGCCTATGACCAGTTGTTGGGATAACACCTGATCTAATACAAAACCTTAGATGGTGATAAAGATTTAAATAGTCTTAGAGAATTAACAGCTAAAGCAGAAAAGGAACTGACAATGGTTGAGGAAAAATTGCAGGAGGCACATGTGGATAGGGTGAATCCAAAGCTTAGTTCTATTCTCATCATATTGCCTTCCAGAATTTCTCCTACAGGAATCTTAATGCAAAGAGATGATATTATCTTAGAATGAATATTTTTATCACATAGACTAAGTAAAAATTTAAAAACTAATGTGGAAAAGGTCTCTGAATTAATTATAAAAAGTAAACTAGCCAGCATAGACCCAGAAGAAATTATAGTGCCTTTCACTACTGATGAGATAAAAAAAAGTTCTGGGAAGACAATGAACCATGGCAAAGAGCTTGTGCTAATTTTTTGGGAGAAATTAATAGCAACTATCCCAAAAGTGATAGGCTTAACCTTATAAAGAAAACATCTTGGATTCTTCCTCAAATTGTACATGATGATCCAATAACTGGAGCCTATACATTTTATACTGATGTCAATAAATCAGGGAAGGCAGGTTATAAATCAGACAAATTGAGTAAGGTCGAACAAAGCCATTCTCATGGTGCTAAGGGATTTTAAAGAAACTCTTAATATAGTTACTGACTCACAATATGCAGAAAGAGTTATCTTGCATATTGAAACTGCTAAATTTATACCAGATGATACAGAACTGGCTTCATTGCTTATCCAGGTTCAAGACATGATCAGGAATAGGCTTTGTCCGATGTACATAACACACATCTAATTCCATATGGGTCTGCCAGGTCCTCTAGCACAAATTAATGCAGAAATTGATCAGTTATTGGTTGTAAGTGTGCTGCAGGCCTCTAAATTTCATAAAAAAAACATCATGTCAATAGCAAAGATTTAAAGAAAGAGTTTTCTATAATATGGCAACAAGCTAGGAGATTATAAAGAGATGCCCTACTTAATCTTTCTATAACCAAACACCACTACCTGCAGGGACTAACCCAAAGGGTTCTCAAAGGAATGAAATCTGGCAGATGGATGTGTTCCACTTTGCAGAATTTGGCAAATTAAAATATGTACATCACACAATTGACACTTATTCAGGTTTTCAGTGGACAACTGCTTTAAGCTCTGAAAAGTCTGATTCAGTAATTTCGATATTTAAAGTGTTTTTATTCTCCCTTTTTGAAAAGTTCAGTATCAGTATGGACCACTTCTAAAAGCACCTCATTCGACTGAGTTTTCATATTCAAAGTGTTTGTATTCTCCTCTACATGTATAACCTCTTCTTTAAGAAGCTTGGTACCGGTCTGTGTAGTGTTTAAAAGTACCTCAGCTGACTGAAAACTGTTAGTTAAGATGGTCATGTCCTTTTTTAGATTTCCAACTTCTTTTTTAAGAAGCCTTGGTTCAGTCTGTAAAGACTGCATCATTTTCCTATTATCAAACCATACTTCTAAGAAAAAAAAATAGGACAAAATCAAACCCTAAGAATAGCAGTGTAAAGGAACATCATAGACATTTTGTAAGACCTCACACATGGTGTAAGTGAAAAGGCTATTGAAACCTTGGACGGTTATATTGTCTGACATAGTGCCCTTTTATAAATCAGGAACGTACTCATTATATTTAAAAAATAGTAAATCTCATTTGTGGTTTCAACAGTTGGTGTAGGTACAATAACCATTGCCTGCCAGTAGGTGTCGCAGTGCACTTGAATTTACTTGCTTGGTTTGGATCTGAATTTAGGTGGAATACTGAAAAATATACTCAAATCAAGAAGTTTTTATGTATAAATCACAGACCATGTGCTCTGTGAAGGTCTTTGGCTGTTCAATAGCCACACTGGACAAGTCTCCCGCTCCGGTCTTGGTTGGACCCAAAACCTGCTACAGGGCAGTAGTGGCGGCAGGGGTGGGGGGAGCCAAAGCCTGCAGCACTTGTGAGCAGTGCGGGGCGTGAGAAGCCAAGGGGGGAGTGTGCGGGAAGGCTATGGGGCTCAGAGCTGGATGCCGAGCTGGGACAGTCATGCCCAAATGAACGCGGCATGACCGCGGCTGGCCAGAGCTACCAGGGACTCTAGCGGCCCCACAAATCAGGCAACAGGTGTTGCAAATTAAGTCGGTATAATAAGTAACCACGCCATGCAAAGAATAACAATTATATTTTAATGGTTATAAGGGGAAACTCACGCTATAAGAGTGGGAGGGCCGACTTCCTATGTGTCCGGCCGGAAGCCATGCAGAGAGAGTGTACTTGGGTCCTCCAAGTTTTCTTTCCTTGTGCTCCAGGTAGCCACACATTAACTCCATGTGATGGCTTGACAGAGTTTCCACATCAGAAGTTAATGCAGGTCACTGAAATTATGGACTGGGGGGGAGGGGCATGAGTAACGTATTATATTGATTTTTTTAAACTTTGTAATGGTTTTCAATTTAAGTGAAATACATTTTAAGATTAATTTTAGCTATCTATTCATACTTCATAGGTTTGGGCCCTAGAAAATTTTAAGTAGCAAATATGAGTTATATTAAGTTCTATTGGGCAGTACTGGATTAAATTTTTCTCATCTATAGACATTAGTTTGCCATAGATATAAAAAGTAAACATTTCTGTTGCACTTGGGAGATCACTTTGTGCTAAAATTGTTCACGGTGAAAGCATAGGAACCTGAGCTCAGTGCCCTAATTTGGAAGACACCTAGCCTGAAGTATGCGAAGGCTACAACGAAGAGACCTATTTCATAAAGGAATGTCCCGCGCTACCGTCTCGCCAGCAAGAACGACACGGCACACTTAGGATCCTTCTGCAGAAAAGCTTTAATGCGTCTTGAGAGAGAGAGCATAAGCTTACGAAGAGGAGACCCAGAATGAGGGGAACCCATCCCTTATATAGGAAACAGTCCTCGCTTCGGATGTGTCACTCTTGGATTGGTCCGCTGCCCATCAACCCAGATGACGCCTCGGGAGTAGGCAGGGACAGCAGCAGTGGAAAGTTACCAAGCACATGCGCATTATCTTGTTCACCAGGCGGTGAGGCCGGATGCCATCTTGTAATGGAGAATGTCGTTGCGGCCCTCCACAAAGGAATCCAAGGACACCTGAGGTTTTTTTCTGATCTCCACATGTGTGATGTGGCATGTATATACTTTCACACAAGTACATGCACATACCACACACACACACACATACTACTTTGCCACATGATTATGAGCTCATAGCGTCATTATTTCTATAAACAAAATAAGTTTTGACCAGGTGTGGCTAGAAGTCCTAATAAGTTTCCAGGAAGAGCAAAATGACAGGTGGCATTGAGGCTTTCTTGGCTTGCTGCCTTTCTATTAAAACATGCCCACAAAGTAGAGTGGACCAATATGCCATGCACTCTTAATGTCCTACCCTGTAAGACAAATTGCCTATATCCTCCTGAACAGTTCAAAAGACTGACGCTCAGATAAGCTTCATAGAATGCCCCTGGTCACACACCAAGCAAATGTCCAAGTAAAGTTTTTAGGTAAATCAGACCCAGAGCTCAGAGAATGCACCAGTCTCTAGAAAATGCACTCTTTCTGTGAGCATATGAGCTGTTTTAACTTGAAATATGTATTTGTGTGCGTGCATAATATATGTCTGGATAATATATAACTTCATTCGTGGATGAATGATATTAGATTCATTAGATATTAGAAAATAATAATATTTTATTATTATTAGATATTAGAAAAATAAGCATTTCCATGTCCTCAAACATTAATCCATTCTCTATGCAAGGAAGAAAATTACATGTAAGTGTGTGTGTGTGTGTGTGTGTGTGTGTGCATGTGTGTATTCACATGCAAACATGTAGTAGAGGAATGAGCATGTGTTGTAGAGTGTTGCTATCAAATGACAATTATGATCCAGCTTTCTTCATCTTAGGCTTTATAATATTTTGAATGAAAAAGGTCACCAAAGGGAGTGGCACTATTAGAGGGTGTGGCCTGGCTGGAGGATGTATATCACTGTGCGGTCAGGCTTTGAGGTCTCTTTTGTTCAAGCTTTCCTCAGTGAGACAGTAAATTAACTTCCTGTTGCCTGCAAGATGTTATCTCAGCTACCGCATCCCATCTTCCTGTATACTGCCATGATACCCATCATGATGGTGACAGACTGAAGCTCTGAAAGTGTAAGAGCCACCCCAATTATGTGTTTTCTTTAAAAGAGTTGTCATGGTCATCGTGCCTTTTCACAGAAATAGAAACCTAAGACAGGCTTGAAAGCCATCTTATATTAAAAACAAACTGGGTTCATTCCTGTTTATGATTATTTGTTTCTGAAGAATTAGGCTATGCCCCACCTGTAATCTCAACTGCCAGTCGTTCAATGCTGCCTGTTACAGTAATAGCTGTTACTCCTTTTGGTCTCTGGTCCCTACTTCCAGCGACTTCTGACCTCTCGTCACCATCTTTCTTTCTTTCTGCTCTCTCTCTTTGCGTGTGCACATGTGTTTTCCCATCTCTCTCTCTTTCCCTGTCTCTTTCTTTCTTTCTCTCCCTCTCCTTTAAGTAATAAATGTTCATCTTTATGTTCAGCCTTGTGTCTATTTACTATGTCTTGTAACTCCACTATGTCTTATATGTCTTATAACTCTACTATGTCTTATGACTCCACCTGCCCGCTTGGGTGACTCTCCCGGCCACATGGCAGTACCAGTCTGTCCGGGATGAGCCACCGCTCTGTTGCTCACGGCGGGGAATCTGCACCACTCTAGCCGTCTCTGCCTGGACTAACGGCTGCGGTCACACCGACATTATATTTTTTAAGGAATAAAAATAGCAACCATGTCTTTGTTTCAAAAGGTTATTATGGTTAACCTGTTGTCGTGACTACTTTGCAACCAGTCTTACAATCATGTCCATATTTCATGGCTCTACCTTTGTTTCAAAAGTTTGTTGTGACTACTTTGTTATGACAGCTTATTATGTTTTATTCTTGGAACTCTGCCTATTTTGCCTGCAACCCCCTTATTTGGAACCCCCTACTCTTGTCCTACAAATACCTTATCTTCTTCATTTCCAATGTTGACCTCTGAAACCCCATTTTAGTGGGAGGTAGCCCCTGTACAGAAATAAAAATTTTGCTTTCATTAATTGCTTGTTTTAATTAATTTGGCTGTGATGACTTGAGTCAGTGGTCTTTCTCCTCCCAGCTTCTGGGTTAACAACAACGTGTGGACTTAATTCTTTACTTGCACCATGTAGGTTCAAGAAAACAAACTGGAACATGAAGCCCATTTCCACTCTGTTCAAGAAGACCGACTTGTTTTACAAGTTGGTGAGGACGTGCAGTATTCATCTGTCTTTACCTGACAATAGACTCCAGGCTGCTTACTGGTAACCATGGCACCTAAGGAGCACTGAGTAATTCAAATACTTCTAGAATTGAACAAAACCGTGAGATTCATTTTTATTGAACAAGGACTAGGCTGATTTTTTTTAATTTTTTTCCTTATTTATTTATTTAAAGAATTTCCACTTTCTCCCCTCCTACCAGTACCCTCCCGCTCCCGCTCCCCCCACTTCCTCTCCTCCTCCCTCCCCAATCCCAAGAGCAGTCAGGGTTTCCTGCCCTGTGGGAAATCCAAGTTCCTCCCCCCTCCCTCCAGGTCCAGGAAGGTGAGCATCCAAACAGACCAGGATCCCGAAAAGCCAGTCCATGCAAACAAATCAAGACCCAGTGCCATTGTCAATGGCTTCTCAGTCAGCCCCCATGTCAGCCACATTCAGAGAATCCGGTTTGATCACATGCTCATTCAGTCCCAGTCCAGGTGGCCTTGGTGAGCTCTTATTCCATCAGTACCCTTGTATCAGTGGGTGAACGCACCCTTCGCGGTCCTGACTTCTTTTTTCATGTTCTCCTTCCTTCTGCTCTTCATTTGGACCTTGGGGGCTCAGTCCGGTGCTCCAATGTGGGTCTCCGTCTCTATCTCCATCCATCGTCGGATGAAAGTTCCCTCTGGTTCTGCTCTCCTTGCTCACGATCTCCCTCCCTCTGCTTCTCATTTGGACCTAGGGAGTTAAGTCCAGTGTTCCAATATGTGTCTCTGTCTCTATCTCCATCCTTCGCCATATGAAGGTTCTGTGGTGACATGCAAAATATTCATCAGTATGGTTATGGGCCAAGGCCAGTTCAGGTACCCTCTCCCTGCTGCCCAGGGAACAATCGGGGGACCTCTCCTTGGGCCTAGGAACCCCTCCAGAATCAAGTCTCTTGCAAACCCTAAAATGGCTCCCTTAGTTGAGGTATAAACTTCCCTGCTCCCATAGCCATCCTTCCTCCCTCCTTCCCAACCCAAGCTGTCGGCTTGCTGTATATTGCTTTTATTATATTTAGGTATGATCCTTGTATCCCCAGTCTCTCCAACACCTTTATCATAAATGGGTGTTGAATTTTCTCTAAAGCTTTTTCAGCATCCAGTGAAATGATCATATTTTTTTTCTTTCAGTTTATTTATATGATGTATTACATTAATAGATTTGCGTATGTTGAACCAGCCCTGCATCTCTGGGATGAAGCCTACTTGATCATAATGGATAATTTTTCTAATGTGTTCTTGGATTCGGTTTGCCAATATTTTATTGAGAATTTTCGCGTTGATGTTCATGAGTGAGACTGGCCTGTAATTCTCTTTTTTGGTTGTGTCTTTGTGTAGTTTTGGTATCAGAGTAACTGTAGCTTCATAAAAGGAGTTTGGCAATGACTCTTCTGTTTCTATATTGTGGAATACATTAAGGAGTATAGGTATTAGCTCTTCTTGGAAGTTCTGGTAGAATTCTGCATTGAAACCATCTGGTCCTGGGCTTTTTTTGGTAGGGAGATTTTTGATAACAGCTTCTAATTCTTTGTGACTAACAGGTCTATTTAGATTGTTCACCTGTTCTTGGTCCAACTTTGGTATATAGTACTTATCTAAAAAAATGTCCATTTCTTTTTCATTTTCCAACTTTGAGGAATATAAACTTTCGTAGTAAGATCTAATGATTCTCTGAATTTCCTCTGTGTCTGTGGTTATGTCCCCCTTTTCATTTCTGATCTTATTAATTTGCATGTTCTCTCTCTGCCGTTTGATTAGTTTGGATAGGAGTTTGTCGATCTTGTTGATTTTCTCCAAGAACCAGCTTTTTATTTCATTGATTCTTTGAACTGTTTTTTGTGTTTCTATTTTGTTGATTTCAGTCCTCAGTTTGATTATTTCCAGTCTTCTACTCCTCCTGGGTGAATCAGCTTCTTTTTTTTTCTAGAGCTTTCAAGTGTGCTGTTAAGTCTCCAATGTGTGCTTTCTCCGTTTTCTTTAATTGGGCATTTAGTGCTATGACCTTTCCTCTTAGCACTGCTTTCATAGTGTCCCATAGGTTTGAGTATGTTGTGTCTTTATTTTCATTAAATTCAAGGAAGACTTTAATTTCTTTCTTTATTTCTTCTTTGACCCAGGGGTGATTTAGTAGCTGACTGTTCAACTTTCATTAGTTTGTTGGCTTCCTGGGGATAGCATTGTTGTTGAATTCTAACTTTAATTCATGGTGATCTGACAAGACACGGGTGGTTACTAATACTTTTTTGTATCTGTGGAAGTTTGCTTTGTTACCGAGTACGTAGTCAATTTTCGAGAAGGTTCCATGACCTGCAGAGAAGAAGGTATATTCTTTCCTATTTGGGTGGAGTGTTCTATAGATGTCTGTTAAGTCCACTTGATTCAATACCTCCAATAATTTTCTTATTTCTCTGTTAAGTTTCTGTCTGATTGACCTGTCCATCAGAGAGGTGTGTTGAAGTCTCCTACTATTAGTGTGTGTGGTTTGATGACTGCCTTGAGTTCTAGAAGAGATTTTTTTTTACATATGTGGGTGCCTTTATATTAGGGGCATAGATATTCAGGATTGAGACTTCTTCCTGATGAATTGTTCCTGTTATGAGTATGAAATGTACATCACCATCTCTTCTGATTGATTTTAGTTTGAAGTCGATTTTGTTAGATATTAGAATGTCCACACCCGCTTGTTTCTTAGGTCCGTTTGCTTGGAAAACCTTTTCCCAACCCTTTACTCTGAGTAGGTGTCTGTCTTTGTGGTTGAGGTGTGTTTCTTGTAAACAGCAGAATGTTGGATCATGTTTTCATATCCAGTCTCTGAGTCTGTGCCTTTTTATAAGTGAATTGAGTCCATTGATATTAAGTGACATTAATGACCAGTGGTTGTTGACTCCGGTCATTTTTTTGGGGGGGCGTAGTAGAGTGTATGTGTTTTCCTTCTTTGAGTTGTGCTTGTGAAGGGTCAGTCACTAGATGTCTGAGTTATTGTAGGCAGTGTTGGGAATGTTGGCTTTCTTGGGTTGTGATTTTCCTTCTAATACTTTCTGTAAGGCTGGATTTGTAGCTACGTATTGTTTAAATTTGTTTTTATCCTGGAATATTTTGTTTTCTCCGTTGATAGTGAATGATAGCTTGGCTATCATAGATGATAGTCTGGGCTTGCATCCTTGGTTTCATAGTTTCTGCAGTACCTCCCTCCAGGACCTTCTGGCTTTCATGGTTTCCATAGAGAAGTCTGGTGTAAGTCTGATAGGTTTACCTTTATAAGTTACTTGACCTTTTTCCTTCGCAGCTCTTAATATCCTTTCTTTAATCTGAATGCTTTGTGTTTTGATTATTATATGGTGAGGGGATTTTTTTTCTGATCAGTCTTTTCGGTGTTCTGTATGCTTCTTGGACCTTCATAGGAATATCATTCTTTAGGTTGGGAAAGTTTTTTTCTATAATTTTTTTGAATATATTTTCTGAACCTTTGATCTGCAATTCTTTCTCCTTCTTCTACCCCTATTATTCTTAGATTTGGGTTTTTTATTATGTCCCATATTTCCTGAATGTTTTGTGATGAGAATTTTTTGGATTTGCTGTTTTCTTTGGTCAGAGCGTTTATTTTGTCTATGGTGTCTTCATAATCTGAGATTTGTTCTTCTATCTCTTGTATTCTATTGGTTATGCTTGTTCCTGAAGTCTCTGTTTGTTTGCCTAGCTTTTCCATATCCACCCGGCCCTCTTCATTGCCTCCATTTCAGTTTTCAATTCTTGTACTGAATCCATTACCTGTTTGATTGTTTTTTCTTGGTTTTCCAGGGTATCGTTTACAAATTTACTCATTTCTTCAATCTTTTTGTTATATTTCTCTTCTATTTCTTTAAGTGAGTTATTCATACCCTGTTTAAGAGACTTTATTGCTTTCATAATGACATTGTTTTCCACTTCTTCCGGAATAGGGTGTTCAAATCCTTCTGTCGTAAGATCGCAGGGATCTGGTGTTTTTATGTTGTTTTTCAGATTGTTGGAGGAATTCTTGCCTTGGCGCCTGCCCATCTCTTCCTTCAGATGCTCTCCAATGGCTCTTCCCTCCGCTGCATCTTCTGCTACAGGATTAGTGCCCCTTGCTGTCCAGGACTCACTTTGCCTGCAGTCCTACCTTGTCGCAGGCAGGCTATTAAAACAAAAGGAAATACCTCCCGTTTGCACTCACTGCCCCGTCCTGGCAGCGCCCACCCAGTCTGAGTTGGAGGATTTTTTGCCCCGAAAAAGGGAGAGAGGAAGGGAAGGGGTTCCAGGCTGAAAGCCTAGGCTGATTTTTCATTATTAAAGTATTTTTCAGATAATATCCTTTCTTTATGCTGTTCTCCTCCCCCAGTTCCTACCAAGTCCTCCCCTCCCCCCAAACCACACAACTGCAGAGACTTTATTTCTCTCTTTTTAAAATGCCAACAAACAAATAAACAAACAAGAAAAAATAAGAAACTGATACACACAAGCATGAAAACACAAACCAAAAAATACATTCAAAAGACCAATAAGACTAAGCAAACAAAGGAAAAAAGAATCACAAAGATATCTGAGAGAAATAGTCTACAAAATTACCCTCCCCACTGAGTTTGGTTAGTATTGACCAACTACTCCAGAACATGGGGCATACTGGGAAGTGTAGTTAATATACCCAATGAGATGGCACTGAAGAAAAAAAATTCCTCTTTTTTTTAAGCAGTTAAAATTTGCAAATAGGTTTTTAGTTAGCAATAGGTGTTTGGTGGAAAGTTCCATCCCAAGCCCCCTCCCCTGGGAGCTACCACAGTCCAGACTCCTCCTCCGAGAAAGCCCGCCAAAAGGTGACCCCTTCCCAGGGAGGATCAAGACCACTCCCATAGGCTATTTAAACTGCCCCCCAGAGAACAAACACGTGGTCTTCCCGATTTTCCTTCCCCTCTCTGTGTTTTCCCCGAGGGCCACCAATCCATTAAACCTGGGCTGTTTTCTAATTCTGTTTGATTTGATCTGATTTGGATTATTGCATCAGTGGAGAGGCTTATTGGGCCAAAAAATACTTTACAATAGGAGTCAATGTCCACTTCCCCCTCACAGTGCTGGTACCTCATTAGGCTAGAACCTGTATAAGTCTTTTGAACATTGTCACAGTCTGTAAGTTCATGTGTGTATCAGTGTTTTTATGTCTGGAGGATAATGTTTTCTAAGACACATTCACCATCTCTGGCTCTCTTAGCATTTCTGCCTCCTCTTCTGCATAGATCCATGAGCCTTTAGAGAAGGGATTTAATGAACATGTTCTATTTAGGACTGAGTGTTCCAAGGTTTATCATTCATTGCACATCATCCAGGTGTGGGTCTCTATGTTAGTTTCCAGCTATTGCAAGACGCTTCTCTATGACGGGTGAGTGAGGCACTGAGCTACGGGTATAGCTGAATGTCATGAGGAGTAATGTTATTGCACATTCAGAAGAGGCTTTAATCTCACCAATAGCTTGTAATGACAATCCCCCTCCTCCAGTCTCCAGAGAGGACAATGGAGTGGCAGCTTAAGAACAAAAGGACAGCTTAGTTACTAATGCCAATTCAGGGGAAGGAGGGAAGCTACCTTTCAAGTAGGCTTACAACATTCCTGCTGGCTCAAGAGAGCTGGAGGGAGCAGGAGTCAGAGCCAGAATGTCTGCTCAGATCACGCAGGCTACTGTGGGTCTGATATATTTTAAAAACCTATTGGGTGCATCTCAGTGTAAAAATATGTGCTACAAACACTGACTTCAACTCCCAGAATCACATATACACACACAAAGATTTGCAAATTTTTAAAATGTTTATTGGATATACTTACTATATAAGATATTGTTTTGTATAACAATATTTTCATACAGTTATATAGTGTGTTTTTTTCCCAAATTCCCTCTCCATGACAGTCTATCTCTCATTTTAAAGTCACCTCATCTTTTATTCGTTTTTATTCCTCTAGACCCTTTCGACCTTTCTAATCCTGCAACTCAAGAATACAGTTTTTCATGTTGTGGTGAGCTCCAACAATAAAGTTATTTTCATGACTCTAATTTTGCTACTGTTATAAATAGTAATATAAATACCTGCATTTTCTGATGGTCTTAGGCAACCTATTAAAATGGTCAAATGACCCCTCAAAGAGGTATTGACCCACATATTGGGAACCACTATTCTAGCAGGTGGTTTATTATCTTTTAGATTTCATGCATAAAATTTAGAACATACAATAACTATCTTTCTGGATCTGGCTTATTTAACATTACACATTTCCTCAAAATTCAGCTTTGTCAAACAACAGCAATTTATGGAGCAACAACTTTGAAGGAGGGGTTCCTTGTTCTAGGTGGAAAATTCAAAGCATTGTGATAAAACCAGATAAGAATTCCTGCCTAGATAGGAGACAGATTCCAAATAAGCAAACACATATGCACAGTCACTGCAGATGTCACTAAGAAGAAAGGAATGAAAAGTAGAATAAGGCAGTGACTAATAAAAATAAGAGGGTTACAGAGGGAACATGATGTGGCCATATCACAAAGGACACATATGAATATTTGGTGTTATCAGATGACAAAGATTTTAAATCCATGAATCACCTGGAGGAGAATATTGTTGAAAATGGCAAGTACATTGCTCCTGGTGTAGGCATGTTCCTGTAACTAGTGTAATTGAAAAACAGGGACTAAGAAAAGAAGAAAAATGGGGACAAAAGAGGGAAATAGTATTTTAGGGATAAGAACTCTTATTTTATTTCTTATCCTTGAAGTTTCCAATTTCTGTAAACAGGAAACGTTGATGCATTATGGATAGGTGGATGAATGTATGTATATATGTATGTATGTGTGTATGTATGTATGTGGGAATGGATGGATTTGTGATAGTGGATGGGTAGATGGATAGACGAATGCATAGATAGGTCAATGGGGAGATAGGTGTATGAATGGACAGATGGATGAATGTATGAATGAGGTAGAGGTAAAAGCATCACAAGTTTGAGTCTAGCTTGTGCTACATAGAGAAAGTCTCTCTCAAAGTAACAATTTACTGCTCTTATTTTAGCATTATATACATATAAATGAATGCATAAAGGAATGAAACAGACAAAACTTTTCAATAAGATGCAGTTGAGAAATGAAGAAGGGTTGTTCTAAAGAGGCTCTTGGAACACTTTGGGTTAAAAATGAACTACTTGGAGCTGGCAGGGTGGCTCAGCATGTAGAAGTGCTAGTGTGTAGGCCTGAAGATCTGAGTTCAGATCTTACAAGGCAGGAGGAGAGGACCAACTCCAGAGGGTTGTCCTCTGATGCCCCCAATGTATGCATGACACACACATACCTACACTTAAGAACATAGACAAAATTAATGGATAGGCAAACATGTTTTAAAAATGATTGTTTGTATGGTAAAATTTAATTCTCAAAGATATATGTGGATGATATTTGGAGAACGGGGACTTTGGTAAGTAACTACTGGGATTATATGAAGCTATGAGGGTGAGTCTCTCTTGGTGGTGACTTTTGTGACTTTATAAGAACAGGAAGAAATACCCATGCAGGCTTGCTTACTCTGTCCCATAATGTGATGCTCTGTACCATGTTAGAATTTATCAAGGTGTTCCTCAGCAGATGCAAGAACTATCCTCTGGAATATCTCTGTATTCATAACTACGAGGCATAAAGGATTCTTTTATATGTCTGTTTGTCTGTCTATCTATCTATCTAATCTATCTATCTATCTATCTATCTATCTATCTATCTATCTATCTATCTATCTATCTATCTATCTATCTATCTATCTATCTATCTATCTATTTCCCGAGGCTGTGTTTCACTATATAGCCATGGCTGGCCTGGAACTTGCTGGAACCAGGCTGACCTCAGACTCTCAGAGATCCATGCACCTTTTCCTCCTGAGTGCTGAGATTATGCCATTAAACCTGTCATAAACTTCTATAAATTATTTTTTCCTAGATAAGTAGTTACATCAACAGAAAACAGGTTAAGACAGTGGTATCTTCATTGTTTGTTTTTTTTTAACCTAAAGATTACTTACTTTTCTTGTTCAGTATTTATGGATGGATGAACACACACACACACACACACACACACACACACACACACAGACAGACAGAGAGAGAGAGAGAGAGAGACCTTTTCCACTCTGTTTCTTTCTACAATGTCTCTTCTTCATTAAAACTGAACTTTTATAACAGATGTTCTTACCATCCTATTCTTGAGTTTAGGTAAGGTATGAAACCCTATGCACTGCTGGTGGGGATGTAAATTAATTCAACCACTGTAGAACTCAGTGTGGTGGTTCCTAATAGAGAACTACTACATATACCACTCCTGTGAAAATATTCATTACAAACAGAGGTGACTTGGTTGACCTAGGAACTCCAAGATCCCAGATCCCCAAAATATCTGCATTTCAATAATTATTGTAGCACTGTTTTTGATAACTAAATTGAAACTAAACTAGTTACCTTATAATCGAGGAATAGATAAAGAAAATGTAGATCACATACACAATGGAAGACTTTTCTCAGGCATAAGGAAGAATGAAATCATTTTGGTTTACAGGAAAGTGGATGTAACTGGGAAAATCAGATTAAGCAAATTAAGCTAATTTCAGAAGGACAAATACTGTTTTCTCTCATAGGTGGAGCCCATGTTTTACATAGATCATATATGAAATCATGTATGTTATATGACATGAAATTATAAGCAAAGAGGTTTAACACACAGTTCTCAACCTGTGGGTCATGACCTCTTTGGAGGCAGAATGAGTCTTTCACTTGGGTCGCCTAACTCCATTGGGAAAACACAGATATTTATATTATGGTTCATAACTGTAGCCAAATTGTAGTTATGAACTACCAACGAAAATAACTTTGTTGTTGAAGCTCACCACAACATGAAGGACTGTAATAAAGGGCCATAGCATTAGAAAGATTGAGAACTACTGATCTAGAGGGATGAAGAGAAGGATTGAGAAATGGGGTCGCATTAGAAATGGGAGATAGAGTGCTGTGGGAAGGGAATTTGCACAACATACAATATATAATTGTATAAAATATTGTTATATAAAACAATACCATACACAATAATTATACACAATAATTTTTTTTTAATTTTGTAAGGCTTTGTGTATGTGTACGTGTGTGTGCATGATTCTGAGAGTTGAACTCACTATATATAGTTTGCAATTTAACACTGAGATGCATCCAATAGGTAACAGTTTTTAAAGATATGTCAGACCCATAGCCTGCATGAGCTGAGCAGACGTTCTGCTACCTCTAGCTCGCTTTAGGTATGGAAAACTGTGGAGCCTCTTTTGGATTCTCATGCCTGAGGCTGGCTGCTGATCTCACACACTCATAGGTCCCTGTCATCTCAGGAACCCAGGGTAGCGATAGGAAATTTCTAAAAGCCAATCCGGGCCTGGGAACAGGTGAGGGCATCGTTTCCAGCCCTGCCCTACCTTGAGGGATTAGAGCGACTGGGCATATTTGATATCAGTGGAACTCAGCCACCTGGATGCCCTCCCCTGGGAAATGAATGTCTGTGGGCTCCCAACTAGGAAGCTGAACGGTGCTCAAGAAAAGTCTCCAGCACCTTCCTGATGTGATGCATGGCCGGCCTGCAGCAGGACCACCCTGGGGGCCGGCAATGGCTGCTGGCACTGCTGGCACTGAGGTTCTTACTACCTACAGGTAAGGCTTTGCTGGTGTCCCTGTCCTTCGGGAAGGAGAAAAGTGGTGCACAGGACTCAACTTCATTCTCTCTCTGTCTTCACTGTCAGCCCTGCTGGATGTCCATTTCCAGCCATTGCTACCACCTGCCTGTCACTTCCCCGTGTCCTCAAACATCCGCAGGAGCCCGCACTTCTCGCCCTTTTATTTCCTCATCATGTATCTCCTTGTTGCTTGATCTCTCCTCTTTACTTATGAGCTTCATGAAAACAGAATTATAGTTTTACTCCCAGTAAACCTTCTGTAAATTTTTTTCTTATGTAGGTGGGAGTGAAAAGCGTGAAGGTCAAAGGCTAACCTTTGCGGGTTTAGTTTAATCATTGGGTCCCATTGACTACAAAGCCATAAATGATTGACTTGGTCATCATTCTACACCTCTGTGTTCTCCATTTGTAAAATATGCATGATACTCACAGGGTGGAATGGGAAGATTCAATGGAATTGTCCAGATCATGGTTAGCAATTTACTTGTTATAATTATTGATGCATGCTAATGGTTAAAATTAATAGGTTTAATTATGAAATTTTATATATACATATATCATGGTTTGATCATACTTAGCATCCCTCCTACCTCCTCTCTCCATGATCTACATTCCCCTTCCCACAGATAGGCTTCCCTGAGACAATCCAGTCCTATTCACTCACAGGAGAATCACCTGTTCTTGTGGAGGGAAAGAAGTTGGAAGACAAGGTATTAAGTACAGAGTCCCAGGTCCAACCTACTGATTGCAGATTTTCCAGAAAATGGCATTGAGCAAGTCTTTCATCTATCTGTGCCTCAACTTTGCCACCATTAAAAATGTGCTTACTGGAGACTAAGCCTATAGCCTGAATTCTATCCCCATAATAATTCCAGGGCTAGAAAGACAGAAGAAGGAGGAGGATCCCTGGGGGACTGCTGGCCAGTATGTGAAGTGAACCAGAGAACCGCAGGTCCTAGAGAAAGACCGTCTCAAAGATCAAGATTGGTGGCATCTTAGAAACGGCACTCTTTGGCTTCTGGCTTCCATATGTATTTTACAAATAGAATTACAGGGTCTAGGGGTGTAACTCAGCGATAGAGAACTTCTCTGGTAAGCAGGAGTTCAATCTTGAACCCTGTAATCCATCAGTTAATAGTCATATGTTCCAGGTATCTTTGCACTGGATGGACATGCAAAATAATATCAGAATCTTAATGAGAAGCTTATCTGTACACATCTTCATAGGAATACTATCCACCACGGCTGAAATCTACAACTACTGAATCTACTTTCTTCTTTCCTTTCTTTCAAAACATTCTCAGAAATTCAGATTGTGAATGTAGGCCTTTTAAACTATGAACTACCAAGGTATATAAATGAATTTTTGAAAAGGTAGAACGCATTGAAAGCACTGCCAAGACTTTGTGACTTGGCAATTTTGGTTCTATATATTAGGAGATTCCTTGCAAGCCATTGCTCTGCAGTTTAATGATAATGCAACAGCAATAAAATAAAGAAACACCAATACTGACACTGGGCTCCAATTAGTCTGTGTCACTGACTGCGTTTCTCAGGACACAAACTTGGTGAGAATGATAGGAAGACAAACTGCATTATGACAGATGAATAGTGTTTTCAACTTCTATGCCTAAAATCTGTGCTGAACACATTTCCGTTCCTTGATGAAGCTTGAGCTCCAAAGACCCAATGAAATCCCTACCTTTTCCATTCCAAAATAAACTTTTGCTTCTACATAACAGTGCTTTTTTGTTTTTGTCACATGTATACATAAATATATAAATATAACCTAATGAGTCCATTTAGTGTCATTCACATGAATATAATTTTTAAAGATCTATTTTTTATTTATTTTTCTATTCAAAAATTTACACTTCCTCCCTTCCTCCCATTCCTCTCCTGCTTCCCCACTCCCCCTCTTCCCTCTTCCTCCCTGCTTGAGAGAGGGCAGGGTACCCTGCCCTGTGGGAAGTCCAAGGCCCTCCTCACTACATCCAGGCCTAGGAAGCTGTGCATCCAACTAGACTAGGGTCCCAAAAAGCCAGTACATGCAGTGAAAACAAGTTTCAGTGCCCTTATTAATGGCTTCTCAGTCAGCCCCCATTGTCAGTCACATTCAGAGTACCGTTTGATCACATGCTCGTTCAATCCCTGTCCAGCTGGATTTGGTGAGCTCCTACTAGAACAGGCTCACTGTCTCAGTGGGTGGGCCAACCCCTCGCTGGTCCTGACTTCCTTGCTCATCTTCTTCCTCCTTCTGCCCTTCAACTGGACCTTGGGGGCTCAGTCCATTGCTCTGATGAGGGTCTCTGTCTCTATCTCCATCCACTGCCAGATGAAGATTCTATGCTGATATTCGAGATAATCATCAGTATGATAGTGGGGCAAGGATGTTTCACGCATCCTCTGCTCTGCTGCCCATGGACACCCTGGGGACACCTGAGATTCTATAGGAGCAGGGAAGAAGATATCTACATTAAGGGAGCCATTTTAGGGTTGGCAAGAGAAATGCATATGATTTTAATGCTGATCACTTGGTTTTAGATAGCCTACAAAAGGGTCATCCCTGAGGAAGGTTGAGTGTCTCTCTGTCAGCAGTCATTAATTGGTGTAGCTCTTCTTCTAGGAGTGAGCCTTGTAAGACTCCACATTGGCATGTCAACTAGTGTTATAATAGTGCAAATCTTATTTAGGTACCCATATTGTTGAAAATACACAGGGGCAGCTCCAGGTCTTATACAGAAAGCACAATCTAGCAGCAGACATTCTGATTCTCTGGGTCTTATGATCTTTCTATGTCACCTTTCCCAATGTTCTCTGAGCCTTCCAAGTAAGAGTTGTATTGTAGACCTATTAAATCTATTAATTGGGGCTTACCAGTCCACATCCAGTTGCTCTCTGTATTAACCAATTGAGAATATCTCTAGTGGTCTCCATTTGCTTCAAAAAGAAGTTGCTTGAAGAAGGATGAGAGCTACGCTTACAAGTTAGTATAAGAACCAGCATTAACAATGTGGTTAGAAATTATACTTGTTAAGAAAATGGCATCAGCCATTCATTCATTTATTATGGTTGCTGGTGCAACACATGCAAGTTTTGTGCTTGTGTAGGACAGAAGAGGATGTTGAATCCTCTGGACTCACTGATGGTTGTGAGTCACCATGTAGATGCTGGGAATTGAACTGGAATCTTCTGGAATAGTAACGAGGTCTCTTAACCACTGAGCCAGACCTGCTCCTGATACATGATATGACTTTTGGGAAGCTGTTCCCCGTGCTGGGATGCCTCACCATGCTTTGTTCTCTCCCATAAGACGTCTGCCCCTTTCTGAAAGAAGGAGGAATGAGTGGGTGGGGGGACAAGATGTGAGTGGAGAGAACAGGAAGAGAGGAGGGGAAGGGTTTAAACTGTCATTGGTATGTTACATAAATGAAAAAAATTAATAAAAAGAAAATGGCATTAGTGTATTCTCCTTTAGATTGCATGGCCTCACCAGCATGAATTTTCTTCTATTGATTGAGCTATAAGTCCAGTTATATAGATGTCAGTTAATCAAAAATACATGTGCCACTATTTCTCAATTAGGAGTATCTTGCAGGGCTGATCATTGCTGTGGTTCATAAGCATCACTATTCAGGACTACTGATTGTTTTCCTCACTTGGCAGGTTGCACACACCTATCAGCACTAGGAGTCCTCATTCTCATGGAGAGGCTCCCATGTCTGTTCAAGCTTGGGTCGTCCAATTTCTCTGTCTGTAGTGTATGGTATCTGTATCAATAGATGTGTACCTTTGAATTCTGAGAGAAGGATAAGGTCAGCATGTGTGTTTTTCAGGTTTCCTGGACTCTTCTTACCAACAGGTATCACACCTAGTACTGGGGGTTTTGTTAGTTATATATGTATAACATGCATATATAAGATAAATAATACATTATATATTTACATATTATGTAATATATAAATATATATATATAACTTTAGGTAAACATAAAATAATAATCCATATTAATTTTTCAAATATTCTTAGGGTTTTTTATCTCTCCTTCCTCCTCTTTCTTCTTCTTCTAAATAACAGAGCCTCATGTAGCCCAGGCTGATCTCAAATTCACTGTTTGATCAAGAATGATTTCTGATTCCTCTGTTAAGTGTTGGCATTATGGACATGTGCTACCATGAACAGTTTATGTGCTTCTTGGGGTAGAACCAAAGGTTTTTCCAATGCTAAGCAGGCACTCTACCTACTGATGTACATCCTCACTTTACACTAGCCACCAAGCACCAGTTGGTGGATGGCTGAGCAGACATGGTTTCATGGATCCATACAAAGATATCTTACTTAGTTTTAGAAAGGAAAGTCATCCAGGCACATAGAGGGACATGGGTGGACTCTGTCAGCATCCTGAGTGAAGAGCCAGAAGCACTGTAGGATGGTGTTCACGAGAGGTCTGTAGTGTGGTCAGATCTACAGAGAGAAGTGGAATCGTTACTGGGGAAACTAAGGTTCATGGTTTTGGGTTTAGAGTCATTAATAAAATAAGTTTAAAAGACACTCCAATGGAAGTTTGAAGGGCAAACAAACAACTGTACAGGAAAAGAGCTGAAAATCTTGTCATGTGCCCAGAAGAGGCAGACAGAGAGAAGGTCATGCTTTAGTTAGAAAGAACGTCATATCTTAGTTAGGCCTGAAGGTCAAAGAAATGACTAAAGAGGGAGTGTCCAAGCATACTTGGCACTGTCGAGCTGCAGAGCTGAGTTCAGAGGGCACCAAATTATTTCCAGGAGTTGCTGTGTAGTATGGACAGAGCTTCAGTTTGGGGAAATTAAAAGTACTGGAATAAATGGTGAAGACTGTGTGTGCAACACTCTAAGCATCCTTACTGCCTCTGTACCACATACTTAAAAATGGATGGCCTGGCTCATAGTACTTCTTTTGCATTTTACCCCAACTTTATTTTATGACATTATTTTAATTTTTGAGGCATGCTGTGATGTAGCCCAGGCTGTCCTCTAACACAGAAAGATGACCTTAAGCTTCTGACCCTCCTCCCTCTTTCTTCTGAGTTTTTGGATTATAGCTATGCACCACCACACATGGTTGAATTTACTGGTTTTTATAAATAAATTAGGTCAGGACTGGAGTTTGTTGTAACCTTCTCAACTCCATTTGTTCTGACAATGATTTCCCCAACTAGGTACTGCCATGTAATAAATTATAAAAGGGAAAACTCAGGTAGAGACGCCGAGTAGCTTTCCTGGAGCCACAGAAAATTTGAGTTGAAACCTGGAATATGTCTTTAGTTTTCTTGGGAGTCTGGCTGCCTACACACACACACACACACACACACACACACACACACACACACACACACACACACCATTCTATAATTAAATGAGCACTTAGACAGAAAGTGCCGCATATCACATATTTCTGCTAAGAGATGTCAATGATAAAACAACCCCTCAGTGTTTTCATAGGCAGCAGTTACAAGTTATTGCATACGTGCTCCCAAGATGAGCTCATATTAGCCCTTGCAGAAAGGAATTGGCAGCGTTTATCTGGTACAGCTTGTCCTAGATTCTCCCAGATG
This sequence comes from Myodes glareolus, assembly GCF_982192425.1. NCBI lineage: Eukaryota > Metazoa > Chordata > Mammalia > Rodentia > Cricetidae > Myodes > Myodes glareolus. The sequence continues at coordinate 107,344,918 of NC_142029.1, forward strand.
AGGGCTGACTGTGTATGTACTAGCAAGTTTTATCCAGAAGAAAAATAATTTTTTTGTGTGTGATTGTGGGAGGTAGTTTTGAAGAAATGTGCTCAGTGAAGTGAGACTCTAAGCCTCTCCAAGAATCTATGAATTAAGGAGACCTATGACTCTGGTGGGGGGGAGGGAGAAAATGAAGAGGTAGATGAGATTTTGAGACAGAGTCTTGCTATGCAGCCCTGAATTGCATCTAAGACTTTCATGGGTCAGGGGTCAGCTTCCCAAATGCTGGGATTGCTATCACTCACCACTACATACAGCTATGGTTTCTTTTTGATGGGTTTTTTAAATGATTATTGTGTGTGTGCACACGTTCCATGGATTGAACTCAGACATACAGACTTCTGTGGCCAATGCCTTTACTTACTGAGGTATCTCACCAACCATTACTATCTTAAATCCGTATTTGTCTTGACTCCAACAGCTCCTTGAGATACAGCAGATCAGAGCACATGAATGAGCAGAGAGGGGAGGACTGCTGGAGGTTGGGTTTGTTTTAGGATCCAGGAGCACAGCTAAGCCCTCGCCTGACCAATTTCTTGTCAGGAGCTTTGGAAATAAGGATTTTTAGTGTTTGGCAACTGAGGTTTAATGGTGCACTCTGGTGGGGGACTTTTTATGTTCCTGATTGCTTCTTCTTCTTGGCATAAAGCTCCAACTATCCATGTGTCCTGAAAGATTGCATTCTATTCTGTTGCTTCTTACATTTTACCCCAGTTACCCAGGACATTGCTATTTCTCAACCACTTCAAGCTTCTTTATACCACAGGGCCTTTTCCCTGGCTTTCATTCTATCTAGGTGTTCTCTCTGCAGCTCTGTCTCATCTTTCCTGATATCAGCCGTTCTTGTAAAAACAAGGCTGGGATATAACATTCTGAAAATCTTACCGATACAATCTAGGGTCATGACTGGGTTTGTTTCCTCTGCCAATTAAAGAACGCAAACACCACAGACAGAAACAGCAGTTTTTTGGTTTTGCTTTTTTTTTTTTTTTAAAAAAAAAAAGGTGTTTATTGGAGGTGAGGAAACACACACATGCAGTAGACACTTATAGAGAAAGACTCTCTGTAAAGTAGAGGGGGACTTAGGAAGCCAAAAGTCCAGTCTCCTCTCTAAGGCTGGGTTTAATGTCTCTAAAGAGTTTTCCTCTTCTAATTTTGGGTTGGTTAGTTTGATGAGACAGGATGGTTGAATGATAGGCTCACAACTGTTGTATAACTCATCCTGATTGGGCCTAGAATCTGTTGAGCCAGTTCATGAGCAGTCAGCCAATGAGAGAGAATATGCCCATAAGACTTTTGTTTTAAATCTTCCAGGCTTTTGTCTCAGGCCAGGAGGTAAGAAAGAAGCTGGCCATCTTAGACCTTCACTACCTAATCATGCCCTTCTCCTTACCTGCCTGTGTCCCTAGTAACTTAGAAGCGTATTCTCTCCTTCTGAGCATAAGGAAACTGAGGCAGAAAGGCAGATGACACACTCCATCTCAACAGGCTGAGACTGTTTTACTGGAAGAGGAAAGGACCTAAACCTTTTCTGAGGATGAAGGCTGAGTGGGCTTAGGGGGCTGGGGGAGAGGTATGGACACACATACATACTTGTGTAGCAATTAGGAAGTTACAGCTTTTTTATTTTTATTTTTTATTTTTTGTGGTTTGCCTGGAAAGCAGGGTAGGTTGTTTTCCATACCCAGGCATATTGTTTCTAGAGGTGGAACAGAAAGTCAGTTTGGACTTAAATAATTTTTTATGGTCAGGGCCTATGGTCCTGTACAGCCAGCTCAATTCTTCACGACTCAAGCTATTATCTAACATATCCCAACTCTGGAAAGGTAAAAGAAGAATGGAGAAGGGTCTTAATTTTGGGGGAGGGAGGCTTCTTCCAGCTGGAGTTGGGGTGATAGTCTCAATGGTGGAAGGAGCATGTTGAGGTCCCTACAAGGTGAGATATAGCCTAGTAGTTTTTGGCAACGAAGAAGTCAGTGACCCTCTGAGGGGTGAAACCCTGTAGTCCTTGTTGGAGGAAATCGGTGAGGCAGCTGAAAAGGCAGGGACCAAAGAGTAAAGTTAGTAAACTCATAATGATTCCAGGTGACCTTCAGAAAAGCATTGTTACCAGAATTCTGTCGCCAGTCTGCTAACCTATGTTAAGGAGCATTTGGGTCCTGGGGGCGGAGTTTTTGTTCCGAGTGTACCATGAGGAAGAGTTGAGAAGGGGTCAGGGAGGTGCGTGGGTCTCTTGGAAAGTGGAAGCAAGAGACGCTGCACAGTAGCTGCTGGTGACCTGTTCTGATTCTCCGTTCTGATTTGTGATAACTGTACATGGATTTCTCTTATTAATACGGTAATCACTTGACTTTATTCGTTAAAGCATTCTGTGGGGGTTTTGTTGTTGCTTTTAAAAATATTAGCATTTTTTTTCATATTAGGTCAGATTGGTTAGCTTTGAAAGAGCATTCTTCCCCTAGGAAGGCACAGATGCCCTGTTAGCAGTCGTTGTCCTCTGAGGCTTCGGAGGACCACTGCTGTCAGGGAATCTGTTTGATTTTACAGGGTGATTATGTTTTGTTTTTGTTGTGCCAAGGTCAGGTCTTCCTTAATCTGATTGGTCAGTTGACTCTGTCATACCTGTTGGAGTCTTACCACTTGTTGTAGCATAAGAGCCATGGGGGAGGGGAGGAGTTGGGAGAGGCTTACATGGAACCTTCTGTTTGGGTCTAAAGTTCAGAGGGTAAAGCGTTTAAAAGACAGTAAAATGTGAATATGAGGATAACAAGTAATCAGTGGAAGAGCCAGAGTGGGCAAGAACTAAAGCCCATACATAGGAGAAGGTAGAATTCTTGTCTGGTTCCTGTGTCTTTGGACCCCATCTCAAACCAGTTAGAATTTGTTGGCATGCAAGCAGCATCATTCGTGGAGAGGCACAAATCCCATCCTTACCAGTACTCAGATCTAATCTTGGAATTCTGCAGTTGCCAAAGATTCTAATTGGTCCAGAAAGATGCTAAACCAATCTGAAACTTCTCTACATTTATTTATTTATTTATTTATTTATTTATTTATTTATTTATTATGTATGCAGTGTTCTGACTGCATGTATGCGTGCACACCAGAAGAGAGCATCAGATTGCATTACAGAGGATTGTGAGCCACCATGTGGTTGTTGGGAATTGAACTCGGGACCTCTAGAAGAGTAGTCAGTGCTCTTAATCTCAAAGCCACCTCTCCAGCACCTCTCTAAGGCTTTTAAGAGCTGGTAAGACAGAGAGGTCAACTGATGAAAAAAAAAAGCCTCAGCCCACTTCTTTTAGTTCTGAACCCCCAAAATAATGTTTAGAGTGAAGAAAGAGAGATGAGTTGGATGGGGTTGGATCCCCCTTTAGAGTCACTACAACTGCTTGGAAGGGTTTAGGGTGCAGATTTCTCTTTGAGATGACAAGAGGGACAATATGGGAAAGACAACAGTCAGAAGAGGTGCACTCAAGGGGCCAGGATAAGATTCAAAGGACAGCCAAGATATAGAACAAAAGTCAGGAAGGAGTAACCATTTAACCTCAACCTTAATTAGCAAAAATTAAGAGACCAAGTTAACAGGTTTTGATTAGTAATGTTAAATACAACTGTACAACTGGTTGGACCTTGGACCAGAGTGTTTATGAATGAAGTAACAGTAATTAGCAGTTCGTTACATCAGACCTCACATAACAGTCAAGTACCTAAAAGCTTTGTAAAAGAAGCCAGTTAAATTTAGTATTTAACTGGCAATTTAAAAGAGAAAAGGAACAGAGTACCACTGAGTTTTTTGTTTGTTTGTTTGTTTAAGATTTCCTAGTACAGTTTTCAGATATACCACTTGGATATTCCAAATAACTTTCCAAAGCTGTTTGATGATAGAGTTTCTGGAATTTATTTTAGTAAGAAAACACGGGTGGTTAGGATATGAACTCTGCAATTATCTTCTATTGAGAGGAAGAACTGAAGACCAGGGTAAAGGTCATGGCTGATCAAACTAGCATGTAGATCCCATTCACATAAGGCAGTAGGTAGGCTTAGGTATAAGTTTCCCCTGTTCACAGTATACTCATGTCCATTCTGCAGACACTGAAGACACAGCAATTGTTTTCTGCCTTACTTTCATTTGAGACATTTGGGATGTGGATACACACTTGAAGATCCTGTACTGAGCAAAAAATCTTTCCCCTTATTATGAGAGACATGAGGAATAATTCTTCTTTATTGAATTATTCAATAGGAGGAGGTTTTTCTGGTCTGGTTTATATAGCCAGGGCTGGTCAGTCTTACAAGCCAGAGACAGGAGCAGCGGGTTTTGGATAGGTCTTATATTACCATATATCTTTGTCCTGTAATGAGGGTAGCATGTAATTTATTCAGGTGGGGCTGTGTCTCATCAAAGAGGAAGGGTGCTGCTTCGACCTAGAGACATCTTGCCCTACAAGTGTATTGTAAATTTAGCATATTTTACTCAAACTTTGTTTTTTTATAGCTACTAAAAAATACCTGATTTTGAATATTAGTTTACATTGAACAAGTTTAATTTAAAGATTATTTTAAACTTGTTTGGAGTTACTTGATTTATGCTTAATTTTAACACCATATACATCCACTCTTTAGTGATAAATATAAATTGGTCTCTTTCTTGGAGCTTGTCTGTATTTGAGTCACATTTGCACTTAACATGATTACAAACAAGTTCTGAGCACATTAAAGAATGCATTCATTTATAAGCTGACTGACTATTTATTGTTTTAGCTATATTTAACAGTTTACAGTAAGTAGCTTTTATAAGAATAAGATTTTACAACAATTTTTATTTGTTAAACCTGATTCTTAAATATTATAGTTTTGAATTGCAGCTTTTTTAATATGAAAATACACTTTAAACCATAAATAGAGTTTATAGAGAGACTGGGAACACACACACACACACACACACACACACACATATATATATATATTCCATATTTTCCTTTATAGTGTACTTTTACAAACTACCAGGTTTTTATATGACTCAGTTTTAAAAATATATACCTAAAGTTAACAGAGTTAACAGAGACATAAGTGCTTAGACATACAGCTCTAAGTCAGATTTTGTTAACATAACCTTGGGAATTCATACACAGTATGTTGATACAAGTTGAGATTACCTGTGTATGGGTTGTAGGTTTTATTTTCACCAAAAAAATGGAAGGTGAGGGGAGTATTTAGGGAGCTAGATACCCATTTTAATATATATATCTTATTTTTTAAAAATATCATGAAACATAACAGTAGCAAATAAAACATCATTTCTTCTAAGAAAAAAATTAAAGGGAGGTGTTAGATAATATTTGGGGCCCTTTTTTAGTATATATAATAGGCTTTTTGTTGCTGTTGTTGTATAGTTGGACCTCCTCACCATTTTTAGGCTTTAACCTATAAATCTGGCAAACTTTAAGGTTCCATGTAATTAAGGCCTGATTACATGTAGCCAGCTGGGAGGAATGACTGACTGCTCAGTGAAGGGTCAATGACCTTGTCTTTATCCCGCTTGTTTGAAGGAATATCAACATTTAATAAGTCCAGCTGCAATTGTTTAAAGCCATCACAGTTGGAATTCTGAAGGTGACAGTTATTTAGCTTAGAAGGTATTGTGCCACATCCCCTTCATTGAGTGACAGGAAGGCTGAATCCAAATTACAAGTGTAGAGCGTGCAACCAAGGAATCTTACTGTGCATGTACTGTAGAACCATTAGGTCATGCTAGTTTCCAGGTCAACTTTATGTAAAACATGAGACAGATATTTTTGCATCATAACTATTATTGAATTTATGCTTGCATAATCTAACAGAATTTGCCTGAGGAAGCCCTGCTAAAACTATGATATCAGAGTCATCATTGATTTTGGACAGAGGGTCCCTTTTATCTTGTTTATGTCTAAGCAACCTGCTAGTTGCTTTTTGCTATAAACATCTTTATACCATGAGAAAAGATAAGCAATAGTCATTTCTGTAGAAATAGTTCACCTCTTAGCTATTTTCAAGTACACACATACCTTCTATACTATGAAGCTAAAAAAATAGAAACTGCTATTAGAAACAGTTTACCTGTTAACGTTTTTAAAGTATATTATGTCGGGGGGGGGACTTTTTAGTGAAGTAAAAGAGTCTGTGACTATTTTTAATATTGTGAAAATTACAAAAGGCATTTGAATCTTTGCAAGACTGCACCCAGTGAGCTACCTCTCTATACCCAATTTGTGTATATCTACACATGGGGACAGCCAAACAGCTAACTGGAAAGTAGGAATAAAAGCAAGAGTATCCAAGCTTGGTGGGGCAAAAACAAAAGCAGACCAAAGGCATAGGTAAAGAAGTCTCAGCTAAGACTCTTAGCAAGAATGGATGAGTAGCCAGAACTGGCCATCTCCTGTAATTAGATTGGTGACTAATCCAATTATCAAGGCAGAGCAGTCAGTCACTAACTGATGGAAGCAGATGTAGAGATCCACAGCCAAGCGCAAGGGAGCTCCTGGAATCCTGCTGGAGAGGGAGCAGGGATTCTATGAGCCAAGGGTGTCAAGATTATCACAAGGGAACCCACAGAGACAACTAAACTGGGCTCATAGGAGGTCACTAATACTGGACCAACAGTCAAGGAGCCTGTAAGGGACAGACCTAGGCTCTATACGTATGTGTGACAGTTGTATAGTTTAGTCTACTTGTGAGACTCCTAGCCGTGGCCAGTCCCCTTTGCTTTGACTGATTTGGGGAAACCTATTACTTATACTGCTATGCCTTACTGAACCTTAATAGGAGGGGAGGCGCTTAATCCTACCTCAACTTGATATGCTATGCTTTGTTGACATCCATGGGAGGCCTGCCCTTTCTAAACAGAAACAGAGGAGTTGATTGGGGGGACTAGCGGGAGGGAGTGGGAGGAGAGGAGGGAAGGGAAACTGCAGTGGGGATGTAAAATAAATGAATAAATTTTAATAATAATAATATTAATAATAAAGTCCCAAGAACAAAAAGAGCTATCTCTCCAAAGTTAGGGAAACCAGGCTTGGAGAGCCGGTAGAAACAGCAGGTATTAGGACCTGTATAGATTGCATCTTCAGATTTTTTTTTTTTTTGAGTTGTTTTAAGTTCCCTGTGTAAACTGGAGCCGAGAGGCACGGATAAGAAGAATGGGAAGGGTTAAAATGAGCCGGGAGTGTTGGGGAGGGGGATAAGGTGAGATTTGAGGATGATGGAGGAGAGGGGTGTTGGTCTCAGATCCTTTGCCATTTACTTTGAGAAAGTTGTTTAGGTCTGTAAAAACATCAGAATTCGAAGTTTCAAAATCGGGATCAGGGATCGCTATTATTAGAACTGTGGTCAGATTAAAAAAAGAAGAAGAAGAAGAAGAAGAAGAAGAAGAAGAAGAAAAGATTTAAGTGCCGGACCGGTAAAGTGCTGACTGAGCAGACCTGGGTTTGGGGAAAGTAGAAAATGAGCCGCAGTGTGGTGTCCCATGCTGACTGTAAGACTCAGAAAAGTCAGCGAAACATGGGAGCTTTCTAAACCTCTATGACTTTGTGATCTCGAGAAATTATGCGAAGGTCCCTGGAATTTTGGGGTCTGGTCAGGGCACCTCTGAGCCTGACCAAGATGGACTATTATCTTGTCCTGCAGAATTTGCATACGTGGATGGCAGTGGTCAAATGGTGGAAGGCCTCTCAGGTTGGAAATGAGAGAGTCTGGAAGGAAGAGTTAAAGGAAGAGGAATGCCGATGGAGGGGTCTTAGCAAAAAGAAGAGAGGACTCAGGTCAAGCTGGGCTTACGTAGACTACTAAAATTCCAAGAACGGAAGTTCCGTCCAAGGAAACAACCTTTTGGCAGAGACCCAAAGCCCAGGGGTCTCAGATCAGACTGGCGGCTGTTTACCCTCTGTAGTGAGCTTAGAGAATGTCTGTGCTCCCAGAAGAATGACTGGGAGGAAAGTTGGGTGGGGGGCGCTTTTTGCTTCAGGGTACCTAAAAGGGTCCTAGGTTTTGACACCAGATACACGGAAACAGTCGGAAAAGCAGAGAGACTTGATCTCAGCAGACTGAGACTGTTTCATTAGAACATGGAGGGACCTCAACCTTTACAGAGAAACAAGGTTGAATGGGCTTAGAGGGGCTGGGGAATGGCTGTGTATACATACACAAATAGGGGTAGTTACCAGTAAATTGCAACTTTGTTTTTGGCTGGAAACAAAGTGATTTATTTTCAATACCTGGGCATACTGTTTCTGCAGGTGGAGGGAAACAGTCAGACTGAGGCTAAACCATACTTTAAGGCCATTGCCCTGTAAAGCCTGACTCAGTTCCTAATGACTGAGGCTATTACTTAACAATGAATGTCTATCTATCTGTTGTTGCATTTAATTATGTGTCTCCCTTCTTTTTCCTCAAGTCAATTATGGTTCCATTAATGTGTGGCAAGAACTCGGCTGGGACCACTTGTCAGACACCAGATGGGAGCCTCTCCATCCTCCTGTTTCTTCTTCCATAAAATGGGAGAGACATTATAAGAATTAAATTATCAAATTCTAGAATAAGTAGGAAGCCTACTCAGAATAGAATTATTTTTTAAGCATTTGCTGTTTCTGTTCCCTCTGAAGTTGGCATGCATAGACTCAGTACAAACTGACTAAATGGCTGGATGCAAAAAAAGTATCACATTATTCTCAAAACCAAAGTCTGGCTAAGGAAAATCTCAGAAGAACTCTTTGACTTTTGTTTTTCCGTTCTTGTTTTCTTTTGCTTCCTTGCCTTTGCATCTTTCCCACCCTCTCTCTCTCCCTCCCTCCCTCCTCCTCTCCTTCTTTTTCTTCTTTCTTTCTTTCATTCTTTCTTTATTTTTCTTTCTCTCTCTTCCTTCCTTCTTTCCTTCCTTTCTTTCTTCCTTCTTTTCTTTCCTTTCTTGCTTTCTTCCTTCTTTTCCTTTCTTTCTTTCTTCCCTTCTTTCTTTCTTTCTTTCCTTCTTTTTTTTTTACTTTCCTGATTTCAAAGCTTAGGTGTGAGGAAAAGCAGGATGAAATGTTATTCAATATCAAGTAGGTCTGTAACTAACTGGAATCTGGAAAAACTGAGTTGAACATAGCCTGGCCGGTTCATTCTGCCCACCTAGAGTGTGAGGAAGCTTTTAGACTGGGCTGAGAAGTCAGAAATTACCTTCTCCTACATCTGTCTGTCCTCACAATCTGCTTCCCTAAAAGTATTTAAAGGACCATATTCCCAGCATTGCAGAAACCAACTTAGGCACTCACTTGCCCATGTGGCTTTGGTTCTCACAGAGCTGATTTTCTGGCTGCTTTGTAAAACCTCCTAGGCCCTGTAGAATCCAAGATTAGCCTTATCTGTGAGGGATTAGTGGGTGTCAGCTGGTGCTGGGCTGCAGCCAAAGCCTGGCTGCCAGAAAGTCTTTTATAAAGTCCAGGCCTCCAGTGCCTTAGGGCTCAAGTTTCAGTGGAAGCAGAGACAAATAATAGCAGCTGTAAGCAAGGTAGGAGGGTTCCCACAGCAAGCAAGACCTAGGGAAGCTTGCTGTAAAAGACCAGAGTGGAGGAGGAGAGGAGAGGGTGTAGGAAAAAAGAGAAAGAAAAGATGGGAGGAAGATAGGGAGAAGGGGAAAGGTGAGAGAGAAGAGAAGAAACAATGGTATGTATGTGAGAGGGAACATACAAAGGGAAGAGAGGTTATCAAGAGGGGAAAGGGAGATGGAAAGATAAGGGGAGTGGTATTTTGAAGAGGAAAAAAAGGTATTGAAGATGCTCACGGACTCCTAGGGAAAGTGACTAGAAACTGAAGAAGATAGGAGATACGGAAGAATAGAGAAAAACAGTGAGAAATCTTAAAGTGAACGAGCAATTTGGAAAGACAGATTTTAAGGGAAGCCAACACTGAAAATTAGTTATAGGGAGAAAGTGAAGAAAAGAGATGAGGAAGAAGAAAACATAATTCAACTCTACGTGGTACAGGCAAAGGCAAAGATGCAGAGAGAATAAAAGGCAAAGGGGGAATAGAAAAGGAGGGAAAGATGGGGAGACAGGAGACTGGGCAACAGTAAAACAGAGATACAGAGGCAGATAGATATACCAAGACCGGAAGGAAGGAGGGCTGGGGATGCAATTTAGTGTGGAACCATGATCCAGGTGGCCATTCGAAAGGAGCCCAGACATTCGTCCCCCAGCAGACCTTTTCCATCTTTTCCCACGAGAAGGGAAGCAGCCCTCTTAGGAAATTCTGTCCTTCTCCCTGCCTAGAACCTCAACTTTCGCTGACCTGCTTGAGTGCTTGTGTAATAGTTGTGAGTGAAAACTTTCCACACCTCGATAAGACTCTCTGACGATGCAATAATCCAAATCAGAACAAATCAAACCAAATTAGAAAAAGCCCAGAGAAATGAGTCAGGATGACTTCCCAGTCCCCTAGAGAGCAGCAGGGGAAGGAAGACCTGCAAACCATGTTTGTTCTCTAGGATGCTGTTGAAACTCCCTGTGAGAATGGTCTTTAACATCTCAGGGGAGGGGACATCATTTGGTGGGCTTTATCAGGGGTGGAGTCTGGACTGAGGCAACTCCTAGTGGAGTGGGCTTGGGATGAAACTTCTTCCACCCAAACATTCCAGACTCTTTGGATATATGGATGCTAGGGTCTGGGGTGAAACCTTAACCCAAACCTTCCAGACTCTTTGGGTATACTGATGCCAGGGGCTGGGGTGAGTCTTCTACCCAAACATTTCAGACTCTTTGGGTATATGAATGCCAGGGGTTGTAGTGAGTCTTACCCAAACATTCCAAACTTTTGTGTATATAGATGCCAGGGCCTGGGGTGAAGCCTTAACCCAAACAGTGAGTTCCTAGGTTCAATACCCAGGCATGAAAGAACAAAGGATAGACAATAGAGATAAGAAGAAAGTGAAGAGATGAAAGACGGGAGAGGGTTTAGGGGTAGGAGCTCAAGGAGGGCATTGGAACACAGTAATCTCAATAAAGCTTAAGGAAACACATAAAGTAGACGTTACCAGCCGAGGAACTTTCTTGTAGTAAAAAGTGTGTGGACAATTTATTTTTGTAAAAAGCATGTGCAAGAGTCCAGAGCAGGCTAGCAAGCAGTATTACAAAACAGCCTCTGTCATTTATCCCTAATGTAGGTGGTGACTGTCTTATATCATTGGTAGGAGGCTCAACCTCACAGTCTGCGATGGACTAACTTATGCTTAGGGAAAGAGTATGATAGAGTTGTCTAGGGATTGGGTAGACATTCCCATCACAAAATGTGGAAAGTTGAGGGAATACTGGCCCCATCAGGCTAGCTTCCTGGGAAAAACAAAAACATTCCTCACAGAGCACTCAGAAGGAAAGAAACGACAGAGAGTGATCAAGCAAGGTGCCTGTATCCTCCATTTTTCTATGAAATTCATTGTGTGCCTGCTTTGTACCTACCACAAAATGCTGTGCAATAGTGTAAGCAGTGATGAATGTTCTTTGGACAGATGCCAACCAAGTTCAAATCCACATGGTCTCACTGGTTGCATTTGTGTCTTAGTCCCCAGAGTTCTTTAAAAGTAGTGACTCGGGACTTTACCTCAAATTGGCTTGAAAAATCCCTTCAAATACCTTGACACATAGCTAAGACTAAGAACTTTTCAGTGACATATGGTTTCTAATTGATGATCCATGGACCCACTGAGGCTTGCAGATGCACATGTTTGACTGCACTGTGTCTTGGAAAGGGATTCTTTCTCAATATTTCCACCTCTTCTGGCCTGGGCTATAGATAAATTGTTAGAGTACTTGCTGTCATACAGCCCTAAGTTTGATACCTAGCATGTCATGAACCAGTGTAATGACAAATACCTGTAATCCTTACCCCAGGAAGAACAGGCTGAAAGGCCAGAAGTTAAGGCTCATCTCAGATAACATAGTCAGATTGAGGCTAACCTGGTCTACCTAAGGTTCTGTACTTACAAGGGAAAACTTTCCAGGTACTATGAGATGACTCAGTAGGCAAAAGTACCTGCCACTAAGCCTAACCACCTGAATTTAATCTCTGAGATCCACATGGTGGAAGAAGAAAATGTGCCCCTTCTCTACATCACCCACACACAGATATACAGATATACAGACATACACAACAAACAAACAAACAGGCAAATGTAACTAAACCAAATTAAATCCTCAAAGGAAAGTTTTCGGTTTCTAACTTACTTATCATTTTAAGGTGCTAGGAATCAAACTAAGGGCCTTCTTCATGCTAAGCACAATCATATTCGATTAATGAGGTGCCTCTGCAACTCCCTTTCCTTCTTCCAGAGGGCTTCTTTTAGGCTGGGAGTGTAGCTCAGGTGGTAGAGGACCTGCTCAGCAAGCATAGAAATCTGGATTCAATCACCTGAATATCAGTAAACCTGGTCTGGTGGCTCAACCTGTAGACCCAGAATTGAAGAGTTCAAGACCAACCTCAGCTGCACAGTGAATTCAAGGTTGCCTGTATCTCATGAGACTCTCAAAACACAGGAAGTCAGGGCTGAATAGATAGTTCTATACTTAACAGCACATACTGCTGTTACAGATAATCCAAGTTCATTCCCAGTGGTTCAGAGCTACCTGTTACTCTAGCTCTGAGGACTCAGACACCTCTGTCTTCCAGAGGTATATACTCAAATGCTCACACACACACACTTACACACACAATTTAGAAACAAAGAAAATAAATCTATTTTTTAAATGGCATAATGTCCCACCCAATCATGGCTCACACAGCACAACTGTTTTCATTTTTTAGTAGAATAAAATTTTGGAAGGGTAAAATATGTACCTAGATTTAGTATCTGCAAGTCAAGTGGTAAATAAGAAAAAAAGACGTCAAATTCCCAGGATGCAGGAGGAGATTCAGAGAGCCTCTGTATCTGAAAACTCTAGATCAGCAAATTTAGCAGAGCTCAGAAAAGATTCTAAAATTTTTAAATAGCTATGCAACAATAACAGTAATACAGATAACAAACCAACGACCTACAACCTGAGTTAAATCCCTGGGGCCCACATGACAGAAGGACAGAGGGGACTTCAACAAGTAGTCCTCTGATTGCAACTGCACTAACGCCCACACAACTCTCATATGCAAGTTTTTTAAAAGATTTATAGCAACAGAAGAGGCTAAGGGTATGCCTCTGTAGTTCAATAATTGCCTAGCCTGAAATGAGCCCTGGAATCCTTCCCCGGCTCTGATTAAAAAATAAATAAAATTAAAGCTATAAAAGCATATATAAATATGAAAGTATGATGAGATGGCTTAGCTGGAAAAGGTGCTTGCTGCCACGGCTGATGATCTGAGTTCTCTTCCTCAGGACATACATGATAGAAGAAAGAATTGATTCACACATGTTATCTTCTGACATGATAGAAGAGAGAATTGATCCATACATGTTATCCTCTGACATGATAGAAGTAGAGAACTGATTTATACATGTTATCTTCTGACTTTTACATGTACAGAATGACACATTACCACACCACTCCCTACATATAAAATAAATAAATGAATAAACATAATAAAAAACTTTTAAGTGAAAATAAAAGTTATCCAGTCTTGTTAAAGCTACAATAGTGTTAATAATCATATTTCAAGAACTCAATCGAAATGTAGCATTCAAATATATGAGCTTATAGGGACCATTCTTGTTCAAACCACTGTAAGAGGCCTTTTATATCTGGTCAGCTTCAGGAACTTTCTGAAACCTTTGAGTTGTTTACTTCCTGAGGTTAATGTGCTTCCATACAGGATGAAGTGTTTGTCCACCTCTTAGTACACCCTGTTTCCTAAGGAACTTCCTTCCAATGTGGAAGGTTTCATCTCAAAGGAAATTGCTACATAACAAACTGGAATGAGGTCCAAGTTTATTCCACTACAATGCCTTCCAGGAGCTGTCTGCACTGGGGTAGCTATCCCAGGTCTGACTGCTGATATAAGAACCAGCTTTAGCCAGAGTACAGAGCATGTTGGAGGGGAGGAGTGTTGTGGAGGAGGGATGGAAAAGCTGGAAAATTTGATAAGGTTTTCGCAGACACTGAGGAGATCCGTTAGGATACGGGTGGGACTCAATTTTAACAGAGTGCTTAATGAAGGTATCCAATAGTCTGCCCTTAGTTTATGCTAATGAAAACACCAGCACAGGGCTGACAAGGTGACCGCAGGTAAATGACGTGAAGTTGATGAGGTTGATAACCAGGACCTGAGTGGGGGGAAGAGAGAATTGACTCCTGCAAATTGTCACACTCTCCTCTGGCTTACAAACTGGCACCATTGCATGAACGTGTGAATACACGAACACATTACACACCTACACACACACACACACACACACACACACACACACACACGCGCGCACACTAGAATATTTTAAAGAAAAATAATGTCCTACATCTATTGAGTACAAATGATTTTTTTGAGGCAAATGGCCATGGTTCTTTGCTCCTTAAAATAACATTTTTTTCACATATATGGGTGTTCTGTCTGCATATACATCTGTGCACCAAATGCATGCTTAGTGTCCACGGAAGTCACAACCGGTAGACAGATCCCATGGTGCTGGAAATACAGATAGTTCTGAGTTGCCACATGTGTGTGATGGTAATTGCACAAGGGTCCACTGGAAGAGCAGCCAGTGCTCTTAACAGCTGAGCCATCTCTCTGGGCTCCTACAAGAAAAATTTAAGGGAGTTTTGTTATTGTTATTTTCTTTTTAAAAATTTTGCACCATATGCTTTTAATCACGTAAGCCCCCCTACCCAAACTCCTATCAGATCCACCCTCCACTCCATATTTTTGTGTTTTGTGCAGTCCATGCTGTCATAGAACCCATTATGGGAAAGGGAAAGGGTTGTCTCAGGCCCCTTAAGACCAAGTTCTTAGCACAGAGGAGACTTTTTGCCCCTAGAAAGAGAGGGGATAGGGACTAAGAGAGAAGACAGGAGATAGAAGAAGAGGGAGAAGAGGAAGGGAACAAGGGAAAGGGAGGAGGGATATTTGTCTTGCAGGGACAACGGACTGTCTCTGGATAGAGAGGAGACCGACATGGCACGTAAGAAAGCCTATGTACCTTTAAAAATAAAAATGAGGTGTTTAATTTTAATTGGGCACATTAGTTAGGGCAGCCAAAAGGGACTTTTGTTTGTTGGATTTCAATACTTTGATAGCTGGACCTTGGTAGTCAGCCTTAGGAGGAAGAAGTGGTCAAATAAGGGAATAGAACTCAGTGGCTAGCTTTAGGAATGTAACCTAATGGTTTTTAGCAAGACAGAGGGAATGAGGAGAAGGGCAAGACCTACCAGAGCCACATGCTAAAGTGGGCTAGTGCCCCTTCCCTGTACAGACCAGGCTGACTTTGAACCCACAGAGATCTGCCTGCCTCTGCCTCCCAATTGCTGGGAATAAAGGTGTACAACACCTCTCCTACCTATTGTTATTCATATTTCTCAGTGAGAAACAGAGGCTTGAAGAAGCTCACATACCTGGTCAGTGATAGACTCAGTACTCACAGCACATTACCGAGGAACTGCTTAACCTTTTAATCTAGGCGACAGCTGAAGTGGAAGGTTGTATGATCATGGGTGGAAATATTTTAATACAGGCAATAACAGAGTGTTCTCTAGAAACGTTTGCCGAACAATGATACTGCGGTAGTCAGATCTCTTCTGGTACACCAAATACAAGAGATGCTCAACTTCCAAAGAGAAAAGGCATCTTTGGCATTCATGGTCTTAGAAGGTTTTGTCCTTGATTGGGTCTCTTCATTGGTTTAGGCCAGCAATTAGGCAACATACCATGTCAGGAAGATGTGGCGGGGCTAAGTTGCTCACCTCCTGTCCAAGGAACAAAATGGAGATACAGAGAAAGGGCAGGGGAGAAGATTAAGAGGGAAGGAGAGAAAAATAGAAAAGGGGGAAGGATGGAAGGGCACATAGAGCAAAGTGTGTATGTAGAGGTCCCAGGAAACTTATAGGAGTCAGCTCTTTCCACCATGTACGTCATAGAGATCAAACAGGTTTTCAGGTTCGGCAGCAAGCTACTTTGCCTCCTGGGCCAGTTCACCAGTCCATGATTTTGTGTGTTTTTGAGACATGATCTCATATTCTTAACTGGCCACAATTCCCTAGGCAGATGAAGACCACTTCAGAGTCCTGATTCACTGTCTCCATCTCCATCCACGTGCTGGAAATGAAGACACAATCAAGGGTCCACTCCCCCCACAATAACACTGCAGGCCACCATCAAGTCTAAAGCACATGGCCTTTGGCATCCATTTGGGATCTAAACTATAAGGGCTGCTAACCCTTATCCTCACAGAAGTGACAAGGCCAACTAATTTATTTTATTATTTATTTGCTTTTAATGTTATCGGTTGAAATCAAATTATCACTTTCCTCCATCTTTTCCCTCCATCCAGTCCCTCCCAGATATCCTCCTCCTAACAACTTTTATGCCCCCAAGTTTCAAGTTCTCTTCTGTTTTATTATAATTGTTATATACATTCATACACGTATGTATGTATGTGTATGGGAAGATGTATATAAATACACCCTGCTGGATAAATTTTGTTGTTTGTTTGTACATGATTTCAAGGCTGACCATTCTCCACTGGGCAACCAACAAGGGGATTCTTATCTGGGACAGGCTGATGTTTTCTCTCTGAATCCTTAGGTACCTGTGTGTCTTTGGGTGGGGGTGGAACCCTGTAAAGTTTTCCCCCTTCCACATTAATATGTCTGTTGATTTTGTCATTACTCCTGTCTTGTTTGCACGGTCATTTCTAGGACAGACTATTTCACAATAAACCTGGTATTCTGACTCTTCCAGTCATTCTGTTACCTCTTCCCCAGTGTTCTCCGATACCTGGAAATGCAGTGTCTCTGATGTAGCTTCCTGCTGATCTCTGTATTATGTCCAGTTGTGATTTTCCATGATGGTGTCCGTCTGCTGTAAAGAGAGGATTTTTTGATGAGAGGTAGCCACACTTATGCAGGAAAAGTGGTTCCTACATGATTTCAAGGCTGACCAGTGTAGCTACACTTTAATGAAGGAAAAGTGGTTCCTTCATTAAAACCAACTGATTTTAAAGACTAAGAGCAGAGTGAAGAGGAGGATTTATGAGAAGACTGAAAGTAAAATCTTCAAAGGGGGCATAATCCCTGGTTTGTAAGCAAGTTAAAATAAACACATTAAATCTTTCAGGGTGGGAAGCATCATACGGTGAAGTCATATGATGAGAGATTGGGAAAAAAAAACCCTTACATCTCTGAAGTGTATGCAGTGCTGTTGTGGTGGTGTTGCTGCTACTTATTCACTCACTTACAGTGCTCTGGATAGACCCCCTTGTACTCCCTAGCCCCATATGACTGAACTACACACCACCGTGGGGATGTGTTGCGGGAGAATTGTCTGTAGTCTGTCAATCATGTTTTAGATAAACACTGATTGGCCCAGTAGCCAGGCAGGAAGTATAGGAGGGACAACCAGACAGGAAGTAGAGGCAGGGCAATGAGAACAGGAGTATTCTGGGAAAAAGGAAGCTCTTCCCCAGTCCTGCCCAGATCACTGAAGAAGCAGGATGTGACCTTCTCTGCTGAGAAAGGTACTGAGCCATGTGGCTAACATAGATAAGAATAATGGGTTAATATGAGCTACAAGAGCTAATAAGAAGCCTGAGCTAATGGGCCAATCAGTTTATAATCTTATGGAGATCTCTGTGTGATTTTCTTTGGTACTTGCCAGCCGTGGGAACTGCAGTTTATGCAGGACATAAACGCCAACAAACAGGCCCTCATGTTACAGGGATGTGCATGCATGTGCGCATGTGTGTGCATATATGTGTGTGCTTGTGTGTGTACGTATGTGTGTGTGTGTGTGTGTGTGTGTGACATATGACAGAAGAGGGTGACAATTGTACTCTATCATTCTCTGTTTTACTCCCTTGAGATAGGGTCTCTTACTGACTCTAGAGCTAGGTTGGCAGCCAACAATTCTAGTGATCCTCCTGTATCTGGACCACACAGCAGTGGGGTTACAGGTATGTTCTGCCATAGTTGGTTTTTACTTGGGTTCTAGGATTTGAACTTGGGTATTCACACTTGCAGAGTAAATGTGATCATATTCATACATACTTATTTTTGTGTCAGGTCCCAACTTAGGACCCCATAATTGTGCAGCAAACATTGTACCCACTGAGCATCTCTCCAGTCCCTGCAACCCCAGGATTTCCAGGAACAGGATCTTGCTAGATAGCCTAGACTGGCTTCAAATTCAATATCTATGCCAGGCTGGCCCTGAATTCAAGATCTTTCTGCCTTTCCCCACCACGTGATGGGATCCCAAAAACATTTCACCACAACAGACTTGAGTTAGATCTTTTCTTTTTAAAGAAAAAAATATCAAATTAAAAAATTTAGTATCACTGAAGGAGGAATGGCATATGTCAAAGCAACTGTGTGAAGGTGAAAAGGTGACTTTGTGGTCTCAGTTCTCTCAATTCATCTGTTTGTTGGTTCTGCTAATCAAAATCAGGTCATCCAACTTAGGCAGCAAGCATTTTTACCTCCTGGGATTCTAGATGGCCAGACTGTAGGGTGTGTGTATGCGTGTGTGTTTGTAATTTACTTAATTATTTAGTTCTTTGTTTATTACTATTATTTTTTGGTGGTACACACATGAGAATAACTTGTAAGAATCATTCTCTCCTTCTACCACGTGGAGTCCCCAGGAATCAAATGCAGGTCATAAAGCTTGATACCAAGTGTCTTTCTCTGCTGAGCCATTTCACTGGTCCAGCTCATTTTACAGTTCCTGTAAGGAATTCATTGCATTCCCCCTAAAAATTAAAACATTTTCCCATGAAAATTCTAGTTGCTGATTCCTTGATTCAGAAAATATCTATTATTGAGATTGCATTATGGAATACTCTGTGGTGATTATAAGAGGCACCGCAGCAGTTAGTAATGATATTAATCATGATAAGCATCACTCATGTTTAGAAAAGAATTCTAACTATGGTAGCTAAGTTCACTGTTTATTGAGTGTTGATCTGGAGCTGACAGTTTGACATTGATGTTCATAGTTAATCCTCTCAAAATTCCAGGAAATGTGCAATTTCTATTTGTGTGTTCTGTTTTTGGATATTTCTGTGTGTGCATTTGTTGAGCAAACAAGACTAAAAAGTATTAAACAACCTGTCTGTAAAAAGGATCTATGTAGGTAACAAAGGTGAAGTGTCGTGTTTAGTTCTTTTGGTAGAAAGTCTTTATAGGTGAGTCTTTATAGGTGTCTTTATATGTGTCTTTATAGGTGTCTTTATAAAAAGTCTTTATAGGTGTATTTCATAAAGAAATACATAGAGTTAATAAATAGCGTGGCATAGGGGTTCATGCCTTTAATCTCAGCATTTAGGTGCCAAGGGCAAGCAGATTTCTGTGAATTCAAGACCAACCAACATAGTGAGTCCCAGAAAAGCCAGGTCTATATAGCAAAACCTTGTCTAAAAAACAAAGTAATGAAATAAGGAAGAAAGAAAAGAATAGAGGAGGGAGGGAAAAGGGGAGGGTAGAAGAGAGGGTGGGAGAATAAAGAAAGACCTAGAGGATTTGCTAATGGGAGGATCTTTGTAAAGGGGGATTGCTATACCATGCTAAAGAGATGTAGAATCTTCTGGTGGTGAAATAAAGTCTATGGTTCCCCAGGATGACTTTTTAGCTATTTTAGGGAAAATCAGAAGATGTGTCACGCATAGAATATTCGCTATTATGATAGAGGATGTCACAACTTAAATAGCAGAGAGACCTTTTTCTAGATTTGTGTGTCTGCTCTGGTATAGTACTGCACTGTGAATATATGTGGGGAAATAATTGATATACATATTCAAGTATGGTAAGAGAAGGGAGGAGATTTTCCAGACAAAATGAGAAATATTACACCAAGTTTCATTTTATTATATTTTTGAGAGCAGCCAAGGATGACCTTGATCTCCGGATCCTCTTGTCTTCATCTCCCAGGTGCTAGGATGAAATGAGTACCACACTATGCCTGGTTTATACAGTACTGGTGATAGGCCCTAGGACTTTATGTGTGCCAGGCAAGTATTCAACCAAATGGGCTACATTCCCATCCAGTACACAAGCCATTTTGATTCAGTCACTCATCACTGGCTACAAGGATCAAGGTCTAAGAAGGAATCAGGTCAAGAATAATTCAATTGTTATTGGACAGACATTTTTATTGTATTTATTTGTTTATTTATAGTTCATGCAGGTGGTATGTGTAATATATATATATATATATATATATATATATACACATATACATACATATATGTCAGAGGACAACATTTGTTAGTCAGTTCTCTCCTTCTACCATGTTGAGTTCCAAATGCAGGAGTCACAGTCTGAAGGAGAGTGGTCTTCACAGGCTCATATATTTAATACTTTGTCCCCAGTTGATAGAACTGTTTAAGAAGAATGAGGAGGTGTGACCTAATTAGAGGAAAAGTGCCACCTCCAGCTTCTTTTCCATGGGTTCCAGGGATTGAACAGTTCTCAGGCTTATGTAGTTATTGCTTTTACCTACTAATCCACCTCAGTGTCCCTTACTTTTTTTAAAATTTTATTTAAAAAAGAATAAGAAACTTTCTTTTTCCATTTTACATAACAATCTCAGTTCTCAATCTCTCCCCTCCTCTCATTCCTTCCAACTTCCTATCCACCTCACTCATCCACTCCTCAGAGTGAGTAAGGCACATTGTTTTGAGGAAGAACCAAGGTCTTCTTTACTATATCTAGGGTGAGCAAGGTGTCCATCTAGAGAGAATGTGTAGCATGAGAAGCTGCTGGCAGGCCAGCTTTTCATCTCGCACGGGTCCTGCATGGCTAGCTTAGCCCCAAAAATAACAACACAAAAATTGTATTCATTTAAACACTGCCTGGCCCATTATCTCTAGAGAGTTAGTTACTGGCTAACTCTCACATCTTGATTAACCCATTTCTAATAATCTGTGTAGCACCATTACCGGGAAAGATTCAGCATGTCTGACCTGGTGGCTGACTCCATGACGTCTACTTCACATCCCTTCTTCCCAGCATTGTGTTCTGTTCACTCCGCCTACCTAATTTTCTGTCCTATCAAAGAGCCAAGGCAGTCTCTTTATTAACCAATGAGAATAACACATAGAAGACCCACCTACATCAAGAATGGGTTCCCAAAAAGCCAGTACAAGCAGTACCGATAAATCCAGGTCCCACTGCAATTGGCCCCACTGTCTTCCCCAGCCACAAAACTGTCACCCACATTCAGAGGACCTAGTTTGGTCCTATGCTGAATTCCTCCTCCCTGTCCAACTGGAGTTTGTGAGTGCCCATTAGCTCACGTAAGTTGTTTCAGTGGGTGTCCCCATCATGGTCTTGACCTCTTAGCTCATATTCTCACTCCTCCCACTCTTCAACTTGACTTTGGGAGCTCAGCCCAGTGCTCTGCTGTGGGTCTCTGCCTCTGCTTCCATAGCTGCTGGATAAAGGTTCTATGACAACATTTAAGATAGTCATCAATCTGACTACAGGGCAAGACCAGTTTGGGCACCCACTCCTCTATTGCTTAGGGTCTTAGCTGGGATCATCCTTCTGGCTTCCTGGGAATTTCTCTAATACCAGTTTTTTTGCTAGGGCCATAATGGTTCCCTCAATCAATATATCTTTTTCCTTGTTCTCCATCTCTGTCCCTCCCCCATCTTGACTATCTCAGTCCTTCAAGTTCTCCCCACTCCCTTTCTTCCCTTTTCTTCCCCTCCCCCTCCCATCTCCCCACTCCCATGCTCCCAATTTTGTCAGGAGATCTTGTCAATTTCCCCCTCCCAGGGGGATCTATATATTTTTCTCTTGTTGTTCTCCTTATTACTTTGCTTCTCTGGGCTCATGAACTATATAGGCTTGTTATCTTTTGCTTCATAGCTAGTATCCACTTTTGAGTGAGTACATACCATGCTCATCTTTCTTGGTCTGGGTTACCACACTCAGGATGCTTTTTTTTTTTTGAATTCCATTCATTTGCATGCAAATGTCAAGATGTCATTGTTTTTTACCACTGAGTGGTACCCAATTGTGTGAATGTACCACATTTTTTTTATTGATTTTTCAGCTGAGGGGCATCTATGTTGTTTCCAGGTTCTGGCTATAACAAATAATGCTGCTATGAGCCTCATTGAATAAATATCCTTGTAGTATGATTAAGCATTCTTTTGGAATATGCCCAAGAATGGTATTGCTGGATCCTGGGGTAGGTTAGTTTTCTGTTTTCTGAGAAAATGCCATAGTGATTTCCAGAGTGGTTGTACACATTTGAATCCCCTTACTTTTTTATTTTCAGGACAGAGTTTCATGTAGTGCAGGCCAGTTTCAAACTCACTATGGAACTAAGGATGATACTGAATTTTCTGGCCCTCCTGCATCTGTTTCTCAAGTAAGAGTATTATAGGCATGTGCCACTGTGTCTGGTTTATGCTGGGGATAGAAACCAAGCCTTCATGGGTTCTAATCAAGCAGTACTATTCATCTATACACCTGGCTCCTCTCTGAGGTTTATTGATGATGTTGCTTTGTTTTTTCAAATAAGGATTCTTACTATGGAGTTCCAGGAAGCTTGGTACTCACTGTGTATTTCAGACTGAATTAGAATTCATGGTATGTCTCCAGCCTCCGCTTGTTGTATGCCAGAATCACAGATATACACAGCCATTCCAGGCTTTATCCTTCTTTTTTAAATGAAGGTAAAAGTTGTTGCAATCAGGATATGCTATCAATAATTAGCAGAATAATGGTGTGCAGTGTTGAACACTGATTAGACCATGTCCTGAATACGATATGTTTATAGTCTGCCTAGACTGTTGCAGCATATAGGAATGAATGCAGCATTAGTGCACAACTGTAAATCAACTACTGCGTAGTGAAAGTATTCATTCCAAAATAAATCACATCAGCAGTAGATATATATGGCCTCTTCTTTGTCCCTATTCCCTAAATGACACAGTTACTATAATTACCTAGCTTTTCATTGCTTGCAGTATTAGTTATCTAGAATCTGAAGTCTATGGGAAGAGATATCAAAGAAAAATAATATGCTGTTTTCTATAAGGAACCTGAGCCTCTAAATGGTTTACTGTATGCAGAACATTTTAGAATCCATTTTTTTGTACAACAAAAGAATACTGACTATATTATGTATGAAGAAGGAATTTCTTGAAATTGCTTATGTAGGATTTTAGCTGCAAAGATGGCAATTAAATATGGTTCTTCTATATTATACTCTCTGTTTCTATTCTAACTTTAATTTTGTGTGTGTGTGTGTGTGTGTGTGTGTTTGTATGTCCGCATGGAGGTCAGAAGACAGTATCAGGTCAGGTGGAGCTGGAATTACATACAGCTGTGAGTACCTGACACAGGGAGCTGGGAACTAAACTCAGTAGGAGCAACAAGTGATCTTAACTACTGAGCCTTCTTTTAGCTCCATATATCCTCACTTAAAAAATAAACAAAATAGCCAGGCAGTGGTAGCACACACCTTTAATCCCATCACTCAGGAGGCAGAGACAGGAGGATCTCTGTGTGTTCGAGGTGAGCATGGTATACAAAGCTAGTACTAGGGTAGTTAGGACTGTTACACAGAGAAACACTGTCTTGAAAAATCAACCAAACAAACAAGCAAACAAATAAAAACAAACAAAAACTAATGTTTATGCGGATGAGACAACCTGAAAAAAAAAAGAATACAGAATTTAGGACTGATGAAGTGGCTCACAGGGTGAAGGTGTTTCCTGAAAGAAAAAAAAACTGGTGAACTGAGTTTGATCCTTAGGTCTCATGTGATAGAAGAAGACATCCAACCAAAGTTATCCTCTGATTTCACATAGGTGCTGTGGCATACCTACACCCCCAGATATACACAGAAAAAATAACAAATACATAAACAAATAAATACAATTTTTATATTAATTTATAAAAATTTCCACTTCCGCCCCTCCTCCCAATACCCTCCACTCCCCCCACTCCTTCTTCTCCTCCCTCTCCAGTCCTAAGAGCAGTCAGGGTTTCCTGCTCTGTGGGAAGTTCAAGTTCCTCCCCTCTCCCTCCAGGTCTAGGAAGGTGAGCATCCAAACAGACTGGATCCCAAAAAGCCAGTACATTCAGACGAAACAAGTCCCAGTGCCATTATCAAAGGCTTCTCAGACAGTCCCCATGTCAGCAATTTTAAAAGATACAGAATTTAGGCAAGGGATGAGCCAGAGTATCAGATAGCCCAAAGCTGATTGTTTGAAAACCCAAACTTGACTTGGTCCATCACATCCTTGTTGCAGTTGCTGAGGAAGAAAACAAAGGCAGGCTACATCCCCTGTTTTCTGCTAGGGTCTGAGGAAAGTGACCACACATCCCAAAGGACTTGAGCGAAACAGACTCACTTCTGCACAAGGGTGCAGCATCGCAGCTTACTCGGATGGCTAAAAGGCACATGCAACCCCACTAGATTTTTATCCCCATCCGCCAACCCCTGCCCCAGGAGCGTCCTGTTCCTCAGTGCTGGAGCTTACATTCTTATGTGAACTGCAATAAACAGAAAAACAGAAAACTGAAAAGCAATACAGTTGCAATTTTTAAGAACAGAATGAAACTTTGAGCTCACAGTTCGGTGTTAGACAACTGTCCTCAAGTCTGTTGAGCATCCACAGCACAGAGAAATAGCAGTTCCTTATTGGGAAGAGTAAATGGGAGACAACGGAGATGCAGATTATGGCTGACTTGCGAAGGTTCTATCATTTTAGAGGTAAATGTCTCTTTGAAAGAAAAAGATAGCCCTTTTATCTTTCTTAAAATTTCCTAATAGGGAACACAGAAGACAGCACTTAAGGACTCATAATTAATAAAGTAGATTTTAACATTAACTGTTTCCTGAACCTTGGGCCCAGGAGCAAGAAGAGAAAGACTTGGGCAACAGGAAGTAATTGAAGCTGGGAACATTTTGCACCTTTGCTTGCTGAGGAATGCCCAACCAGGAGCTTCCTCATGTGCGCCTAAGATCTTAACCTTTGTGTGCCTTTAAATGTCTTGTCCCTGTGGTTTTCTTGGCCTGTACAGTAATGTTTCTTTGCAGCAGGAACTGTGCTTTGCAAATGTTTAATTTAGAAAATCTTTTTGTCTCATTCAAGTTCACAGGATCTCATTGTCCATGGAAGCCATTAATCAATCTCTCAGGGATAGGTGTGTGTGTGGGGGGGGGGGTGAGATTGACAAACTCCATGTAATGAGTGATGGATGCACTCAATTAGGAGAGTGCTTGGGTAGCATTTATGAAGCCCTGGATTCAGACCCTAGCACCACACCCTGGATGTGGTGGCTCATATCCATAGACCCAGTGTTTGGGAGGTGGAGGCAGGAAGACCAGAAGTTCAAGGACAGTTTAGATTACATAGTATGTTTGAAACTAGTTTGTGCTATGTGAGGTCTTTTCACTGAAACAGAAAAGAAAGAAAAGGAAAAGACAGAAAAGGAAAGGATAGGGGAAGAAAGGAAAGAAGATGAATAGAGGAGAGGTAAAAAGAAGAAATGAAAGAAACCTGAGTTTGGGGAGTGCCAGGAAAAGATGTATGGGAAAGATATTTATCACAAGGAGACTTACATCTGAGCCCCAATACCTGTGAGTCTACCCTCAATACACACACACACACACACACACACACACACACACACACACACTCACACACATACAATTACACACACACATTTCCACACACTCTCACACAATAAACTCATACTCCTTCACACATACATGCACACACATATTTACACACTCTCATACACACTCACTCACAGACACACACACTCTCTCTCACACACACATACACATACACCACCAGCAGCAGCAGTGTGTGCTGAGCCTACAGTTTTGCAAGATGTGTAGCTGCCTGCCTGAGAAGCTTGTTTGCTCTACATATGGAAAAGTGATTCTTGCTGAATTTGATCAGTTATCACATCTACTCTGTACACATCTGCATGCTTATTGACACTGGGCTATTCTGTCGACCTGGATATGCCACTCTTATTTATGATACTGGCAGTTTCCTGGGAGTGTTTACATAGATGCTTCTCAACATAGCCTGCAGTTACATCCTAATGATGTCAACACACATTGGAAATATGCCAAGTGAAATCTGTGCTTCACGACTGAGGTAGGTGAGTAGGGAAGAGAAAGGATATTTGAGAGACTTGCAAGTTTATATATGAGGTTCACTGAAAAAGTATTTGCTGTGTAAGCACCAGGACCTAAGTTCAGATCCTCAGCACTCATGTAAAATCTGGGCACTGTGGCTTATGCCTGTAACCCTACCACTGGATCCCTAGGGTTTCCTGGCAAGTCCGGCTAACCCAGTCAGTTGTTTGCAAGTTATATGAGAGAACTTGTCTCAAAATTAAACACATAAATAAAAATAAAGTGGAGAAGTAGTTGAGGAAAACAATATTGACTTCTGAACTTTAATGCATACACAGAGTTGCATGTGTACGTGCACTTGTAGATACAAATGCATGCAACACACACAAAGACTAACATATGAAAGAAGCCAATGAAAGAGGGAAGGATTGGAAACCCACGCATACAAAGACTGACATGTAACATACCATGCATAGAAAAAGCTCATGTTCTGTGGCTGAATCGAAGTTTGTGATTCTGGCATGTAAGAATACTAACCCTGTACAGTGTGCTTTAATTTTCTAATTTTCTTTTCCAATTCTTTGGCTACTTCTTTGGAAGTTCTGTCTGTCTTAGTAAACTGCCTGTGTGTCTACCACTATCCGTGTGGTCCAGTTCTTGCTCTGAACATCAGAGACTGGAACTATCAATGGGACTCCTCCAGATCTGGCTGTCTACCTGTAGGACACCAAGCATCATCAATGTCATGGCTTACCATCACTGTGCAGTATTAATTATTTCTTTCTTTAGCAGCAGTTGGGGAGGAGGCAAAGACACAGCTCTACTCTATCACTCTCAGCAGCCCAGGGTTCTTTTAGTGACTGGGATTTACAGCTTCAGTGCAGGAAAGAATGTCAAGATGAGCCAGTATGAAGAGAGTTGGTGATCTTACTAAAGATCTTTTTATATAGATCTAAGCATGAGGGTTAATAGAGAAAGAGAGGAACTTGGGGAGAAAATTGGAGCATGGGTGTGGGCTTCCCTGAGAAAAACAGAGAGATAGAGAGATTCAGAGAGAGACAGAAACAGAGTGAGACAGAGACAGACAAAGACAGAAACAGAAAGACTTAGAAATTAAGATTTTTGCCACAAGGCAGGATAATATTGTCTTAACATTAGATTTATTGATGGATCACAAATTACATTTTAAAGAATGGCCAATCAACCTCTCTCTCATTTTTCTCTCTTGATAAAGAAGATTATATGTAGCTCTGGAGATGGCTTGAATGAAATTATAATCTGATAGGGTACAAAGCAGCAGGCACCAGGGCTGCACCAGGGTTTAGGGTATGCCTACTTTAAAGGGGTTCTGGTAGGATTCATAGGGAATTGCAGCTTTATAGTTGAGAAGCAAGAAAGACCTTAGCAGCTGCGAATAGTTCTCAAAATCTTACTTCTGAGCAGGCAAGAGGCTCCAACCAGGCTCTAACAAGGGACTCTTCTCTTTCCTGATGTTTCCATAGTTTTTGATGCTTCTTTTTCTGCCTCGCCATGATCCTGGGTCTCAGTGGGCGCTGTAGTTCCTTGCCATCAGCCATGATTATAAAAGAGTATCACTGAAGTGGCTTCTGTTGCCCTGTCTGTACACCTTCCCCCACCCAGAGCCTCAACCTACCTGAAAACAAAAGGTCTCTCCCTTCTTCTAAAAAACTATTTTCATAAGATAAAGACTCAAATGATATTTATAATTGAACATTTATCTAGAACATTTGATATAGCAGGGAATTTGCTGCGCAGTGGCATTTAACCACTGTTATCTGGGAATTTAACTATCTTAGGAGCTAGAAAAATTTAAATTTTGACTATATATTTGTGTGGGGAGTGGGTGGGTGTATGTGGTGTGTGTGTGTATACGTGCGTGCATGCGTGCACCCATGCACATGCGTTCCCATGCCACAGCACACTTGTGGAGATCAGAGGACAATTTCATGTCAGTTCTGGTCTTCTATTTTGAGAACTGCAAGGACTGAATTCAGGTCGTCAGGTTTGATAGCAAGTGCATTCATCTAGTGAGTGACCTCACTGACTCATTCACATGCATGTGTTTCTTTCCTTCGCTCTCATTTCCTCATTTACGTTTCATCTTATAGTGTCTCTTCTCACTTTGGATGAGAAATACGCAGCCAGTCATATCATTCATATCAGTTATATATATATATATGTGTGTGTGTGTGTGTGTGTGTGTGTGTGTGTGTGTACATATACATACATATATGTATATAGGCTCAAACTTTGAAGCTTTAGTGAACCTCAAATGTTATTCTAAAGCAAATATTATTGAAGAAAAGTAAAATTGTGCGAGAGAGAAGAAAGAGGGAAAACGTCAGTTTCCCCATAGGGTACTCCCTTAGAACAATGGTTCTTATAAGCTGATTAAATTTCTCACATTACATTGGCTTCTGGCCATGTTTGCACAGAACTTTCGTTTACTACTGAAGCATCTTAGAGAAAGAAATGTAAGCACCACCCTTTAAAAGGGGTCATTTCTTTCTTTCTTTTTGCTCTCATTTCCTCATTCAAGTTCCATCTTGAAGGGTCGCTTTTCACTTTGGATGAGAGACATACAGACATTCTCGTCGTATAATTGAAAATGTCCTTTTAGATATTCTGATACTCCTCTAAAACAAGACAAGAGTTGTGGGGAACCTTGGATTCGACTCAAGACACCCCAAGACCAAGTTCTTACCACAAGGGGATTTACTTGCCCCAGAGGGACAGAGGGAAGGGACAAAGACAAAGACAGGAGATAGAGGAAGAGGGAGAAGGGGAAGGGAACAAAGGAGAGGGGAGGGAAGGGAAAGGCAGAAGGGGACAAAGAACTGCCTGTGGACAGAGAAGGGACAGAAGGGCACATAGGCAAATGGTGTTCTATAAAGGTAAAGGGGAAACCTCATGCTAAGAGGTGCTGCTTAATTTTACCTGGACCGTGTTAATTAGATGAGCCACGGGGGACTTTTGATTGCTGAATCTCAATACTTTGATATCTGGACCTTGGTAGTCAGCCTCAGGAGGACGTAGTAGCCAAATAAGAGAATGGACATTTGTGGGCTAGCTTTCAGAATGTAATGTAATGTTTTTAGCAAGGCAGAGGGAATTGGAAAGAAAGGCAAGGCCATACTCAGGCTGGCTAGAGTCACTTCGAGGTTAACTGAAAAAGAACACGCAATTTTAATGTAAAGTTTTACATGAAAAAGGAGACTTTGAAAATGAGGACTCAAAGGAACAGGAAAGCCTGTGCTATGTGTACATCTCTGTTTCCCTCTCCCTCTTCCCCCTCTCTCTTTCTCTCTCATGTATGTGTGTGTGCATGTGTCATGTGTTGTGAGCGTACATGACTGTGGATAAATGGATGTACACATTTGTGAGGAGACAAGAGTTCAACATTGTCCATTGTGAGACAAGATCTCTTCACTGTATGTGGAACTGAAGTATTCAGCTCAACTGACTGGTCACTGAGCCCAGGGATCCTCCTATTTCCCCTTCCCCAGGACTGGGATTATAGGCAAGTACAGCTGGATCTGGCTTTCACATGGGTTCTAGGTATCAGTCTCAGTTTCTCATGATTACACAGAAAACACAACACCAAATAAGCTGAGCCCAAGACTGGGTATTTTTTTCTGGTGAAGATGTGGATAACCATTTTGAAGGGTGTCTGACCACAAAATATGACCCGAAGGTAATAAACTTGAGGAACTCCAATAACGTCTGTTTTCACAAATTATTCCTTGTGTCCCTGTGTTGATCCTTTCAGAATACAGAGAGAATGAAGGAATTTGGAAAAAGTTTGAACCCTGTCTTAGGATTTTTGTTGCAGAGATGAAACACTATGACCAAAAAGCAAGTTGTGGAGAAAAGGGTTTATTCAGTTTATACTTCCATAAAAAGAGGGACCAGGCAGATGGCTCAGCCAGTACATATACTTTCTGCCAAGTCTGGCAACCTGAATGTTGTCCTCTGACCCCGACACATTTGATGTGGTGTGAACATTCCCCCCATAATACGATAAATAAAATGTAATAATTTGAAAATGGAATCCTATCATTTGCATCAGCATGGCAAATGTGACAGAGATTACATTAAGTGAATAAGCCAGACTCAGAAAGACAAATTCAACACAACCTCCCTTGTGTGAAGGGATTGATTTCATGTAAGTTGTGAGAAGAACACGGGTTTCCAGAGGTTAGGGCAGTCATTCACGGCTTGAGAATAATTAAAAGATACAGTTCCAGGGGAGAATAAGTGTTAAAAGATCTACCCCACAGAATACCTATAGCTAGTGATGAGTATATTCTCTTACTGACTTTGTTTCTTTGTTCAATGAGATAATGGCTTCCTAGATAACCTAGGGCCCAGAATTTAATGTATAGCCTAGGCTTGCCTGCAATTTTCTACTTAACCTCATTTCCAAATTGTTGGAAAGGAATCTGTTTCCTCCACGGCTCTAGCTGAGTGTCTGCATGCTTTGATATAGAAGGTCACATTTGAGGTGTCATCCTGGAAATGACAATCTTCCTATCTCAGCGTCTTCAGAACTAAGACTACAGATGCCCACTGCCATCCCAGTAATGACATTGCATGTTTGAAAAAACCTCGACAAAGTGGATGATCTTCTCTCAATGTGATACATATATGCATGGTAATGTTGATATTGTATTTCACATGTATAACATCTGTGCATAGTAATGCACGTTTGAGTGAGTAAGATCAAACAATTCCACTGTGTAAGTATATACGTATTTGTATACAGCCCAATTCTTTGATTATTCACTTGGACCTTTTACTTTTAGATTTATTATTATTATAGTAAGCTTTGCTTTATGTGTATGGCCGTTTTGCCTGCATGTGTGTCTGTTTGCCACATACATGCCTAGTACCTGCAAAGGCCAGAAGAGGGCTGCCCCTGAAACTGGAGGTACAGATGACTGTAAGCCGTCATATAGTTACCAAGAATCAACTTCTCTGGAAGGGCAGCCAGTACTCCAAATCATAAAGACATCTCTCCTGCTCCCCATTTTTATTTTTAATGTGTATGTATGTGTGGAAGTGAGTGTGTGGTTTATACCTGTGTGACAGATGCATCCAAGGTAGACACCAGGAAAGCACATTGGGTATTGGAGGAGGAGGGCCTGCTTGTTGGTCCTGGCTGCCTGGCTAGTTTAGTCCTGAAATAACCACACAGAAACTGTACTCATTAAATCACTGTTTGGCCCATTAACCCTAACTTCTTTTTGGCTAACTCCTACATCTTAGCTTAACCCATTTCTATTAATCTGAGTATTGCCATGTGGCAGTGGCTTACCGGCTAAGTTTCGGCAGCATGTCTTACTCTGGCAGCAGATCCATGGCATCTCCCTGACTCTGCTTTCTTCCTCCCAGAAGTTCTGTCTTCCCCATCTACCTAAGTTCTGCCCTATCAACAAGCCAGGACAGTTTCTTTATTCATTAACCAATGAAAGCTGCAAATGGACAGAATGACCTCCCATACCAGGGTATCATGTCCTGTACTGATCATTGTTGTTGTTCAAAGTCATCGTAGCTGTGTATGACAGTTGGCTGCTTCCCTCCTTTGGAAGCTTGCACGGTACTTCTGGTTCCATGAATCTCATCTTCAGGGAGAAGGCCTTCAGGTCAGTTCCAGTTCAGGGCTCTGGGCTCTGTGTTTAAAGTACATGATGTCTTCAGCCATAGGAATACCCTTCTGCCTCTGGGGGTTTAACCTAAAGGCCTTTATTTGTTTGTTTGTTTTAGGTGGTCTTTGGCACTTGAAGGGTACATAGTCAGCCCAGATGGGAAAAGTTCATTTAAACAATATATGGTTTTATTTTTGTAAACAGCATTATATATATATTATAGATTGATTAGGCAAATAGTAAGATAGTATGACTCGTTATGACTTTTCCCGACATCCTTATTGCTATTTTACCCCTCCTCCTTCCTTCCTTTGTATTTACTGCCCTTTCCCTTCCTAGTGTACCCCCTTTCCCCATTTCCCTGAAAATTTCTTTTATTCCCTGCTATTCCCCTCTTTATTGCTCCTCAAACCCTCTACCCTGACTATGGTCCCTTTTTACTTTCTTGGTCTGTACCGGCATTCTTGAATTGTATTCATATTTGAAAATTTGGAACTAGGATGTTCTTATGAAAAAGCACATAAAAGTTCATCTTTCTGGGTCTGGGTCATTTCACTCACTATGGTCTTGTGTATTTCCACTCATTATCTTGCAGATTTCATGATCTCATGATTTTTCTTTGCACTGAATTCTATAATGTATATGTACCAGATTTTCACTATACATTGGTTTGTTAAAGGATGTGTAGGCCCTTTTCATTTCCTAGAAATTGTGAGTAGAGCAGCAATGAACATAACTAAGCAGGTGTCTGTGTAGCATGAAGTCTAGAACTTTAACCATATGCCAAGGAGTGGTGTAGCTTGGTCACATGACAGATTTATTTTTAGCATTTATAGAAATCTCCACACTGATTGCCAAGATGACTCTATCAGTTTGAAATTCCACTAGCTATCACTAACCATGAGTGAAGGTTCCCTTTGCCCACATTCCCTCCAACTTTTCTCATTTTTGTTTGTTGTATGATTGGTGGCTTTTGTTTTGGTTTGGTTTTGGTTGATATTTGCCATTCTGATTAGAATAAGATGGAACCTCAAAGTTGTTTTGATTTGTACTTCCCTAATTGCTACAGGTGATGAACATTTTTAAAGATTTCTTGGAGTCAGGGACTGGTGGAACATGCCTTTAATCCCAGCTCTCTAGGGTCAGAGGCAGGCAGATCTTTTAGTTCCCCGCCAGGCTAATCTACAGAGTGAGCTCCAGGATAGCCAGAACTATACAGAGAAACTCTGTCTAAAAAAACAAAACAAAACAAAACAAAACAGTGTCCACGGTCCATGCTGCCACTGGGGACCATGTAGATGTCTGAGGTCCACGCTCCCCATGTCTGAGATCCAGGTACCACTGGAGGCCGTGTTGATGCGTGAGGTTCAGGTTTCCACTGGAGGCTGTGTTCATGTGTGAATTTCAAGCTCCCACTGGAGGCCATGTTGATGTGGGAGGTCCAGGTTCCCACTGGGGCCATGTTCATGTCTGAGGTCCAGTGGAGTCTGAGGTCTGCCATCAGGACTACTGCAGGAACCATGCTGTTGTCTGAGGTTCAGACTGTCTCCTGAAACCATGTGGACGTTCATGAACAATGCTGCTGCCAGCTGTTAGAAGCCAGGAAGCTTCTTTTGCAGTGGTATTGATGACTTCAGACTCATAATTGAGAATGACAGACGTTGAAGGCTCCTGCAACAGCCCGCCCCACCAAAAACAAAAGCAAAAATAAAAATATTCCAAAGTGGAAGCTATTGAAGGGAGTCCTTAAAATTATGACAAAGATGAAGTGTACCTCTTTGCAGTTGGTAAGTTCTGGTGGTGGGGAGTGGGAAAGGACTCAGTTGTCTTTGAGAGGCTGGCCCCTGGAAGTGTGCCCATATCCCAGTGAGTATATGGGAAACACAACTTGGACTTGGTGTATTTATGTTTCTTTTTCGTGGGAAGGGAGTAAAGGTGGGAGGATGGACATGGGGAGAATGGAAGTGAGTGTGATTTGGGTGCTTTGTATGAAATTCTCAAATAATCAGTAGGGAAAAATTACCTAAGGAAAAAAGAATATTTCTGTGATCACATTGTATTTTTAATATTTTAAAAACTTTATTTATGTATTTATTTTGTAGGTGTTAAGTGTTTGTTTGCATGTACATGCACTACGTGTGTGCCTCGTGTAGGTGGAGTTTGGACGGGGGAATTGCGTCCTGCTGGAACTGAAGTAACAGACAGGAGCTACATTGTGACTGCTGGGAATCAAACATGGGTCCTTCTGCATGAGCAGCCAGTGCTCTTAGCCCCTGAGTCATCTTTCCAGCCTAACAATTACTTTTTTTTTCTTTTAAGAACTCTCTATTTAGGATCCAGGGCCATTTTTGAAATGAGTCATTTTTCTGATTCTGTGTTTTTGAGTTCATTATGTATTCTGGATGTAAATGCTCTGTCAGATGTGTAGCTGGAAAAGATTCTTTCCCGTTCTCCACAGACAAGGGGAGACCTCTTCCAGCAGTTGATTGTTGCTTTAGCTGTGCAGAACCTTTTTAGCTTTATGAAGCCCCACTCGTCAGTTGATGCCTTTAATTCATGGGCAAATGAAACCCTGTTCAGGAAGTGCTTTCCTACACCTATATCACGTCGGCACTGCCTATGTTTTCCTCTAGCGGTTTCACTGTTTCAGGTTTCAGGTTTAAGTCTTTGATTCTTTTAGAGTTAGTTTCTGTGTAAACTGATAATTACACGTCTAACTTTATTTTCTACAAAGGGACATTCAGTGTCCCCCAGTACTATTTGTTTGAAGGTGATTTTTTCTCCAGTTTATGGTTTTGGGTTCTTTATCAAATATGAAATGACTGAAGTTGCGTATACTCAGGCTTGGGTCTTTGATTTTGTTAGATTGTTTTCTGTGTCTCTGCAATATGTCTGAAGATCTGTAATGGTATTCGTTCTGGCATTTCTTTTTTTTGCCCAGGATTATTTGGTGATCTAGAATTTTTTTTTAGTTCCTCATGAATTTTAGAATAGCTTATTTTCTACTTCTGTGAAAAATCAGATTGAAATTGCACTGAATTTTTAAATGATGTTTGATAAAATGGTCAGCATTCCCATAATTACCAATCCGTAAACATGAACCGCCTTTCCATTTACTAGTATCTTTTCTATCTGTTTTTCACCCAGAGGTTTGAAGTTTTCATTTTAAAGGTTCTTCACTTCATTGCTGAGGTTTATTCCTAGATAGCTTATTTTCTTTGAAGGTATTGTTAATAGGAGTGTGTCTATGCTCTTCTCTGTTGGTTGCTGGCGTATATAAAAGCTACCGTTTTGTACAAGTTCACTCTGTATTCTCCCACATTGCTGAATTTGTTTATCATGTCTAGAAGTTTTCTGGTAGAATCTGTGGGATTTCGAATATATAACAGTACGATGGTGTCTTAGTTAGGTCTTCTGTTGTTATGAAGAGACACCATGACCATCGCAACCCTTATAAAGAAAAATTTTTACATTTCCGAAGTTCAGCCCATTGCCATCATGGTGGGACATTATGGCATGCAGGCAGACGTGTTGTTGGAGAAAGAGCTGAGCCTTAATGCATCTTAATCTGCAGACAAGAGGAAGTGAACTGACTCACTGGGCATGGCTTGAGTCTACCTCCATAGTCACTTGCTTCCTCCAACAAAACCTCACTTCCTAACAGTGCCACTCCCTTTGGGGGTCATTTTCTTTCAAACGACCACTCGTGGTTTCTGTAAATAGAGAGTGTTTCGCTGCTTTAGCTGATAATTGCATCCCTTGTTTTCATTCTCTTATCTTATTGCTTCTGCTAGTACTTTGAGGATAATATTGAACAGCAGGGGTGATAGTGAACATCCCAAGTCAGGCTTTCTTCTTAGTCTGGTACTTACTGAGTAAGCTAGATTTGCTAGCCAGAGGTCCTCAATTGTTCCCCTCTTATCACCTCCCTGGTGCTGGAATTTCAAGTATGCAGGACCATGCCTGGATTCTTACTTCATCTTGGGTTCCTGTTATTACACACTTAGTGCCTTATCAATGTCTGAGCCATTCTCTCAGTCCCTCCATCTACATTTTAATTTCTGGAATTGAGCTGGCCCTTTATTTGCAACGATAGGTGTCTGTTATATAAAATCGTTAAGGATTTCCTCCTGTGAAGTTCATTTGTGGTGTGCCTTTTTATATTACTGAAAAAGTGATGTGGATCCCTTTTTTCTCTCTCTCTTCTCCACAGAAGGAATTGTACACTTGGATGCCAGCACTGTGCAAGGCCTCTTTACAACCAAAGGGGACCTGGGTGACAATCATGCACCCACATTTCACCCTTCTATAGGGGAACTGTACCCTGAGATGCTTATCTACTCTGGAAGACCTCCAAGAGAATACTCACCGCTCCAAGTGGGAAACATGAATCATTCATCTATGAAAGGCAGAAAGCAGATGGACCAGAGAAAGCTCATCAGAAAGGCAGGATTCAGCCCAATCCCTTCAAAGTCACCTGGAAAGCCAGTACGCCTTATGAGGCCCTGGAAGCCAGGTACCAGAGGCCAAGGATGGGACCCAGGAGGCCAGAGACCCTCAGAGCAGCCCTTTCCACAGGGCCAGTCTGGGATAAGGCCCTGGCCAGACTCTCACTCCAGGACCAGACCTAGTAAGTGCTTGCTTTTTACTTCTCCAAGTAGACATTACATCAGTCGTGTACCTACTGTATTCTCCTTGGTCTTTTGGTATTTAAAACTGTTTTTGATCACACAAATATTTATTATAAAATTTACTATATTAACCATTATCAGCAAACTTTGGTGTTTTTTGGTTTTGTTTTGTTGTTGTTACTTTCTTTTTCTTAAAAAAAAATCTTTGCATTCAAAATAGCAGGTTTTCTTATGTCATTTTCATACATACTTAGTTTTGGTTGATTCTCCCCTCCATTTCTTTTCCCCATCTTTTTGACCTCCCGTGCACCCCCTTTTTATTTTCATATGACATGTTCTACTACCTCCCCTACCTCTCTTCCTTAAAACCTCTTTTGCCACCACTCACAGCTCCCTTTCTGGTTTCTTGGAAACCACAAACACACACACACACACACACACACACACACACACACATATAAAAAGGTAGGAAACACATTTGAGAGAAAGCATATGGTATTGATTTTAATGAACCTGGGTGGACCCACTTATATTTCGTGTTTAATATATCTTCTCCAAATTTCAATGAGTAAAAGTTCATTGTGTATGTATTATTTTATTATCCAATGTCAGTTGTTGAATATTTAAGTTGATACCATTTCCTAGTTATTGTAAGCAGAGCAGCAACAAATGGGTTATTATTGTATATTAATTATCTGAAATAGTCTGCTTATTGTGACATTTTATAAATGCAGTTACATATTTTATTTAGGTTTACTCTTTATTACCCTCTAATGCATACCTCTTGCATCTTCTCCTGGCCATTTTCCTTTTTGCAAACAATTGAATTTCTACCTTCAAGTCTGTGTGTGTGTGTGTGTGTGTGTGTGTGTGCATGTGTGTGAAGCTAGATATTGCAAATCAGAGAAAATATGCAGTATTTGTGTTTCTGAGTATAGCTAATTTTATTTAAAATGATGATTTCCATTTTCCTAACAAACCTCTAAATAATCAATTTTAATTTTTTATTTAGCAAAATAAACATATTAGTGTATAACTATGTCAATCTGATGTTTTGAAGTAGATTAGTGAATGGCTTCATGATAGGGCACATTCTGAGAGATGTACCCTTGATTTCATTGGGTGACCATCACAGTGCATACTTACATATGTCTTGGGGATATAGATTAATCACAACATGTGGCTATTTTTTTCCTTTGAGATATTGATATAGGAGGGTATCATTGCATTTGAAGTAGGACTTTACTTCCACCTCAGGGGAGCTCAAACTCAGGAACTAGGAGTTGAGATGTTCAAGGTTACACAAAATGACTGAGTCAATAAAATTCATGAGCCATAGAGGGTGAATTTTAGAACTGATTATAGACTCATAGACAGGAGTTTATGAGAAGAAGAGAACTCCTGCATAGAGGTGCAGGCTCCAGTAAGTGGGGTACTTCCAACTTTTAGACTAGGAGCTTATCATAGGACTTGGGCCAAAACTGGGTGTGGCACAGGGAAGAAGTTGAACTTGTCAGAGTAGTTGACTGAATAAGAAGGAGTAATGAGATGTGTTTTTCATCTCTCAGTCTCAGTCCCATTCTCACATCCAGCTTCCAGACAGAGATAGAGACAAAATAGAACCAGGAACCAGAACTCGGCTCTGGTGTTTCTGTCCTTCCGCAAGGACATCCTGGGAGCTGTTGCTTTGCACTTCCTGCCCTGGCTGGTAAATTTTATTCCTTATTCTCACCAATGGGGTCTCACATATCCCGAGCTGGTCTCAAGTTTGCTATGCAGCTATGAACTTTTGGTCTTCCTGCCTCTACAGTTAAAATGTTGGAATTACTGTGTGAATCACCATGCCCAGTTTGTGGAGCACTCACTGGGGTTGCAATTCAAGACCCTGTGCATGCTGGGCCATTGAGAAGAAGAAAAAAAAACTCTTCTAAATGAAGCACCCCACAACCCTCCACATGTTTACTTTAAGATCTATTTCACTTTAAATAATTTATGTGTTTGTCTGTATGCATGTATGTGCACATTATTACAAATTTTCAGAGATGCTAACAATCTCAGATACCTCTGAACCTGGCTTCAAGGCAGTTGTAAGCTATCTAGTGTAGGTTCTTAAAACAAAATTCAGATCCTATACAAACAGTTCACTCTTTTAACTATTGAGCCATCTCCTCAGCCTCAGTCACATGAATTCTTAGTGCAACTGAGAAATGATGTGTTAGTCAGGGTTCTCTTCAGGAACAAAACTTACAGAATGGGATTTATTATGATGGCTTACAGGCTGTGATCCAGCTAGTTCAACAGTGATTGGCTACCAACAGAAGGTCCAAGAATTAGTCTACAAAGCTGGATGTCTCAGCTTATGGTCTTCAGTATATGCTAGAGTCTCAACAAAGTAGGCTCTAAAATAGTGAAGTAATGAACTTGCAAGCAAGAAGGCAAGCAAGAAAGCAAAGAGTAAAAACTTCCTTCTTATGTATCGTTTACATAGATGCAACCAGAAGGTGTGTTCCAGATTAAAGGTAGATCTCAAAAGATCTGGATTAAAGGTTTATTTTTCCACCTCAAAATATTCACAATAAAAGTGGGTCTCACCACTTAAAATAGCTTAATTAAGGTAAAATCCTTCACAAGTGCACACATCCACTTAGGTTTTAGTTAATTCAAGATGTAGTGAGGTTGACAACCAAGAATAGCCATCGCAGATGTAAACAGAGACATGTGAGGTTTCTGTAAGAGTGACATGGTATGCGGGGTGGTGGTGGCCCACGCTAAGGTGGTTAAACAGAGAAACCCTGTCTCGAGAAACTTGAAAAAAAAGAAAAAATATATTGGATAAATTATATGTGTGTGTGTGTGTGTGTGTGTGTGTGTGTGTGTGTATGTGTGTTGGTAGGTAGATAGATAGACAGACAGACAGACAGACAGATAACTGAGTGATGGTGATGCAGTGCTCTGGAGGCAGAGGCAGGCAAATCTCTGTGAGTTCGAGGCCAGCCTGGTCTACAGAGCAAGTTCCAGGACAGGCTCCAAAGCTACAGGGAAACCCTATTGTGAACTAACCCACCCCCCAACAGAAGAAAAGAAATGCAATGTTGATAACTGAAAAAAATTGAGTTATCCAACAACTCTATCCCTCGTCCCCCCACTTTGTGTGTGTGTGTGTGTGTGTGTGTGTGTGTGTGTGTGTGTGCGTGCCTGCTAAGTGTGAGTGATGGATGTAGTGTCTCATGTAACCCAGACTGGCTTCAAACTCCCGTGTAGCCAAGGGTAGTCTTGAACTCCTGATCCTCCTGGTTCTACATCCAGAGTACTGGGATGGCAGTTGTGCAGCACTATACCTAGTTAATGGTTCTGAGGATCTAACTTTGGGCTTCAGTATTGTTAGTCAAGCACTCTATCAAACTGAGCTATAACATCAGCTCTGTACCTCATTCTTGCAAAGGAATTATCCATGGTTGAAATAGTTGACTCTGGTCATCCACCACCTGGAGTCAACTGTCCCCATAGGGTCACCCAGAAACAACTCTGATCTTACCTTGGTCTTTTTGCCTGGACAGAATTACATTTGCATCTAGAACATACCCTAGAAGACTTTATACTTTAATATAGCAGTTTTCTTATAGTTAAAAATATGCTCCAGTGAATCTGTAAGGAGATCGTGTTGCCCTATAATGCAGAAAACTTATTCTTTGGTATCTATAGAAAAATAAATTAGGATCTCAAAGAAATATTTCTATTCCCACTATTGTTTCAGCATTATTGACCACAGACAAGATATGGGATCCATCTGACTATCGATAGGTGGATGAATGGATAAACACACTAAAATAGATGTGTAGGGATATATCCATACACACACTGGAATATTATTCAGCCATAAAAAGAAGAAAATCATCAGCTTAGGTGGTATATATCTGCTATCCCAATACTCAGGATTAGACAGGGTATCTTAAGTTCAAGTATTTTTAATAACATAGAAAGAATCTGTCTCAACTTTCCACCACTATCCCTAACATACGCACAGTACAAATGAACCCAAAGGACACACAGAATTAAAGATGGAGAGCTTATTATTCTACTTTCACATGGTATGTAAAATAAATGAACAGAAGCGGAATAGAATATTGATTATCAGTGTTGATCAGATAACTCATCAGTTAAGAGTGCTTCCTGCTCTTCCACAGGCCCTGAGTTTGAATCCTAACACCCCTATTGGGAGGCTCATAGGCATCTTAACTCCAGCTCTAGTTGACCTGATGCTGCCTTCTAGCCTCTGTGGACCCCGCTGCACATTGCATACTCCCTTTCACACACACATGCACACACATTCGAAAAACTAACCTTAAAGAAGAGGATTGGTTA
This sequence comes from Myodes glareolus, assembly GCF_982192425.1. Lineage (NCBI taxonomy): Eukaryota > Metazoa > Chordata > Mammalia > Rodentia > Cricetidae > Myodes > Myodes glareolus. The sequence continues at coordinate 107,385,878 of NC_142029.1, forward strand.
CCAAGAACTTGAGGAAGATGCTTCTTATGTGTATATGTGTATATATATGCACTTATGGGTGCAGCTAGAGGTTAAAGAAGAATGTCGGTTATGTTTCCCTATTCCTCTGCATGTATTCTAAGTTTTTATTTAGAATCTATCATCTATCCATCTATCTATCTATCTATTCATATATTTCTTTCTTGCACGCTCTGTGTGTGTGTGTGTATGTATGTGTGTTTGTGTGTGTACTACATCATGCAAGTGGAGACGTGGATGTTAGTGAACAACCCAGGGCTTAATTCATGCCAAGAAAGCACTCTACCAACTTAGCTACATCCTTAGATCATAAACATCCCTTCATGTTATTTCTTGCATATGCCTTCTGGTACAGCTGGTAGTCCCTTTGTTTTGGCATATGGTTCTGATACAGTCTAGAGATCTTAATACGATCCAGTTTGGGAGTCTTGATTGGGTTCATTTTCTCAGCTTGTAAAAGAAAGACAGGAAAAATCCAAAACATTACAGGTAGCAGCAGAGAAATCCCAGGCCCCTCAGACAGAATCAGCAGTTGAAAGAAGACATTTACTGGGGGTGAGGAAACCCACACATGCAGTGGATCAGTAGAGGCAAGGACACTGCAAAGCAGAGGGAGGACTTGGGAAACTGGAAAATCCAGTCCCTTCTGGTGTGTGTGGGGAATGGGGGCCTGGGAGTTTTAAAGCCTCTCAAGAGCTATCCTCCCATTCTTAGGAGTTGTTCAGTTTGAAGACAGATTGGATGTTTAATTGGTTAGCAACTGTGGTGAGTCATGTTCTGATTCAGTCTTGAACTCTGAGCTGGTCCATCCACAGGGGACTTGCTGGTGGGAATAAAGAGCTGTCAGACTTTTGTCTCAAATCAGGAGGTTGAAGAAGAAAGGAGTTATCTTTGAGATTCACCCCCTTTCCTACCTAGCTGTGGCCCCTCTCAGTTCTACTTCCCCTTCTGCCTTCCTATTGTTTAGCTAGAATTACTCACCCTTTAGTTCTCTTTCTCCAGGTTTCAATGAGCCTCGAGATCAAATTAAATCTTTTGTGCGTGTGTGTTCAACCCATTGTGCTCTCGCCTAAGAAACAGTTCTTACTGCGTGTTCACTTGTGGTCACTTTTAAATTCCTTAGGACGGGCACTGTGACCACCCTTCACTGCCGTGTCCTCACACATGGCCCACACCAGCTCCCAGGCAAAACTGACTGTGATAATCAGTTCTGACCTCTTCCTGTCCTTTCTCACCACATTACCAATCACTTTGCTGTTGTGTGCAGGACATACTATCTTCTTGAGACGGCTGTAACAAAATATTGCTGGGTAAGATTTTATCTTTTGAGATCACATTTACACTTGATGAAATGCAGATATCAACTGTACATATGCCGTATTTGGACAAATGCCGAGCATAGGTGAAGCTCCTGTGGAGACAGAGAGCACCAGCATTATCCAACAGAATACTGCCTTCTTTTTTCTACCATAGAAAGTTTAATTTTCAACAAGGAAAGGTCCCAGGTTAAACATGTCTAACTCAATCATTTTATTTTTTGATGAGTCACGTGGCTCCACATCCACTCTATAGGCATTTTATCACTGAGCCATGACCCCAACTGTTTACTGGGGGGTTCTACATAGAAGCTCTACCATGCCTGGGCTTTAAAAAATATTTAAACAATGTATTTTGATGATTTTCATCCATAAATATACCCCAATCTTCCTCTGGAGCCCTCCTTTCCAATACACCTTCCTTTCTTCTTCACACACACACTCTCTTTTATATAATGAGCATGATTAAGTTCTAAAATTTAGTTTAATTAATGACTTTAATTGAATGTGCATAGGTGTGGGGCTATTCACTGGATCATGGACCCCTTCTCAGTGGCTGCATATCTGAAGGAAAATAAGTCTTCCTACTGCAGCCGTCACTAACTGCCTTGTTACATTCACAGCCGTACATGATGCCTCTCATTGTGTTTAGACACTCCAGGGTCTACTGGCTGGAGATGGTCTCACTCACAATTAAGAAGGGGTTCCCACATCATTGAAAATAATCAAGGTAATCCACCCACAGGTATGCCAAAACGACCTACCTTCCAGATGGTTCTAGATTCTGTCAAGTTAACAGTTAACACTAACCATATCCTATTATTATTGTGTGTCAGGTGCTCTGAGAGGGATTCACAATTTAGAGTATATGGGGAGGTACCACACACAGCTGATCATATCATCAAGCAAGCGCCATGTGTATCCTCCATATGCGCTCTGTCAATGGCACAACCCCAGCTCTTATTTTTTTCCCTCTCTTTTCTTGTACACATAGAATTTATGCATAATGTACACAATTAAGTGTGCAGCTTAAGGCACTTACTCCTACATCTTATGAAAAATAAATATATAATGAGTTTTGGAAACAGGAAATCAAGTTTTGTTTTCTTTCTTGGGAAACAGGCAAAGTTGGGACAATCATGGCATTTTTTTAGCACAGCTTTCAAAATAATGCATCAGGGCAAAGGATGGAAGCAGACTTAGTACAGGACTGGCCCTTGGAATGCAGACCTGAGAATGTAAGTTCTATTTTAGGCAAATGAGGGACACCTTATCAGTTCAAGGTCTTAACAGCAAGCTGAGAACTCTAAACTTGAACCCAAAGGTGGTGAGAAGGCAAGAAAGAATTTGTGCCAGGGGCAGGGGAGAGTGGTTTTGCATTTTTGGAAGGTCACTGTGTTGACTGGCTGGAGGGGACTCAGTGGTAGAAATATTGGCAAGCAATCAGTGTCAGTAAAGACAATACTCCCAGTCAGAGCAGAGAGAAGGGTGTGAGCTGAGGTGAAGTGGCAGGCAGTTCAAGAATTGCTCAGAAAGTTCTCAAAAGAAGCGATCCAAAATGGCATTTGATGGAGGGTGTCCCTGAAAATCCGGTTGTGGTTTCTTTCACATCTACTCTGTACACTGGGATTCCCATCAGCACATCCCAAGGGAAACCCAAGATTATCAGCTGTTTTTGTCCAACAAATACTGTTGGCTGTAATTACTGTTCTTTTGTTTTTTATTATTAGTTTTTAATTTACTGTATTTTGAGACAAGGACACATGTAGCCAGTTTCAAACATGATTTATTGCAGAGAATGATCTTGAACCCCCCCCCACCTTGACCTCCCCAAGAACTGAAATGACGGTCTTATGCTACCATACCTAGTTTATGAAATGCCAGAACAGAGCTCATGACTTTATACATGCTAGGTAAATAGTCTACCAAACCTGTACCTTCATCCCCTCTTTTATTATTTAGTGTGTGTGTGTGTGTGTGTGTGTGTGTGTGTGTGTGTGTATGAGAGAGAGAGACAGAGACAGAGACAGACACAGAGAGAGTTTTACAAACTTTGTACAGTTTTTGCACAGGGATTGTGCTAATCTTCTCTGCATCATTTTAACGTTAGTAAATATGCTGACTAAGCACCTCTTTCGCTATGTTATTTGGTGTTTCTCTGTACTGCCCAGACTGGTCTGCAAACTCCTCAATCCTCATGCCTCACAGTACATTAAACAATTAGGCCTATAGCATATATCCTAATTATTTAACAAAATGTTTGGGGTCTGTTGTGTGCTGTACATGAGGGATGTAGGCATTAATAAGATAAACACAGTCCCTGGTCACTTTGGATAAGTGGAGACGATAAAATGGAAAATGAGTGATAATGAGTGATGATACTTATAGAACATTGGTATGTTCCTGGAAGGAAATAAAAAAGACAGTTAGTAGAGAAAAAAGGAAGAGTAGAGCTCTATGTGAGGTGATAATTTTTGAGGAGGCTTGAGGAATGGAAAGATCCAGGTTTGCAGAAAGTCAAAATAAGTAACACATGAAAAGAGCTCAAGGTGTTAGTGATTGAAAGAAGACAGATAGAGGAGGAGAACACTAGGTGTGAAGATCCTGAGGCTGATGCTGCCAATCATTCTCAATCTCTCAACTTAGTCGGTGAGGGAAGGTCAGTCAATCCAATCCTGAGCTCGCTGATTTGGCTAGTCTCACCTAGTCAACTTGCTCTAGGGATATGCAGTCTGTCTTAGTGACTTCTCTATTTCTGTGATGAAAAATCACAACCAGGATAACTTATAGAAGAAAGAATTTAATGGGGGCTTACAATCTCAGAAGATAAATCCATGACCATCATGCCAGGAGCATGGCAGCAGGCAGGCAGACAGGCAGGCAGGCATGGTGCTGGAGCAGTAGCTGAGAAATTACACTCTTATTTTGCAAGTAAGGAAGAGAAAACACATGAGGGTATGAGCTTTTGAAACCTTAAAACCCACTCCTAGTGACGCACCTTCTCAAACAAGGCCCCACCTCCTAACCCTTCCCAAACAGCTCCACAAAACTGGGACCCAATCAATCAAATATATGAACCTATTGAAGGAGGGAGGGCATTATCATTCAAAGCACACACTACCTCTGCCTTTCGAAGTCACCACGCCCACCCAGTATTTATGTAGCTTCTGTGAAACAAAGCTCAGCTTCTCCTAGTTACAAAGCAGCGGCATTAACCACCAAGCCATCTCTGCACACTTGCCTTATTGGATGTCATTGTTGTGTTCTTTGCTTGTTTTCGACAAACCCCTGTGGGCAGGCTAGGCTATCCGACCAACGAGCCCCAGGAATCATTCGGCCTCTGCATTCCCAGTGACCTTTGTTGGAAACAAAGAAAGAATAATTTCTGTGTCACACAAGGGAACACGAAAACAAAGTGAAAATGGCTCAGTGAGGTAATTTCTGTTTTGAAAAGAATATGCCAGAACCCAACTCCCCTGCCTGCCTCGTGCTGCGCTAGTAAGCAGAACAGAGCAGTAAGTGCACTTAGCTGTTATTCTGATACAAGCGGTAACTATGTTTTTCCTCATGTTGGCAAAAATGATTTCTCACAGTAGGACCACAAACACACACTGCCATGACCAGCTATTTATTTATTTATTTATTTATTTATTTATATTTTTCTGAGTGGATTCTGAAGATCAAGTTGAGGTCCCCAGGCTTGAACAGCAAGCACTTTACAAATTAAAACATCTCCCCAGCCTTTCTCTGGAGAATTTTGAGAGCACAATGAGACCACAGTTTGGAGCAGGACAAGGTTGGAAGAACAAAAGGAGTAAGGTATTTCATGTTAATTGGAGAATGCCATTTAAATGAGGCAGGGTTCAGAGCCAGGGTTGGGTTTTTTGTTGTTGTTGTTTTGTTTTGTTTTGTTTTTAACCTGGATGATACTGACATTTGTGGTTTGATGATTCTCTCTTGTGAGAGGTTGTAGTTTGCACTATAGGATGTTAACTCCTGGGCCCTGGTCTCTATCCACTAAACACCTCTATTGTTCTCCTTGTCTCAGTTTGCCTACTGAAAGTCTCGAACCATCTCTAAATGCCCCTAGAATCTGGAAGGAAACCAGTTGCTTACACTTGAGAACTATTATTTTGGATAATTCCTTCATAATCCTTTTCCAAAGGCTTCTTTATACCTAGATACACTTGTCTGACTTCTGTCCCCTACCCTTAATTTTATTTATTTATTTGTTTGTTTGTTTGTTTATTATTGTAGGCAAGTTGTCCTATAGCTCAGACTGGTCTTCAACTCACTATGTAGTTGAGGATAATCTTGAATTTCTGATCTTTCTGTCACCACTTTCTAAAATTGGGATTTCAGATATGCACCTTCATGTCCAGTTTATACAGTGCTGGGGTTGAATCCAGAGCTTCATGCCTGCGAGCTGAGCACTCTACCAGACAAGGTACATCTCCTACTGCCCTTGAGCATTATATGAATGCAAATTCAGAAAGCCACTGCATAGTCTTGAATTTTATATATCCTCGCCATGGATATATGATTGCAAAACCTCACAGAGACACCTTGGGAACTCAATGAGTCAGAAGGTTTTCTGAAGGGTGTAGCTCAGAGGAAATATTAAGTAAATGTCTTTTGTCGTTACTGGAATTTAATGTCCGTGACCTCGACTCCTAGTACCGTTTTGTTCCCTGATGCCTCATGTCCAATTAAGTGGTCAGTAAACATTACTACAGTCGTCATAACTGTTGCTATGGGGATTGGCACTCAAGCTATCTCCAGATCCTCCATCATTCTTGACTTCTCTGCCTGACATTTTGACCCTCATTCATTCTTTTCTGGAAACTCCCTTCATAAGACTTAGTATATTCGTCAGAGCTTCCTCTAACTCCACCTTGCCTGTGGCATTTGAAGTGGGGAGAGGGGTTCACTTCCTTGTTTTTGAAATCTACTTTTCAGGCTGATTGGATGACAACACTGTGAGTATTTTTTCTTTCTCTTTCCAGCTGTATAACTTGATTTGACAATTAAAAGTTAGTTCTCATCCACATAGATAGTAGTTCCTTCCTTCCTTCCTTTCTTCCTTCCTTCCTTCCTTCCTCTCTTTCTTTCTTTCTTTTGAGTCAAAACACTTTATTTAGAGGCTTGGGGAAAGGTTGGAGAAGTCCACTCTGTTTGCAGTGCAGACCTTAGAGATTTCCTCATCACTAAGAGAGACAGTAGATTTTTTTTTTAATGTGGTAACAGGGACCTAGCATATTAAAGTACAGAGTTTGTCTGATGAATACTTTTTTCTTTATGTTTTCTAGACAAAAACACATGGATACTGTATGGAACTTTTCTGACCCCAGTATCAATGTACGCATTTGGAATCCTTATCTCCTTCCTGAACAGTTTTTTTTATATATATAGTTTAAGGAGGACATGTCTTAAAATACACTCATAGATGAGCTTGATCAAAATACACTGCACACACATATGAAGTACTTAAATAATAAGAATTTAAAGTGGAGAATGATTAAGGAAGGCACCTGCTCCCACATGCACACACATACATGCACAAATAGACCAGCATTCAGATCTGTACTCAACAGACATACACACACAGGGTGGGGAGACTATCATGGTTGATACCTATAACCCCAGCATTAGGATGTTAAGATGCTAGAATTGTTATGTGTTTGAATGACTGCCTAGAATACCCCAATGAGAGGCTAGGAGTATAAGTGGCAGACAGAGCTGTGATCTAGAGCCATCCTGTGAGAGGCTAGAGAGATATGGCTCAGTTGAAGAGTACTCGCCTAGCTTGTATGAGGTCCCAATCCTTCTGACACACTCCTCACACAACTGCTTTATAGAAGAGGGAAAATGCTAGCTTGGTGATGACTAGAAATTATTTACATCACCTAGTAGGTGCTCAACAAACAATAATTATGATTGCCTATAGTGAAACGAAATCCACTAATCCTGCTCTGCTTGCTGTTTATTTTAAAGATTTATTTTACTTCTAATTATGTCTGTGACTGTGCCTGGACATGTGTACATGAGTCGAGTGACCATGGAAGCCAGACAAGGGCATCAAATCTGTTGGGGCTGGAGTGGCAGGCAGTTGTGAACTGTCTGAATAGGTTCTGGGAACTGAACCAGGGTCCTGCTTGCTCTTTTACAAAGGCAGTACAGCATTTGAGCACGGGCCTCATGGCTGATGATGCATGAGAGGCTTGTGTTTCCTAGAGAAAGTGCTAGAACTGGGTAAGCTCCCCAATGCCGGAGCTTAGGGAAGCAATGGCTTGGCTTCTGCTTCTCCGTGTTCACTTTTCTTAGGTAGGGAACACCATGGAAGGGACCGAACTGAAAAGATCAGACACAAGTCAAGCTCAACTTCTGCTGTTCCTTTCCGCTACTTCCTCTTCCTGTGTTCTCTTTGGAAAACTCCCTTCTTAATCTCCCCTCCCCTGGTACAACCGATTCCAGCTGACCCTTCTGCCTTGGGCTCTGAGAACACTTGTTCCAGGAAGCCTGACCCCTTCTCCACCCATTTCCACGTTCAAGTCTGATGTCTCACACTGACTTACTGGCCACAGTTCAACCCTGTCAGTTTTCATTTGTCCATTACTCGTGAGACGTATGCTCAGAGAAGGATGGGATGTTTATTTTAAAAGTGGCATAAGTAGGGCTTGCAGGCCAGTGGGTCAGTCAGTCTTCAAGAAATTTCCAGTAGGATGGTGACCACAGGGGTGGGAGGTGGAGGTTATTGAGAAACTTGTACCAACTAGAGGTTTATGGAGTTTAGTTCCAGATACAAGATGTAAGAGGGACATGAGGGCCTGAATCACAAACTCCGGTGCCCTGAGCACCTTCACTCACTCAACTTCTTGGAGACGGGTGATCTTAGATCCACCACAACTGGCTGGTGGAAGGCTAGAGAGACGAAGATCTCCCACGTGCCCAGATGAGAGGACTGAAGGATCTAGGAGATCCCGTTTCTTGCCCCAGTTTATTTTTAATAAGAAATTGAGGGAGTGTTTGGCAAGAAAGCTAAATCAGTATAATGCTTGCCTTGCAAGCAGGGAAACCAACCTCTAAAGCCCTGAGCTGTACTCACTGTGAGTATGGTGCTGTGTTGGTGTGGTATGTTGCTGTGCATCTATACTCTCTGTGTGCGCACACACGGTGCTGTAGTGGTGTGCAGTACATCTGTACTCCCTGTGCTCACACACGGTGCTGTAGTGGTGTGCAGTACATCTGTACTCCCTGTGCTCACACACGGTGCTGTAGTGGTGTGCAGTACATCTGTACTCTCTGTGTGCGTGCACACGGTACTGTCCATCTGTGCTCTGTGCTGGGGAAGGAGGTGAAGATGTGCAGATACTGGACTTGCTACCCAACACACCTAACCACTCAATGAACCCTAGGCCAATGATGAGATGGCTCAGTGGGCAAAGGCAGTTACCAATCCTGAGGATCCAAGTTCAAGCCACCAAAGGAAGCCACATGGTGTAAAGAGAAACCTGGCCCCCACAAGTTTTCGCCTGACCTTTACATGAGTGCTATGTTATACATGCAGAGTGACACACATAAAGCAATAAATAAATGAAACAAAATTATTAAATTCAAAAGGGATGGATGGTGCTTGAGTTATGACACCCAACATTATTTTCTGGAGTCTACACATGGACACATGCATCAAAACATGTCTATAAATGAGAGAATACTCTCCTCCACACAACCTGAAAGAGGTTATGGGTCTTGTGGGTAAGAGTTAGAACCTCAAACCTCTTGTTAAATTCTGGTTTTTTTTAGATTTGTATTTATTTAATTTGTACGTATATGGGTGCTTGTCTGCAGGTGTGTCTGTGTACCACTGTGTGCCTGTTGTCCATGGAGGTGAAGGGTGTCAGAGCTCCTGGAACTGGAGCTACAGGTGCTTATTAACCACCGTATGAGTGCTTGGAACTCAACTTGGGTCCTCTGGAAAAGTAGCCAGTGCTCTTAACACACTAAGCTTTGTCTCCAGCCCCCTTGCTGAATTCTTACAGCACTTTATATTCTTCTTATCTGTCAGTAGTAGCTGAGCAGCTTGACTTAGAAGTGACACATTGCAATTCCTATAGTGGGGAGAAAGAAAACAGGGTGATGGTTTGGGGCTACTAAAAAGCTCAGTCTTCATCTCTCCCAGCAAGTAGGGAGTTCCCACACAGGAATGCTGCCTCCTGTGCACTCCTACACATACCAAACTGCACTCCGGAGGAGTAGCACCTTCCCCAGGGGAGGGTCCACCCCAGTCCTGTCTGGTGGTACCAGGCTCTAAGAAAGGATGTCAGGTAGAATGTGGGAAAAAATGAAAAAGGATAGATGTGTACCAGAGGGTCCTCTGTCTTCCTTCAAACTCCGATAGATTAGTGTAGATATCTTGGCTTTGCCCAAGTGTCAAGTTTTGTTAGGGGTTGTGGTTACTCTGGGTCTTGTGTTGGTCTGTAAGGTATTAGTCACTGTATGGGCTCTGGATAATGCTAAATGACCTTTGCCAGATACAGCAGTCATCGCGTTCCCCTAGGCCCTGCCCTGCCTGGGAAACCTAGCAAGGTGTGTCCTCGTCACCCACCCTGAAGTTAAACTGGGGCCAGGTTAGGCTGGGATCAGTCTCAGGGAATCACTCAAAGGAGTAAGAAGCAAAGCACAGCACAACCGAGCAAGAGGATGGGACAGGAGGGCCTAGCATACTCTGCGCATCGATGCAGGCCCCTGCTGACTCTGGCTGCCAGTCTCCTGCTCACCTGTGGACCAGGTAAGGACTGAACTGGAGAGACTCTGGGAGGAGAGGAAACAAGGTGCTCTGGCTTTTACAAGCCCCTCCGTGAGGTTGTCACTAGTAACAGGAATCATAGGTATTGATTGAGAAGTTCCCCTCAGACTCAGGGGCTTCAGTTTCAGTACACATCTCACAGAACAGAATGACAAGTCAGAGTGAACTCAAGTGAGGAAGTTTATTGATTAAGTAGAAAGACAATAGGACCCCAAAGAGAGTCAGGTGCAGTAATATTGTCAGCAGTATCTGTACATGTGGTTCGAGGAGCCTCAGGCTTGCTTGATCTGCAGTTAAATTGAGGTATCAGGGAAAGTAAGCATTGGTATATTCCTTTTTCTTACACACAGAAATGTTTTCAACATAGAGCCAGTCTTAGATATGTGTCAGTTGGAAGAGAGATGTTAGATATAAAATATTTATCAGGGAGAATCCTTAATTATATATAGGACAAAGGAGACTAGACTTTAGGCATAGTTCACAAGCTATTTTGAAAATTCTCCTCTCTATTCTCTCTCTCTCTCTCTCTCTCTCTCTCTCTCTCTCTCTCTCTCTCTCTCTCTCTGTGTGTGTGTGTGTGTGTGTGTTCATGTGCCATTGAGCACATGTGAAGATCAAAGGACAACTCAGGTATCAGTTTCTCATCGTCTACCTTGTTAGAGAGAGTTTCTTGTTCAGGCTCTGTACATGACAAGTTAGTTAGTGCGTGACCTTTTAGGGACACAATTGTCTCAGTTGTGCTGGGATTGCAGGCATGCACTCCTGCATCTGGCTTTATAGGGTTCTAGGGGTCAGGCTTGTATTGAAAGTGCTTTACCCACTAAGCAGCCTCCATGACTTCTTGTTAACTATTAAAACTATTTTACTTACATTTATTTATTTATATCTATTTTATTTGTGTATGTATGTATATGTGCATTCACTTGCATGCATGTGACTTGTAGCAAACTTGTAGCCATCTGTTTTCTTTGTCCTGGGTCCTGAGGTTCAAACTCAGATCATCTGCCATAGTGGTAATCTCCTTGCCTGCTGAGCCATCTCAGCATCCCACACTGACTGTTTTTTTAGCAAGCCTGTTTATGCTTTGTAAAAATGGGTGTACAGTTCCTTTTACAGGTGGTCTAGTCAGTTATGTGGGAAACTTCTGGGTGTCCATGGTATGAGTCAGAAATCACAACCATGGGAGTGAGTGGGAGTGGGGTGTCCTTTCCTTCCTGGTGTTCCGTTTCTTAGCTAGCTGTTGTGCCTGAGAGGCAGCCAGGACCAAGACTTGCTCTTTTCTCTCAGTTTTGAGTAAAGACTCACTTCAAAGCCAAGGCAGTATTATCTGGACTGATTTAAATGAGTTAATAAAACTATTTTGTTCAAAAATATTTCCTGGACTTTGAATGCAGCTGACCAGGTACCCTTTCCTCAGTTGCTCACTCACAATCTTGTTCGCTGATAATTTTATAGAACTCTAGGCTTCTAGTACATAAGAAAAATTTTCAGGGTGAACATGGAACAACTCAGAAACTTATGATCCCATGGGATTCCACGATCTGTCTGATGGGCAAGACAAATGATTGCCTACATTGGAAGAACAGTACAGAGCTGGGTTAGGCAACTTTGAAGCACAGAAGGCAGGGAAGCATGCTTCCACTGCACAAGAGCATGGAATTTTCAGAACAGGGAACTGTCAGGGAATAATATAGCTGTGGGTCTTAGGGAGAAAGCATTCCTGCCACAGGAGACTGAGTGGGCAAAGCAAAAGTCAGTAGCTAGCATCGTGTGTCTTTGGGTAGATTTGTGTGAGCTGGGCATAGAGTTGTGTGATGGGAGGATGCATAAGGGGAAAACTAGAAACAGAAAAAGCATTCTGAACATCTTCTCCAACCTGTTCATGGGTCCAAAGGATAAACTCTTCAGGTCTGTGCATCATTTAGAGAAGTCTTCTTGGGTCATGCTGCCCTAACTGTAGAAAAGGTCTCTCAATGTTTAAACACTGTAGAGTTTCAGGAAACACACACACACACACACACACACACACACACACACACACACACACATCCTGCAGAAAGAAGATCCAACATCCTCTAGTTCTCAACCTAGAGCAACCCAAACTTCAAACCTACACACTGTTCTACTTTGGCTTTGTGAGCAGTAAGTTTTGACCTTCCCATCAAATCTTTCCAGTACCTAAGACACTGTTGTGCAGGGGAGAGCCCTCAATGCCCCTAGGTGCCTAAGTATCTCTTCATTTACTCTCTGCTTGCTACAAAGACTCCTCCACTCCTCTGAAGGGGTGAGGGCAGGAAGCCTTCAGCATATTCCCAAATCCAAAGGTGGTCTTGACTCCTTCCCCCTTGTGTTCTCCTCCACAGCCCCAGCCCACCCTAGCTAGTATTGAATTATTCAAGTCCTGCCAGCCAGGAGACTCTGGAAGAACATTGCAGTTGGATTTCTTTATGAGGTTATCAATCACACACACCCTGAATGGTAGGTAGGTTTTTACTGACTGTTCCCAAGTCACTACAGAGGCTGTTTGCCTACTTTTTGTCACCAGGGCTCATTCAGGATTTGATTTTGAGAGCTGTTGATCTAGGCAACTGCATTGCTGTCTCAGGGAAAAGGAAGAGAGGTGGTCTGGGTCATAGGCAGGTGGCCTGGGTTATAGGCAGCTGCTCCTTCCACCAACATCCTCAGGCCCTCCCAAGAGTCTCCTGGAATCAGTCCAGACACCCTTAAGGACTTTTGATCTAAAATATTAGAAATTAGTTCCTTATCTTCTGAGCAATAAATCTGAGTCTGCGGATGCCAGGCAAAGTGAGAGTCCAGTAATTGTAGAATGTTGATTAACATTCTGATTCTTGTTATCAGTTGGTAGTGGGTGCACCTCAGACAAACCTCAGAGGCTACAGTATGGCCCCTGGACAAAGCTAGCATATTGTAATTATTTTACTCTTGCTTATGGTTAGCTTACTCTGCCTAGTTAATATTAAAAGTTATCATGTCTGTGTGTAGAGGGGGAAAACAATGTTTTATAGGCTTTGGTAATACGTGTGGTGTTGAGTATCTACTTGGAGTCTGAAAAGATGCCCCTGAGGGGGTGTTATCAGCAGATATCACAGTCCAATGGGTATCTACTGGAATTCCTAGGTGCTTGTAATGTAGAATGAGAATTATATAGTGTCCTGGTCACTTTTTTATTGCCATGACAAAAACACTATAATCAAGGCAACTTATAAAGGAAAACATTTAATTTGGGGTTCCAGGGAGTTAGAGACCAAGACCACCACGGCATAGACCATGGCAGCAGGTAGGCATGACACTGGGGATAATTGAAAGCTTGCATCTTGAGACATAACCATGAGTCAGAGAGCAATGGAACTGGAATGGCATGGGTTTTTGAAAGCTCAAAGCCCACCCAGGTGACATGTTTCTACCCTCAAGATCTTATGTCTTACTGCTTTCCAAATAGTTCCACCAAATAGGGACCAAGTATTCCAATATATGAGCCTATAGGGGCTATTCTCATTTAAACCACCACAGACAGGAAGAGAGATGTGAATTGTAGCAGAAGCAGAAAAGGGTTATTAAGAGAGAATACACAGGCTGAGAAAATGGATCAGTAGTAAGAATACTGTAGCATAGCAAGATAACTTGAGTTCATATCCTCAGTACTCATATTAAAACATTAACAGCAAAAGCAGGAATGACTGTACCTGTAATTCCAGCACAGGGAAACATGGAGGCAGGAAAATCAGTGTGGCATGCTCGTTGCTGGGCCAGCAGAGTTTTCTGAGAGATCTCGTCTCAAAGGAATAAGGCAGTCAGTGATACAAGAAGATACGTAACATCCTTTACTGGCCTTTGCAATGCACTCACAAATAGATGTGTACATACATCAAATTCACACTCAGAAAAGAAGAAAGTAAAGGAGAGAAGAGAAGAAGAGGGGAAAGGAGAGGAAAGGAAAGAGAAAGAAAGGAAGGGAGGGAGGGAGGACCGACAAGACTTCCAGAAGAGGAAGTGGGCTGCAGATGAGAAAAGGTCAGAAGCTCAATGACAAATGCCGTACCAAGGCCTGGAGCTTTTATATACCAATGTCTACACATGTTCCATTATGTGTCGGCCATGGAGGAAGCAGTTGTGGTGTTCCATTATTCCTCTCCACCCTGAGGTTTCTAGGTACCTACTTATGACATAACACTTCAGGCTACTCTCCTGCCATAGGGACAGCTGAGAGGCCACTCTGTGCCTGGTCATCCAGGCTTTCTTCCACATTGACTATGCTATTATAAAAATGGATCTGTATTTCAAGGTGCCTAATGTATACTGGTTCTCATGTCCCAGAAAAAGAATTAGATAATGAGAGTTCACCAAGGCCAGTTGGACTGGGACTGAACGAGCACGTGATCCAACCAGATTCTCTGAATGTGGCCGGATTCTCTGAATGTGGCTGGCATGGGGTCTTTCTGAAAAGCCATTGACAATGACACTGGGACTTGTTTCCTCTGCATATACTGGATTTTTGGGATCCAGTCTGTTTGGATGCTCACCTTCCTGGACCTGGAGGGAGCGGGGAGGAACTTGAACTTCCCACAGGGCAGGAAACCCTGACTGCTCTTAGGGATGGAAAGGGAGGAGGAGAGGGACTGGGGGGAGTGGGTGGGTGTTGGGAGGAGGGGCGGAAATGGAAACTTTTATAAATTAATAAACTTTGAAAAAAAAGAATTAGATAAGGGACATAAAAATAGAGATGGTTTATTAAGAAAACTAAAACACTCCCAAGAACTGGAGTGGGCTAGTGAGCTGAGGAAAAAGCCTGTGCTCAAGAGTACTGGGCTATGAGGCTCATGACCTTTTACACATTATTTACAAAACTCCTGCCTCTTCTACACTATCGTATTATGAGCTTTGGGGAAGATGCTGTCTGGGTTAAATAAAACCCCAGAACAGCAGCACTTCTAGTCCTTCTGGCAACTGGCTTCCTGCATATATTAACCTTTTTTATGATATAAACCTCATATTTTAAAGTACATATTCATTTTTGTGATGATGTCTTGAGGGATTCATGTCTTGGTGCATGCGTATAGGTCAGAGGACAACTTTTGGGTGTGTGTTCTCTCTTTCTGCCCTGTTGAGATGGTGTCTCTCTTGTTTTTTTCTGTTCCCTTCTCCTGTTTACAGGCTTGCTAGCCTGGGAACTTTCTGATGTCTCCTGTCTCCACCTCCTATCTCACCTAAGTGTGTAGGATTGCATATGACATCTGGGAAAAAAAAAAAGCAAAACAAACTAACCTGTTGGAATTGGGCATGTTAGCAAAGGAAAACTTCACAACCATGACTATAAGAAGTAAATTAGACAATATTGAGCGGTCAATAAGAAGGAAAAAGAGTGGAGAATGAAGGGCATGATACTGCAGTGGGAGAGGTGACTTTGTCAGTAGAGTAGGGTTATAGAGAAGCAGTGCATTGCTACAGTGATTTATTTCACTTTAGTTAAGCTTTGTTGGCACAACTGGGTAGAACGGTGTATTCTCTAATTATTTCTGCTTTAGTCTTGGAGAAATTGACGGTCAGTGAAGTAAACTGAGGCAGAACCAGGAAGAAATTCAGAGTTTCGGGTCCTTCATTCCTGCCTAGTGTGAATGAATTGATGTGAAAGGTTGTGAATAGCTTCAGGCATTTTTTGAGTCTGTGAACGTGTATGAGTATTGTGGCACAATGTGTCCATGGGTATGTATGAAGATGCAATAGGAAGTATACTGCATGTGTATTTGAGTGTATGAATGTTTGACTGACACTACATGTGTGTGGGTATTGGTCCATGTGTCTATGCATATAAGTGTGCATATATCTACGACTATGTCTGTGCATATAAGTATGACAATATTTGTGTGCTTAAGTAAGTGTGTACATGAGTTTCTGTCAGCAGATCTCTGTCTGAGTGTTTATGTGTGTGCATCTGAGTATTGTTCACGTTTGTATCTGTATGTGCATGTACGTTGTTACAGATGCAGAGCTGAGCCTGTGCTGAAGGGTCCTTATGTTCCATGGCAAAGAACTGGGCCCTAGATATACAATGAGAAATAGCAATAGGCACAGTTTAAGAAAGGAAAGCACTCCCAGTACAGAAGTGGGTTAGTGGGTTGAGGAAAGCACAGGCCATGACTGTCATGGCTTTTGAAGGACGATTACATACCTGCTGTCTCTCCCATGATTGTTTGTCCTGGACTTTTCTTGAGCATGCTCCATCTGTTGTATGATGGCCGGGCGGAGTAGGACTTCCGGTTTTTCTCGGCCTTTGGTTTCTTTTATGTGCTGCTTTCTTGTAGCATTCTTCCGTCTCTGTTCTCCCACAGAAGTATGGATGTGCATATGTAATGAGGGCTTTTCTCTTCCTGAAAGGTCCCAGTTTTCCACTCCTGGTAGAATACCTTCACTTTGCTCATGCTGAGAGTCAGGCCTTAACTCTCTCCTTCCAGGGTAGGAATCAGGACAAGGAGTCACTTTTACTTAGACCTTCAAGACACCAACCATTTTTGTGAATTGAGGAGGAGCCAAGAAGATAAAATTCTGGGCAGGAACAAGTAGTTCTATTTAAGGTCTTCAGGAGGCAGAATAAGTTAACTTTCTTTTTTCGAGACAGAATTTCTCTGTGTAACAGTATTGGCTGTCCTGGAACTCACTCTGTAGACCAGGCTGACCTCAAACTCACAGACATCTGCCTGCCTCTTTCTCCCGAGTGCTGGGATTAAAAGCCTGTGCCACCACTGCCAGCTGATCAACATTTTCAAGGCTCCCTGAGGCCCTCTTTGTCCTTACCTAGAGATTGCCTAGACTGGTCTGACCTCTTACTTCTGTGGTTCTGGATTTGCTACAGTGAAGAGACAAACCCTGGATTGCTGCAGGAAGGTGGGTGGATAGGGCTGGCTACTGGGTGTTCTGGCCCTCCTGATCTTTCTTCCCATCCTCACCAATTTCACTTGCTTATTTTTATCTGTTCCTGAAATCTGTTCTGAATTTCTGTCATTGATGTTTGCCATTCTGACATTCTCCCTCACTCCTAAAAAACACACATTCCCACAGTTATCAGTTTTCCTCTGTAACCTCAGGGAAATGTGTCCAGGATGCTCGGGGACACCAAAGACTTGGGATGTTGTAAAGGAACTTTTATAAAGTGCTGTACCTTTAGCATGGTCTATATATTTTCAGTCCTCTCTAGACTACTTATAATATCTATGTTTCTAAATGTTTCATCCTGTAGTTGAGTGTAAAGGGATGGGGAGGGATACATATGAGAAAGGTATAAATACAGAGAGAAAGAAATGCTATATGTTTTCTTGTAACATGGAGGGCCAGGCTTGCCATTGTTGGGGTTTCTGTCCCACTGGTACCCCACAGCCAGCAAGCAGCAAAGAAAATCACACAGAGATCTCTATAAGTTATAAAGCTGATTGGCCCATTAGATCTTCTTATTAGTTCTTGTAGCTTATATTAACCCATTATTTTTATCTATGTTTGCCATATGGCTCAGTTCCTTTTCTAGCTGGCATATCACATCCTGCTTCCTCAGTGATCTGAGTTGGAGTGGGAGGAATCAACTTCCTTCCTCCCAGAATTCTCCTGTTCTCATTGCATCATTTCTACTTCCTGTCTGGTTTTCCTGCCTATACTTCCTGCCTGGCCAATCAACATTTATTTAAAACATGATTGACAGAATATAGACAATTCTCCCGCACCATTTTCTCTCATAACTCATGCAGAGTTTTTATTTAAATATACATATATGTATCCATGCATGAGTGTGTTCTGGTGAGTATACTGTGTATGCAAATATATGCATAGATAAAAGCAGTTCAAGCTCACATATATGGAGAGGATTCTCCTCTCCAAATTATAAAAAAAAAAAAGAACAGCTCTATTCTATGGTAGGACTATACTTAAGGGAGTCAGGATGGCGAAAACAGGCATTGTAGAGGGTGGTTAAGAATGTGTGCTGCTCCTCCAGAGGACTCAAGTTTAGTTCCCAGTAACCACAGCAAGCAGTTAAGAATTTCCAGTAACTCCACCTTGAAAGGGAACCAACACCCTCTGCTGGCTTTATGTGCACATACCCTCACACAGGCCTGCGCATATACCCATAATTATATATAAAATAAAATTGTTTGTAAAAGATAGTAAACAGAAAATATACCCCTCAATCCACATTCCTTGAGCATAGCATTTTAAATGCCATAGTATTTGTATGTCACCTATACAAATTTTTCTAATCACTTACTTTCAGCTGCTTATAAATTCCAAATCAATATAAATTGTTTGTTAGAATACATTAAACCTTAATACAATTTTCTAACTTCCATTTTGGTGAAAAGGTACAATCAAGTATAATGATTCCCTCAATGTGGTCAACTGGTGCCTGATATAGCCATTTGAATTCAAGTGAAATAGCTCTAAGATTCCCAGAGATAGAGATCCTGACTTCAGACGCCTTGGGATAATCTCCCAGGGATAACCTCACGCTGGGGCTAAGTGAAGAGATGGTTAACAGAGGGTGAGACTGGGATGGCAAACTCAGCAAGTGCAACAGCTTGTGAAGACTTAGACCACTAGGACGAAATGTGTCGAATGTTATGACAAATTTTGCTTATGTGAATGATAAAATTGAAAGTATTCTTAAATTGTGCATAGACAGGCTATGAATGTAATGGCTTAGATAAAATGCCGTGGTTCCAGGATGACCAGTGGCAGTGGGCCACGAGAGGCAGCTGGGTCCCACCACTAGAGGCCTCTGTGGGTCCCAGGTGGGTGAGAGGTGGTGGGTGAAAGAGCTCAGAGGGTTGATGGGGCAGCCAGTCCCATGAGGAGCTAAAGCAGAGATGGTTAGGCACACCATGCAGAGTGAGTTTGGATATAGTTTATTCAGGAAAAGGGAATGGGGAGGGAGGGATGGAGGGTGGGAGGGAGAGAGAGAGAGAAACAGAGAGAAGGAGAGGGAGAGAAAGAGAGGATGGGAGAAAGCAAAATAGGCTGCAGCCACCTCTTCTGAAGAAAGACTGGGCAGAAGCAAAGTAGGCTGGAAGTGGAAGGAAGATCTGCTTGCCTGGACAGATGGGGGAATGAGCAGGGCTTGTCTCTTGAAGGGACAGGACAAGTCAGTAGCAGGTCATTCCCATCTCTCCCTTATGATATAAAGGTGGAAAGTTAGGCACAACAAGTTGAAGGAATTGGGATGGTGGATTTTCAAGACTGCTTCCTGCTTATTTGTTAGTGTCATCTTGGGGAGGGATCCTGAGAAAACTGGGTGCTAGTCACATCCTGGGGTAGCTGGTCTCTTTGTTACTGCCCGGTATTTGTGGTATGGAAATGTCTGGTGTCTCTTAGACATATTTAAGATATTTGCAGAACAGAGGACAAAGTTAAGATCAGGAAAATACTATTAGGACCAGGGAATTGAGAGGGTGCATCTGAACTGTTTTTGGTGAACCCTTTAATTCAACTTTCTGGAACTCACAAGAATTTTTTGGGGGTTGTCAAAGCATAAGTTTTAAATAGCAGCATGTTCATACCAGAACAACCGTGACAGATATTTTTGCATAATGAAAAGTATCTTTAAGACTATGAAAGGCAGCTTGAGAAAAAATTCTGTTAAATTGTATCTTATTTAAATTTGTTTGATGAGGCTCTCCTTTTAAACGACAAAACCTCTCAGCTATCAAACTGCATCAGAGATGTTTAAGAAGGATAAATTTTTACTTGAGTGATTGATTAAAAACATGACAGAGAACTTACTTGGTTGGCACCTAGAGCTACTCCTGAGGGTCCTCCATGGTCACTGAGGATCATATTTGCCTTTTGCTATTTAGCTCCAGAAGATCCTGTGGGCTAAGAAATCTGTATAAAGACAAGTCTATCTTGACCTGAGCAGCTAGGCTATCGACTCCAGTGATTCTGTCCACTGTCTGGAGATCTTTAGTTTAGATGAAGGCAGTTTTTCCCAGTGGTCAGAGCTTGGCAGTTGAAATGAATTGCAGATGGATGTTGTTCTATGCCTATTTGTCTTCTGTCTTCTTTGGAGGAAATAGAGTGCTAATGCTAGGAGTCAATTTGTCTCTTGTACGAAAAGTCTTTTAATAATTAAATGTTTAAATGCTATATTCCTCAAATCTCTGAGCAGTTAGGGCTGTTTATCAGTTATAGATAAGTTATAAAATCTGCCTGGAGAGCTGGGTCCAAGCTTGACTGAACTGGTTCTCAAATTAATAGGTAAGACTTCTACTTATAAAAGACAGAAAGAAGGGGGCTGGAGAGACAGCTCAGAGGTTAAGAGCACTGGCTACACTTCCAAAGGGCCTGAGTTCAATTCCCAGCAACCACATGGTGGCTCACAACCATTTGTAATGAAATATGCTGCCCTCTTCTGGCCTGCAGGGACATATGCAGGCAGACCACTGTATACTTAATAAATAAATAAATCTTAAAAAAAAAACAGAAAGAAGAAAAAAACCGCTTCTAATAAACAGTAGAACTGACAATAGCAGAGAACAGCTTCATGTATTTTAAAGCAGAGTTAGGTTATTTTTGTAAGAAACTTAAAAGTACGTACCAATTTCAAACATGAGATTTATTGCTTTTTTGGTCTGGAATGATATATAATGGGCAGACAATTATAACATTTAACAGTAAATAGGTGCATTTAAATTACATGTATTCACACACATACACACACACACACACACACATACACACACATACACATACACACACACAGTGAACAGGAATTAAGCAAAGTGGATGCTTTTGGTGGGCCCTACCAAAGGGATACCACTGCACAAAGAACACATGTAACAGAGTCAGCACTGGGGGACCAGGCAGGGAATACCTCAGTAAGGATGACGGGACTTTGTCACCTGACCTGGCCCTCCACTAAGATGGTGGTGAAGTCACCTGACATCAGTCAAAATGGCAGTGGTCACATGTTACACGGAGAAGCCACATTTTTTGAACCGTGGGAGCTTTAAATGTAATGACAAGAGAGACCTAGAGGTGTGGTCCGCCCTGTTGCTGAACTGCTGTGTCAAAGCCGTGGCTGGGAGCAAAGGCTGGAATTGAAAACAGCCGCCTCCCAGATCCGACTCATCTTGTTGGTTTCCACAGGACCAGCAGTGATGGTGGCAGGGATGGAATAGAAGGAATGGAATAGAGCGAGAGGAAAAAAAGCATTTTCAGACAGTTGAGGAAGGGAAAGGAAAAGCAGAGCTGGTGGGACACAGGCAGAGAGTTTATAGGTGGGTGGCTGGTAGTTTGAGGGTTTATTCTCCATAGCTGAAAACGTGAAAACAGCGGCACCTCAAGTCCTGTAGAAGAACGTCTTCTCTCTACAGCCAGGGTGTTAATGAAGCCTTACTGGACCCAGTACAAGCAGTGACTTGGAAATCAGAGGCTAGAAGCCATCCTGGACAGTCTCTCACAGAGGGAGGGGATCACTTACAAGCTGTCTAAAGGAAAGAAGAGAAAAAGAAAAGGAGGAAAAAAAAAAAAAAAACAATCCAAGGGACTCCATGTCCTAAAGCAAACGCAACACTCAGTGTGTGTGCAGTGCTAGCGCGGGAGGTAACCCAGGTAGTTTCATCACGATTTTAGCTATGGGAACCAATCAGAAATGAATGTCAGTGAAGGGCTCAACTGTAGCCGTGAACGCTGGGTTGGGGGCAATCCCCCCCCCCCCCATTTCTAGGAGCACCAGAGCATTGCCGGAAGCTCAACAGTCAATTCCTCGGGTTCGGAGAAATAGTTAAGCTGACTGGAAGGGGAAAATTCACCACCGAAGCTGCTGGTGTATGTAGAGGTTGGTGCTCAGGCAGATGAAACACGAGACTGTTGTGAAGAAACCCAGCAGGCCCCCCAGCAGAAGGGAGGGAACGTAGAAAGAGCCTGGCCAAGTCACAGCTTGTGAAGACTTAGACCCTTAGTAGGAAATGTATCGAATGCTGTGACAAATTTTGCATATGTGAATGATACAATTGAAAGCACTTTTAAATTGTGCATAGACAGGCTATGTATGTAATGGTTTAGATAAAATGCTGCAGTTTCTCGAGGGCCAGAGGCGGTGGGCCATGCGGAGCAGCTGGGTCCCACCACCGGAGACCTCTGTGGGTCCCAAGTGGGTAGGAGGTGGTGGGTGACAGACCTTGGTGGATTTGCAGAGACCTCGGCAGGTCGTTGGAGCAGTTGGTCCCATGAAGAGCCTTGGCTGGTGAGAGACAGAGATGGATAGGCAAACCATGCAGAGTAAGTCTGGATAAAGTTTATTCAATAAAAGAAAAGGGGGGGGGAGGGAGAAACAGAGTAACAGAGATAGGGAGAGAGAGAGAGAGAGAGAGGGGGGGGGGGGGAGGAGAGGAGACTGGGCAGAGAGAGGTGCCAGATTGCCCCAGCAGAGGGGGGGGAGTGGGCGGGGTTTATCTCTTAAAGAGCAGGACAGACCATTGCATTGTATGCAACCAGTATCCATAGCCTTGGATTCTTTATCAATGGATTCAATCAACAGCACATATAAAGTGTTTAGGGATAAAATGCTTTTATTGTAAATGGATATGGAGGATATTTCTCTTGTCATTACTGCATAATCAACACACTATAGCAATTGCTTACATTTTATGTTCTAAAAATAATATAGAAATAAAATGCACAGGGGGTATCTGTTGGTTCTATGAAAAAAAACCATACCATTCTTAAAACTTTGTTTCTATTACTTGTTAAGTGTCCGTGTGTGTGTGTGTGTGTGTGTGTGTGTGTGTGTGTGTGTGTGTGCATATAAGTAGAGATTGGATCAGGTTCCCTGAAACTGACGTCATAGGAGGTAGTAAGCTACCTAAAGGTGGTGGCAGGAACTGAACTCAGGTCCTCTGCAAGAGCAAAAAGCCTCCCTAATCACTGACCTACCTGCTATCTACTCAGTCCCCAAACTTCTGCATTCTGTACAAAGAATCTGGTCGATGCTGATATCTGTAGAAGCCCCTGCAATGTGATACATTAATGTGTACATACATATGTACACATACTCATGAATCACTTATTTTGTTAGTCAGTGTCTCTGTCATCACACCTATATATCATTTTTAAATGGCATGAACATTTAAAATTATTCTCTTATCGATTTTAAAACACATAAAGCATTATTAATTATAGTTACTATGCCCACTGTGGCTGTTTTTGTTTTGTGAGAGAGGATCTTGATATATAGCTCTCAATGCACTGAGAGTCACTCTGTAGCCCAGACTGTCTTCAGATTCAGGGAAATCATCCTGCCTTAGCTTTCTGAGTGCTGTGATTACATGTGTGAGTCACTGTCTTCGTTTCTTTTCTATTGCTTTGATTTGAAACCATGGCCTAGGCAACTTATATGAATGTAATTCAGAAGGTTGGAGTCCATGATGGTGGAATAAGTACATGGCATCAGAAACGGCTGAGAGCTCACTTCTTGATCTGCACGTAGGAGGCAGAGAGAGGCATATGGGAAATGCTGTAAGTTTCTGGAAACATCAAAGCTAGCCCCAGTGACACACCTCCTCCAATAACGCCGTAGCTCATCATATTTCCCAAATAGTTTTAGTAATCAGGGACTAAATATTTAAATATGAACCTTTCAGTGTCATTCTCATCCAAACCATCACATTCCCTCCCCTCCGTGGCCCCCATAGACCTATGATCATGTCATCATGTAAATTGTATTTAATCCAACTTAAAAGTCTCCATAGTCTTTCACAGTCTCTACACAGTTGAAACTTCCTAAGTCTAAAGTCTCTTCTAAGATTCAAGGCAATTTCGTAACTGTGATCTTTTATAAGATCAAAAAACAAATTACATATTTCTAACATACAGTGGCATAGAGCATACATTACCATGTCAAAGGACTGCACCTTATCAAACATGTTGGGATCGCTTTCACAGCTTCATGCAATGGTCTCTCAGGACCTTGTCAGGGTCCAGTGCCAGTCCGGACCCTAAATTATTTCTCCAGACCAGAGTGGAGGCGTGGCCATACCGTGTATAAATATGGGCCTACAGAACCTCCCTCTCCACATGCCTGGCCTCAACAGCAATTTTACAGATTCTACAACCCTGTTACTCACATACTTTCATGACTATAACACCAGGAACATGTGGACAGCTTAGCCAAATTCAACTGCCTGCCTGAGGTGGAGTTTGAGCCTGTCTGCATTTGAAGAACATTTCCTTTCTTATTACATAGGAGCGCAAAATTCCTCAGGCCTTTCCTTTAGGGTGAAAGCCTAGCTAAGTGGAGTCCTGTCCTCAAGGCATCTCTCCCTTTATTCCGTTTTGGAACAGGCCTTTCTTTAACCTCCTCATCTCTTACAGTGCAAGCATAGGCTGCAACATTCAATTTCCTGGAACTATTCTTCTTTTGGCCTCATTTTTTTTTCCCTTGGGAAGACTGATTACTAATAACCACACAGCTATTAGGCTGTCTTGAAGTCTTTGCCTTCTAGGAAAGACTTTTTAATTTAGTCTCAGACAGAAAGCAGCCACATTTTTTGGCCAAGACATCACAAGAGTTGTCTCTAGCCTATTTCTAACATCTTTGTAACTTCCTGAGCTCCGTCTCTCAGCAGTGCTGTCTTCCAGGCTCCTACTAGGGTGCCCCGTTAAGAACTGTTTATATCATTCAATTGCTTTCCTAGTCCAAAGTCTCGATTCCTCTCAGAGACAGCATGTTCAGTCCTGTTAACGGCAATCGCCCGCTCACTCACCTTTGTCTTCACTGCTTTTTTTTTTTTGTATTCCTCTGATAAGATATCAAAGTAACTTTTAACAGAATGGGCTGACAGTTTTAAAGATAAGAGTCCATGATGGTGGAGCAAGGGCATGTGGCAGGAACATCTGAAAGTTTATATTTTGATCAGCAAATAGGAGACAAAGAGAGGTACACTAGAAATTAAACAAGTCCTTTGAAACCTCAAATCCTGCCACTAGTGATACACCTCTTCCAACAAAGTCATACCTGCTAATTCTTCTCAAACAGTTCCATGAATAGGGACCAAGTAGGCAAACATAAATGGAGTCATTCTCTTTCAAAACACTGTGTCCAGCATGCTCGGTTTTGTGCACTAGGTCTCCCAAATTTATTCTCCTTAGCTAAGTGAAATGTTGTGCCCTATGAAAAAGCTTTCAAAGGTAATTTATTTTTGCTTCATTTAACATACTGCTATATTTTATCCCATTATATCCCCTTGGGGTTATATTTATCTCGTTTTATGTATAAGTGTTTGTTTGCAAGCATGTTTACATTCATCTGCCCTAAGGGCATACCTGGTGCATTCAGAGGTCAGAAAAAAGTATTATATCCCCTGTAACTGGAGTAAAGATGACTGTGACCTATCATGCAGGTTCTAGAAACCAAACCCAGGCCCTCTGCAAGAGCAAAAAATACTCTTAAACATTTAGCCATCTCTTTTGTGACTCTATCTTTATTTTTATTGATACTTCTTATAACCTACTGAGTTGTTTATTTGGTTATTTTCACTAAGAGAACTCAAGTGTTTTAGGCTAGAGTTTACCAGTCACAGCACTAATAGTCATGTGTGTGGATCTGGATAATCATTTTAGGGGCTGAAGATCAGGGAGCTCCCCCTTGTGTTGGTAGATGTTGGACTTCATCATAGGATCTCTACTCATTAGAAGGTAGTAGCATCCAAAGACCTAGCTACAACAACCAGCAGTGTTTCCAGACATTTTCAATCCCACATGTCTCTATCTGGCACAACAGGAGGCAAATATCTGTCTCGGGAATTAGTGAGGGCAAGTGTCACTAGGTGTCAATGACTACGGGCACAGAGACACACCTCCCATACCCTCATCCTCAGCAGCCTGAGGCATTCCCTTAACGTTTTAGGAACCTCAACGTAAGCAAAACTGGGATTCAAGACTTTAGTAGAATAAGAGTTTCAGGTTGAATCAGAGTTGGAAATTTATTAAAGATATTTCAATAAAAATTTTAAACATAAGAATCAAGAAAAAGACAGTTACCTAGTGAAAAAAGTAAGACCTATCCACTTACCAATATAGGCTCTTTATGAGACAGTGAAAATGAAGTGTCTTGTGATTGTTGATGTTTTGGTGGTTCTCAAGTTATATATGGAAAGGTTATTAGGATGTGTTTTTCTCTTGCCCATCTCTGTCTTTTGATAAATGGGTTATAAAGTGTCTCGCATGGTGCCTTGGATGTGATTATACTCTGATAAAAGTAAAACTAGGAGTCACTGGGGCTACACAAAAGCTTAGGATATGTTTTATCATAAATGGAGTTTCTGATGAGAATCTTAGAAAAGTCTCAAGCATTTGATAGTTCTGCTAAGATTTTTCTTCATAGCTGGTTAATGGGTTCAACCAGATTGCAGAGTAAAGGATTTTCCCCCTTTTCTTGTCACTATAATTATCCCTTTTTTTTTTGTCTCGATGAGGACCAATCATCAACTGCTTTATTCTCCAAAAATTTCATACATACCTCAATCACACTAAACAATGCTATGTTTCTTTATCTTAGCTATCAACGCAAGCTACAGCTCCTTCAACTGCAGGACTATCTATGAAGACAAGCCAAAAAATCTTTTTATAATGTTCAGAGTGTCCTAAAACTAATCTAGTCCTTAGCTTCCCTGAGATTTTAAAAGAAATGTCCACGTTTCTCACCTCTCTCTTTGCACCTTTCTCAGTAACCATTAACTGCCCATAGAGACTGAAGGATGGTGGGACCTTTGGGCCTCTCGTAGGTTCACAAAGGACTATTGAGAGGCCCTATCTGTCTCTGTTTCATGCAGGCAACCACAGCTGCTGGGAGTTTATTTGTGCCACAGATTTGTCTTGTCCGGAAGGCACTGTTTCGCCTTGATCCTTCCCAACCCCCGCTTCTTACATTCTTTCTTTCCCTTCTTTTGCAACATTTCTTGAGCTCTCAAGTGATGGTGTGTTTCATGTAGGCATACTTTTTATGACTGAGAACTCTACAAAAAAATCTCACATTACAATTTTGCCAGTTGTGAGTCTCTATATTAACTATCATGACAAAGAAGTTATCAGCACGAAGAAGCTTCCCAGGTGAGGACTGAGAGCTGTACTACATACATATTTAAAAAGAAGTTTGATGCTATACTTATTTAGCAAACTAATAGTAATAGGTTCTGCCCTAAGGACTATAAGTTTCCTGGCTATGGTTTCTTAACTAAATTTAAAAGACAAAGCAGGAGTTTCCCTCTGTGGAGTGGGTCTTAAATCCAATTTTAAAAGGTTGGTTATCCTGATAACATTGATGCCACTATGGAATACATTAACATATCTTGCCAGACCAATTATTATTTCAACCTACATGGCTCACATCTGAATACTTTTGATAATGGCTTTTCTCTCCCATCAGCCTACAGAGCTAACAGGGAGAAAGCTCCTTTTAGTGCTGTTATGTTTTCTTCATGTCCTATGACCAAAGTGTGAGTGTGTTTTTACAAGGAGTGTTTGACCTGTTAGTATGGCAAACTAGAACATCTCAAATTTTTCACAGATACATCTTCCAAAAGAAGTGCTAGCTTTCAGTACAGGAAATAGTACCTTAGGAATATGTGGGCAATCTACTCATATATTATGTGTGTGTATGTGGTGTTCATGAATGTGTGTTACAGATGCACACTCCCATGCAGGCTCACAAATTGACCAGAGGAAGATGCTTCCACCTTATTCCCATGAGATGGAGTCTGTTACTGAAACTTGAGCTCGGCCGGTCACCCAGTGAACTTGCTTGTCTCCCCAGTCTGTGCAGTGCTAGGATTACAGATGTATACATGACCTTATCTGCTTTTGGTATAGTCACTGGAATCCAAATAGGTCCTCCTTGTTTTGTATGGACTGCTTTTCTCTTTTCTCTTTCTTTCTTTCTTCTTCCTTTCTTCTTTCTTTCTTTGGTGGGAGAATTAACTACATAAATATACATCCTAACAAAGTCTAATAAAAATTTCAGACTTTCGTGTACCATGCTATGGATTTCTTCGATTGTAGATTCAACCTGTTACAAATGGATAACTTCTTCAAACTGGCTCATTTTTGAAAACTGTATTTACTATTTGAGAATTTCATACATGTATGCAATATACTTTATCATATTCATCCTTCACTTCTACCTCCAATTCTTTCCAGAATTTTCTATTATGTTCCCCTCCCAACCTTATGACCTTTCCTTCAACAAATAATAATTTTGTATTACATTTGCATTTATTTATTTGTGTGTGTGTGTGTGTGTGTGTGAGAGAGAGAGAGAGAGAGAGAGAGAGAGAGAGAGTCCCAATGCCCATGTGCCAGTCAGTGGATAATTTTCAGGAGTCAGTTTCTTCCTTCCACCATGTGCATTCCAGGAATCAAACTCAGGTTGCCAAACATGGGAGCCGGTACCTTTACCTGTTGAGTCGTCTCTCCAACCTCTCCTTCTCCTGCTCTTTCTTGTGCTTCCTCATTGTTTTTAATAACATTGAGTCTAATCAGTAATGGCTGTAGGTGTAAGGCTGCAGAGCCAACCATACATTGGGACATGGACAGTTTATCAGGGAATCACATCTCTGAGGAGAACTGGCAGTCTCTTATCCATTCATAATCCATTGTTAATAGCATTTTAGCTCCCCCACCCCTGCTGGAATGTTAATTGAGTTAATATTGAATAGGTCTTGTATAAACCATTAGAATAGTTCTGAGTTCATGAGAGCAATGTTTCCGTATGTTCAGAAGACATTGTTTTGTATATCTGGTTCTTATTTTTCTAGGAGGCACCCTGAGTATTGTAAAAAGGGAGGATAATTTAGAGCTGAACACTCCATAGTCATTTATCCTCTGTATTTTTACCTACCTGACTTATTTTTATAGTTGTAAGACTGTAGGTTTTATTTAGAGGCTATATTTTATCCAACTTCACCTGAGAAATAATACAATTTATATAATGATTATTTTAATACAATTGTATTGACATATGAATAAGTGAGAAATGTTTTATCCAAGAACAACATAAAGTCCAGAATAAAATTTCTCCCACTAGATGAATGTAAAGAGATATGATTAATGCATATACCAACTATAAGGTTATTCTAATCACCTTATAGGTATGTAAAAAGATATATAAGACTATTCCTGAGAGTATTATTAGATTACAAATTTATAATTATCTATTATTTGTCAAGAGCTTACTGTGTCAAATAAACCCAAACCAACCTTGCCTTCTCATGTAGCATCAACATTACAAGAACCACGTAGTTCTGGATTTATGACTACAAGGCTCAAAACAACACCCAAGACAAGCAGGAGAATGTTGGACACAAGCACAACAACAGTGACCACTTCAGCTTTACATTGGAGAAGCAGCATTCCTTCAAACTTGGCCTCTCTAAAAGGCACAAGAATCTCACAGAAAACAGTGAGCAGCATGGAAGTCACCAGCTCTGCTCCCCATATATCATTTGAATCAGTTGTACCCAAAGACACACTATCCACGTTGATACCCAAAACCACAGGGAAGAGCTATGTTTCTGCTTCGACGAATACATCTAATTCTACAAAGACTAACACACATACTGTGAGTGAGTTAGACAGTACCCTTCTACAAGACACATCCACGACTGTTACTATGGTGAAGACTAACATACCTGAGATGATTTCGACAACAGAGCATACTCCTAGTCTTGCTGAAGCATCCTTCACTAATTCTGTCCTTGTATCCAGAACAGAACCTATGGACAGCATTTCCTATCCCAGCCCTCATCAGTCAACCAAGCCAGGAGAAACCTATAGTGAAATGTCCACTGGATCCCCAAACTCTGTCATTGGCACTAGTCAGACAGGACATTTTGTGGGGACCTCAAACTTGGTTTCCTCCCAAGAAACACAAAAAACTTCCTCAGTGCCAGGAATGCACTCTACAGTCTCTCAGAGTTATCCATTGATGGAGAAATCCACTCTTCTCAGCACAAGTTATGATACCCCTTCCAAGGCAAAATTCTCACCACTGGAAGGAATCAGCTCTGCACATTCCTGGGGAACTACAGTCAGAATGAGCTCTCCATCACCTGTTAATTCCACATCACAAAGGCATAGTCACTCTTTTACAGGTTCTATAAACTCACCCGTGCCTGTTACCCATCACAGTCCGAAGCAAGGTTGGAAGACCACTTGGATACAATCTAGAGCACTTGAACAAATGGATTCAACCACAAAGTATGATCCTAACCATACTGAAGTGTCCACAAATGTTTCTCTTCTTGACTCATGGACAAGGGACATGTCTACTGGGAACACATCCCTTCCAAAGCTACATGAGTCCACATCAGAAGAAACTTCCATTGGAATCCCCATCAGGACTCCTGGTTCCAGCCTCACTACAAAGTCACAAATGTTGGCAAATAGCCACACCGGACATTCTGTGTTGGCATCAAACGTGAAGACTTCTGAAGACACATCAACTTTTGTGTCAGTTAAACACACTAACTCCAGTGGAGTACATGCATTTCCACACTCAGAATCCATAGCACCTTCCAACAACATTGCTTCAGTAACACTGACACCTATGCCTTGGGAAAAATCAATGTCAACAGAATCCATAACAATGCCACGTGAGTCACACTCACCTGCTAGTTCTTCCGTGACAGACAGACACAAAATATTATCTACTAGTTCTCTGGCCTCTGTCATCAAAATTTCTAAGAATTTGATCCCAACAGATTTGTCCATAAGCTCAGGACCTGGGATTTCTTCAATTCCGAGTTTGAGTAGCAGTCCTCAGACAAGTTTCAACAATGCACAATTATCCAGTGTCTCACAGATGACCACTGTTTCCACAGTCAGAAAAGGAAACCATGAGAAAAATAGGAATTCAACATCCCAGCTCAAATACACCATAGCTACACCAATCTCATCTGGAAATGAATATTTCACAATATTTATGACCAAAACAGAAGGTACCACAGTTCCATCTCCACAACCAATTTCCTTTGCAACCGCAGAGATTGGAAGACAGACAGATTCCACCTTGATCTTAGCATGGAAAAATGACAGTAAACCTGCAGACACACATGCAACCAAAGAACACAATACTAGTGAGACTGATGTGCTCACTGCTCCATCTCTTCCTGAGTCCCAGACAGCAGCTTTGTTTGAGCACAGCACATCCCTCTCAATGCTACATCAGTCAACATCAAAAGATACTTCCTTTGGAATCTCCATCGGGTTCCCCGGATCTATAACCACCACAGAATCAGAAGAGACAACAGCCAGTCACAGGGGACATTCTGTGGTGACATCTAACATGGTGACTTCCCAAGACACATCAACCCCTGCTTCAAACATGGAGACCCAGCACAGTGGGACACGGACATTTCCACTTTCAGAGTCCAGGCTTCATTCTGTCAATCCTCCATTCCCATCACAGACTCACTCAACTTGGGAAGAGTCCATGTCTGTCAGTTCAACAAGACCCACATCTGAGGCACCCTCACACTCTCCAGTTGCTGCCACTGCAGACAGACACAGTACCAGCTCTCCTCTTTCTGTCACCTCTCTCTTCACAGCTGCTAAGGACCCAACCCCTACCAGATTATATACAACCTCAGGACCAGCATCTGTTTCAGCACTAAGCCCCAACAGTGTCCAACTCTCCAAAGCCCTACAGACAACCTCTGTTTCCTCACTCACACAAGAGAACAGCATGGAAAATGAGACTTACACACGTCATGCCAAACACACCATCACACCTACATCCGCTCGATGGGAAAAGGAATCTTTCACAACCATTATGCCCTCCATGGAACATACCAGACTTCCACCTTCACAGCCTATCTCATCTGGAAGCACAGAGATTCAGACAGGCACAGCTTCCTCCCCAAAGGCAGCACAGACAGACTTCGGTATATCTGAAGACAGAAATTCAGCCATAGAGCACAATCCTAACCGTAGCGAATTGCACACTAGCCCTTCTTTTTTTGAGTCTAAGACAGGAGCCCTGTCTGCTGACAGCGCGTTCCTGTCAGCCCCCCATCAGTCTACCTCAGAAGATGCGCCCACTGGAATCTCCACCAGTCTCCCTACCTCTACCAGCAATGCAGAATCAAAAGAGATGACAAGCAGATCCATGGGACATTCTCCAGTTATGGAAGACATTTTGACCTACCCAGACACATCCAGCACTACCTCAGTCAAGGACACCCACTCCAGTGGGATGCATACACTTCCACATTCAGAATCCATTGCTCCTTTCAACAATCCTGTCTCAGCATCATGGACAGGTGCTCCTGAGGAAGGATCCTTGTCTCCAGACTCGCTTTCACTGATCCCTGGTACTTCCTTGCCAGACAGACACAGTCAGTCCCCTGATTCTGTTGCCTCTATTTTCACAGTTACCAAGGATCTGCTTCCCACAGCTTCACACACAAGTTCAGATCCTGAGACTACTTACGTTTCAAACTGGAGTACCATCTCTCAGTCAAGCTCTAACACTGCACATGCTTCTCAAACTTTACCGATGAATAAATTTTCTTCGATCACACCAGCGTCCAATGTGGAAACCGGCAGTTCTGTACCCCAATTCAAATACACTATCATGCCTACATCAATGTCATCTGAAAATAAAGCTTTTCCCACTACCCTTCCAACCACTCAAGAATCCACTCTTTCACCTAGTTCAAATGATATTGACCGTGAAAAGATTGGGACACAGACATTTATCCTCTTGACTATATCGACACCAGTAAATATATCTGAGAAGGTGTTCTCAAGCACGGATTTTATTAATAGTCATTCTGAAGTGCCTTACAGTTCTTCTCATCCTGTATCCAGAACAGTATCTGTGTCACCTGATAGCACGATACTTCCAATGCTTCAACAGTTTACATCAGAAGATACCAAGTTTACATCAGAAGATATGTCCAGTAGGGTTGTCTCCAAACTTTCTGACTTTAGCATCACAGGATCAGAAGAAATATCTACCAGCCAGGTTGGGGATTCTGAAGTGACATCAAATATGGGCCTGTCCCTGGAAACATCACCTGTGTCTTCAGTGTCTGATGGTCTCGATAGTTTAACTCTAGTTCCCCTAGTCACAGCGACACCCACATTTCTAAGTCAAAGTCATGAAGTTCAACCAACTGCAACTTTTTCAATTCTGAAAAGAAGCCAACCTGCCGATTCTCCAGGATATCCTGTAGGGCCTACCTTAGCTTCCTCTGTTACCTCCATAGAAGAACACAGCACCCCATCTCCTAGTTCTGTGATCTCTGCTTTCACACCTTCTAAGGAGGCAATCACAACTGGATTGGATATACATGATCTGTCTACTTCATTTCCAAATTGGAGCAGTAGTGCACATTCAAGAAGCCCAGAGACATCACAGGTCACCAAATTCTCAGAGGCGAGCTCTGCTTCCTCGGTGAAACCCAGTAGTTCCACACCCCAATCCAAACCCACTGCCAGTCCTGCACCAGTTTCACCTAAAACTGCATTTTCAACCATGCTCCAGCACCCACTGGTGGGTACTACAGTTTCTATTTCAGAGGCAGCATTTTCAGAGGCTCACACAACTTCTTCCCTAAGCCAATCACTTCCACAAACTACCACTCTTGAAGAGACCAGAATTGCCACAACACGCGATACTGTTTCTTCTCAGTTGCCCCCTAGCATGTCTACTGACCTCTCCATTTCAGAGTCCTTTACAGCTGGCAGACTCTCCACGAGAATCCCTCCGTATTTCTCAGCATCAGAAGATATCACCACTGGAAGTATTCTCAGCCACACTACCTATCCTAGCAGAAAAAAACACATAGAGTTAACCTCCATCTTGGAGGCAGATAATTCTGGGTCTTTATTATATGATGCCCTGTCTAGGGACACTGCAACCACTGTTTCTGTGGCAGAGTTTTCTTCACCTGAGCCCCAGACATCTCCATATTTAGCAATGATATCTGAATCCAGGGGTTCTGAGAAACAGTCTTTACTCAAAGAAAAGCACATCTCTTCAGATTCAACGTCAACTGTGACTGAGAAAACCACACCACCTGTTACTTCTACTTCACAAGTACAAAACGACTCTTCCCTTGACTCTGTGTCTGCATTTGTAACTTCTATTCAAGAAACAACCTCAATTGGAAAAGATGAAAAAGTACATTCTGGGAGCACTTCAATCCAAGGCCTAGATACCACAGGGCTATCAATTCCAAGTCCTTCATATGACATAAGAAACCTCACAGCAGGTCACATTCCCTCAACAAACCAAAGAAACAGAATAGAAACCAATAGTCCTGGAGCACATACCCAAGGCACTGTCCTAGTTGATTCTATCCCATCAAGAATAACAACTGTAATGATGACCCCACAAAGCAATTGGCACACAGCACTTTCCACATCAATGCCTATATCTAAACCTGCACATACAGAAGCGCAGAAAACTTTCCCCCTAACTTCAATAGAACAGGAAATCACCATGCCTGAAGATACTAACTTGATGACAAAACGTAGCTCTGATCTTTTCACAGAGCCCACTAGGACTTCCACTGGGCTTTCAAGAACAGAGGTTAACTCAGCAGGTAGGATATCTATTTCAAGCTCTGGATCCTTCACAAAGACAGCAGACATCTCAATGGGAAATACTTCCAACATCTCTACTCTTTCCTTCCCAAACATTGACCACAGTCAAGTAATTAATGCTGCAGAATCATCCAAGGTCACCGCTCTTTGGAGCACGTCAGGAACTACTGCTGATACGGGGACCCTCTCTACTGTAACTCAGACAGTTCTGCACCCAGACTCCATGACTCATGCCAGCAGTTCCGAGCCACTGTCATGGACAGACTCCCTAGTCCATGAAGCAATCTCCTCTGTGAAGTCTGTAGAAATACCTCTGACAACATCACCTTTTCTTTCTACGTCGTCATCAGAAGGACAAGGTCTCACCTCTTCTGCTTCTGGGGTCCCCACATTCTCTTCTGGGGAAAGAACTAGAAAGGAATTGGACTCAAACTTAGATTCTTTTACAACACCATTTCCAAGCTGGAGAAACAGCGAGTTAGTCAGCTCAAAGGACACCAGAACCTCACAAGCATCTTACATTTTGAACAGAACTGAAGCAACCAGTGTGGACATAACCACTCCTGGACCTCAGTTCCAAAACACTGTGTCATCTAAGACTCTTATCCCTGATGGTACTGCCTCTTCCCTTTTGTCATTACTAACAAAGACTCCACCTTCTTCTGCTTCCTCTTTAGCACGACTGAGTTCAAGCTCTACCTCTTTTCCCAAGACTTCATTCCACACCTCTGAGTTTCCTAAGACAACAGACACATTGATCAGAAGCTTGAAAACTGGACCAGGTTCACCTCCAAATTTAAGCAGCACTTTACTTGAAATATTGGGCTTTCCTGAAGTTACTACTGATAGAGAAAATTTTCATTCTTCCTCAAAATTCAAAGTAACCAGCATGGAGGCCATCAGTACAGGGCCTGAGTTAAGTTCTTCTGTACCTATACCCCAGGAATCATCCAGGGATGCCTATACAGTTGGTACCTCTTCCTCCACATGGGTGACTTCTATGTCCACATCATTGCCTGACTATTTAGAGACTATAAGATCTGATACTCAACAAGTTTTCCATGTGACTTCTGGATTGAGGGATACTAGCATATCTCTACAAACAAGCATGCATTCCTCTCCTGTGTCCACTCTCATTTTGCCAAGTTCTGAGACTGCTGTCGCTTCTGCTAGTCTGATATCAACTCCATATCAGACTCAATCTTCACAGTCTACTGAAGTTCCAGAACAAACAGTCTTATATTCTTCATCTATTACTGAGTCTGCTGGGGTAACATCCCTCCCAGAATCCAGTTTTACTGTGCCCTCACTAGAAAGTACTCATGTTCCAAGAACTGACATGCTGCCTGCAGATGAGATGACTTCAGATGAAACAACTCTCTCTGCAGCAGAAGATATGGCTTCATTTCCCACAACCAGCATTCCAAAAGGCAGCTCACTTATGACTTCTAACAGTCCTCATTCAATAACAAAGTCAAGCCATAGTGATGTTTTGGTGGCCACCACTGTAAAAGAATTACCTTCTTCAACTTCTACATCACTGCCCTTTCCTGTTTCCACTAGCACTGACTTTACAGCCAGCCCATCTCTGCACAAGACTACTCCTTCAGGTAATTTACAAACAGACGATAACAGTGTTGTTATAATGAATGGCATCTCTCGAGAGTCTATGGTTATGTTTAGAACCTTGAAGCCTAGAACTTATTCCAGCAAGACATATTTATCACCATTCTTGAGAAACGTAATGGCCGAGAGTTCTGACTTGGGAAGGGTGGCAGTGCTTTTCAAGTTCCTACACATTCAACCAGCTTGAGAAGTAGGAACCTGCTGTCCCCACATTTCCTTTCACAGACTAAGGAGGATCATAGGCAAGAGCCCCTTCCTAGGAGGAAGAAGGAAAATTAGTGGTTAATTATCACAGTCACATTATCTATCAGGCCTGAAATTAGCATTGTTAAATCATATAAATTGTACAAATTGGTGAATTTCATTCTGATATGCTCATACATGCTAAACAATGCTCTCATTCCCACTTCCTACTATGAACTTTTCTCACTTTCTTCTCTACCTTCCATATTCCTTCAACTTCCTTTGTAGTCAGTTTTATGCTTTTAGGGTTTTTGTATGTTTGTCTCCACATGACAGAAAATCTAGGATATTTATTTTTCTGTCTGCCTATTACTAATATGCTTATACTAGTTCCTACAAATTACAGCTGAGCTAAACTCTATTTTATAAACTGTACATCTTCAAGTTCATTCAACTGTTTAAAAGCATGAACCCTGTTTTGTGTGTTATTGTACACGACACTTAGTACCTTGCACATGTGAAATAAATGCTATATAGATGACTTATACCCTCTAATACCATACTATAAATTTATTTAGCAAACTTTGGTTGAACTACTTACACCAATCACTTATAATAACTGGGCTAGGCATATGCAAAACATAGAAAAAAACAAGCAAGTCAATGAGCAATTACTACAATGTATTAAATATTTAACATGGTTATTAATCATAATTAGTAGTGGTAATAATGACAATTGAGTTTATACAGCACATATTTCTTTTTTAATCTTTTTAGAAAGAAAAAAACCATCTTTTTTCATTTTACATACCAATCCCAGTTCCCATTCCCTCTCCTCCTCCCATTCACTCCACCTTCTCCTCTAACCCACCTCTCCATTCACTCCTCAGAAAGGGTAAGGCACATTGCTTTGGGGTAAGTCCAAGGCCCTTCCTACTATATCAAGACTGAAAAAGCTATCCATCCAAAGAGAATGTATTCTCAAAACTCTAGTACAAGCAGTAGAGATAAATCCTGGTGCCACAGCCAGCTGCCCCCCAGTCTCATACAACTGTCACCCACATTCAGAGGATATCATTTTGTCCTATGCTGTTTCTTTTCCTGTCTGGCTAGAGCTGGTGAGCTCTCATTAGCTCAGGTAGACTGTTTCAGTGGGTGAACCCATCATGGTCTTGACCTCTTTGCTCATATTTTCACTCCTCCCACTCTTCAACTGGACTTGGGAGCTCAGCTCACTGCTCTGCTCTGGGACTCTGCCTCTGTTTCCATCAGTTGCTAGATGAAGGTTCTATGATGATATTTTAGAAAGTCATCAATCTGATTACAGGGCAAGGTCATTTTGGGCGCCCACTCCTCTATTGCTTAGGGTCTTATCTGGGGTCATCCTTGGGAATTTCTCCAGTACCAGGTTTCTTGCTAGCCCTGTAATGGTTCCCTCAATAAGAATATCTTTTTCCTTGCTCTCATCTCTGTCCTTCCTCCATCTCGACTATTCCGTTCCCTCAACTTCTCCCCACCTTCCCATTCTCCCCTCCTCTTCCCCGTCTGCCCTCCATTCTCCCCCTCATCCCCATGCTTCCAATTTTTTCAGGAGATCTTGTCTATTTTCCCTTTCCAGGTGACTCTATATGTGTTTTTCTTAGGGTTCACCTTGTTACTTAGCTTCTCTAGGGTTGTGGCTCTTTATCCTTTGCTTTACAGCTAGTATCCATTTATAAGTAAGTGCATACGTACCATGCTCATCTTTTGGAGTCTGGGTTACCTCACTCAGGATGTTTTTTTTCCTAGTTCCATCTATTTGCATGCAAGTTTCAAAATGTCATTTTTTACCACTGTAAATGTGTAAATGTAAATATGTAAATGTAAATACATAAATGTACCACATTTTCTTTATCCATTCTTTGGTTGAAGGGCATCTAGGTTGTTTTCAGATTTTATCTATCACAAATAATGCTGCTATGAACATAGTTGAGCAAATGTCCTAGTAGTATGATTGAGCATCCTTTGGGTATATGCCCAAGAGTGGCACTGCTGGGTCCTGAGGTAGGTTGATTTCCAGTTTTCTGAGAAACCACCATAATGATTTCCAGAGCACTTGTATAAGTTTGCATTCCCAACAGCAATGGAGAGTGTTCCCTATACTCCATATCCTCTCTAGCATAAGCTATCATTGGTGTTTTTGTTCTTAGCCATTCTGACTTTTGTATCTTAGAATGTATCTTAGAGTCATTTTGATTTGGATCACCCTCATGGCTAAGGATGTTGAACATTTTCTTAAGTGTCTATTGGCCATTTGAGATTCTTTTGTTGAGAATTCTCTGTTTATATCAGTATCCCACTTTTTAATTGGATTATTTGGAATTTTGATGTTTAATTTCTTGAGTTCCTTATATATTTTGAAGATCAGTGTGATATAGGTTTGGTAAAGAACTTCCTATTCAATAAGCTGCCTTCCTATTCAATAAGCTCTGTGTGATATAGGTTTGGTAAAGAACTTCCTATTCAATAAGCTGCCTTTGTATCTTATTGACTGTGGCCTTTGCTTTACAGAAGCTTCACAGTTTCAGGAGGAGGAGGTCCCATTTCTTTATCGTTATTCTCAGTGTCTGTGCTACTGGTATTATATTTAGGAAGTGGTCTCCTGTGCCCATGCATTAAAGTCTACTTCCCACTTTCTCTTCTATCAGGTTCAGTGTGGTAGGATTTATATTGAGGTCTTTAATCTGTTTGGACTTGAGTTTTTACAGCACATCTATCATCTATGTCAACACGGTTTCACAAAGGTTTTAAATAGTCATTTTTATACTATTTTGTCGGTAATAAAGTCAAGATACATAGAAAATATAAAATAACTGTCTCACTGTCATAAAACTAATAGGTGACAGAACTAAACTAAGAACTTAGGCAGGTGTGCTTGGTGCATGCTTGTCACCCCAGCATGTGGAAAGCTGAGACATAAAAACCTTATGTTCAAAGAGAATCAGTTATACAGTGAGGCTCTGTCCGAAAAATCAAAGAGATAGGAAAATAGCATAATGTTCTTGGTTTGAACCCCAGGAGCCCCCAAACAAAAAATAATTCAAACTATTCTGCAGTAGGAATGTTTGTACCTAATCTTTAATTTTAGCAGAAGTAGTTAAAAAACTAGAAGAAAATACAAGAGATTCTGGCATTACAGTGGCTACAGGAAGACAAGATTTATAGAGCAATTGTAAACTCTTTCAAGTTCTACAAAAAGGCTAAGCGGCCATAAAGCGAGAGGTATTTGGGCAGCGTCGGGATCCTAAGAGAACGTATCAGTGATATATGGTGGTCTAGAATTTAGCCAAAATAACATGTAGATAAAAGGAAGTGATTTTGTTTTGATTTGTTTTGGGAGGTTATTCCATAAGAATTGACACATATGCTTTATTCCTAAGCAGCCCTTGTTTTATGTATGTATGTGGCATATGGAGGACCATGCTAGCCTGGAATTAACCCTGTAATTATGCTGACCTTGAATTTGGAAGTCTTGCCCTAGCCTCCCACACAGCAGTAACTATAGGCATTATAGTACCACTAGGCTTGACGCAACGGAGAGTTTCTGCCTTGGAGTTCAACATATTACTAGAAAGAAAAAAGAAAACATGTTATCATGAAAACTGAAGGATTAAAGTATCTGATGATGTGGGAGGGACCCAGGAAGCACTAAATACAGGAGAAGACCTTTTAGGGATTCTAATGATGTGAAAGAATTAAATTTGATAATTAAATTGATTTTATTTGTGACACAGCTCAAAGAATGTCCTCTAATACCACCACAATCTTCCTTAGGCAGTCCCCAGAAGAATTGTATTTGAGCCCCTACACAGATAGCTTAAAAAAGTCACACGAACGGTAGACAGGCAGTCCCCAGAAGAAATGTGTTTGAGACCCTACACAGATAGCTTAAACAAGTCACATGAACAGTAGACATTTGAAATCATTGCTTCACTTTCTCTGTACATTGTTTTTGTATATCACCAAGTGGGCCTCAAACTTATGATTCCTCTTCCTCAGCACGCAAGTACTTGGATTTCACGTCCATAACACTATACTTTACTTTGGTTCTTATTTATATTTCATTCGTACTCTGAAGTCAAATCAAATAAAAAGATAATGGCACATTTAAGTAAATATGGAAGAAAAGAAGGGCAGGCAGAAAGTAGAAGGTGGGATGTGATTTATTGATAAAGTGCTGCTTAGAGTGCACAAAGCTCTTGGTTGCCTCTCAGCATTGCATAAAGTAGGCATGGTGGTATATGCCTGTGTTCCAAGTACACAGGAGCTTGGAGACAGGAGAAATAGAAATTCAAGGTCATTTTCAGCTATGTATCAAGTTTGAAGCCTGTCTGGGCTATATGAGACTCTGTGAAGAGAGAGAGAGAGAGAGAGAGAGAGAGAGAGAGAGAGAGAGAGAGAGAGAGAGAGAGAGAGAGAAGACAGGGGGAAAGAGAGAGGGTAGGAAGGAGGGAGGTAGAAATAAAGAAAAGAAGAAAGGATATGAGAGAAGGAAGGAGAAGGGGGATGAGAGAGAAATAAATAAAGATTGATAGTAGAAAGCAAAGGATATAAAAAAGGAAAGGCTGTCAGATCTGCACATAGATGTATGGACAAACTGATAAATTTATAGGAAGGTGATGGATGTGGGGACTCATCCTGTATAACTGTGCTTGAGGTCACTGCCACACACTCTAGAAAAAGAATAACATATACTGGATGAAGTGACAATACGGTCTTTCTAGGAGAGCTGCTTATTGATTTTCGTCCTAACTCTCACCTGCAGAAACAGAAGATAGCATGCAGTCCCTGACGGAGACCCCCAATGGAGCTGCCCATGGAGACACCCCAGGCCTAGGAAAGAGCCCCTTGGCTTCTATATCACCTGCTAGCCCTAAAGGTAAGTACCACTGTGCTTACCCCCTAGAAAGTAGAAATAATACCCCTGCCTTATTTCCTGTTCTAGAGCACCAAATCTCTTGATTTCCTTAAAGAGAATACTACGTGGTGTAGCACGATTAATAAAAATCCAGAGAAAGAAGTTGGGTTTCAACCTGAAGGTCAGAAAAGCAAAATAGCTAGTCACTGACTCTTACCTCTACCTTAGTCTGAAATGGCAATTCTGTCTCCAAAAGTCTCAGAATTAGTCTGTGTGTGAGAGCTGTCTCCTCCCTTCTTATATTCTCCTCTCTAGTACTGGGATTAAAGGCATGCACTACTACTGCCCAGTTTCTATGGCAAACTGGCATGACTCCTGGGATTAAAGATGTGTGCCACCACTGTGTGGTCTATAAGGCTAATCAGTGTGGCCGTTTTGCTCTCTGAACTCCAGGCAAGCTTTATTTCAAATGAAATATCACTAGAACATGGTTTTCATGAATGCTTCTCTGAGCTGGATCTTTATCTAATGGTTACTATGTAGAACACAGTGTATAATAGTATTCTCATAATATGCTGAACAAGATTTGCTCCAGATACCAAACATTAATCTCTCTCTCCCCCATTCTCTCTCTAAAACCTTTCCTTGTAACCCAAGCTGGCCTTTGACTCACAATTTTACTGTCATAGTCTCCTAAATACTAAGATTTCAGATACATTCCCCCATGCCCACTCTTATTTGCTAATGCAATAAAATATATACATTGGAGACATTGATTTAAACTGAGAATGCATAGAATGACATCAAAGGAACACAATAATTATAATGCAACTTTGTGTGTGGAGAATGCTTGTGGTAAGCCACAGCAGCTGGTACATGCTACTCAAGCATACTCTTGCCGCCTTTGGCTCCTCACTAGATTCTAAGCCAAGAACTGCACTTCTGAGCCACATTCCCAGGTTTCTCACTGGAAGGTTCTAGGCAGAGGCTCTACCACAGAGCCATGCTCCAGCTCCTCACTGAGGGATTGTAGGCATGTCTGGAGCCTGTGAAAGTAAAAACAGGCATCAGATCCCTGGAACTGGAGTCATGGGTGTTATAAGTCACTAAGTAGATAAAATGAAGGAAAGCGGGTCTTCTGCATGGGCAGAAAGTACTCCACGTCATAGAGCCATCTTTCCTGTTTTCTGTTTTTCTCTGAAGTGGATAGAGTTATATTCCCACCAACAGTGTATAATGTTGATTCTTTTCCAATATTTTTAAGCACTCATTTTCTAATTTGTACTTAAATGTCATTTTGACTATGATGAAAGTGAGTCTTGGTGTAGTTTTGTATCTATGTAAAGTGGCTAACAATGTTGGACATTTTCCCCATAGTCATAGTGGGAACCTTGGTTTTAATAAGCTACTTTGAAGCTCTAGGCTTTGGACAAAGTCACCACCAAGTCAGAGCTATTGATTTATCCTGTGGCTGAAGCATCTTAGGTGGGTTTCCTAAAAAACAGCTGTTATATCTAAGACATAGAGCCGTGTAAAGACAAAAAACAGATGGAAAAGAAGTCAGTTAAAGGTACCTTAGTGTGCAGATTCCAGTTTTGGTCACAGTATTTACAGGTATGCACCACCATACTCAGAGAGTGGAGTTCTAAGGATTTACTCCATGAATACTAGGTAAATGTTCTATTCAATGAACTCTATGCCTAGCCCATGTACACTCTTAAATGTATACATAAAACAATACCATGGCATGTTAAATGACTTCCAGAGAAAAAAGATTTTGTAATCACAGAGTGCTAGTAAACCTTGGTTTGTACAAAGCCAAAAATGCTCCTTTACATCGACATCTCTAGTAAAAATGACAAAGTCAGCACAGGGATATCACATTATGAAGCCCAAACTTTCAAACTAAGACTCATATCACCTCTCTCAAAGCAAAGAGGTACATTCTTATGCACCATTCTTTCAGGACCTCATTTATTTATTCCTTCACCCAATACTTTAAGTTGAACACCTATCATGTGTCAAGCAGTGAAACGTTAATAGTTTTCAACAGCCAGGAAATCTGAAGATGAAAACTGAAGTTCAGACATTGTGGTAAGAAATGGAGAAAATGAAATATAAAGAATTCTCAGTAAGGTGGATTTAAACTTGCCCAAGAAAATGATCAGAACTGGTGGGACCTGATGAGAGATAGGTAGGTCAGGACAGAAAGCTTCACCTTGAGTAATGTGGAAAATAGACGGGGACAAGGATTGGATGTGTGTGGTCACAAAATTATGAAGGAGTTACAGCTCAAAAGGATCCAGGAGGACTAAAGTTATAGTTCCATTGGTAGAGTGCTTGCCTAGAATTCACAAAGCCCTGAGTTTCTGTCATTGGCACCATATAAACTAAATGTGGTAATGCATATCTATAATCTCAGAATACCATCAGCGATGTAGTAAGTTTAAGACTGGCCAGGAAACAGAAAACCCTGTCCCTCTGTTTCTCTCCTGTCTCTGTCTCTCTTACTCTTACACACACACAGACATGCACATGCACACACACACACACA
Organism: Myodes glareolus; assembly: GCF_982192425.1. Lineage (NCBI taxonomy): Eukaryota > Metazoa > Chordata > Mammalia > Rodentia > Cricetidae > Myodes > Myodes glareolus. The sequence continues at coordinate 107,429,881 of NC_142029.1, forward strand.
CACCAGAAAATAAAAAAGGAGTCAGGGAAACAGATAAACAATATAGCAAAATTCACAGTACCTTTTCCCTTCCCAGATCGTGCCGCCCACCCCAAAAACGCAGCACTGTCATAGATACTTCTCTCCCTTTATCATGTACAGTCAAAAAAACATGAATTGTCTATTGAGAAAGTGCAAACATTTTTACAATTTGTGTTACATGTCTCAACTTACAGAACTATCCACAGAAGGGGCGGTGAAAGCGGAGACCACTGATGCAGCTCTGAAGACTACACCCATTGCCACTTCAACCACCAAAATCTCTACAATTTCAAGACCCCTGACTCGCCTCTGGACACCAAAGACAACAGGCGACATAAACACAACAGAGATGATTATCACAGCCTCAGACGCCTCCCGCAATGTCCTAGGGATGACAGCATCACTTTCTACAGGCTCTAGGGAAAAGCCCAGCACGGTCCTCAGGACAAGACCATCTTCTTACAGTAGAGAACCAGAGAGCACAGCCTCGAGGAGCCCCAGTCTTAGGACAGAGACCAGCCAAGATAGTCGTACCTTAACCGGCTCTTCTGGTGACTCTGGCACAGTCCCATGGGTCACCTATCCTTTGGAGATTACTTCAGCTGCTGCCAAGATGATGCTGAGTGCTTCTCAAGGTGAAGAAGTCAGTTCAGCTATTCCACAGTTAACTGTTTTCTCTACAGTACCAGATTTGCCGACCTCACTGATTAGCAAGCCTGAAGAAAGCACTGGTATGTTTATTCCAACTCTTACTGATTCCCCGAGTGAACCAAAGACAATAGCTTCTGGGGTCACCCATCCTGGAACAGAGGTGAGTTATTCTGCTGCCAGCACTTTCCCCACTGACACATCAGGAATGGCAGCCCCATTGGATATTAGTACTGGAGCAGAGACCAAGTCAGCCTTCCGAAGTCTCACAGTTGCGCCTAGTGAGTCACATACAATATTCCCAAGGGACACACATCTTACACAGAGCAGAATCCTTGCTTCTGAAAATATTCTTGACATTTCCTCTGGTGAATCTGATACTACCACACTCTCAGTGGATACAGAAGTCATGCTATCCATTCCAACCACTACTGCATCACCTGTTAGAGCAGGATTGGCAACCTCACTGGTCGTTAGGTCTCAGACACAGAAAAAAAGTAGTACGTCAACTGTGACTCCTGCTGGTGAACCAGAGTCCACTGCCACACTTGTCACTGATCCCAAAGCATGGGGAACTACAGCTATTCTAAATACAAGTAATTCAGCTGCTGTAGCAGGAAAGATCCTAGAGCCAATTACTTCAACCCTGACTGCTTTTCCAGATCAACTGTTTAATACAACCTCTTGGCTCGCCCAGACTGGGACAGAAGGCACCTCAAATTTTTCCACTGTGGAGAGTATATCCTCTACTGAGCAAATTTCAACATCAGGGATTACCCATTTTACAGAGACAAACGTTACTCTTCCTAAGACAGACCTAACATTTTCCCATGGTGGATCAGATTTGACACTGTCAACAACCACAAGTACTGGAAAAGAAGCCAGCTCTGCCCTTCCCACTACAGTGACTTCACCCGGTCTACCCCATACAATGACCTCACTGGCCACTAGTTCTAGAGCAGTGACCAGTACAAGTATTCCGTCTTTGTCTATTTCTTTTTCTAAACCAGAGACAACAGACTCATTTACTACCAATGCTGGAGCCCAGATAATTTCAGCTATTACAGTTCCATCTTACTCCCCTACTCTACCAGGAATGTTGGCCTCACTAAAAACCAGTTCTGGAACAAAAAGCAGTCCATCTCCAGCTTCAGCTGTTTCCCCAGGTCAACCAGAGACCACCATTCCGGGGGCCAAGTCCAGTCCAACTTTGGCTGTTTTTCCTGGTGAGCCAGACACAACCATTTCCTTAGTCACTCCTCATGCAGCGATCAGTCCTACAGTTCTCAAGACAGCCCCAGAATTTTCTAAGCATGGGTTAGATGTTACACCCTCAGTGGCTTCCAGTCTTGGGACAGAAACAAATTTAGCTGGCTCGTCTCCTATTTTTTCACCTGAGGTGAAAGGGGTTCTGACCTCACTGGCTCCTAGTTTTTCAACAGTAACTAGTGAAAGCACTCCAGCTCAGTCTGTTTCTGCTGATGAGTCTGACACCACAGTATCTTTGGTCAGCCACCGTAGGCCACAGGTGAGTTCAACCATTGCAACTCTGACCATCTCCCCTGATGTTCCAGAGATGATGTCACTCACCACTAGCAGTAAATTAGAAACAAGTCCATTTCCAACTCATATTGCTTTCTCAAGTCAGCCGGAGACCACCGCTTCAGAAGTCAGCCATCCTGGGGATAAAGCTAGTCCTAAGATTCCATCTGGGACTAGGACCCCCACTGAGCCAGATGAAGCAACAAGGCCAAGTTTTTCCCATATGGATTTAGACACAACGCCTCCCACATCCACAATTATTGGTCCAGAAACCAGTTCATCTGTTCTAACCACAACTATCTTACCTGTTGTCCCAGATACGGTGACTTCGCAGGTCCCTAGTTTTGGTACGGATTCAAAAACAACTAAACCAATTCTGATGCTCCATTCTTCTGAACCACAGACCATAGTTTCCCTGGCAACCAATGCAGGGGAAGAGTCCAGGTCAGCCATTTCTACTGCAGCTGTCTCTCTAGCTGTAACAGAAGTGATGACATCACCGGTCTCTAGTTCTGGGGCAGAGACACATGCAATCCCTCCAATTCAAACTGCTTCCCCAGCTGATCCAGACACTATAACCTCATGGGTCACCCACTCTGGCAGAGAAGGTACTTCAGATGTTTTGACTGTATCTACTTTACCTGGTGGGACAGGTGAAATAAAATCATGGAATACTCATTCTTCAGAGACTAACCTAACAGGCCTCATGACAACTCCAGATGTTTCCCACACTGCATCAGATGGTTTACCCTCAATGGCCACCAGTTCTGAGACAGAAGCCAGATCAGATTCTTCAACTTCTGCTTTTTCATCTAATGTATCAGAAGTACTGAGTTCACCTGTCACTACTTTTAGGACAGTCACCAGCACCAATATTCCAATTTTGACACTTTCTTCTGATAAACCAGAGACAGGAGTCTTAATGTCCACTTATACTGTGGTACAAAAAACTTCATCCCTTCCAACTGTGACAGCTTCCTCTGGTATACCTGGGATAGTGACTTCACTAGTCCCTAGTTCTGAGATGTACTCCAGTACAATTTCCCCACAAATCACAAGTTATTCACAAATACTGGAGAAAACAGCATCACAAGTAACACTTTCTAAAATGTCAGAAGATAGTTCTTTTGTTACAACCCTTACTACTTCACCAGATGAAGCAGGCACATCAGCCCCATTTGTTATCAGTCCTGAAGAGACCAGCACAAAGGTTCCCAGGACGAACACAAGTTTTTCCCATATTGAACCTCATACCACTCCCTCAACAGCCACCACAGGTGAACAGGAAGCCGGATCATCTGCTCCAAGTACTCCAACGATAGTTATCTCATCTAATATTCCAGATGTGATAACCTTAGAAGGTCACAGGTCAGAGACATCCAAACCAATTCTGACTCTTCAACCTTCTGAACCACAAACCAAGATGTCTCTGACTTTTCAAGCAGGGGAAAAGATTAGTTCACCCATGTCTACTACTGCTGTCTCTCCAGGTGTAACAGAAATGATAAGACCACTATTCACTAGCTCTGAGACAGGCAGCCATAAAAGAAATCAGACTATTTCTTCAGGTCAACCAGAGACCACAACCTCATGGATCATGAATCCTGAAACAGAAGCCACTGCAAGGGTGCTAACTACAATCATCTCACCCAATGTTCTAGAGATACTGACCTCAAAATCTGTGAACCAAACTCTGAAGTCACAGACTATAGGTTCATTGGTAACTCATGCTGGAAAAGAGCCCAATTCAACCATATCTACTCTGGCTGTCTCTCCAGATATAACAGAAAAGACTACATCACTGGTCACCACCAAAGGTAGAGAGAGTCATGCAACAACTCCAACTCTAACTTTCCCCCCAAGACTACCAAATACAACAATATCTTGGATTAACATCCCTGAAAAAGAAGCCAGTTCAGGTGCTCGAAATACAAACTTAACATCTAGTGTGACAGACATGATGACATCAACAATCCTGAGCCACACTCCTTCTGAACCACAGAAGAAAACATCATTGGCAACTCCTGCTGGGCAACAACAAAGTTTGGCCATGAATAGTATGTCAGTCTCTCAGGGTATAACAGAAGTGACATCCCAGGTCAATATCTCAGACACAGAAAGCCATGCAGTGACTTCAAATACAGATTTATCCTTAATACAACCAGAGGCCACAGAAACAGGGGTAACAGATAGTGGAAGACAAGGCACTTCAGGAGTTCTATTTAAGACCATCTCACCTCGCATGCCAGAAACGATGACCTCATCAACTTTTATTACCTCTGAACCATACACTACAATTCCATTGGTTACCAACACTGGGGAACAGCCAAGTTCAGCCATGTCTACAAGGCCTCTCTCATCAGGCATAACTGAAACGGTGCCATCACTCATCACTAGCTCTAGCACGAAAAACTCATCAGTGGCTTCAACTCCATATGTTTCCTCAAGTGAACCAGAGACCACAGACCCAAGGATTGCCCATCCTGGAAAAGGAGGCACTTCTGGAGTTCTATCTAGAACCATCTCACATAGTGTAACAGAAATGATCACCTCACCAACTCTTATTCCTTCTAAATCACATAGCACAGTTTCATTGGTCACCCACATTGGAGAACAGCCCAGTTCAGCCATGTCTGTAAGGCCTGTTCGTCCACACATAGCAGAAAAGATACAATCATTTGCCGCTAGCTCAAGCACAGAAAGCCACTCTGTTACTTCACCTCTTGCTATTTCCCAAGATCAACCAGGGACCACATCACCTTGGGTCAATCACCCTGTAAAAGAAGATACTTCAGGGGTTCTAAGAACAATGGCCCCACCTACTCTTCCAGACATGATGACCTCAACAACTCTGATCCACACTCCTCCTGAACTGCAGACCATAACATCATTGGTCACTCATACTGGTGAACATCTCAGTCCATCCATGTCCACTCAAGTTGTCTCTCAGAGTGGAATGGATATGATGATGTCACATGCCAGGACTGAGGTACCTGAAACCAGACCAGCTCTACTTGTTTCTCCAGGTCAAAGAGAGACCACAGCCTCATGGGTGACTCATGCTGAAAGAGAAGACACTTCAGGTGTTCTAACTACTACTGTTTCTACTACTGGTCCAGACCTTGTTACTTCCACCACTCTTATTCCTTCTGAATCACATTCCACAGTTTCATCTGTCACCCATATTGGTGAACAGCCCAGTTCAGCCATGCCTACACTGACTGGCTCTCCAGGTGTAACAGAAATGATGCCATCACTGGTCACTAGCTCTATCACTAAAAGCAATCCAACAACTACAATGCTGACAGTATCCCCAGATCAAACAGGGACCACAGGTTCATGGGCCACCCATTCTGTAAAGACAGTTAGTTTAGATGTTCTAACTACAAATATGTCAGCTACTGCTTCAGAGAATGTAAGCTCAATAATTCCAACCTACATTCCATCTGAAACACAGACCACAGCAGTACCAATGGTTACTCGTGCTGAGGCACAACCAAGTTTATCCATGTCTACTCAGACTGTCTCTCCAGAAGCAACAGAAACGATGACATCACAGGCCACTACTACTGGTTCAAAAGCCCATGAAACCAGGTCAGCTCTACTGCTTCTTCCAGGTCACACAGAGACCACAGCCACGCAGGTGACTCACGCTGAAAGAGAAGGCACTTCAGGTGTTCTAACCACCACTATTTCAGCTAGTGATCCAGACCTTGTTACTTCCACAACTCTTATTCCTTCTGAACAACATTCCACACTTTCATTTGCCACCCACATTGGTGAACAGCCCAGTTCAGTCATTCCTCCCCTGGCTGTCTCTCCAAGTGTAACAGAAATGCTGTCATCACTGGTCACTAGCTCCAGCACTAGCTTTGCACTGGCTACAACTCTGGCAGTTTCCACAGAAAAACCAGGAATTGCAGGCCCATCGGTCACCCATCCTGGAGAAGAGGACTCCTCAGGTGATCTCTCTACAGCCATCTCATCAGATGTTCCAAACATGATGACCTCAACAACTCTGACCCACACTCCTCCTGAACCACAGACCAGAGCATCATTGATCACACATCCTGGTAGACATCCCAGCACATCCTTGTCTTACCAGGCTGTCTCTTCAGGCATAACAGAAATGATGCCATCACTTGTCACTGGCGCAAGCATAGGAAGCTCTGCAATGACTTCAACTCTGGATGATTCCACAGGCCTACCTGAGATCACAGCCCCATTGACCACCCATCCTGAAAGAGAAGCCGTATCAGCAGTTTCTACTACTCCCATTTCGACTGCTATCCCAGAAATGTTGACCTCAATTACTCTCATTCCTTCTGAATCATATGACACAATTTCACTGGCCACCCCTATAGAACAACAACCCAGTGAAACTTTGTCTACAAGTCCTGTCTCTCCAGGTATTACAGAAATGATACCATCACTGGTCACTAACTCAAGCACAGAGAACAATTCCGTGACTTCAACTATGGCTGTTTCATCAGATCAAACCGGGACCACAGCTCCATGGGTCACCAATCCTGGAGAAGAAGGTACTTCAGGGGTTCTCTCTTCAACCATCTCACATAGCATAGAAATGATGACATCACCAAATCTTATTTCTGCTGAACTAAACACCACAGTGTCATTGGTCACTCATATTGGGGAACAGCATAGTTCAGACACAGCTACAAAGCCTATCTCTCCAGGTATAACAGAAACGATACCATCCTTTGCCACTAGCTCAAGCACAGAAAGCAATTCTGTCACTTCACCTCTTGCTATTTCCCCAGACAAACCAGGGACCACATCACCATGGGTCACTCACCCTGTAAAAGAAGATACTTCAGGGGTTCTAAGAACAATGGCCCCACCTACTCTTCCAGACATGATGACCTCAACAACTCTGATCCACACTCCTCCTGAACTGCAGACCATAACATCATTGGTCACTCATACTGGTGAACATCTCAGTCCATCCATGTCCACTCAAGTTGTCTCTCAGAGTGGAATGGATATGATGATGTCACATGCCAGGACTGAGGTACCTGAAACCAGACCAACTCTACTTGTTTCTCTAGGTCAAAGAGAGACCACAGCCTCATGGGCGACTCATTATGATGGGGAAGACACTTCAGGTGTTCTAACTACCACTGTTTCAAATGCTGGTCCAGACCTTGTTGCTTCAACATCTCCTATTCCTTTCGAACAACATTCAACAGTTTCTTTTGTCACGCACATTGGTGAACAGCCCCGTTCAGCCATGCCTACACTGACTGGTTCTCCAGCTGTAACAGAAATGATGCCATCACTGGTCACTAGCTCTATCACTAAAAGCAATCCAACAACTACAATGATGACAGTATCCCCAGATCAAACAGGGACCACAGGTTCATGGGCCACCTATTCTGTAAAGGCAGTTAGTTTAGATGTTCTAACTACAAATATGTCAGCTACTGCTTCAGAGAATGTAAACTCAATAATTCCAACCTACATTCCATCTGAAACACAGACCACAGTATCAATGGTTACTCATGCAGAGGCACAACCAAGTTTATCCATATCTACTCAGACTGTCTCTCCAGAAGCAACAGAAACGATGACATCACAGGCCACTACTACTGACTCAAAAGCCCATGAAACCAGTTCAGCTCTACTGCTTCTTCCAGGTCACACAGAGACCACAGCCACGTGGGTGACTCACGCTGAAAGAGAAGGCACTTCAGGTGTTCTAACCACCACTATTTCAGCTAGTGATCCAGACCTTGTTACTTCCACAACTCTTATTCCTTCTGAACAACATTCCACACTTTCATTTGCCACCCACATTGGTGAACAGCCCAGTTCAGTCATTCCTCCCCTGGCTGTCTCTCCAAGTGTAACAGAAATGCTGTCATCACTGGTCACTAGCTCCAGCACTAGCTTTGTACTGGCTACAACTCTGGCAGTTTCCACAGAAAAACCAGGAATTGCAGGCCCATCGGTCACCCATCCTGGAGAAGAGGACTCCTCAGGTGATCTCTCTACAGCCATCTCATCAGATGTTCCAAACATGATGACCTCAACAACTCTGACCCACACTCCTCCTGAACCACAGACCAGAGCATCATTGATCACACATCCTGGTAGACATCCCAGCACATCCTTGTCTTACCAGGCTGTCTCTTCAGGCATAACAGAAATGATGCCATCACTTGTCACTGGCGCAAGCATAGGAAGCTCTGCAATGACTTCAACTCTGGATGATTCCACAGGCCTACCTGAGATCACAGCCCCATTGACCACCCATCCTGAAAGAGAAGCCGTATCAGCAGTTTCTACTACTCCCATTTCGACTGCTATCCCAGAAATGTTGACCTCAATTACTCTCATTCCTTCTGAATCATATGACACAATTTCACTGGCCACCCCTATAGAACAACAACCCAGTGAAACTTTGTCTACAAGTCCTGTCTCTCCAGGTATTACAGAAATGATACCATCACTGGTCACTAACTCAAGCACAGAGAACAATTCCGTGACTTCAACTATGGCTGTTTCATCAGATCAAACCGGGACCACAGCTCCATGGGTCACCAATCCTGGAGAAGAAGGTACTTCAGGGGTTCTCTCTTCAACCATCTCACATAGCATAGAAATGATGACATCACCAAATCTTATTTCTGCTGAACTAAACACCACAGTGTCATTGGTCACTCATATTGGGGAACAGCATAGTTCAGACACAGCTACAAAGCCTATCTCTCCAGGTATAACAGAAACGATACCATCCTTTGCCACTAGCTCAAGCACAGAAAGCAATTCTGTCACTTCACCTCTTGCTATTTCCCCAGACAAACCAGGGACCACATCACCATGGGTCACTCACCCTGTAAAAGAAGATACTTCAGGGGTTCTAAGAACAATGGCCCCACCTACTCTTCCAGACATGATGACCTCAACAACTCTGATCCACACTCCTCCTGAACTGCAGACCATAACATCATTGGTCACTCATACTGGTGAACATCTCAGTCCATCCATGTCCACTCAAGTTGTCTCTCAGAGTGGAATGGATATGATGATGTCACATGCCAGGACTGAGGTACCTGAAACCAGACCAACTCTACTTGTTTCTCTAGGTCAAAGAGAGACCACAGCCTCATGGGCGACTCATTATGATGGGGAAGACACTTCAGGTGTTCTAACTACCACTGTTTCAAATGCTGGTCCAGACCTTGTTGCTTCAACATCTCCTATTCCTTTCGAACAACATTCAACAGTTTCTTTTGTCACGCACATTGGTGAACAGCCCCGTTCAGCCATGCCTACACTGACTGGTTCTCCAGCTGTAACAGAAATGATGCCATCACTGGTCACTAGCTCTATCACTAAAAGCAATCCAACAACTACAATGATGACAGTATCCCCAGATCAAACAGGGACCACAGGTTCATGGGCCACCTATTCTGTAAAGGCAGTTAGTTTAGATGTTCTAACTACAAATATGTCAGCTACTGCTTCAGAGAATGTAAGCTCAATAATTCCAACCTACATTCCATCTGAAACACAGACCACAGTATCAATGGTTACTCATGCAGAGGCACAACCAAGTTTATCCATATCTACTCAGACTGTCTCTCCAGAAGCAACAGAAACGATGACATCACAGGCCACTACTACTGACTCAAAAGCCCATGAAACCAGTTCAGCTCTACTGCTTCTTCCAGGTCACACAGAGACCACAGCCACGTGGGTGACTCACGCTGAAAGAGAAGGCACTTCAGGTGTTCTAACCACCACTATTTCAGCTACTGTTCCAGACCTTGTTACTTCCACAACTCTTATTCCTTCTGAACCACATTCTACACTTTCATTTGCCACCCACATTGGTGAACAGCCCAGTTCAGCCATTCCTCCCTTGGCTGTCTCTCCAAGTGTAACAGAAATGCTGTCATCACTGGTCACTAGCTCCAGCACTAGCTTTGCACTGGCTACAACTCTGGCAGTTTCCACAGAAAAACCAGAAACTGCAGGCCCATCGGTCACCCATCCTGGAGAAGAGGACTCCTCAGGGGATCTCTCTACAGCCATCTCATCAGATGTTCAAAACATGATGACCTCAACAGCTCTGACCCACACTCCTCCTGAACCACAGACCAGAGCATCATTGATCACACATCCTGGTAGACATCCCAGCACATCCTTGTCTTACCAGGCTGTCTCTTCAGGCATAACAGAAATGATGCCATCACTTGCCACTGGCTCAAGCATAGGAAGCTCTGCAATGACTTCAACTCTAGATGATTCCACAGGCCTGTCTGAGATCACAGCCCCATTGACCACCCATCCTGAAAGAGAAGCCATATCAGTAATTTCTACTACTCCCATTTCAACTGGTATCCCAGACATGTTGACCTCAACTACTCTCATTCCTTCTGAATCACATGACACATTTTCATTGGCCACCCCTATAGAACAACAGCCCAGTGAAACTTTGTCTACAAGTCCTGTCTCTCCAGGTATTACAGAAATGATACCATCACTGGTCACTAACTCAAGCACAGAGAACAATTCTGTGACTTCAACTATGGCTGTTTCATCAGATCAAACCGGGACCACAGCTCCATGGGTCACCAATCCTAGAGAAGAAGGTACTTCAGGGGTTCCACCTTCAAACATCTCACATAGCATACCAGAAATGATGACATCACCAAATCTTATTTCTGCTGAACTAAACACCACAGTGTCATTGGTCACTCATATTGGGGAACAGCATAGTTCAGACACAGCTACAAAGCCTATCTCTCCAGGTATAACAGAAACGATACCATCATTTGCCACTAGCTCAAGCACAGAAAGCAATTCTGTCACTTCACCTCTTGCTATTTCCCCAGATCAACCAGAGACCACATCACCATGGGTCACCAACTCTGAAAAAGAAGAAACTACGGGGGTTCTAAGAACAATGGCCCCACCTACTGTTCCAGACATGATGACCTCAACAACTCTGATCCACACTCCTCCTGAACTGCAGACCATAACATCATTGGTGACTTATACAGGTGAACATCTCAGTCCATCCATGTCCACTCAAGTTGTCTCTCAGAGTGGAATGGAAATGATGATGTCACATGCCAGGACTGAGGTACCTGAAACCAGACCAACTCTACTTGTTTCTCCAGGTCAAAGAGAGACCACAGCTTCATGGGGGACTCATGATGAAGGGGAAGACACTTCTGCTGTTCTAACTACCACCATTTCAACTGCTGGTCCAGACCTTGTTACTTCAACATCTCCTATTCCTTCTGAACAATATTCAACAGTTTCTTTTGTCACCCACATTGGTGAACAGCCCAGTTCAGCCTTCCCTACACTGACTGGCTCTCCAGGTGTAACAGAAATGATGCCATCACTTGTCACTGGTGCAAGCATAGGAAGCTCTGCAATGACTTCAGCTCTGGATGATTCCACAAGTCTGTCTGAGATCACAGCCCCATTGACCACCCATCCTGAAAGAGAAGCCACATCAGCAGTTTCTACTACTCACATTTCCTCTGCTATCCCAGAAATGTTGACCTCAACTACTCTCATTCCTTCTGAATCACATGACACAATTTCATTGGTCACCCCTATAGAACAACAGCCCAGTGAAACTTTGTCTACAAGTCCTGTCTCTCCAGGTATTACAGAAATGATACCATCACTGGTCACTAACTCAAGCACAGAGAACAATTCCATGACTTCAATTATGGCTGTTTCATCGTATCAACCAGAGACCACAGTCCCATCGATCACCCATCCTGGAAAAGAAGACACTTCAGGGGTTCTATCTTCTACCATCTCACATAGCATACCCAAAATGGTGACATCACCAAATCTTATTTCTGCTGAACTAAACACCACAGTGTCATTAGTCACTTATATTGGGGAACATCATAGTTCAGACATAGCTACAAGGCCTATCTCTCCAGATAAATCAGAAATGATACCATCACTGGTCACTGGCTCAAGCACAGATAGCTACTTAGTGACTTCAACTCTGACTGTTTCTCTTGATCAACATGTGACTATAGCCCCATTGGTTCCCCATCCAGGAAAAGAAGTCACTTCAAAAGTTCTATCTACAACCGTCACACCTGGTGTTCCAGACATGATGACCTCAACAACTCTGATCCACACTCCTCCTGAACCACAGACCATAGCATCATTAGTCACACATGCTGGTGAACATCCCAATTTATCCATGTCTGCTCAGACTGTCCCTTCAGGTGTAACAGAATTGATGACATCCACAGCCACTACTTCTGGGACAGAGACACATGAAACCAATCCAGCTCTACTTGTTTTCCCAGGTCCAACAAATAGCACAGCATTATGGGTGACTCATGCTGAAACAGAAGACACTTCAGGTGTTCTGACCACTCCTATTTCAGCTAGTGTTCCAGACCTTGTTACTTCCACAACTCCTGTTCCTTCTGAATCACATTCTACAGTTTCCTCTGTCACCCACATTGGGGAACAGCCTAGTTCAGCCAGGTCTACTCTGGCTGGCTCTCCAGGTAATACAAAACTGATCCCATCACTAGTCACTAGCTCCAGCTCTATACCACCTACAACTCTGGAAGTTTCAACAGGTAAACCAGAGACCATAGCCCTATGGATCACCCATCCTGGAACAGAAGGTTCTTCAGAGGATCTATCTACAACCATCTCAGCTGGTGTTACAGACATGATGACCTCAACAGCTCTGGTCCACACTCCTTCTGAACCACAGACCAGAGCATCCTTGGTCACGCATCCTGGTAGACATCCCAATTCATCCTTGTCTGATCAAGCTGTATCTTCTGATGCAACAGAAATGACACGCTCACTAGTCACCAGCTTGGGCACAGGAAGCTATGTAATGGTCACCCGTACTGAAAGAGAAGGCACATCAGGGGTTCCAAGTACTACCATTTCAGCCAGTGTCCCCAAAATGATTTCCACAGCAACTCTTTTTCCTTCTGAACCAGTAACTGAAACTTCATTTGTCAGCTCTGCTGAGGGTCAGACCAATTTAAGTCTGTCTACCATGGCTGTCTCTCCAAGTATAACGGAAATGACATCACAAGCCACTACTTTGGGGACAGAGACAGAAGAGACCCCTCCAGTTCTATTTGTTTCCCCAGATGAAAGAGAGACCACAGCCTCAAGGGTAACTCATATTGAAAGAGTACCCACCTCAGGTTCTCCAACCTCCACTATTTCAACTATTTTCCCAGATTTGGTTACCTCACCAACTCTTATTTCTTCTGAACCACATACTACAGTTTCATTCATTACCCTCGCTGAGGAACAACAGACAACTCAGACTGTCTCTCCTGGCATAACAGAAATGATACCATCAATGATCACTCTCTCAGGCAAAAATAACCACTCAGCATCTTCAACTCTGGCAGATTCTGTAGGTGAAGCAGAAACCACAACCCATACTGGAAACGAAGACACTTCAGTGGTTCTGACTACAGCCATCTCACTTAGTGGTCTAGACACAATGACCTCAACAATTCCGAACCACACTACTGAAACACAGAACATAACATCATTGGTTCCCCATGCTGGAGGACAGCCCAGTTTATCCATGTCTACTCAGAGTGTCTCTCCGGGTATAACAGAAGTGACGCCATCACTGTTCACTAACTTGGGCACAAGCTCTGCAATGACTACAACAGTGACTGTTTCCCCAGGTCAACCTGAGAGCACAGTCCCATGGGTCCCCCATCCTGGAATAGAAGGCACTTCAAGGGTTCTCTCTATGACCATCTCACCTAATGTACCAGAAATGATGTCATCACCGACTCTTATTCCTTCTGAATCACATACCATAGTTTCACTTGTCACCCACTTTGAAGAACAGTCCAGTTCAACCATGTCTGCAAAATCTGTAGCTCCAGGTATAACTGAAATGATACCATCACAGGTCACTAGTTCTGGAACCAAAAACCATCCAATCACTTCAAGTCTGTCTGTTTCCTCAGGTCAAACAGAGTCCACAGCTCCATGGGTCACCCATCCGGGGAAAGAAGACACTTCAGGAGTTCTAACTTCAGCCATCTCACCTCGTGTTCCTGGTACGCTGACCTTAACAGCTGTGAACCACATTACTTCTGAACCACAGACTGGAACATTGGTCACCCATGCTGGGGGTCAGCCCAGTACATCCATGTCTACTCTGGCTATCTCTCCCCATGTAACAGAAATGATACCATCACTGGGCACTAGCTCTGGTGTGCCAGAAATGATGACCTCACCAAATCTTATTTCTTCTGAAGCAGATACAACAATTTCTTTGGTCACTGATGTTGGGGGACAACCCAGTTCAACCATGTCTACAAAACCTATCTCTCCCCGTGTAACAGAAACAATATCATCACTCATCACTAGTTCCTACATAGAAATGGATTCAGTGTCTTCCACTCTCGCTACTTCTCCAGGTCAACAAGAAACCCCAACCTCATTGCTCACCACTCCTATAACAGAAGCCCCTTTGAGTATTCTAAGGACACCCATATCTCCCAGTGTTCCAGACATGTTATCTTCATCAACTCTTATTCCTTCTGAACCACATACCACAATGTCCTTGACCTCCCATGTTGAGGGACAGCCCAGTTCTGCCATGCCTACAAGGCCTGTCCCTCCAGAAATGATTACTCCAACAACTCTTATTCCTTCTGAATCCCATAACACTATTTCAGGTGTAACAGAAATGATGACATCATTGGCCACTACGTCTGAGACGAAGACATATACAGCTACTCCAGTTTTGACTGTTTCCTCAAGTCAAACAGAGAACACAGCCTCCTCAGTCTTGCTTCCTGGAAAAGAAGCAACTTCAACAATTTCTACTCTGTCTACTTTACCTGGTGAGCCAAAAGGAACTGAAACATGGCTCATTCTTTCTGCCAAGCCCAGCACACCCCTCTCCACAGCAACTCTCAAATTTTCTTCTAGTGAATCAGACATCACACCCTCAGCTTCTGGGGCAGAGACCACTTCAGGCATTCCAACAACTCTTTCATCTGGTGTACCATATATGACCACTCCACTAACTGCTGGTTCTACAACAGACAATAGTAAGATTTTTCTTACACTGAGTACATTGATGCATGAGCCAACATCAGCAGTCTCCCTGGTCTCTCATTCTGCCTTAATCCAACAAACTTCCAGTGCTTCTGATAGTGGTTTAGATGTTACGCCCTCAATAATCAATCATCCTGGAACTGAAACCAGTTCATCTGTGCCAACAATGACTCTCTTTCCTGGGGCACCAGGTGTTGAGATCTCACAGTTCTCTAGTTCTGGCCCATCAACCAGTACATTTCCAAATACAGTTCTGTCTCCTAGTGAACCAAAAAGCACAGTCTCATTACCCACCTTCCTCAGTACAGAAACTAACCCAACATTTCCTGTTTCAACTGGTTTTCTTCCTTCATTAGAGACCACAGCCTCAGAGCCCATTACATCTAAGGTAGATGTTAGTACAACTCTCTTAACTCAGACTGTGTCCCCCAGTGTACCAGAGATGACAAATTTTCTCTTGAACTCATCTGTGACTGAGGAGAGCAAAGGTGACCTGGGTACAACATTTTCATCTGGTGCTTCTGAAGAAACAGCCTCTCTCCCCACCCACTCTGGAACTGAGACCAGCACAATCATTCTAAGTGTAACTCCTTCCCCTATTTTAACAGGAACCACAGGCTTATGGGCTTCCATCACTACTGCAGAATCTACTCTGACTATGTCCCCTAGTGTGTCTAGGTTTCCTGGTGTTCCTACAACTAGTAAATCTAGCAGTGAAACTTTACAGAGCATAGCAACTTCAGCATCTGTCACTACAGTTAGACTTTCTGATCTTGTCACTGATGCCACAAGTCCCATAATTACCTTGATACCATCAGAGTCCTCAACAAGCCCAATCACTGACCTGGAAACAAGTGACACTTCTCATTTAGCTACCACAAGTTCAAGACCCAATGGGAATAAGACCACAACTACTCAACATGGACTGAGCACATCTACAATGTCCACATGGTTCTCTGAGAATGTGACTTCAAGACCAAGTAAGAATAAGCTTTATTATTGTAGTAATCTATAACATATAACGCATATGTATATAATGTAAATATTTCCTCTGTGTGTTTTAGGTATACAATTCAGTATTGCTGAATATACAGTATTATGTAACCATAGCTTTTATTTTCCAGCCAATATTTAGATTATTCTTCATTGCTGGCTTTGTAAGTGCTATGCCACTAAGCCGTATCTACAACCCTACAAACAATTTTAATCACCCCAAACTGTACCCATTAAGCAAGAATTCCTCATTCTGTATTTCTCCCAACCATTAGTGACTGTATGAGTTTCCTTTCTATGTGCTGTATCTGTTATGTAGCTAATGCACACCCAGCTGCTGTGAGATCAAGACTGCAATACCCATGGCATATCTGGAAGACAGGTTTTCATAACACACGACCACTTCCTTTAACACACATTCTGCCTGTACCCTCTTCTACAATGTTCCCTGAGCCTTAGAATTTGTTGTTGATTTAATTTTTACTTACTCAAACATTCATTCACTTTGACAGTGTGTGTGTGTCGTATATGTGTTCAGAGACAAGAAGAGACCACCAGGTATTTTCTTACTCTTCTCTTGATTCCACCGAGGTAGGGCTTTTCACTGACTGGTACTAGACTGTCAGTGAGAAATCCCCAGAGATCCTCCTGTCTCCGCACACATCACGGCTCTGTCTGCTCTTCCAGGCACACACATGGCCCAGCCCAACTTTTTATGTGAGTGCAAGGGATTCAAACTTGGGCTGTCACGCTTGCACAGCCAGTACTCCCACCCATGGTTCCTTCTTCATGGCCCGCAGAGCTTTGAGTTTTTATTAAAATTTGAATTGAGTTTTTTCTTTTTCTTCTATTTTTGAGATTATAATATAATCACATAATTTCCCCTTTCCCTGTCCTCTTTCTAAACCCTCCCATAAATTCACACTTTGCTCTTTTTCAAAGTTATGGCCCTTATTTCATTAATTGTTGTCACATGCTTGTGATTATATTTAGGAATAAAATAAATTATACATTATAATATATGTTATACATAAGGGGCTCCTAATGCCTGGTATTGGGGATTTTGTTAGGTGGATTTTTTCTTTTGGTTTTTGGAGAGAGCCTATATACTATAACAAATATTATACAATATATTCCTAAATATAATCTACTGAATCTGTGTTGTGTACACATATTTTCAGGGCTGAAAATGAAGCATATTTTCATTTGCTTTTCACAACCAGTTAGTGCGCTCTTCCTTTTTCTATTCTGAGTATTCCTTAGTTACCTATTGTTCTTTGTGTAGGACTGAGGATTTGTGGTCTTTCTCCATCCACTTTGGCATGTTTATTGTCCTAACTCACCTCATGTTTAGACAGCGATGTTGGTAAGAATTTTTGAGTGTAGCTTCTGATATTACTAATAGATGCAACCTCCCAGACAACTCCACGGTCCTCTGGCTCTTACAATCCTACACCCTCTTTCTCAGTGTTCCTAAGCTTTAGGTTCTGGAGTGTTTTGTAGATGTATTCATTGGAACTTGGCTCCATAACTCTGAATTTTGACTTCTTATTGTTCTCTGGTATGTTTTCTGTCTATTGCAAAAAGAAGTTTCCTCGGAGAGGGGTGAGGGTTACCCTTATCTGTGGGTATGAGGACAAATATTTATATTGTTATTTGCGATTATGCTCATTTAGTAAAATGGATGTTTCCCTGACATAGTGGGTTTCAATGCTAGGTTTCCATTACCAAGCATGATTTAGATCTTAAGTCTTAATAAAAAGCTGTTGGTTACTACCACGGTATGCATGCCACCTCCTCTTCCACCTTCCCTCAGAAAAGAGCAGGTCTCCCTAGGAAATTCACCTAACCAAATGTCTTGGTTGAAGCCTACTTTGCCATAGTGTATGATCTTTTTGATGTGCTCTTATATTCAGTTGGCAAGTATTGGATTGAGTGTTTTTACTTATATATTCAGAAGGCTGTTCAGTTTTATCTGGAATTCTTTTTCTTTATTGAACCTTTGAGTGGTTTGGGTATCATAGTGAATGTGACTATGGCTTAATAAAATAAACTTAGCAATGTTCCTTCTATTTCTGTTTTGTAAAATAATTTGGGGAGTGTTTGCATTAATTCTTCTTTAAACATCTGGTAGAATTTGGTATTAAATCATCTGGCCCTGGGCTTTTATTGGATTGGAGATTTTTAACAACAGTTTCTATTTTCTTAGGGGCTACAGATCTATTTTAATTGTTGATCTCTTGACTTAAGTTTGGAATGTGGGATCTGTCCAAAATATTGCCCATTTCTTTTCGATTTCCCAATTTCCAGAGTACAGGTTTTTAATGTATGACCTAATGACTCATTGGATTTTCCTTGATGTCTTGTTATAGCCTCTTTTATGTATCCGATTTTATTAATTGGATATTCTCTCTGTGTCTTTTTAATTAGTTTGGATGAGGATTTGTCTATCTTGTTGATATTCTCAAAGAACCAACTCTGTTTCATTGATTCTTTATTTGATTCTCTTTGTTTTATTTTATTGATTTCCACCCTCGGTTTATTTGCTGCCATCTACTCCTCTTTGGTGTGTTTGCTTCTTTTTTCTATTAGTGCTATGAACTTTCCTCTAACTACTACTTTCATTGTGTCCCATCAGTTTAAGTATGTTGTGCATTCATTTTAATAGAATTCTCGGAAGTTTTTAAAATTCTTTATATCTGCCTTGACCATTAGTTGTTCAGTAGGCAGGTGTTCAGTTTCCATGAGATTGTAGACTTTCTGTTTTTGTACTTGTTGAAATCCAGCTTTAATCTGTGGTGATCTCATAGGGTACAGGAGATTATTTCAATTTTCTTTTACCTATTTAGACTTGCTTTGTGGCTGAGTATGTGGTCAGTTTGGGAGAATGTTCCATGAAGTGCTGCAAGAAGGTGTATGCTTTTGTGTTTGGGTGAAATGTTCTATGGATATCTGTTAGGTCCTTTTGATATATAACATCTGTTAGGTTCATTATTTCTCTGTTTAGTTTTTGTCTAGATGACCTGTCCATTGGTGAGAGTGCGTATTGAAGTCTCCCATTATTAATGTGTGAGGTTCAATGTATGATTTAAACTGTAGTAATGTAACTCTTACAAATGTGAATATCATTGCATTTGGAGCATAGGCGTTATACAGTGAAATGGCATCTTGATGCACTTTTCCTTTGATGAGAATGAAATATCCTCCATCTCTTGATTAATTTTTGTTTGAAGTCTATTTTGTTAGATATTAGTATAGCTACTCCAGCTTGTTTTGGGGATTCATTTGCATATAAAATCTTTTTTCAACCCTTTACTCTGAAGTAATATCTATCTTTTATATTGAGTATGTTTCTGTTTGCAGAGGAAGGATGGATCCTGTTTTTATGTATATTCTGCTAATCTCTGTCTTTTTATTGGAGAATTGAGTTCATTGGTATTCAGAGATATCAGTAATTATTAATTCTTATTATTTTGTTTTTAATACTGATGGTGGCACTGATAGTTATGGTTGTGATACTGGTGGCGTTGTGTGTGTGTATGTGTGTTTGTGTGTCCAATTCACTTATGTTTTTGCTGATTTGAGATTATTTCCTGTGTTTTTAAGGGTGTAATGAAGCTCATTGGATTTGAGTTTTCATTCTAGTTTCTCTTGTAAGGCTCGATTTGTGAATAGATATTGTGTACGTTTGACTGTATCATGCAATATCTTGTATTCTACTTTCATGGTGATTGAATGTTTCACTGGGTATAGTAGTCTAGGTAGACATCTGTGATCTCTTAGAGTCTGCAGCAAATCCATCTAAACCCTTCTGGCTATTAAAGTCTGCACTGAGAAATCAGGTGTAATTCTAGTAGGTCTAAATTTATATGTTACTTGTTCTTTTCTCCTTTCAGTTTTAGTATTATTTATTCATTCTGTATGTTTAGTGTCTTGATTATTTTGTGGTGAGGGACTATCTTTTATGTTCCAGTCTTACAGAATTTGGTGTTCTGTTTCTTGTACATTTATAGGCAACTCTTTCTTTATGTTAGGAAAATTTTCTTATATAACTTTGATGAAAGTATTTTCTGGGCTCTTGAACAGTGTTTATTCTCCTTCTTCTATTCCAATTTTCCTTAGGTTTGGTCTTTCTGCTGTGTCCAGGTTTCCTGGATGTTTTGTGTTAGGAACTTTTTTAGATTTAACATTTTCTTTGACTGATGTATCTGTTTCCTCTATAGTGTCCTCAATGCCTGAGATTCTCCCTTCCATCTCTTGTGTTCTGTTGCTCATGTTTACATCTGTAGTTCCCCTTTTCCTTACCCAGATTTTCCATTTCCAGAATTCTGTCAATTTGTGTTTGCTTTATTGCTTCTATTTCCATTTTCAGGTCTTGAACTGTTTTCTTCATCTGTTTGTTTTATCTTGGCAGTTTTGGCATTCTTTAAGGGATTTACTGATTTCATCCAATTTTTTTGTTCATCTTTTCTTCAATCTCTTTAAAGGATTTTTTCATTTCCTCTTTTAGGACCTCTATCATCTTCATAAAATTATTTTTAAGATCATTTTCTTATGGGTCAGCTACATTGAATGGTTGTAGGATAACTGGACTCTGGAGATGCCATATTGCCCTTTCTATTATTGTGTTTTTTCACTGGCAGTTAGGCATCTGGGCCTAGGATGATTGTAAGTCTAGGTATTTATTTGTGTTTGTCTATGTATGGACATTTTGTTCCTTGGTTTCTGTTCCCACTTTTTTATTCTGGACTAAATGGCTGAGGGTTCTTGACTAATGAGTCTTTAAGACAAGTAGGGTGTCTCCCCTGGCATTTTGGGGGCCTGTAAGATCTCTGGAGTTTTGGGTGCCAACGTTCCCTCTGCTGTTCCAAGTATTTGTGTGATGGGTGATACCTCTCTATATGCTGTGAATATGTTTTATTACCATTGGTTAATAATGATGCCCATTTGGCCAATGGTGAGGCAGAATAGAGAGAGGAGGGAAATCCAAACAGAGACACAGAGAAAAGGAAGACAGAGTGAGAGAGATGTCACCAGCCATTGCAAAAGCCAGATGTGAAGCAACATGCCACAAGCTCACAAGCCTTGTGGTAAAATATGAACTAATATAAATGGGCTACTTTATGATATAAGAGTTAGCTAGTGATATGCCTAAGCCATCAGTCAAACAGTTTGTAATTAATATAAGTTTCTGTGTGATTACTTGGAACGCAGCAGCCAAGAAATGAAAGTGCAGCCTCCAGGTACATCTGTGGGGCCTCTGGGATACTGAGCATCTGTTTGGTCTCTGGGGTTCCTAGTATGATGTGGCCTCCAGTGAAGCAGAAGCTTTCTGTCTAACTCAGGATCCCTATATCTGGCCTGGTCTCCAATAGAGCTGCTGGATCTATGGGCCTAGTATGGAGCCCAGGAAACCTAGTATTGAGCCCAGGAAAAGGGGGAGGAATACAGTCTGGAGTTGTTCAGCAGGCTTGAAGTAGTGTTAGTGGAGGTGGGTGGTGTTTTTTCTGGCGTCCCTAGATACCACCTAGCCTCCAGCAAAGACGAAGTCTTCCTCCAAAATGTTAGGCCAGGATCTTTCTCTTATTTTTTTTTAATCCAGATGACATGTATGTTGGATCAAGTGGGTTATTAAAATAACCTACTGTTAATGGATTGATGCTTGTTTTTAAATTTATGAGTACTTTTTGTATTTTTTTTAAAATTGAGACCCCAGAGTTTGGTTCATATATGTTTGAGATAGTAATATCTCTTCATTTAGTATTCCCTTGCTTAGAAGGGTGTGTCACTCTTTATTGCATCTGATTGACTTCAATCTGTCTACTTTGTCAGATATTAAGATGGCAATGCCTGCTTGTGTCTTGGTCCTCTTTGACTGGTGAATGTTTTTATATACTTTTGCTCTAAGGTGGTACCTATCTTTGAAACTGAGGTGTGTTTCTTGTAGAGAATAGATAGAAGGATTTTGTTTCTTTATCCAATGTCTTTTGATTGAAAAAATAAGTCACTAATATCTAAAGTTTCTTGAAGAATCAGCTCTTTGTTTCATTCATTCTTTGTATTGTTTTTCTTTTGTTTGCTTGTTTCTATTTCATTGATTTCAGTCCTCAATTTGATATTTTCCTGTCACCTACTCCTCCTGGATTAATCTGCTTCTTTTTTTGTTCTAGAGTTTTCAAGTGTGCTGTTAAGTCGCTAGTGTGAGATTTCTCCACTTTCTTTATGTAGGCACTTATTGCTATGAACTTTCCTCTTAGCACTGCTTTCATAGTGTTCCATAGATTTGGCTATGTAGTACATTCATTTTCAATGAATTTTAGGAAGTCTTTAATTTCTTTCTGTTTCTTCCTTCAGTTGAGCACTGTTCAATTTCCATGAGTTTTTATACTTTCTGCAATTAGTGTTGTTGAATTCTAACTTTAAGTCATGATATTCCGATAAGATACAGGGGGTTATTGCAACTTTTTTGTATCTGTTGGAGTTTGCTTTGTTACTGAGGTGTGGTTAATTTTAGAGAAGGTTCCATGAGTTATGGAGAAGAAAGGTATATTCCTTTGTGTTTGGGTAAAATGTTCTATTGATATCTGTTAAGTCCATCTGTTAGTTTTCTTAAATTTCTATCTAGTAGTCTGTGGTGAGCCCACAAGTATTACGCAGCAATGTACAGCTGACACATCTATTGGACTATCCACAGGAAGTATATGTACATGACACTTGGAGTAATCTGATTTTTGCGCTATCCCCAGGAAGTATATGTACATGACACTTGGAGTAACCTGATTTTTCCAGAGCTAAGGGACATCTGTCCTTCAGATAAGTCACTGTCGATTCTGTAAAAATCTTGTGAAATCAATGCATTTCTCCCCTCTATACTATCCTAGCAGTGTATAAACCTGACTTTTCCTATAGGGCAACAGGCTACCCCCAACACAACATGAAGCCACGGTTTGAAATGGATTCACTCAGTCAAACCTTTGTTCTTGTAGCCAAAATCTACATAAAAAATTGTTCACCTCAAACTTTCTTTATTGTCAGCAGTCACTGATAAGAATAGAGCCTCATACAGGGGTAATATGTCTGCTCTAACAACAGGCTCAGGAAAGTGTAATCTACTGGTCTTCTGCTCTGACTTGATGGGCTATGGGTACTTATATTCTGTATTTACCCTTCACCTTGGTTTCAACTAACACACGATCGTCGTGCAGGAAGTTAACTGTTTATATAGGAAAAAGATTGAGTCACTAAAACTAGTTTCAGAGAGAAAAAATGTCACCTGGATACCCTGCTGGAGCCAAAATCAAAGTTTGCAGAAGAGATTCCTTTTAACTCAACCAGCTGGATGATAATCCAAATCAAGCCTGCAGCTTAGTATAGCTACCAATGCTGTGTTCCCAGCTGCAGGAGAACTTCACAGCCATGCCCCCTCTGAGATGAAAAACCAGACCCACCAGATTCTTGTGACTCTGTGAAAATGCATGGTCAATAATATTGTTACTGCCTGTGTGATTGCTAACTTCTCTGTGTGCCTATGTAAACTAGAAGCTTTGTGGAGCTCACCCCCTTTTCACCCTTCGTCCTTATCACTCATCCCTTACCCTTATGATGTGCCCTTATGTTTTCTGCCCTTATGCTTCTTCTTCTTCCCCTCCTTCCATCTTTCCCCAAGAAAAAAGGGGAAGCCATGCCTGAGTCAGTAAGTTCATTCTACCCCTCAGGTCCCATTCCCAATCCAGTTCTCACTTGTTGTAGAAGTCCTGTTCTTAGCCCTTGAGGGAGTGCTGAGGCTGGTACTTAGTAGCTCCCAATAGTAGACCTGCCCATTGGGTAAGTATGGGGTGTTGAAGTTTCCTACTATTAATGTGCAGGTTTTGGTGTGTTATTTAAGTAAGCTTTACTAATGTTTCTTTTGCATATGTGGGTGCTCTTTTATTTGGGCATAGATGTTCAGAACTGAGATTTCATATTGATGGATTTTTCCTGTTATGAGTAACAAGTGCCCTTCTCCATCTCTTTTGATTTTAGTTTGAGGTCTATTTTATTAGATATTAGGATAGCTAAACATGCTTGTGTCTTAGGTCCATTTGTTTGAAATTTTTTTTTTCCCGACCCTTATCTCTGAGATAATGTCTTTCTTTGAGATTGAGGTGTTTTTCTTGTATGCAGCAGTAGAATCGACCCTGTTTTGAGTCTAGTCTCTTAGCCTGTGTCTTTTTATAGGTGAATTGAGTCCATTGATATTAGGAGATATTAATGACAAGGGTTGTTAATATCTGTTATTTTTTCAGTGGTAGTCGTTATGATCTGCTGGCCTGTCACCTGGGTACCCTGTCCCTTTAAGAGACAAGCTCCGCCCACTCCCAACCCTCCCCCTCCTACCCTGGCAAGCAGATCTCCAGCTTCCTCCAGCCTGTGCTCTCTCTTTTTGTCCCTCTTCTAAGAGGTGGCTGCCCTCTCTCTCTCTCTCTCTCTCTCTCTCCCCCTGCCTCTCTTCTCCCCCCACTCTTCTCCTTTTCCCCTTCCTTTCCATAACCCTCTTAAAGTCTTTACCCAAACTCTCTCTGCATGACATATCTGTCTGTCTCTGCCTGTCTGTCTGTCTCTCACTAGCTGCAGTCTCCCGCCTGCCTTGGCCCCACTGAGAATTTAGATAACAGGCTGCAACCCTGTCTAGGCCTCAGGACTGCGACCCCTCATGGGACTGGCCTCCCCCCCCCCCCCCCCCCCCGCCATCACCATATCTTTAAAAAAGAACAACAGTAGTGTTTTGTGTGGTTCCCTTTTTTGGGGTTTGTTGATGTGAGGTTATCTGTTGCCTGTGTTTTCATGAGTGCACCTTACTTTCTTGGGTTGGAGTTTTCCTTCTAGTCCTTTTTGTAATACTGGGTTTGTGGATAGGTAATGTTTAAATCTGGTTTTGTCATGGAATATCTTGTTTTCTCCATCTATGGTGATTAAAAGTTTTGCTGGATATAGTAGTCTGGGCTTGCTTCCACGGTCTCTTAGTGTCTGCAGCATTTCTGTCCAGGACCTTCTGGCTTTCAGAGTTTCCATTGAGAACATGGGTATAATTCTGATAGGTCCACCTTTCATGTTACTTTGTTTCCTTTGCAGCTCTTAATAGTCTTTGTTTATACTGTATGTCTAGTGTTTTGATTAGTATATGACTAGGGGACTTTTTCGGTTCAGTCTATTTGGTATTCTGTAAACTTCTCATACCTTCATTGGCATATCCTTCTTTAGGTTGGGAAAGTTATCCTTTATGATTTTGTTGAATATGTTTTCTGTGCCTTTGATCTGGACTTCTTCTATCCTATTATTCTTAGGTTTGGTCTTTTCATGATGTCCCAAATTTTCTGGATGTTTTTGTTAAAAAAAAAATTGTTGGATTTAATATTTTCTTTTAAATAGATTCACCAATCTATTTCCTCTATAGTCTTCAACACCTGAGATTCTCTCTTCCATCTATCATATTTTGTCAGTTATGTTTGTATCTGTAGTTCCTGTCTACTCACCCAAATTTTTCATTTTCAGAATTCCCTCAGTTTGTGTTTTCTTTATTGCCTCTATTTCAATTTTTAAGTCTTGAACTGTTTGAACTATTTGCTTCACATACTTGATTGTTTTTTTTCTTGGTTTTCTTTAAGAGATATATTGATTCAATTTTTTGTCTTTTCTTCCATTTTTAAGAGAATTTTTCATTCCTCTTTAAGTATTCTTTATCATCTTCATAAAGGTGTATTTAAGGTTGTTTTATTCTGGTTCTTCTGGATTAAGATGTTCAGGCCTTCATGTTGTAGGACCACTAGGTTCTGGTGTTACCATATTGTTCTTTAGGTTGTTGAATGTATTCTTGCATTGGCAACTACCCATCTCTTCCTCGAATTGGTGCAGGCAGTATCTTTCCCTCTTGGTTTAATTCTTGCAGTCAGTGTCTGTGACTCAGGGAGTCACTTTTGGTCTCCTCTGTGAAGTCGCTGTCTGTATCTCAGGGAGCTGCTGAGGTTGCAGGGACTGGTTCGGTTTAGGGACAGAATGAGATTTGTAGATTACAGGGTCCAATGGAATGGATGCTGGAGCAGCCTTCCTGCAAGAGTCTTGCCTATTGGCCAGCAAGTGCAGCTGAAATTAGTTGGAGAGGCCCTGAGGTTTTGCCCCAGGGCCTAGGGCCTACAGACTGGTCTGTCCAGCAGGGTCTGGTCATATACATCTTGGTCCCCTTTGACCAGTCACAATCTGTGTTGGATATAATTCTTTAGGGTGTATTATCATGAAAATACTTTCTTTCTCCAGTAATGGCAGATAGTTTTGCTGGGTCCTTTAGTCTAGGTTGACCATCATAGTCTTTTAGAACTTGCAGTGCATTGCTCCAGGACCATCCGGCTTTCAAAGTTTCCTTTGAAAAATCACCTGAAATTCTGATGGATTATGACTTGTGTATTTTTCTATTGCAACTTTCAATCTATTTTCTTCGTTGCATATATTAGTATTTTAAATATGATATGCCATGATGATTTTCTTTTTTAGTCTTACCTATTAGGTGTTGTGTGTTCTTCTGGTATCTATATGAGTGTGTCTTTCTTCGTTTGGGGAAGTATTCATTTTTGATATTGTTGGAGATTTCTATGACATTGACTTGGGATTCTTCTTCCACTAATTCAAAGGTTTAGTATCTTCATGTGCCCTTTTATCCCTCTCTGTGCTTTTTCTATTGCTTGTTTGTTTTTCTATCCCTTCATTATTGTGTCCTGATCTTCACCCTTGAATCCTGATCATTTTTTTTCTATTTTAAAAATGATTTTTATTGAAATCTACATTTTTTTTCTTCTCCCCTCCCTGCCTCTCCTTTCCCCATCAACCCTCTCCAAAGGTCCCCATGCTCCCAATTTACTCAGGATACCTTGCCTTTTTTTACTTCCCATGTAGATTAGATCCATGTATGTCTCTCTTGGAGTTCTCATTGTTGTCTAGGTTCTCTGGGATTGTGATTTGTAAGCTGGTTTTCTTTACTTTGTGTTTAAAAACCACTTATGAATGAATACATAGGAATATTGTCTTTCTGTGTCTGGGTTACCTCACTCAAAATGAGGTTTTCTAGCTCCATCCATTTGCCTGCTAATTTCAAGATGTCGTTATTTTTTCTGTTGTGTAGTACTCTATTGTATAAATGTAGCACATTTTCCTTATCCATTCTTTGGTCAAGGGGCATTTAGGTTGTTTCAAGGTTCTGGCTATGACAAACAATGCTGCTATGAACATAGTTGAGCACATGTCCTTGTGGCAGGATTGAGCATCCTTTGAATATATACCCAAAAGTGGTATTGCTGGGTCTTGAGGAAGGTTGTTTCCTAATTTTCTGAGAAATCACCACACTGATATCCAAAAGGATTGTACCAACTTTCACTCCCACCAGCAGTGCAGGAGTGTTCCCTTTACCCTACAACCTCTCCAGCATACGTTGTCATCACTGTTTTTGATCTTGGCCATTCTTACAGGCGTAAGACAGAATCTCAGAGTTGTTTTGATTTGCATTTCTCTGATGACTAAGGATGTTCTACATTTCCTTAAGTGTCTTTCAGCCATTTTAGATTCCTCTGTTGAGAATACTCTGTTCAGGTCTGTACTCTATTTTTTTATTGGATTATTTGTTCTGTTGATGACAAATTTTTTGAGTTCTTTGTATATTTTGGATATCAGATCTCTGTCTGACATGAGATTGGTGAAGATCTTTTCCATTCTGTAAGCTGTCGTTTTGTCTTGTTGACCATGGCCTTTGCTTTATAGAAGCTTTTCAATTTCAGGAAGTCCCATTTATTAATTGTTTCTCTTAGTGTCTTTACTACTGGGGTTATATTTAGGAAGTGGTCTACTATGCCAATGCATTCAAGTGTACTGTCCCCTTTCTCTTCTACGAGGTTCAGTGTGGCTGGCTTTATGGTGAGGTCTTTGATCCATTTGGACTTGAGTTTTGTGCATGGTGATAGATATGGATCTATTTTCATTCTTCTACAAGTTGATATCCAGTTATGCCAGCACCATTTGTTAAATGTGCTTTCTTTTTTCTATTTGTGAATCCTGATATTTTATATTTTGTTTGATTCATTCTATGTGTCAGTACTTTTTTTGAGTTTTCTGGTTGAGTCATTGGATTTTTCAGCTCCATCTTCATTTCAGCCTGAGTCTTCTTCTTTTTTTTTTTAAAGATTTATTTATTTACTATGTATACAATATTCTGCCTGCATATATCCCTATAGGCCAGAAGAGGGCACTATATCTCATTATAGATGGTTGTGAGCCACCATGTGGTTAATTGAACTCAGGACCTCTGGTTGAACAGCCAGTGAGTGCTCTTAACCTCTGAGCCATCTCTCCAGCCCCTGAGTCTTCTTCAATGTTTCTATCTTCTTACTGAATTCTATTTCCAAGAACTAGGCTGTCTTCTTCATGTCTTGTGCATCACATCATGAGTCTTCTTCAATGTTTCTATCTTCTTACTAAATTCTATTTCCAAGAACTAGGCTGTCTTCTTCATGTCTTGCATGTCGCATCATCATTGGTTTAAAATTTATATTTGAATTTAATCTTTTAATGACTGTCCTATTAATTTCATTGAGCTGTTCTTTGCCTTTTTAAAACTCCTTGAATTCTTAGATGAACTTTATACTTTTTCTTTTAAGTTCAATATCCTGGGGTTCTTTTGGTTGGCATACATTTATACAAAAATATTTTGAAGAGGGAGAGAATATATTGATTTGTTCTTTAATATTGCTTTTTTGTCTTGTAATCTGGGCATTTGTATTTCTTTTGTTGTTCTAAGTTTAGTATGGTTAGAGAAGGCTGGAACAGAGAGGAGGGTAAGAAGATGTGTTGGGCCTAGAAGGTAGAAATGGCTTCAGTGTAATGAAAGTGAACAGAGTAGACTGGGCTGATGTCCGTAATGTACCTCCTGGTTTAAGATTTGAATGTGACATTAGATCTGGCTGCCAAGAAAGGTTGGCTATGGTTGGCTATGTGGGAGGATTCTGTGGTTTGGGGTGGGTAAGTAGGGTTGTAGCAAACGTTTAGAGATTGATTTTGGTGCAGGAAAGGCTGACCGGACAAGGCTAGGTAACTCTTTGTAGGTGGCATGCTAGGTCTGGCAGGTTAGCGAGGGTTGATAAATAAGGAAGGTCAAGGAGACTCATGTAACGCCCACCTGTACTATGTGATGATACCGTACAACTCCTGTATTGTGGCTCCTGCACTACAGGACCAATCGCGAGTCTTGGGCAAGGGCCTGAAGATTTAAACACACAAAGACTCACAGAGACACTGGTCATCCTTGAAACAAGAATGTCCTCTTTATTGTGTTCAGGGGCAGCTTATATAGGGATACCCACACCCCAGCCAAACCCACCAGAAATCATGCTCCTGCCATCAGGAATTCCTGAGTGTCTCATGCTCAGAGCAGCTGCAGGCTATCTCAGAGCAGAGGAAAACAAGTTATTTACAAGAAATTCAGGATCTGGAGGTTCACTGCTCTCAACAGACTCAGATGTTGAAGAATGGCGTGGAAGATCTGGCTGATTAGTACCTTGGTCACTATTCTGTTGCTGTGAAGAGACGTCATGACCATGGAAATGCTATTAAAACAAAGCATTATTTGGGGCTTGCTTACAGTTTCAGAGGTTTAGTCCATTATCATTGCGGTGGAGTGCCTGGGGAACAAGTTGATGCAGGCAGTTGCAGGAGCAGTAGCTGAAAGCTACATCTTGATTTGCAGATAGGCTTGGCTTTTAATCTCAAAATTCACTTCCTCCAGTAACACACTTCCTCCCCCAATGCTATGCTGCCTAAAGCCTTTTCAGATAGTATTATTCCCTATATATTTGAGAATTCAAATATATTTGACTGAGACCACCACATTCTATCCCTGGCCCCTATTTACTTGTAGGCATATTATAATGAAAACATTTAGTCTAACTTCAAAAGATTAGACAATTTCAAAATTTCCCAGTCTATCAAATCTTAAATTATTTGAAAGTACAAAGTCTCTTTTGATAGTCATGGCAATCTCTGAACTGCAGCCCCTTGTTAAATAAAGATAAATAAGCAGATCTCTTCCAACAAACAGGAGCTCAATGTGTGCATTACCATTGCAAAAGGCAGAAAAGGGAACATGGCGAGGAAATACCAGACTGACTAAAAAACAAAACCATCTGGGCAAACTCCATCTCTGCATCTCCACATCTGATGTCAAAGCACTCTTCAGATCCTCCACTCCTTTCAGATTTTTTGGGCATAGTATCTCACGATTGGCATTTTACACATCCTTGGGTCTCCAACATAATCCAGGCTTCACCTTTACAGCTCCACACTATAGCCTTGCTGAGCTTCCATACAGGGACACTCCTGACACATGCCTGGCCTCAGTGACTTTCCTTAACCACAGAGGGAAATCTCACACCGCCTTTCTTATATTCTTGACTCTAAAACCAGAACCATGTGGCTTAAGATGCCAAGTTCTGTTACGTGATGGTCCTAGAACATGGCTCCCTCATCCAGTTGCCTTTATATCTGCTTTCTGTTGTTGATGGCTTCCTTTACTTCTTAACCTTTCCTTTAATTCCTCTTCACAAGTTGGAAACTTACCTGTGCAAACTCCAAACACTGTATCTCCATATCTCAAAGCACTTTTCAGATGTTCGTTAACTCCTCTCAGATGTGCTGACTGCATCACACTTCCCTCTCTTGGACTTGTTCCAGACCCAGCCATCAGCTTCCATTGGTAGGAAGCCTGACTTAGCATCAGGCTTTTCTTTAAACACTCTGTCTCCTTGAACACAGGGCTTAGTTCTATTACATTTCCTGGTGCTCCCTTTCTCGTCAAACTGAATACATTTTGTCTTTTCCCTTGTTCATCCTTTGCATTGTAGATCTGCATAAGAGTGACCACACGGTAGTCAATATGAAGCTACCTTGAATTCTGTTCTGCCAATGCCATTAATCCAAACTCTTTGATTTAACCTTAGGCAGACTTTCTGGACAAGGGCAAAAAGCAGCCACATTCTTCACCAAAATAGCACAAGAACAGTCTCTAGGTCACTTACTAATGTTCTTCTCTGGAACCTCTTGAGTGGGGCACCCACATTCCACAAAGTCTTCTGGTGTCTTACGACAAACAGCATTGTCATGCTTATTTTAGGAATACCCCACTTCCTGGTACCAACTTTTCTATTGGTCCTTTTCATTGCCAAGTAGTTCCTTAATCCTTTTTTAAATAGTTCTATTTCTTAGTGACTAAGTGTTCAAATATATGGTCCTATGGGGGCTATTCTTATTCAAACCATAAGAGGGAAGAGGTTGGATATGGTGCAAGAAAAGGGACCCATTGTGGCAATTAGAGTTGGTCCTGGTGGAATCCTAGAGGTAGTTTGTAATGCAGACAGGGTTGACCAGACTAGGCTGCGTGGACCTGGGATACATCCTGCAGAATGTGGAGAAAATGAGAATGGAGGATGTCAGGGACACCCACTGGAGTAGGCCATGGAGAAGACAATGAGAAATCACATCTACAAGCCTCAGCGTTCTCTGTTCTGTACCTCGTATCTGTCTCTCTGGCCATCCAAGCCTTATATGCATTTCCAACCTTCAGGGCCACTACATGTGTTGCTCTTGGAATTCTGGGTTGGCTTTTTGTTTGTTTTTGTATTTTTCTTTTTCTAAAAAGTCTGTGACTTTTCATAGACCATAAATTTATTCCGTGCATAAGTCTTATATAGAGTCAGTCTGTATTTTATCTTATTCTACTTGCCCATGTCTTCCCTTTTTTTTTTTGCATGACTCTGTGAGTTTTTATTTCCCTAAGAAAATTTCCTAACCATAAGGCTAACTCTCTATTTTTGTGTTTCTCTTTCCATCTTTTCATTTTCATTTTCTTTCTTTCTTCATTTTTTTGACTGATGAGTTTCTCATGACTACGAGTAAGGGCTTCTTTACAAGATCGTAAACAACCTACAAGGTTTTTTTGTTTATTTGATTGGTTGGGTTTTTTGTGGGGGACAGATTTTTATGAGATAGGGTTTCTCTATGTAGTCCTAACTGTTCTGGAACTAGCTCTTGTAGGCCAAGCTGGCTTTGTACTCAAAGAAATCCACCTACCTCTGCCTCTTGAGTGCTGGGATTAAAGGAATGTGCCACCACTGCCTGAAAAATCTACAAGTTTAAACAGCTGAAGAAAATGTCCCTTCCTCCTGATGAATTATTAACTGCCTATCAACCCTCATGGGGCCTCATAAAGTCCCCATACAAGCAACCATTCCTCAAGTAGAGACAGGGCCTTTTGAGAATACACCTGACCCCTACACACAAGTTTACCATGGGTCATTGACAGACCTTATCTCTTACAAACAGTCACATCTGGTGTGAACACGAGAGCACAAACTCCTTGTCGTGCCTTGAATATAGCATTCCCCATCACTCAGCATTCCACCACTTCCTCTGGCTTTTATATTCTCTCTAAACTTTCCACAGTTTTCAAAGAGTTTTGGAGGGCATGATACACTGGTATCCAATTTGGGGCTGACCTTTCAACGGTCGCTTATTTTCATCACTTTGACCAGTTCTGAGTCTTTACACTTGCCACTGTGCATTGAAACTTTTATGTGGTGTGGCCCAGATCTGAAAGTATAAGGTCTTACTCCCTTCTCAAGTCAATGAAATGTCAGTGACATGCCACCTTTAGACTTTCTGGGCTACAAATTCAGGATCCCTCTGAAGATGAAGTCAAATGTCCACTGTGAAGTTTCACTCTCACCCTCTAGTTGGGCAGAAGAGATTCTGGGTAAGATATCCTGTACTTTATCTCCTGGACACTGTGGCTATGAGACAGTATTAGTCTTCTACTAGTCTTCTACTCACATTCAGCAGCTCAGTACTAAGACAAGAAATTGATTCTCTCTCTCTCTCTCTTCCTCTCTCTCTCTCTCTCTCTCTCTCTC
The DNA here is from genome assembly GCF_982192425.1 of Myodes glareolus. Classification (NCBI taxonomy): domain Eukaryota; kingdom Metazoa; phylum Chordata; class Mammalia; order Rodentia; family Cricetidae; genus Myodes; species Myodes glareolus. Next base: position 107,463,150 of record NC_142029.1, read on the forward strand.
TCTCTGTGTGTGTGTGTCATACTCACACATAGGCTCTGGGTTATAATCACTCTCACTCTTTCTCCCCTCCAGTTACAAGTATTTATCCAGAATTGGTGCCATTCACTTTCAACTTAACAATCACCAACCTGCCCTATACCACAGAAATGGGGTACCCAGACTCCTTACACTTCAAGAAAACAGAGAAGGCCTTGAACTACCTGGTAATGTGAAGCCTGCATACCATGGCTTACCTCTCCTTCAGTCCACCCAATCTCATGGACCTCTCACTCACTCACCCTTTTGTCTTATCCACAGTTCCAGTCCTTGTTCAAGAATACCAGCATTGGTTCTAGCTACTCTGGATGCATAGTGTCGCTGATCAGGTGAGCCTTCTTTGTTTTATATCATAGAGGACTTTTCTGTCACAGTCAAGTTCATCTGAATATCACATGCGAAGGCAAGAAACACAAAGGAAAGAAGCGCTTCAGAAATTCAGACATGGGCGACACTGTCTTTGATTTAGTGCATGAGAGACAGGACTTCCTGGAAAGGGACACTTCTCATGGAACTTATTTACATGAAAAAAATTGTGTGAGAACTGAGGCTCATTGATCAGAAAAAGGGATATTGAATCACTTAGGAACCATGGAATCCTTCATTTTGCGCCACATTCTGTGACTTGGCAGCCATAACTTTCTTCCTGCAAAAGTTCCACTATGTACAGCGGGCACCAGTTGCACAAACATGAAACCATACATCAACCAGGTCAGAGAAATCATTAAACTCTACACACAGACTAAAAGAACCAAGTCATGGAATTTGAGCTTAAGCCTGGGGATCTGGGTGGAGGCTTTCTGTAGATGATGCTTGAGCCATATGTTGACAGTACATGTACAGTAAGCAGAGGAAACACAGGAAAATAAACTCTTTTGTGGGATGGTTCATCACAAGTAATGAGGGATGTAAAAGCTGGGAATGCATGCCTTTTCCTCTTTCTTCTCCTCCTCGTTTGATTTGTCCTCTGTTTTTTCATCCTCCACTTCTGTTCTACCTCTTGTCCCTCCTTTTCTAGCTCCTTCCCTCCACAGAAAAATCTCTGTGGTATTGAAAAATAGAATGTAGCAGAGTGAATGAAGAATGAATGAATGAAAAATGAAGAAAGAAATAAGAAGAGGAAAGTATGTTACAAAGTAGAGGAAAGAGAGAATGAATACAATGATAAAGAAGAATAAGGAAAATAGAAAAAAGAAAGAAAAGAAGCAGAAAGGAAGAGAGGGAAATAAATGGAGGGAAAAGGGAAGAGAGAAGTGTAGGAGTTGAACAGGTAGATTTTCTAAGAAGTCCTAGAGTAACTTTGAACATAACAATAAGAAGTGTTGGTACTTGTCATAATATATGTGAACCAAATAACTGGTGAAGAAACTGAGAGCAAGAGAAAAAATAAGTTGAACAAACTTTTTAGAGCTAACCCACTGTGTAAAATAGTAGACCTAGAGAAAGAGGACTTAAAAAGGAATGTGACTGAGAAAGTAGATACAGTCCATAAAAAGACAAGCATAAAGCCAAGAGGGACTCAGCTTGATGGAGATATGTACAATTTCTCACGTCTCTAGATGACCCATTCCCATATCCTCATCACTCTAGGTCAGAACAGAATGGAGCAGCCACTGGAGTAGACAGTATTTGCTCCTACCATCATGACCCCATGAGTCCTCCTCTGGACAGAAAGCAGTTGTATCAAGAAGTGACCCAGCTGACCAATGGTATCACCAGACTGGGTCCCTACATCCTGGACAGAGACAGTCTCTATGTCAATGGTGAGTATCTTTGTCATAATGGGGTCTCCTTTAGTATCAGTTTTCATTGCTATAACAAAGTAACAGACTCACGTGTAAACAAGAAAAGATTTTTTTGTCCCATAGATTCAAAAGCTTCAAGCCAGGTTAATTAGTTCCTGTATTATTTATTAACTTTTCTCATCGTGGCCCACTAGATGATACCATTCACATTCAGTGTGTGTTTTCCCACCTCAAAGTGGGAAATATTTCTGGAAATGCCATCATGGACACACACATATCCGTTTCATATAATTCTAAATGCAGTCCAGTTGATAAAAATTAATCATTGTAGCTTGGGTACTTTTAGGCCTATAGCAAGGTGGAAATATGGTGGAAGGCATAAAATGGGAAATCTGCTCTTTTATGAGGTCCAGTAAGCAAGCAATTAAGTGGATGTGGGGGACACAATATGTTTTTCCACGGCCTGAAACCAGTGACCTAGTTCCTACAGTGAGCCCCCTACCTATACTAATAATTCATTCAGTTATTAGCTCATCCATTGATGAAGTTAGCACTTTTTAAATCCAATAACCTTTCTACAGTTTCACCAGTTGGGGATCAAGCCTTCAACACATGAGCTTTCCGGAGGACACTTCAGATCCCAAACACTATTTACCAAGCTCATTATAGGGGTTGATTTTAGACCGTCTATGTCTGGAGATATATCCATGTCACTACTAAAAAGGAGTTAATAGTCTATATAGTTAAGTGGATGCTGGTAAGCACTCCAAAGGTACATTACACTGCACTAATATTGACTAAAATGTTAATAGTCTCAAACTTGAGAAATTATTGCACAAAACTTTCCAGTATTATCTTTCAATGTATTGTTTTAGAATTTTCTGTCACCGTGATACAAGCCTAATATTAAATGGCTCATTTTAGACTGTTCAATCCATGCAAGAAGGCCACGTTCTTTTCTGTTTCACCTCTTAGGATGAATATTTCCTCCTGTTTCTCCTTCTCATTTTCTTCCTGCTCTTCCTTTCTGTTCCCCTTCTCCTCTTCCTTTTTCTAGTCTTCTCGTCATTCTCTTCCTCCTGTTTCTCAACTTCCTCTTTCTCCTCCTTCCCATTCTTGTCATCTTCTCCTTCAATATCTCCTCTTTTCTTCTATCCTTTTCCCCTTTTTTCTCCTCCTTCTACTCTTTTTGATCCTCTTGGCTCTCCATTTTCTTCTTCCAATTTATTTCTTTTTCCCTGTTCCGCTTCCTTCCCTTGTTACTCATCTTTCTTGCCATATTCCCCTTCTTTTCTGCTTACCATAAGACCTTAATTAGAGTAGCAGATGACAAGGAGAATTTGGGAGTGATGAATGACGTGGTTAAGTGCTTCCTATTTGCCTGAGAGTGTCTTCCTTCTCCTTTTGTCATATCAACTTAATTTTCAGACTCCATGGAGCATCTTAAACAGCTGCAGTTTCCAGAAACACTGCTGCCCTTAATAGATGACACACTGAATAGTGACTAGATGTTGACAAAAAAATTGTCACAGAAAGGCTATGCCAAGAACACAAAATTAAAAGTGGTTCTTGCTTATCAAAGGACTCCATGTGGTGAGAATTCTGCAATTGTGTTAATCTTATCAAAACACTGAGTTGTTATACTTATTTACCAAGAACCATTGTGCATTCAATGAGGAAATCATTTGCCCAAGACTATAAAGTATGCCAGAATGAGAATTTCACCAACAGACACTCTGGAAAACCACAGGAAATATGGTGAACCATCCAAACACAGCAAGCCCCAAACATCTGGACAGGCAATCTCTAGCATAATAATCTAACCTAATTCATAGTTAGCTATGTACTCCCTTATAGCCACTTGAAGATTACCTTCATTTATAATGTGAAATGCATATTACACTGTATTATTTAGACCACATTCTGTTTTGTGTCCAGAAGATATTTTTCTGTTACTGTGAAAAAAATTCCCTGATTTAGAGGCAGTATACATCTGCAGTTATTACAGGAATGTTGCACATGTGACCTTATAGTGGTTGTGACTACATGCACAAGAACTGAACAAGATCACAACAGCTGAAATACAGTCATGGATGAGAAAATAGGATTTGTGTTGTCAATGCACACACGGGTGTGGGGCCATCTACTAGGGGAAGGTTGACTTAAGGTTCACATTCCTAAAGAAAATTGACTCTTTTTTTCCTTAGCATCACCTGCCACCAGTGCTTCAAGTAGGATTTGGAGCTCATGAGTCCCATGTCTTTAGAAGGAAGGATTTTTTATTATTATTAAAAATTTCCATCTCCTCCCCACCTCCCATTTCCCTCCCACCTGCCCCACTCCCCCTCCCCCCTCCAGTCCTAAGAGCAGTCAGGGTTCCCTTCCCTGTGAGAAGTCCAAGGTCCTCCCCGCTGCTCCATCCAGGTCTAGGAAGGTGAGCTTCCAAACAAGCCAGGCTCCCACAAAGCCAGTCCATGCAGTAGAATTAAAACCCAACGTCATTGTCCTTGGCTTCTCAGTCAGCCTAGAAGGAAGGATTTATTTTGGCTTACACTTCAAGGCACAGCCCATCATGGCAGGAAAGTCAATGCAGCAGGAGCTTGAAGCAACAAGTTGAATCATATCTACAGTCCTTAACTACAGAGGAAGAGGAGAAATAATGGTACTCAGCTAGCTTTCCACTTTCTATCCACTGCAGCAATCTGCCCAGGAAGTGGAATCACCCATATTTACAGTGGGTCTCCCCATCTCAATTAACCTAAACAAATAATCCCTTAAGGGCACGCCCAAAGACTCCCTTAATCTACATAATCCTTCACAGGTGTGCCTCAAGGCTTGCCTTCTATGACACTGTATACCCTGTTAAACCCACAGTGATAGAAGTTAAAGAACATTTACTACAAAACTTGGGCTGAAACAAAGTGTGTTTCACAGTGTGCGTGCTGTGGAGCATCAGGCTATTTTGTGTGTGTCCTGGTTCTTAAGCCAGGGAATCGCATCAGGCATTCGCGCTGCATTTGCAGGAGTGGATGAAAAGATAGAGATGTATGATACTTGGGAAGTCAAATGAGATAAGAGAAAAAACTGGAATTTCTTGGAGCTTTGTCTAGATCTGATCTGTATTTTCAGGCACACAATAAGGGCTAAGTAAGATGTAGTCATTGTTCGTGATATATAAATCTCAGACTGTTTCACAATGACTCACCTTCCAGCCTACCCTCTTTTCGTCTCTTAGTGATTACATAAATGTACCTTTTCATTAGTCTTTCTTTTCTATCTACAGGTTATAACCGTCGGTACTGGACCCCTCCCACAAACAGTGAGTACTCAGTCAAAACTGTGGTGCCCCAGTATCTCCAGGGCCCCCTTCCCTAAAATCAACTCCATAAAAGAAAAATTTACTATATTCATTTCCATACGTTCCACATCCATGTTGTCAGAAGAGTCAAAATAGATAACCCAAGTGTATGTGAGCAGGTTAATGGATAAAAACAAATACAATGTATTCATCGAGTCAGATATTATAAGCCCTAAAAAGAAAGTAATTCTCACATTTAACTGAGATAATATTGAGAATATCCTCACAAAAAGAGAAATGCTGTATGATTTTCCTCATGAGAGATATAGAATAGTAAAATTCATATGAGCCGAAAGTACCAATAGTGGTTGGTACAGGTTAGGGAAAGACTAAAGGGAGCTGTTTAATTATTTCGAGCTTTAGTTCTTAGATGAGACAATTCTGAAGACTGGTTACAGAACACCTAAATGCAAGCATCCCTTCGACTCTAGCTGTCCTGCATTCTAGTGCATATTAGACTCCCCACTTTCTCTTTTCTGCTACAGGTACAAGGCCATCTCTGGAACTCTTCACTCTTAACTTCACTATAACCAATCTGCACCATACAGAGGGCATGAGATACCAAGGATCGGAAATATTCAACAGCACAGAGAGGATCTTGAATCGATTGGTCAGAACTCTCTCACACTCACCTTGTCTCATCTCAGTCTTGTTCCCCTTGGCCCCTTAAATCATCTTCTCTTTTGTCCACAGCTCAAGCCCCTCTTCAAGAATACCAGTATTGGGTCCCTTTATTCTGGTTGCAGACTGATCTTACTGAGGTATGAGCTTCAGAGTAGATATGCAGGGCATGTATACAGTAACCATGAACTGATTCCTAACTTCCTGACCCTGGTGTTCTAGGAGGAGGTGACATACAACTCCTCTCCAGTCCTTTCCATTTCAGACTGAAAAAAATAAGACTCCCTTTTCTTTCAGGAGATAATGATGTATCATTTTATTGATCACTCCATGCTGGGTTTTCTTATAATTTCACTTATGTTACTGTAATAAAATACTCTGACAAAAGCCAATATACATATAAAAATGTTTATTTGATTTACAGTTCTAGACTACAGTCCATTGTATGTAAAATTTACAGTGTAAAGGGCTTGAGACAACTGGTCACATTACACCCACAGTGAAAAGTAGAGAAAATTTAATATGCTCATCTGTCTGCTGGCTACTTGCTAGTCTTCTTCACTCCTACAAGCTCAAGATTGGTACCTGGATCTTCCTACATCACTTAACAAATGATCATTTCTCACAGGCATTGTGACAAACTGACCTGAGCCAGTTAATTCCTCATTAAGACTTTTCCCAGGCAATTCCGGCTTTTGACAGATTGACATTTAAAACTAGCCATCACAGTTCTGAAACTCTTGATTCATTTCACACACAAAAATAAGCCATAGAGATGTGAAAAAAAAACATATCTTGCATTGCACAATGGCTGAATAGGAGTTAAACCGATTGAAATTGCTTTCTATTACCTTATTTTCAGACTTCTTTTTCCACCTCCATTGTCACATTTCTGTTATTAGGGCATGGGAGTCATGTTATAGATGTCATGTAAAAGGATAGCACAAACACTGGCATGTTTAATTCTGTCTTTTTTTCAAGGACCTTGGCTCTATTATTGATTGTATTCTTCTGGCACCACGGCCACTAATTGTTCATCAGTAGTGCCACTTCTTCTCCCTCATTGAAGGTTTTCTGAGCCTCAACTTGGAGTTCCCATCTCCATCTCTCTGTCTCCTTTCCTTTCCCAGGCCTGAGAGAGAGAGAACAGCCACTGGGGTGGATGCTGTCTGCACTTACCATTCTGATCCCATGGGTCATAAGCTGGACAGAGAGAAGCTGTACTGGGAACTGAGCCATAATACCCAGGGTGTTACCAAGCTAGGATCCTTCACTTTAGAAAAGGACAGTCTGTACATCAATGGTGAGCATCTTCTTACGATCCATAAGCTGAAGATGAGAGTGATACCTTAAGATAAGAGGGCTCTCTGATTGGTCACTAAACCCTTCCTCTATGTCATCTTCTACCTGAGCAACACTGTGCTGCTGACACACAAACTCTGAGTCTTCAAGCATTCTCTTTTCTCTGTATCACTGCATTACAAAGGCATTGTTTGAACATGTTTCTAACCTACAGAAACTTTTCTCTATCCACATCAAAGAACATATCTGGATGAAGCCTATTGTCGTTCAGTAGCAGCTCAAGTCTAGGGATGTTTGTTGTTTTGTTTTACTTTGAGGTAAGTCTTGCTATGTGACTAAGACTGTCCTAGAATTAACCATGTAAACCAGTCTATCCTCAAACTGATGAGTCTCCTGCTTCAGCCTCTCCTGAGCACTGGGGCTAGAGGTATATAATCTATACCTGTCTATGTTGTATCTATGCAGAGTTAAAACTTCTCTACCATGCTTGCTATGCATCAGGCCATATTCTCTGAGCTCTACTGCCACTAGAGGCTTTCCTTTAAAAAACTTCACACTGAGCTGGGAGTGGTGGCTCACTCCTGTAAGCCTTGAGTGTGCCTGGTATGTTCAGGGGTCATGGTTTGAGTTCCAGTACTGTAAGGAAGAAAGGGAGAAGGGCAATGAATAGGGGAGGGATGGAGAAGAAGCAAAAGCAGAAACAAGCATTTGCCAGGTGAGGTGGCCCTGTTTGCAATCAGCACTTACAAGGTGAGATGGGAGGTTTTCTGTAAGTTTGTGCTCAGCCTGGGTTACATCTAGAATTCAAGGCCTATCTGCACTCCAGACTACATCTCTATCTCAGATAAAACAACGATTCCATCTCCAGCAAAAACAAAAACAAGAAGTTGAATCTTTCATCTTCTTCCATATGGACTTTGAAAAATAACAGCTTAGAAACATGTGGTAGAAATTGGGATGTGTTTAAATAGTAAATCCATGAGAACAGTGACGGTTCTCTTGATGACACCTAGATTTATCTTTGTTCTTTGTTTTTTGGGGGTTGTTTGTTTGTTTTGAGACAGGGTTTCTCATTTGTCTGTGTAGCCATGGCTGTTCAGGAAATCACTCTATAGATCAAGCTGACTTGGAACTCACAGAGATTCTCCTGTCTCTGCCCCTGGAGTGCTGGGATTGAAGGCATATGCTACCACTGCTCAGCCAATAACACCTGAATTCTAAGTGCTCCACTGTAAAGACTTGAAAGCTGGAGATGGGGCTGATGGGCCTCAGCTATATCATACATATTTCTGTCCTTGCATCCTGATTTTCTCCTTTTCTCATTGTAGATTTTACCCATCGAACCTCTGCTCCCACTTCCAGCAGTGAGTATTTAAAAGTCTGATGATTGTGTTCACTACACCTTGTGGGAGCAGTAACTGATCCATGTCTTACTGAATCCAAGGTCATAGAGAAGAAAAAAATAAATTAAGGCTGGACTGTCATTCCACACTACCATATATATTTATAGCCTGATTTGGAGAGCAAAAATGCTCTCTTGTGACATTCATGCCTTGCCTCAAATACCATTTTTTACTCTAGTCCATTTCTCCTCAGCTCCTGTGACGTCGTCTCTGTCTTTCACGGGAACCTCTACTGCACAACCTTACCTCTCCACAGGTAGGTCGCTTCTCTTTGCTACTCCTTACAGGAAGTGAACTATCCCAGTTTCATAGATAGGACCTTGGGGAGATGATTGAGGGAACCTAGAAATTAATAGTGCTCCCGTTCTGTGCATTTCTCAAGAGCGGGGGAGATGCTATCTTCAAATTCTCATCCGTGTCAATCTCAGATAACCTGTTTTCCCTCTCAGTACCTTAGCTTTTCCCACCATCAAACGATGCGTTTCTTTAAAACTTCACACTAAGATTTAAAGGGTCACTTCTTTCATCTTACCATGTGTAGCTCAGTGGTAGAATGCTTGAGTTACATATCCAAGCCCAGGGTTTGGATTTATTTTAATTTTATTTTTGTGACTATGTATGCATCTATATGAGTTATGCCATGCATGTGCAGCTGGTCACAGAGCCCAGAAGAGAATGTCCAATCCTCTATGGTTGGAGTTGTAAGCATTTGTGAGCTACCAGATGTGGGTGCAGTGTACTAAACCTGGGTCCTCTGACAAAGCAGGAAGTGATCATAATTGTTGAGCCATTTCTTTGCAATCCTACATCCTGGGTTTAGTCAGGAAATATTTACTTAGCACCTGTTTTGTATTAGATATGGGGGATAAGGTGTTCAATAAGTCACATGTTCACAAGATGCTGAATAAGCCGCAAGTTCAGAGAATTAGGTAACTTGAAGGAAGATGTGCAATTATAATTAATAACAGAAAACATTAAGAGAAGCACTGGGGATGTTCCTCAGTTAATAGACTACTCACCCACCATACATAAAGCACTATGTTCAATCCACAGCACTCCATAAAATTAGGTGTGGGGTCACACACCTGTTATTCTTGAATTCGAGTGGTAGAAACAAGAGAACCAGAAGGTCAAGGTCATCCTTGGCTACATAAAAAGCTTGAGACCAGCCTGGGATACATAAGCACCTGTCTACAAAACATAGATTTTTATGAAATTTCACCTTTCCATGTGTCATATCATATGCTGTGTGGTTTTATACTCTTTAATTTTTTGTTTTGAATAAATAATAATAGATTCTAGAGCTGTTGGAAATTAATAAAAACTTCCTGCATATCATTTACCCATTTTCCCTCAATAGCTACACCTTACAGAACCTTAATATATATAAAAATAAAAAATGGAGTTATTAACTTCTATAAACCTCAGTCCGATCTTATTAGTTCTAATTTGTTCTCCTTTGTTGTGATAAAATAAAGCTCTTCGAGACTTACCTTTGCTTCTCATCATGGCTTATGTTTCCAGGTTAAATAACTGCGGAAAGTAAGTGTGAGCCACTCGTGGCAGGAGCTTGGAGGCAGGAACCATGGAAGAATTATGCTTGCTGCCTTGCTTTCTGGCTTAACTCGCAGTCTCCAACCTAGCTAATTTTTTTAAACAGCTAAGGACTGCCTGCCCTGGGAATGCCTCCACTCACAGTGGAATGGGCCCTCCTAGATCAGCCAATAAGACAACCACCTGTAGACATACCCACAGACCAACCTGATCCTTGCAATTCTCAGTGGAAGTTTTCCTCGCTCTTGGACAGTTGTTCCCAACCAGTGGTCACTACACCTTTGGTGAATCTCTATCTCTAAAAATGTTTACATTGTTACAGTTAATAGCAGTAGCAAAACTTCATAGCAGTTATGAAGTAGCAATGAAAATAGCTTTATGGTTGGGGGTCACCACAACATGAGGAACTCTGTTAAAGGGTCGCAGCATCAGGAAGGTTGAGAACCACTGTTCTAGGGGGTACCAAGTTGACGAGTAAAGCTGAGTGGGTCATAGTTATATAAGCACTTATTTGTGCATATATTTTTATAGCATTTCATCACGTGAACAGAGTCCTAAAGTCACTAACACAATTGAGGTCTAGAACTTCTCCGTCCTCACAAAAGTGCCCTCCCACCAGTCCAACCATTAGCAATCACTAGAGTATTTTCCTTCTCTGTGATAATATTACCTTGAGGGCATTACATAAATGGAAAAATACAAGGTATGACTTTTGGGATCAGCTTTTTTCTACTCATCCCAATGTCCTTGAGGGATTTTAGTCTCTCCTACGCAAGTATTCTATTGCTTGTCTACACCCATAGTTCATTACCCCCAACCCCTTTAATTTTGATACATGATCTTACTATGCAGCCCAGACTGGCCTCTAACTTGCAGTGTTTCTACCTTTGTCTAATGTGATCTTCTTTGTTACTTACACACAATCATCTAGCCTTTATAATTTCCCTATACATTTTGCTTCTCCTTATTCACAGTGGATGGCAGTAAACATATTCACAGATGTATGGCTAGTGATGGGTTTTGAAACTGACGCTAACTCAGCATTGTCCTAAATCATGGTAAGAAAGTCTCTAGAGGATTCAGTATTCACTAAAGGACAATCTCTGGGAACGATGCAGTTGAACTTGTGAGAGAAGGCTTCTCTAAGGGATGCAGTTAGGTTGATGTTCAAAATGTTTGTTAAATATTGAATCTGCTTAAATTCCAGCTTTTCCTGTTCTGTTTCTCCAAACCATGAAACTTCCCTGAGTTTGTTTCTTTAGCCTTTGATGGGAGCTTGTAGGGGCTGAACCTCAATTGCTAGTCAGTCAGCCTGGCTCACACACTTACACAAGTACTTTCTCCTGTGTCTGTGACACACTCTGCCATAGTCCAGTAGCTCTGTTAGTACCTATACAGTTGGAAGTTCTTCTTAGCATTATACTTTCTCCATCTCAATGCCTTCCTTTGCTTCAACAATTGTCACTCTTTTGAGAACTGTGCTCCTAAATCTACCTATTTGGAAGTTAAAAAGCAACATCGTTGCTAAATATGACCAATGTGTACCTTGTTTCTTATGAGGCTTCTGGTCTTCCCTTCCTAGGTCCCATGATCTGATTTCTTGTTTCAAACTTCCTGTCTTGATCCTCAGATTTCTTAGAGGTAAGACCAGTGTATCCTACATGTAACCCTTTCTCTGCTCTCATTACAGTGGCCACTCCTGTTTTTGCACAGTTCACGCTCAACTTCACCATCACTAACCTGGCGTTCAAGGAATACATGCTATACCATGGCTCCAAGAATTTCAACACTTTGGAGAGAGTCCTCCAGTACCTGGTGAGGGGCCCTTTGCATCTAAGCCCCACCTTTCTCTGACCATGCTCCGGTCACCTGGGTTACAATTCTTTCTGGCTTTGCTCTGTGGTTCGATCTTATTCCCCTCTCCTTTCTCACAGCTCAAATCCCTGTTCAAGACCAGCAGTCTGGGATCCCTCTACGCAGGCTGCACACTGGTGTCACTCAGGTAGGTCCGTCCCCAATACAAACTCAGCCAAACAGGTGGACAGAGCTGAGCAGTGGGCTTCTCAACTACTGTTTGGCTGTATTTACAGTCACCACAGTCTGACTGTGAAACCTTCACAATACCAAGATGATGGGGCAGATCTGTCATCCCAATGATTCAAGAGATTATTTTAACTTTATGAAACAGCACAGGAAACAATCTCAGAGGCAGCAAGTTCAAGCCCAGCCTGCCCATAAAACTTACTGAAACCTTGTCACTACACACACACACACACACACACACACACACACACACACACGATTGTAATACATTGAGGCTTTCTAATGTTACACTGAATCAGCCATTGTTTCAGACAGATCCCAAAACAGACATCTCTTCCCAATAATATAAGAGCTGTGATTCTCTTAGAAATCCCCAGAGCTAGTGTTCCATAGGACCTGAGGTAACTCTAGCCTTCTGAATGCCAGATCTCTGAAGTACAGCGTTACGACCATCTCTTCTGAGGCCACTTCTGCTCACTAGAGCCTGGTTCTCAGAACCTCGTGTCTCTCAGAATCAGTGACAAGACTCAGCTATCCTAGCATCATGTGGACTTCTAACCCCTATCAGTACCACCCTCTTTTTCTGTCACACATTTGAATAGGCTTCCTCTGCAACATACAAGGATGACTGTCCTTGTGATCCTAACTATTGGTTACGGTGTTTATTTTCTTCAGGGCAATTTCCTTGTTAGAATTTCCTAATTGTTTTGAGTTAGGAGCTGTAGTTGGGCCTCCTGCTACAAGGAGCTGTCAGAGATAGGAAAGAACAAACAGTGCGAGGCAGAGCTACCCCAACTATGTTCTATACTTACCCAGGTCTAAGAAAGACGGAACGGCCACCAGAGTGGATGCCATCTGCACATATCACCCTGACATCAAAGGCCACAGATTGGACAGGGAGCAGCTATACTGGGAGCTGAATGGGTTAACTCATGGTGTCACCAGACTGGATCCCTACACCCTGGAGAGGGACAGCCTCTATGTTAATGGTGAGCATCTGGATGTGGATGGAGTTTCTTCTTAGATTGGCAGTGTCTACTCTCCCGCGTTGGTCACCCTCCCTGCCTGGCTCTTAAGGGATTAGCCATGTGTTCAATAGGTGCCGCCTCAAACTAGGATCTCATTTGTTCCTCGGTGTGAACTGACCTCACCCTTCCCTGATAGTGAGTCTCTGATATGCCTTACTTCATGAATCCCAATCCACTACGTATCCTTAATTCTCTCTGGTACTTCTATCAGCTACTTTTCTCATTACAGATGCCTGATAGAAGCAACTTAAGTAGAGATAGATTTATTTGGGCTCAGGGCTATATAAGGGACAATCCACCATGGACAGAAGTTGTGGTGGTTGAAACAGTTCCTCCATAGCAGTGCTATGCTAGCTCACAGTTCTGTTACAGATCAGAAAGCACAGATTCCAATCCAGAACCCAGCACAGTATGTCTTTAAAAGCCCCATTGATGATTTATGACCACCAACTAAGTTCTGTGTCCCTGAGATTGTGCAGCCTCCCAAAGCTGTGCCACCAGCTTGGGAACGATTGTTTGAGCCCCAGGGCCTGTGAATGTGAACCACAGGAGGACATTTCTCTCTCTCAACCCTGACCCTCTCTTACCCTCCGTTGTTACTGCAGGTTTCACCCATCTGAGCTCCGCACTTATCAGCAGCAGTGAGTATTCAGCACATGTTCTAGCGACTCCAACCCTACACCAAGCAAGGCAGGGGCTGACCCCTCCTAATGCCTCCGTTTGACTGCAGCTAGGGATCTGAGAGGGCAGTTATTGACCTTCTTCTTTGTCTGCACTTCCAAGATAGTCTCAGTTCAAGCTTTGTGTGCAAAAAGTTAGATAAATCATCTCTCTTTTCTGAAATTTCTGCCATGAGAATGCCTTTTTCCCCCCACTAATGATGGTTTCTTTTTAGGTCCTAGGACTACTGCAGTAAACCTAGAAACCTCTGGGGATCACTCCTTCCTCAGAACCACAGGTATGTAGCAGTCTGTGACACCTATCTTAGAAGGAGCTTGAAAGTGTCAGTGCTTTTAATATTCGGTACTGAAAGATGGAATGTCATAGCAGATCCAGAAATTTCATCAACTGACAACCTTTATTGACCACATAACCTGTGCCAGACACTGGGAGACATATCACTACTTCTAATATTATGCACTGAAAAATGGGATGTCATAGTAGATCTAGTAATTTCATCAACTAACAGCCTCCATTGACCACCTAACCTGTGCCAGACACTAGGAGACATATGGCTAATCACAAAAAAGTGTGTGCCCTCAGAATTTATAGTTTTATGGCAATTTCAATAGTATTGATATTGGTGTTCATAGTTGTTGACTGAGGTTACAGTTCTGCCTGATTCCCACAGTTGTTAAGTCCAAAAGAAATCACACAGAGGTCTAAATCAATTATAAACTGATTGGCCTATTAGCTCAGGCTTCTTATTAACTCTTATAACTTATATTAGCCCATAATACTAGTCTGTGTTAGTCACATGGCTTGGTACCTTTCTCAGTGAGGCATTCGCATCTTGCTTGCTTAGTGTCTAGCTTCCTCTCTGCTTGGGTGATGACTACAAACTGAATTTTCCTCTTCCCAAAATTCTCTTGTTCTCTTTGCCCTGCCTCTACTTCCTGCCTGGTCACCCACCCAGCCTATACTTCCTGCCTGGCTACTGGCCTATCAGCATTTATTTAAAATACAAGTGACAGGATACAGACCATTGTCCCGCAGCACATAGTGTTAATAGTGATGGTGTTATTCATAGTGTTGATGGAAGTAATCATGCTGATGATGGTAATGATAATGGTGGTAGTGATGGTGGTGGTATCAAAAATGTAATATTGTAATACTGATGATGTGATAATTAATACTAAGCTAGTGCTGATAATGATAATGGTATTTTGATGATGCTAATGATAGCTACAATGGTGATATTGGTGATGCTGATGGTAGGATTAATGATAGTGAAAATAGTGTTGAATGATAGTAATGATGATGATGATGATGATGGTATTAGTGATGATTGTGTTAATGGTGAGGGTGATGATCCTGCTAGTAGTGGTGATATTGGTGATGATGGTGGTAATGAAGATGATGGTGTTGGTAGTGACGGTGTTAATAATGGTGGTAGTGGTGAGTCTAATGATGGTGATGGTAAAGACAGAGATGATGGAGTTGGTAGTGATGGTGTTAATGACTATATTGATGAAGACAGTATGAGTAATGGTGGTTGTAGTAGAGTGACTATGTTTAGTGATGGTGGTGGTGATGAAAATGATAGGATGGTGATGATAACAACGATTGTATTGGTGGTGTTAATAATGGTGTCATTGCTGACAGTGTGAGTGGTGGTGGTGGTGGTTTAGATGAAAGCATTGTTTATAGTGGTTATGTTATTATAACAGTGGTGTTGATAATGATGTTGATCACAGGGAGGACAATGTTGATTATGGTGATGTGTACTGGTAATGATGAAATTGATGGCAATAATAACAGTGATTGCAAAAGCAGTGGTGATGAAGATGATGAGGAGGATCATGGTGCCAACAAAGCTGAAAGAGAATCCCTGACCTAAATACTGGATGCTATTCATTGTTATACCACTAACCTATCTAGTTGCATTTTATACCCTTTTAGAACAAGCTTTGCAGGCAATATAGATATAGAAAGACTTTATCACTCATTTTCTAAAGTCAGCATATACTAGTTATATAAAATAGTTGTTTTCACTATATTGTTTTCTTTTCTTCTTTTTATTTTAATTTAATTTGTTAAAATAACTATCTTTTCTCATTTTACGTGCCGAATCCAGTTTCAGCTTCCTCCCCTCCTCCCTCTCCCTCCACTTTCCTTTCTCTCCACCCCCCATCCCATCCCTCTCCATTCCTCAGAGAGGGTAAGGCTTCCCATGGGGAGTAAAGGAGTTTAGGACATTGCTTTGAGGCAGGACAGAGGCCTTCTCCACTAAATCTAGGCTGAGAAAGGTATTACTTCAGAAAGAATGGGTTCCAAAAACCAAAAACAAGCAGAAGGGATAATCCTGGGCTCACTGCCAAAAGACCCACAGTCTGCACCATCCTTACAACTATCACCCACATTCAGAGGGCCTAGTTTGTTCCTATGCTGGTTCCCTCACTGTCAGGCCTGAGTTTGTTGGCTACTATTAGCTCAGGTAAGCTGTTTCAGTGGGTATCGCCATCATAGTCATGACCTCTTTGCTCATATTCTCAATACTCCCACCCTTCAGCTAGACTTTGGGAGCTCAGTCCAGTGGTCTGCTGTGGGTCTCTGCACCTGCTTTCATCAGTTGCTGATGAAGGTTCTATCATGACATTTAAGATAGTCCTCCATCTGACTGCAGGGCAAGGCCAGTTCAGGCACCCTCTCCACTATTGCTTAGGATCTTAGCTGGGGTCTTCCTTGTGGATTCCTGGGAATTTCTTTAGTGCTAGGTTTCTTGCTAACCCCCAAATGGCTCCCTCAATCAAAATATCTCTTTTCTTTCTCTCCCTCTCTGTCCTTCCCCCATCTCAACCATTCCTTTCCCTCAAGTTCTCTTCCCCTTCCTCTTCTTTCCTCCTCTCCTTCTGTCTTCCTTTCTCCCCTAATCCCCAGGCTCCTAAATTTGTCAGGAGATCTTGTCTATTTCCCCTTCCCAGGGGACCTATGCATGTTTCTCTTAGGATTCTCCTTGTTACTTAGTTTCTCTGGGGTTGTGGACTTTACGTCCCTTATCCTTTGCTTTAAAACTAGTATTCACCTATGAGTGATTATATACATACCATGCTCATCTTTCTAGATCTGTCCTGCAGGAGCTCCTTCCACTCCTTCAGCCAATAGCCTTTAAGATACCAGCCCACTTGGATGTGGTCTCTTTGGTTTGAAAAAGCAGCCATAGCTGTGCGCTCTCTCTCTCTTGCTTTGGACTCTGCTTTGGAATACCAGACTCTTTTCTTGGTGGTGCAGAGGACTGTTGTCTAGGATGGTGATCTGCAAGTTTTTCCTTTAAATAAATAACACTTTTATTAATCATAATTTCAAACTGGTGTGGGATTGTTTTGTGATTTACTCATTTAGGTCTGGGTTATCTCACTCAGGGTGGTTTTTTTTCCTAGTTCCAGCCATTTGTATGCAAATTTCAAGATGTCATTTTTTTGCTGTTTTGTTTTGTTTTCATCACTGAGTAGTACTTTTTTGTGTAAATGTACCACATTTTCTTTATCTATTCAGTTGAAAGGCATCTAAGTTGTTTCCAGGTTCTGGCTATTATGAATAATGCTGCTATGAACATAGTTGAACAGATGTTCTTGTAGTATGACTGAGCATCCTTTGGTTAAATGTCCAAGAGTGGTATTGCTGGGTCTTGCAGTAGGTTGATTCCCAATTTTCTGAGAAACCACCACACTGATTTCCTGAATGCTTGTACAAGTTTGCATTCCCATTAGCAATGGAGGAGTGTTCCCATTACCCCATATCCTCTCTAGCATAAGCTATCATTGGTATTTTTGATATTAGCCATTCTGAATAGTATAATATGGTATCTCAGAGTCATTTTGATTTGCATTTTCCTGGATATTGAACACTTCCTTAAGTGTCTTTTAGCCATTTGATATTCTTCTGTTGAGAATTCTCTGTTTAGTTCTGTATCACTTCTTTAATTGGAATATTTGGGATTTTGATGATGAATTTCTTGAAATCTTTATGTATTTTGGAACTCAGTACTCTATATGATGTGGGGTTGGTGAAGGACTTTTCCCATTCAATAAACTGCCTTTTTGTCTTATTGACTGTGTCTTTTGCTTTACAGAAGCTTTTCAGTTTCAGGAGATCCCACGTATTTATTGTTGCTCTCAGTGTCTGTGCTAATGGTATTGTATTTAGTAAGTGGTCTCCTTTGCCCATGCATTGAAGACTATTTCACACTTCCTCTTCTATCAAGTTCAGTATTGTCAGATTTATATTGAGGTCTTTAATCCATTTGGACTTCAGTTTTGTGCATGGGGATAGATATGGATCTATTTGTATTCTTCTACCAGTCAACATACAGTTATGTCAGTACCATTTGTTGAAGATACTTTCTTTTTCCATTTTATAATTTTAGTTTATTTGTCAAAAATCATGTGTTCATAGGTGTGTGGATTAATATCCAGGCCTTCAATTCTATTACATTGGTCAACCTATCTGTTTTTATTCCAATATTGAGTGGGTTTCATTACTGTTACTCTATAATAGAGCTTGATATTGGGGATGGTGATGCCTCCAGAAATTCCTTTTTTGTACAAGACTGTTTTGACTAATCTGGTTTTTTTTGTTTTTGTTTTTGTTTTTGCACATGAAGTTGAGTATTGTTCTTTCGAGGTCTGTGAAGAATCGTATTGGGATATTGATGGGGATTGCATTGAATCTTTGCTTTTAGTAGGATTGTCATTTTTATTATGTTGACCCTTCTTATCCAAGAGCATGGGAGATCTATCCATTTTCTGGTATTTTCTTTAATTTCTTTCTTCAAAGACTTAAAGTTCTTGTTGTACAGGTCTTTCATTTCTTTGGTTAGTGTTACCCCAAGATATTTTATGTTATTTGTGGCTATTGTAAAGGGTGATGTTTCTCTGATTTCTTTCTCAGTTTCTTTATCCTTTATATTTATATAGGAGCACTACTGATTTTTTTTAGTTGATCTTGTATCCTGCCACATTACTGAAGGTATTTATCAACTGTAGGAGATCCTCAATAGAATTCTTGGGGTCACTTATGTATACTATCATATCATCAGTAAATAGCGAATGTATGACTTCTTTTTTCGATTTGTATCCCTTTGATATCCTTTTGTTGTCTTATTGCTCTAGCCAGAACTTCAAGAACTATGTTGAATAGATATGGAGAGAGTGAACAGCCTCGTCTTATTCCTGATTTTAGCGGAATCGCTTGGAGTTTCTCTCCATTTAATTTTCTGTCTGAGAGCATCTTAGCCTCCTTCCTTCATTCACCCTCTGTTTACCCATCAGATTGCTTGGTCTAGGGCGTATCACTTTGGGTCCACTGTTTTCCTCACTCCTTCTCCCACCCAGGCCACTACTGCCTCTTACCCCGACCACAGAAAACTTTTCCTGGGGCTTCTCTGCTTCTCTTTCTCCCTCTGCAATCTGTTTACCAAACACAGTAAGGTTTTTAAAAGTGTGTCCAAAACCTGGGTACAGTGTCACACACCTGAAATCCCAGCACTTGGAAGGCTGAGACAGGAGGATCTGAGTTCAAGACTACAATGGACTACATAATAAGATTCTGGCTCAAGAAAGTTAGTTTATTTAACATATTATATCAGAGTATATTACTTTCCTAGATGAAATATTTCTGTAATTTCTTATTGCTGTTACAAGATTAACATTTGGGCCCAGGGAGTTGCCCCAACGTTTAAGAACACTGGCTGCTCTTACAGAGCGGGTTCAGTTCCACTCACCCACGGGTCAGCTTCCTACTATCTGTACCGCCAGTGTCAGGGCTCTAGTGCCCTCCTCTGGCCTCTGCAGGAACTACATGCCTGTTTTCCACACACCCATACATACAAAATTAAAATGTGATAAAGCAAAGCAAAACACATTACTTACTACACATATCTCTTAATGACCATTTATTCCTTTTTTCCTTCCCTCCCTCCCCTTCTATCCCTTATTTCTTTTCAGCCTCACTTTATCTCTTCCTCCCTGCTTTCCTTTTTCTTCCTTCCTCTTTCCTCCATTTCTTTTCCTTCTTTATTATTCCCTTCCTTTTCCCCTTTCACACTTTTTTCTTCCTCCTTTCTCCCCTTCCTCCTGTTGGCCTTTTTTTCATTCTTCCCTTTCTTCTTCCTTTTTTTTTCCCTTCCTCCTGTCCCCCTTTTCTTCCTTTCTTTTCTCACTTTCTCCCTTCCATCTTCCTAGCTTCCTGCTATTCTCACAAAGAGATGACATTGGTAGAATAGTGATAGAGAGGACATAAAAGGTGTCACTAATGCTCACTCTTTCTCCTTCATGCATTATTGTCAGTTTCTTATTGCCATTATTGCTATGTTTTTTTCCGTGGGTTCCTGATAATCTCTGCTGTGACAATGCTTTGCCCTTTGTCCTTCAATCTTTGGAATTGATTTTCTAATATTTTCATTCACCCTTCAGGGTTTGTTCTTGTTGTTGTTGGAGTTATTTCATAATTAAATATTATGAAATTTATTTAATTCATTAAATTAAATAAATATGAATTAAATATCAGACATTAATTCTATTCTGCTAACCAGAAATATTTGCTATGGTATTCCGTGTAGGAAATATAAATTTGTTGAACAAAGGAAGAAAATAAAATTGCAATCAGTGGTGCTAAAATGATAGGTCAGGTGATAAAGTGCTTGCTTTAAAAAATCTAAGGACCCAAGTTCTCTTCCCAGAATTCATATGTTCACTTGTAATCTCCGTGCTTCACAGTTTTAAAAAAAAAAAAGTAGGTTTCTGGGGCTATCTGGCTAACTAGGACAGTTGATTTGGTGAAACATAGACTAAAGAGACGATATCTCAAAAAGAAATAAAAATAATAGGGTACAGAAAATGTTAAAGAAATGACATCCAAGGATGTCCTTCCCCATCTCCAGACATACATACTCCCCACCCCCACACCTTACATAGGTATATACACATACACACACACTCCCATTTATATGAACACAGACACAGTAAAGAGCTGTCACATGTAATTTAATTTATGGTCCATATCTGCTGTGGTTTAGAAGCCAATTGAGCAGTTGGTAAAGACTGTAGGACACCCACCTCTCTTGTGCGTGCGTGCGCGTGCGCACACACACACACACAACACACACACACACACAGGAAGTATACATTCCTATTTGAATTTGTTCAAGGAAAATTGAGTGGAGTCTTGTGATGCAGAGAATGGGAGCCTGTCTTTGGGAGGACTGGTGCAGGCTGTAGGAAGGGCAAAACAAGGATCCCATGCAAGCTGAAGACAGATTTTCTTTTCTCTGTTTTTTGGCTTTGCAGCCATGACCCATTCCCTTGTGCCCTTTACCCTCAACTTCACCATCACAAATCTACAATACACACCAGCTATGGAACACCCAGGATCATTAAAGTTCAACAAAACAGAGAAGGTCCTGCAGTATCTGGTAAGAGTTCTTATATAATAACCTCCCTCTTCTGCCTCTTAATCACCCCTGAAGTTTCTTACTCTTTCCTCTCTCCTTCCTCTCCAGCTTGTGGCTGTGTTCAAGAATACCACCATCGGTCCATTGTACTCTGGGTGCCAACTGATCTTGCTCACGTAAGAAGTCTTAGATTGTGTGCTTCCCACATTCCCCACTTGCCCATCAAAGCAGCACTGAGTACCTGGGATGCTATTTCTCTTGAATCTTCTCCCCAGTTCTTAACCTCTGAACTTCTTTCTGGTCCTAACCAGGATACTGAATATACCCCCACGAATAATTTCTCAGCAATGTTCAAAATTAATCTTCATTCAAGAAAATGTGTAAATCAAAACTGTTTGTGGCATGCTCACCCTTCTTTTTAAAGATTTATTTTTATTTCTGTGTGTATGTGTATGTGTGTGTGTGTGTGTGTGTGTGTGTGTGTGTGTGTGTGTGTGTGTGTGTTATAAGAGTGTATTGCTATACCTGCTTGTCTGGATGTGTTTAGTCCAAGGTTGACATGGGAAGTCTTTAATTGTTTCTCTACCTTATATTTTCCTGACAATTTCTCAGGAAACCTCAAACTCACCCTTCCATCTATCCTGGCTGGCCAATGAGATGCAGGAATCACTCCCTCAGTTCTGGGATTAGAGATATGCACTGCTATGCCCAGACATTTTTGTGGCCGCTGGGATTTGAACTCGGGTCTTCATGTTTGTGCAGCAAGTGCTCTTACTCGCTGACCCGTGTCTTTAACCCTAGAATTTCTAGCATGTCAAGTTGATACTCAATTTTTTGGAAAATTAGAGAAATTTAAACTTCATGTTAAAGATATAAAATTGGTAAATACACACACACACACACACACACACACACACACACACACTCATACACACACACAAATATTCCAAAATCTGAAATGCCCTCATATCTGAAAAAAATTGTCATCCTAAGCATTTCAGATAAGAGATACTCAACTTGAATGTGCATGAATAAAAATCCTGCCATCTCTAGTCTCTAGTCGCAGTTTGTCTTCTTTGTTTAGTGATTATTCATAAATTGTAGAATTCTTTTGCCTTGCAAGAATGCTAATTTTATCTCTGTAGTGTGTGTGTATGTGTGTGTGTGTGTTCATGCATGAATGGCTGTATACATATCTATGTGTACATGCATGTGGAGGCCAGAGGTCAACCTCAGTGTTTATCCCTCAGGTCTCACCACCTTGTTTTTCATTTGTTTGTTTGTTTGGTTTGGTTTTGAAGTCTCTCCTTATCTTGGAACTTTTCAATATGGCTAAGTTGACTGACCAGTGTGCCCTGGAGATCTATGTTTCACATCCTGAGCTTCAGACTTGCTTGCAGGTGTATACCACCAGGGTCAACTTTTTACCACAGGCTCTCTAACAGAGTTCTGGTGCTAGTGTTTACAGGGCAAGTCGTTGCTGACAGAGCCATCTGCCCAGCCTTCTTGTGTCATTTTCTGACATCATTATTCTTTTTTTGTTCAGAAAAGAATTTTATTTTTATTTTTATTCATATGTAAGTGTGTGTCTATGTGTGAGCATGCACACATGCATGTGGGTGCTGCTGGAGTCCAGAAAAAGATACCATGTAGCCTGGAGTTGCAGGCACAGGGGTTATGAATTGACCAACAGATATGCTGGAAACAAAATTCAGGTCCCCTGCAAGAATGGCAAGCATCATTATCTTATTGGGCCGTATCTCCAGCCCTCAGACAATCTTACAAGCCTCCTCCTCATCCACTTTGAATTTATTCTCATCCCTATATCTCCACGACCCAGACCTGAAAAGGATGGATCAGCCACTGGAGTGAACATGATCTGTACCCATCGATCTGAGCCCACGGACATGGGGCTGGATCCAAAGCAACTTTACTGGGAGCTGAGCCGTGAGACTCATGGCATCACCCAGCTGGACTTCATAACCCTAGACAAGAACAGCCTTTATGTCAACGGTGAGTGTGTGAGCAGCTGCAGGTATCTTCCCCAGGGAGTTCATTGTACATTCTAGGCTCTAGAACACACACACACACACACACACAAAGAGAGAGAGGGAGAGACAGAGACAGAGACAGACAGAGACAGAGAGACAGAGAGAAAGGGAAGACAGAGGGAGAGAAAAGAGGAGGAGGAGAGAAAGGAAAGGAAGATGGAAACATAGGGAAAGAGAAGCAATAGCTTTTCTGGAAACGTAGGAGAGACTAGATACCGAAGTAGCAGGGGGTGAATGTGAGGTGAATTGCAGACAACCTGATAAAGAATATCTTTATGCTTTAATTATGTTTTCTAGATTTTTGTCTACAGAGTCTTTGTGTGTGTGTGTGTGTGTGCGTGTGTGTGTGTGTGTGTGTGTGTGCGCGCGCGCATGTGTGTGTGTGTTACAGGGGTTCAAATGCAGGACTTTATGTATGCTGAACAAGTGCTCTCCTATTGACCTCTGATTTTTAGCACTGGGCCCTAGAATCTGCATTTTGAGAGCGGTGGGTAAAAAATGATTTAAAAATAAATCCAAGCTAGGTCAGACAACACATACCTGTTCTCCAGCTACTTTTAAGATGATACACACCTGTGATCTCAGCCACTTACGAGAGCTATAAGCATAAAGATCATGAGTTCAAAATCTATCTGGGCTATAAAGGTGAGACCTGTCTTAACCAAGTAGAAGTCTAGGGAACTAGATAAGTGGTAGCTCAAATCCCTAGCATGGTCAAGGCCTTAGATGCTCTCCCATTGATTCCAGGCTCTTGCAACTTTTTCATTCCTTATTACTTGAATATTAACTTTTGTGTTTTTTTCTTTATGCAGGTTATAACCATTGGCTCCTGACCTCAAACACTAGCAGTAAGTAATTTGAACCCACATATCATGTCACCTTTTTTCTACCCCCATCCCACATCCCTAGGAAGGGAAGGAGCCCAAAGAGCTTAAGTTTTCCTCATCTGCAGTATTTATCCCCTGACTCAGAAAAGATACTCCCAGAATAGATTCAGACAGTGAAAATGATTTTTCAATCTTTTGAGGAGGAGCCCTTACCTAGAGAAAAACAGTTTCTCTTTGATTCCTTTTAATTTTCATCGAATTGCTATGGCTTCTACTAGTATCCTGGCAATAAGTACAACTCCTGCCTTGGGCTCTTCAGGTATGAGCTTCTGCTTTTGATACCTTTCTACAGGGCTGGTGAAACGGCTCAGTTGGTGAAGTGCTTACTATACAAGCACAAGGACCTGAGTTCAATTCCCACCATCCACAAAAACGCTGGGCATGGTAATATGTACTTGTAATATTAGCACTGGGGAGGCATAGGAAAATGTGATAGCTAGCTACAAACCTCTCATGCCCTGTGACAGTGGGACATTAGGAAAGCCCTGAGGATTCATTCATTCATTCATGCAACAAGTATTTATCAAAAACTTACTGTATTAAATGCCCTGATGATGCGACATAAACAAAATAATATGGACTCTAAACTATCTATGGTGAACAGACAGCAGGGCAGACAGAGGAAAAAAACCAGAACTATACAGGTAAGTGCTCAATTAAATAGATGACCGTAGGGTAAGACCTGTGGGTACCTGGATGAGTTTCTCTCTTCTTATGCTTCTAGTGACTTCAGTCAGCAGAGATAAGGGTCTCGAACAGTGACGTATTGAGTTAAAGAACTGGGAATGAGAATTTAAGAAGGCAAGAAATAAGAAAACAAAAAGAATTACTGAAACCAGGAAGTTTTGCATAACCTGATGACTTATGACAAATGAGTTCATGAAGAAGTCGGTATCATATACACTCTTTCCAAGAGGGAAATGTCCAAGGTCAGCAGAGAGCTAAGTCAGTTAATGGTGGGAAAGAGGGCAAGATACTTCAGATACAGCTACTTTAGGACTTAGGGTAAGTACAGTCCAGAAAAAAAGGTATCAACCTCAACTTCTCCTCGGAGACACTGACTCTAGCATCAGACTGGCCTTGCCAAGTCCGTTCCCAGACAAGAACACAGAAGTAAAGTTTCTTCTGTCCTTTCATTAGGTACTGTGAGAAAGACCTGGATCAGTCTGGCTCCCCACATTCTTAGGGTGTGTGTGTGTGTGTTACGTAGACATTTGTGCATGCATGCGGATGCCAAAGATCAATGATGGGTGTTGTTCCCATATGCACACCACTTTATTTTTTTTTAATGATAGTGTCTGACTAACTTGTAGCTCACCAATTCCATTTTACTATCAACCAGCCAATAAGCTCCAGAGATCTCCCTGTCTCTACCTTACCAGTGCTGGGATCACAGGTGTGAAGTATAACACTACACCCAACTTTTTGAATAGGTTCTGAGGATCTGAAATCTGACCCTCATGCTTGTGAGACAAGCGCTGAACTGACTGAGCCATCTCCCCAGCCCCTTCGTTTTCAACTGAGGAGAAATGAGAGCATACTGTATACATAGACCTGAGAAATCCAATGTCATCTAGTATGGGCGGACTCTACCTTGGCTGAAGTTCAGCTTCCCATGCCCAGGCTACTCATAACTGTGCACTGGCTCTGTTGAAGGTTCTGAAAGAACAGACACCATTCTTATCTTATTCTAGTCTCTTGTTTTACATTGCTGAAAGTACTAGGGTGTGAGGTTCAAGGTGAATGTTGAGGCAGACTGTGATTTGGTGTAGGAGACACATTACAAGAGTAATTAGTTAGTCCTTTGGACAGACGGCACAGTGGTGGCTCTGATGAAAGATCAAGCCCATGAAGTGCAGTGAGGATCCTTTCTTAAAGATCTAAGAGGAAGAGGGTGGTTCATGTAGTCAGACTGTCCCTGATTCCTAGGGAGAGGAAGGAAAGGGATCTAACATTTCCAAGAAGGAATGTGTGACTCTTGGGATGTGGAGGAAGTGAGAAGAAGGGCACCCAGCTAGTTACAGGTGTAGTGTGTGGAATGTGTCAGCACTGGTGGTGCTCTGAACGTGTTTGAGTGTGGCATCCTCAAATCTGTGAACTTCCTGGGGGTGGGTGGGGAATATTGTCTATTATTTTCTTGGAATCTGAGAACCTGAGGAGTCTATTAGGGGTTAGAATTCACCAACAGGCTTTCTGTAGAGAGCTTCTCATTTCCATTACAATGGTTGCTGCAAAGGAAGAAGCTGCTGCAAGTGGGCATGGCCAGAACTCTAATGGGCTCTAAATTCTAACAAACACAAACATGTACCCAGGGTATACTGGTCACTGATTACTTATGAAAATTGAGGTTTCTCTGCATCTGCTTCCATCAGTTACTGGATGAAGGTTCTATGATGATAATTAGGGCATTCCCCAATCTGATTTCTGGGAAAGACCAGTTCAGGCACCCTCTCCACTATTGCTCAGAGTCTTAGCTGAGGTCATCCTTGTGGATTCCTGGGAGTTTCCCTAGCACCAGATTTCTCCTTAACTCCAGAATGGCTCCCTCTATCAAGATATCTCTTTCATTGCTCCCCTTCTCTGCCTCCCCCGCTCCTGACACAAGCTAGTGTGTGCTCACTCACTCTGGACTGATAGTTAGGGAACCTGCATAAGTCCTCAGAATGTGGGTGACAGTTCTGTAGCTTGGGCACTCTGTGGGCCCAATAACAGTGAGACTAGGATTTATCATTAGTGCATGAGCCGGCTTTTTGGAGCGCATTCCCCACAGAGGAATACTTTACCCAGCCTTCATACAGCCAGAGGGCCTTGGTCCTGCCTCAACTTGATATGCCAGACTCTGTTGACTCCCCTTGGGAAGCCTTACCTTTTCTGAGGCATGAAAAGGGTACTAATTGGGAAAGGTGGGAGAAGAGTGGGAGGAGGGGAGGGAGGGGAGCTGTGGTCGGTATGTAAAATGCAAAACAAAACAAAAAGTTAAATAAAAATTTTAAAAAGAAAAAGAAAATTGAGGTTTAGTGTCATCTGAACCTGTCCATGGACCTTGGTAAAGGGTTTGAGGATAAACATACTGAGGCGACAAAGGCTGGGCTTGACTCAGCCCCAGTTTCGAGATTACATGAGTAATTTGCCCTTGGCTCAAATTTTATATATATAAAAAAAGCTTCCCAATATCATCTCCCATGAAATCAATGGCTCCAATTTAAGAAAAGCATGTAAAATGGAGTATAGCCCCAATATATTTCTTCAAATCGTTCTTCTCCCGTGTGCATGTGTGTGCACAGTCAGGAGTAGCTTGCACATATGTGTACATGTCTGCATGCTGAAGGCCAGCCTTAAGTGTTATTCCTCAGATGCCTTCTATACTTTGTTTTTTGAGACAAAGCATCTCATTGGGCTGGAACTCACCAAGTAGGAGAAGCTGACTGGCCAATGAACCCCAGAAATCCGCCTGTTCCCACTTCCCCAACACTGGAAATAGAAGTGTATACCGCCACGTCTGGCTTTTTTTGTGAATGGGGTTCCAGAATCAAGCCCTGATCCTCATTCTTGACTTTAGTCACTGAACGGTCTCCCTAGTCCACTCTCTGCCTTTAAAAATATTTTAAAAATTAATTTTTACTTGTGTGTGCACACAGACATGTGTGTGCAGAAACGATGGCATGCATGTTGAGAGCAGAGGACGACCTGTGGGAGCCGGTACTTTATTTCTAGTGTGTGGGTCCTGGCGCATCGAACAAGTGATTTTGTTGAGTCATCTCACAGATTCTAAACCGTTTACCTTTATGAAAGGAGAGAGAGAGAGAGAGAGAGAGAGAGAGAGAGAGAGAGAGAGAGAGAGGAGAAAGAAAGAAAGGATGAAGGAGGGAAGGAAGGAAGAAAAGAAGGAAGAAAACAACATGTACATGGATTGGGTTGCAGAAAAACAAATTGGATTAATTGAAAACTCAGGAGACAGAGATGCATGTTGGAATTTTATCATCACAGGGTTTGATGTATTTAGTGTCTGCACCATGGAGTACTAACCCCCACAGAGAAATTCTACTCAGGTTTGATACATAGCAGGTGATGCTTGATCCACTCCCTTTCCTGGGGAACCTGTGATCCTAGAGGAAGAACCTAGTGCTGGACGATACCCACGTTCACAGAGGAAGCTGCAGCTCATAATGTCTTTCTCCTGTGCCCACTGTAGTGCCAGGCTCTCCTCTGGTGCCGTTCACCATCAACTTCACCATCACTAACCTCGAGTATGAGGAGGGCATGCGTCAACCTGGATCTTGGAAGTTCAATGCCACTGAGAGAATCCTCCGAAGACTGGTAAGAGCTCTGCCCAGTATACGCATAATGTCTCACATATGTAAGCCAACACCTATCAGATAGACAGCACTCTGCAAGAAAGCCTCATCAACCTCAAGCTTCTTCCATAGATTGCATAGATTGGAGACTAGCTCCACACATCTCAAAAGCAGTTTTTATTCCCCCAGTCCCTGTAGTCACAGCCTTCTCCCTTTTCTCCACAGCTCTGGTCTTTGTTCAATAGAACGAGCATCAGCCTTCTGTATTCTGACTGCAGACTGATCTTGCTCAGGTGAGTCCTCAGATTAAACAAGTCAGAGATCCTCAATGCGTCCCAGACCCAAAGTGCGGTTGGGGTCTTTCCTTTTCTCCTGTCTGTACATTACGCATGTGGCATTTAGGAAGCACTGAATCCAACATCCAAGGTGTCCTCTAACCCAACAACTGCTACTTGAGTCAGTCCCACAGCTGCAGACCACAGCAGGTTGACGGCTTTTTCCTGTTCATCCATTCTCAATTTCAACTTTCTTCCTTCACTGTGGAGAAAGGGAACCTTGAATTCTATCCCCAGAATTTTTCTAGTTTTATTTCTGTCACTGTGATAAAACACCTCAACCAAAAGCAACTTAGAAGAGAAATAGCTTATTTTAGCTCATACTTTCAAGTGACAGTAATACTTACCGTCAGGGAAGTCACAGTCACTGATGACTGAGACAGTCACATCACACCCACAGTCATGAACAGAGAAATAAAAGCAGGAATGCTCTCTCGCCTGCACTCAGTTTGACTTCTCCATTCTTATACAGTTCAGGGTCCGCTGTCTAGAGTATGTTGCCGACCACAATGGGATAGGAACGCCTGCATTCACGAGGTTCATTAAGACCAGTCCACACAAGCATGACCGCAGGTCAAACCAATGGAGATAACCCCCCATTTAAACTCTCTTTTCTCCATGATTCCGGTGGACAGTTGAAGCTAACCAGTACAGACACTAATGTCTTTTCGCTTTGCTTTTATTCCCAAATTTTTATCTGTCTTAAACATGAACTCTCTCTTCTTCACACCATGAGAACATAGATTAGTGTCTCACATTCAATAAAAATCCTTTACTCCATGTCTACTCGGGTTCACAGGCTACTGGAAGTCAGTGCACTCAGAGACGCTAGGCCTGAGGTATCACCTCTATACCAGCCATCTCATCTCCCCTGCCTCCTTCCTCTCCTGCCCCCATCATCCTAAGATGTGTTCTAGGCAATCTCTTTATCAGCATTCTCCTCATCTATCCTTCTCAGGTCTGAGAACGATGGAGCAGCCACAGGGGTAGATGCCATCTGTACTCACCATCCAGACCCCACTGAGTCTGAGCTGGACAATGAGCAGGTATATGAGGAATTGAGAGAGCTGACCAATAACATTACCCAGCTGGGCCCTTACACCTTAGACCAGAACAGCCTTTACATCAACGGTGAGTAGTGGCCATATGTGCTCTATTGCAGAACATACATCATTCCTTCCCAGCCTCCACGTCCTCACCCTGCCCCCTCTCGCTCTTATATTATCTCTTCAGGTTACACACACCAGAGCCTGTCCATCATACCCATAAGTGAGTATTATGAGGCTCCGTAAGGATCTCCTACGCTGTAAGTCCCAGCCCCGTGAAATAAAAACAAAAGCTCTACATTCATTTCTGCAGGCCCTCTCCAGCTATGGCTGCATGGAAACTTATGCCCTTGTCCTAAGTCAAGCTAGGGATATAGCGCTTAGTAAAGTGCTTGCATCGGGTCTGGAGTTTGATCCCTAGCAGCCATGGAACAAGCCAGACATAGTGGTGCACATTTGTAATCCTAGCTCTAGTAGGAGCAAACAGCAGTATCTGAGTTTACTGATAAGCCAGCCTAGTTGAATTGGGGGTTCACAGGTCCTACAACCTGGCCTGAACAGCAGCAGTGTACTGGGAACTTAGCAGGCTGACCAATGATATCTCTGAGCCAGGCCCCTTACACCTAGGTCTTAAAACACAAAGTAGACAGTGCCTGAGGAAGAAAAATACCAAAGGGGCAGGAGAGAAAACTCACCAGTTAACAGCACTTGCTGTCCTTCCAGAGAACCTTGGTTCTATTGTAGATGCCCACTCAATGGCTCAAACCATCAATAACTCCAGTTGTAGAGAATCAGATGCCCCTTTCTGGCCTCCCTGAGCACCAGGCATGCACATGGTGCATAGACACAATGAAGGCAAAACACCCCATACATAAAGTAAAATAATTTTCAAAACAAATGACACTGAATGTTGCCCTCTGGCTCCATATGCACATATGCAGGTGCGCACTTGCACATTCTGTGAAAGTCTCAGGCATGTGCACCCCCTCTAGTATCTTGAAAATGAAAGGATTTTCACTCTAAACACCTGGTACCTTTTAATCCTCAGCTTCTGTGGTGACCACCATTTCTAGCAGGATGACAACCTCTGTCTTCAGTCCCACAGGTAAGATGGAACAGATGGCACATCTCAGCTTCCTGAGAATTCCTTAAATATCAGACCTAATAGCCCAAGACATTTTCTAAAACCCCTCTATGTAACCCATAGGCAGTCTGTAGTTTTAAATCCTTTCCCAGCCTTTTGGACCAGCAGGGCTGCTAGGTGAGACCTGAAGTGTACGGTGGTCACTGTGTCCAAAGCCAGCTCAGGGCAGAGGAGTACCTCCATAAAGCACTTGACCTGGAACCAGAACCAGAATCTGATTCCTCAAGCCCATTGAAAATTGCCAGATGTGGTAGTGAGTACTTGACATTTCAGTACGTGGAGGCAGAGACAGGCAGGTGCCTGGGCCTCACTGGACAACTGGGGTCTCTATTCCAAGGGAAGTAGAAGGTGTTCCCGAGGGTGATACCCAAGGTTGTTCCTCTGGTCTTCACACACATACACACATATATCAACATGCACTGTCATATAGATGCACATTCACAGTAAGAAAATCAAATCTAATGTAATAGTATAACCTCACATAAGCCGAGTGCATAGCAAACATGAAGTTGGCAATATATGTCCAATATTAGCATTCGGTCCTGCCACTTATATACTGTGTGACTTGGAAGCAAATCCTTCATAATTTGCTACAGTTCTTACATTTGTATTCCATTTTGATGCTACTTGCATTACATTACAATGCTTTGTCCAGTGCAAGCTATCAGTCTGATATAAGCAAAAAACTTCAGACATGATCTGACATCTAAGTGTTACCTGTGGACAGGTCGGTAAGATGACTTAGGGAGGAAAGGCCTTTGCTGCCAAGTGTGATAGACTCAATTTTCTTCCTGGAACCTACACGGTGAAAGGAATCAGTTCCTGAAAGCTTTCTTCTGATCTTCACACCCACACTTTGGCATGTACACACACACAGTCATCACTAGATAAGCGATAAATAAATGCTGCCACAATCTTCACTGAAGTATTGTTTTAAACCAATAAGTATGGAGACTTCAGAAAAGGCCTGGCTTTTTAAAGGAACTTCAGGAAAGGAAGAAACCTATAGTGATTTTGCCAACTGGAGAGACATATGTATTTTCTTTCTGCTTCATGGTGAAGCCAGCCACACACACCCATCCTTTGTAATTTATTTGAAGCTGGTGTGGGGTCTGCTTTCCAAGAAAACATGTGTTTCCTAGAAGAAGACTCTCCTCTGTGCAAGACTACACAGAGGATGCTCCAAGTTCAAGTTCAGAGAAAAACAATTGTGTTAGTGTGAGTCTTTCCTCCACCCTCTCTGCAGCAGCAGCCCCTGTTCTGGTGCATTTTACTATCAACTTCACCATCACTAACTTGGCATTTGAGGAGGACATGAGTCGCCCTGGATCCAGGAAGTTCAATATCACGGAGAGAATTCTGCAGAGCCTGGTGAGAGTCCTGCTCACTGTGCCTAATACCACACACACAGGTGTAGGCCATGCCTACCTGTCACACAAGTCCCTGGAATCTGGTGAGAGTCCTGCCCACTGCACCTAACACCACATACAGGTGTAAGCCATGCCTACCTGTCACAGAAGCTCCTGGAATCTGGTGAGAGTCTTGCCCGCTGAGTTTAACATGACACATTGGTGTAAGTCATACCTTCCTGCCACACAAACCACTGGAAGAAGAGTCCACCCCTAACCGCAAAGATAAAATCTTACAAGAAGACCTAGCCCATCTCAACCTGACCCCAAGGATGACATGTCTCAGGACCTTGCCAGTCTCACTTCGGCCCCACCTCTACTTGCTCATTTCTTCCTCTCACTCCTCTAATCTTCTTCCACAGCTGAGACCCTTGTTCCAAAAATCCAGTGTTGGTCCTCTGTATGCTGGCTGTGTACTGGCCTCTCTCAGGTGGGTTTGGGGATATGGAAATGGGGTGTGAGAGCTAAAATGTATTGAATTTCCTTCTGTTGTCTTTCTGCGTAGCTTCTGTTCAGGTGAAGTGAGGCAGCCCTGACACAAGGTATCTTCCAATCCTACCACTCTCCCACAACTATCTCCACACTCAGTAGATCATCATCACAATTTTACTGTTCCTGATTATCCTGTCTAAATTCCCAATCCCATTTTCTGCCTTTGGAATTAAAAGAGGCTACCTTACACATTTAAATTCTGTTCTCTTATTACTGTGAAGAAAAAAAAATTCTTTTTCACTTGCTGTCAATCCTAAATCCATTTCTCACTTGTCTTAGATATGTGAGCTTCTCAGATCCCAAAACATGAGTGTGAAGATTTGATTCTTGTATTTGATAAAAATTCATAACTCCATGATTTCTGATTGTCTCAGTCTAGGAGAAATCAATATGCTCAGAATCTAGCTCTGGCTTCTGGTCTTTTCCAATCTTCTTTTTTTTCTTTGTAAAAGTTGTTTATTTGTCCAGTATGCACATGTAAATGCATGCATGCATTTGTGTGTGTGTGTGTGTGTGTGTGTGTGTGTGTGCATGTGTGAACACACCAGTATCATGGCATCCATGTGGGAGTCAGAGGATAATTTATTGACACCACCATGTGAGTCCCAGGGATGGAAGCCAAGTTGTCAGGACTAATGACAAATTACCCCATTTGTTGATCCATCTCTCTGGGCCTCTTTCAGCCTTTTCATTTACTCTGGCTACTCCCTACCCTATCCTAGCATTTCACGATGCTTTGTTAAGGAGTCCTTTATTGTCCATTGTTTTACCTGTCCTTCCCAGATCTGAAAATGATGGTATAGGCACAGGAGTGGATGCAGTCTGCACTCACCACCTCGACCCCACTGGCCAGGGAATGGACAGAAAGAAAGTGTATTGGGAGCTCAGCAGGCTGACCTATGGTGTCAGCAGACTGGGCCATTATACTCTGGACCAGAACAGTCTCTATGTCGATGGTGAGCAATGGCCACTTTCACTTTGCTTTAGTGAAGAGCCCACATTCTCTCTCTTACCTCAATATCAGTATCCCCCTCCATTTTCAGTCTTTTCTTCATTTTCTTTGCAGGTTACACACATCAAAACCTGGCTACCACCACCAACAGTGAGTATTCTCAGTTTTTATAAATCTCTACTATGCCTATGATTCCCATGTCATTGGAATGACATGGAAGTCAGCAGTCCAGTCTCCAT
This sequence comes from Myodes glareolus, assembly GCF_982192425.1. NCBI lineage: Eukaryota > Metazoa > Chordata > Mammalia > Rodentia > Cricetidae > Myodes > Myodes glareolus. The sequence continues at coordinate 107,497,200 of NC_142029.1, forward strand.
TTCCCAAACTGTGGTGTGAGACTTTCCCTTGAGAGAGGCAACACACAGACATCTACTCATCTAAGAGAGGGAACTGATTATGCACCAAAGTAGCAACTATACTACCATCCACCTTGGGTAACCAGTGCGTTTATTAGGGTTCCTCACAAAAGTGGGCATGACTCAAAGGCAGCTTCATCGTTCATAGCCACCTAGCATGGGTCAAAACTCAGAGAAACTGGATCCCTGAAGCTCTCTATGTGACTTGCAGGAGTCTCACCAGGTCAGAGAGTCTCTCTGAGGCTGCTTAGCTGGTCAGAACCTTCTTCCTTAAACGGTTTCCATGGCTTCTATAACCTTGGGCTCTGAAGAAGCTTCAGCTTTAGCTTGACCAGATTTGTGAAGTTTGATAATTTTTCTAAGGCTCATGAGCCTCCCCTCTCCTTTTCCGAATAAATGTTTCAACTCAAAGGAAATTGCTAAATGACACAACCTCATCTCTAGCCTGTGATGGACAGAGACTTAAACACAAAATTAACCCCAGCATCTGCATTCTTCCCCTGATGTCTCCAAACCAGTGGGGTTTCTATTCTAATAATTTGAGAATTTACCTCCACAGTCTCCGTGATGACCACTGCTTCTACAGCGTTGACTACCAGCTCTCCCAGCCATACAGGTAGGAATTCTTCTCTCTGAAGACATTTCCAGTGGTTCTAGAGCCTTAGAGTCAGGAGGAGGTGTGGAGGACGTGACATGTTCCAGGGGATTCCAAGGTTAACTCGTCATGACTTTCACAGGTTCATCCCAGGCCACCAAGAATCCCTTTAATTCTATTTCCTGGTATTCAGTATCTCTGGTAATTGTTTCTGATGCTTATTGGTGGTGATAGATGTCTAAATCCTTCCCCAGCCCTTAGAAGGATGTATACAAGCAGGGCTGTTGACTGAGACTAGATATCTAGTGTGCAGTCACTGGTGTACTATCAAACATCTCAGCAAAAGATCAAATTCCTAATTTATCGACTAAACAATTCACATACAGCTTGCTTAAAGGATTCCTGTTACTGAATAGATAAGTGGTTATTCTGGATAATTCATCATTAATATATTCCTTAATATAAATATGTATAAGGTCCTTTACTATGTATAAAAATTATAATACAAAGGTTAATTGTTCTAAGAAGAAAGCAAACTCTGAGTGGAGTGTCTTCAGTGCTCAACATTCTCTTGGGAATAGATTGGTGCTGTCAGGAACAATCATGTCTCATATCAACAGAACCCTAAGTTATTTAAATGTCATGTTCTACAGATCCTTGAAGTGGTGGAAGATAAGCTATCTAGGCAGAGTACAATCTCTATGTATCTAAAGAACCTAATTAATCTGACTATATGTATAACAAACATGAACAACTATTGACCTATAATATTTAATACCTGTATAACTTAAAGACTAAGTGTTGTATGGAAAGCGGGTCTGTTGTTTGTCCCGCTGCCTGGCTAGCTTACACCCAAAATAATCACACAGAAACTGCATTCATTTAAACACTGCCTAGCCCATTAGCTCTAACTTTTTATTGGCTAATTCTCACATCTTAATTTAACCCATATCTGTTAAGCTGTGTATCACCACGTGCCAGTGGCTTACCAGGAAAGATTCAGCATGTCTGACTCTGGCGACTCCATGGTGGCTCTCTCTCTGACTCTATTTTCTTCCTCCCAGAATTCAGTTCTGTCTCTCCACCTACCTAAGTTCTGCCCTATCACTAGGCCCAAAGCAGTTTCTTCATTAACCAATGAAAGCAACACAAATACAGAAGGACCTCCTATACCAACTAATACTTCATGTCAGAATATTAAATAATCTGTAAACAAATGTGCAGCAAATCAGGACAATGACATCAAAATATAAACAATGTATAAATATCTTGATCAGAGGTAAGAATAATATATAATGCAATATGAAACTATATCCTAAAAGTTGTATCAATATACAAAATGTCCTAAACAGAGGTAAAAACATGCATATATACAATCTGACAGAATAACTTTGCATAGGTTTACAAATACTGTAAACAGGAATAACAAATATAATTTGAGCTTGTATCAATATTCAAAAAACTATACCAATGTAAATTATTCGTAAATAATAGCTCACAAGTATTCTCTCTATTATCCACTATTATTATCCTTCTTTTAAAATCTCTGAACTTACATAGTTTCCACCCAAACATTCTACCTGATACAAGTAATAATCAACAACCCTAAACTGTGTTCCCAGCCCTAAGGACAAACTTTTTGGAAGAGGGTACGTTGTCCTCTAGAATTGCTTCGTGATGTCATGGGGACAATGTTCTCTTTATGGGATCCTGCAAAAGTAAAGTGATGGTTGAGTATCAAGATTACTGTCTAGTGGAGTTGCAAATGATTTTCAAGCAGTTGGTAGGGTTTTTTCCTAAGTTCTTATTTGGAGTTCTGGCCAGAACATCATGAGAAGGTGCACCTTAAAAAACTCTTAGTAAAATAATAATAATAATAATAATAATAAGGGTTGGTGTGATAGCTGAGTTCTAAAGTGCTTTCCTTGCAAGCTTGAGAATCAGAATTCAATTCCCAAAGCCCATGTGTGTTGGGGGTGGGGAAGAGAGATAGGAGAGAGAAAGAAAGAAGAGAGAGAAGGGGAGTGGGAAGGGGGAAAAGAAGAAAAAGAAAGAAGGAAAAAAGTGATTTGGTGTCAGGTACTAACAATCCTAGCTCACGGGAGATAGAGCCTTGAGGATCACTGGAACTCACTAGACAGCCAGTCAAGCCTACTTGGTGAATACCTGGCCAGTGAAAGACCTTGTCTCAAGAAGAGCAAGATGGACAATTCCTGAAGGAAAGCAATCTAGGCTGTCCTCTGTCATTCACATGTATGCACTGCCACATACACATGACAAGTATGTGCACATATGCTCAATCACATATATGTCTAAACACACACATATATATATTCAGTGAATAAGCAGATGTCAAGAATACATTTGGTTTAAACAAAAATTCAAAAAAAGAGAATGCTTATGTGACTTTCATTCTCCTGAAAGTCAAATATAATTCCTTTCTGGTTGATAGTATATTTACCAGTCTAGAAGAATCCTATTCATCCTTGATAACTATCAAGAGAAACTGATGTTTGAGTCTTCTCTAGGTGGAAATTGCCCACTTTTGAAGAAACCCCTTCTGAGTGAGAGAAGATGTATTTGTATGCCCCAACTCAAGTTCAGAAAGTGAAAATAAGATAAAGTTCAGATAATGTGTTTATGTGCTTCTCACATTACTCCCTCCTCCAACAGTAGCAGGCCCTGTTCCAGTGCCTTTTACCATCAACTTCACTATCACTAATCTGGAGTTTGTGGATGATATGAGTCACCCAGGATCCGGGAAGTTCAATGTCACTGAGAGAATTCTGCAGAGGCTGGTGAGATATCCACCCCAGTGTATCAAGGCCCACCCACAGATGGAAGCTGCACTCACCAAACAAGGTCACAACCAAGAAGAAGGCCCTAACCCTAAATCCTCAGCATTGTTCTCAAGCCTCTTACCTTTCTCCACAGTTTGGAGCACTGTTCAGTAAAACCAGTGTCGGCCCCCTGTACTCTGGATGCAGACTTGCATTGCTCAGGTGAGACCTTAAAATAACTGTCTAGGGGCTACAGAGATAGTACAGTCAATAAAGTACTTGCTAACCAAGCATGAGGACCTGAGTTTGATCCCCAGCACCCACCTAAAAAGCCAGTCATGATGGCATGTGCTTGTAAACCCAGCATTGGAGAAGTAGATACTGAAGGGTCCCTGGGATTGACTGATCAGTCAATCTTCCAAAAATCAGTGAGCCCTAGATCTCAGAGACAGACAGAGATAGAGAGATCTATCTCAAAACACAGATGGCTCCCACGAAAGAATACACACTCAAGTTATTCTTTAACCTCCACATACACACATAAGCATGAACACACACATACACACACACACACACACACACACACACACACACACACACAGGACCAGGCAGTCTTTCCTCAAGTATTTCTAAACCAGTTTAGTCAGCTTACCTTCTGTCTTTATGTCCTCAACTTTGGGGAATTTAGGACACGTAGCCTCAAGTACCACATTGCTTCCTGTTTCTATCATTTGTTCTCAGCTATCCCCATAGCCTGCAACGCCCCCACAAGGATCCTAATATTCTTATTTCCTTCCTTTATCCCTGATTTTGGAATAAAGGAGGATTGCAGGTGCTGTTTTAAAGTTCAGTGCACAGGACTTCTCTTAAGACAATTTTCCACTCCCAGTTCCAGTTTTCATCCATTGTAAATAGAAGCTCTCTAGACCCTGTGACATGAGGATGTAGGTTTGAGTCTCTCATTACATTTAACAGTCTCACTCCATGTCTGTTTACGGCCACAAGGTAGCTACTAGAAATCAGGACATTCAGAGAGGGTAAGCCTGTCTCTTCACGAAATATATCAGATGCTCCGTTTCTTCTGGCCCTTTTCAGTCATATGCCAGACACTTCTGGATCCCTTCCTAGGCAATCTATTTAATATCAATATCCCTGCCTGCCCTCTCAGGCCTGAGAACAATGGAACAGCCATAGGAGTAGATGCCATCTGCACCTACCAGCCCAACACCTCTAATGAAGGGCTGGACAGAAAGCGTCTGTACTGGGAGCTGAGAAGACTAAACAAAGGCATCATGAAGCTAGGGCCCTACACCTTGGACAAGAACAGTCTCTATGTCAATGGTGAGCTATATTTCAGAGTCATGGTCCTCTCCTCCCACACCACTTCTTCTCAGCCCCACCCCATTTCCACTCTTTTGTTGTTATCTATGTAGGTTATACGCAGCAGACTCTGGCCACCACCCACAGGAGTGAGTATCCTGAGGCTCCAGTATCCATTAGTAAGCCCTTGAACCAGAATCTCTATTCCATGCCTGCAATTCACATTCATTTAGGGAAGAACAAAGAAGGGGTCGCTTCCTTGTATCTCCCGATGCAAGGGATTCCCAGATTAAAAACACTTAAATTGTTTTTGCTTTTCAGCATTAGTGATGGCTACTGTTTCTGAAGGAATGCCAAACACTTCCTCTGCACCCACAGGTATGAATTCCCCTCTGTTTAGATTCTCCCAGTCATTTAAAAGGTCAGCAGAGGGCAGGTGAAAAATCCCAGAGGGTCCCAAATGGCTCTTCCCAGGTCGCCGAGGAACCTTTAATTGCCAGACACTTCCCTAGCACCCTTTATCCTAAAGCATCACTTAGAACCTACTTCTGAATTCTATTGGCCCTTAAGTTCTAAATCATCCAGCATCCCTGACAATGGTATATTTCATCAAGGCTGTTCACCGAGGGGATTTATTTATCTATAATAGCTGCTGTATGAGGAACCAGCACATTAAGCAATAAATATCTAGTTTATCTAGTAATCAATGAGTTTGTTTTAATAATTACTTTTGGCACTGAAGATATAGCTTAGTTGACAAATACTTGTCTGGCATTCAGGAAGTTCTGAGCTCCAGCCAGCCTCACACAAATTGAGCAGCGAAGTTCTTGCTTGTAAGAATTTGGGAAGTGGAGGCAAAGGACCAGGAGTTTAAGGTCACTGCTGGTCACATAGAGAATTCGAGGTTAACCTGGGCTGCACAAGAAGCTAGGGAAAAAAAAAGAAAAGAAAAGCAGGAAAGAAAAAAATCTTGTTAAATAGATTAAATAGATAAGAGGTTATTCTTGCTAAATTACTAGTATGCCTCCCATGTAAATGTGTATCAACTTCCCGACTACAGAAGTATCGTCATATCTTTTTAGCAGAATTTTAAAGAATGATTTGTCCAAAATCTATGAACCAGTCATTTCTGAATTTCCTGCATTTCTTCCCTAAAATGTTTTCTTGTGGAAACTGCCAAAGATACCAGAAATGTCTTTAAGCAGAGCAAGAAAACCCATCTGTTCACCACTCGGTTCGGTGCTTGTAAACCACTTGTGTTTGACTCCAGCCGTATGAACTGTGTAATCTGATGGCGTAAAAGTTTGTATAAATTGTTTTCTCCTTACTGTGATCAAGTATCCAACAAGAAGCTGCTTTGAGGAGGAAGGGTTTGTTCTGGCTTACTGCCTGAAGGGCATAATCTGTCATGGCAGAGAATGCACTGTGGGGGTAGCAGGAGGCTGGTCGACCTCATTGCTTCTCAGGAATTAGAGAGAAATTGGAACTGAGCTTACTTCCTCCAGCAAGACTCCACCCACTAAAGCTTCCATAACCTTCCCAGCAGTGCCGCCAGCTGTGCACGGAGAGTTCCAACACGTGAGACTGTGGGAGACATTTCTCCTTCAAACCCCAGCAAAACTCCTAAAAACTAGATGGCTATGATACATTGTCATGTATCTATGCTCAGGGTTTGTATTAAAAAACAGCACTTAAAATATCAAAAATATTAAAAACGGAGCTGGAGGGGTGACTTAGCAGTTCGGAGGGCTGCTTTTCCAGAGGATCCACACTCACGTTTAATTCCAGTTGCAGGGGATTCATTGCCTTCTCTGGTCTCAACAGTGCCTACACGCATTCAGACACACACATAAATTCAGAGAAATAATAACACATTGCTAAAAATATTAAAAGAATTTAAATCCAACACACACTCTCACATATTCTTATTGGCTCAGTCTTTACATCTGTGAAATGGGAATCGCATTAACATCTCCTAATTCTATTAAGTGAACTGACACAGTCTCAAAAGGACAAATGCCATACCTTTCTATTATTCGTGATTCCTAGACTTTATGTAGTCACATAAAATTGTGACTATATATTATATACACACATATATAAAATAAAAGTAAAGTTTTCTGGGAAAACAAAGGAGGCAGATGACAGGAGATAATGTGAAAAAAGGAGTAGGAGCATGTGGAGGGGATAAAGAAACATTCAATGCAAAATATGTATCTGTATGAAACATTTTAATTAAAATTTAAAACTGTTTAAAGACTGATCATAATAAATCTTTCATTTCAGTTAAAAGATAACAAATTACATTTTCATCCAAAGGGATAAGCTGTTCTGAGACACAAAAGCCCAGAATGTGTCTTTCCTCCAAGAATTTCCTTATTTGTTTCTATGAGTATGTGCACATTGTTTGTGCATTTGCACGTGTGCACATGTATGCATGCGTGCCATGACATGTGTGGAGATTAGAGCACAACTTGACGGAACTGATTTCTCTTTCTTCCACCATGTTAGTTCCAGGGATCAAGCTAGAGTCATCAGGCTCGGCAGTAAGTGCCTTTGCCCCCTGAACCTCCCCTGTGTGGGGGGGGCTATTCACGTGTGTCCAGGTGCACATGGAGGCCAAAGGTCAATTGTGGCTGCCTGTCTGGCTGACTCTTTAGTTTTATGTGTCTGGTGTTTTTGATGCATGCAGTACCCTCAGAGAACAGAAGGGGTCATCAGATACTCTAGAACTGGACTTAGAGGTGGTTGTAAGCTACAGTGTGGGCGCTGGAACTCTGAAATAAAAACCACCAATAGTCTTCACTGCTGAGCCATCTCTCCAGCTCTTTCATGGTTTTTAAGATAGGTTCTCACACTGCATCTAAAGCTCTCCAATTCAATCAGGCTGGCTAACCAGTGGGCTCAAGGGATCCACCTGTCTCTGTCCTTCAGAGCTGTGGCTACAGACTCACACAACAGTGCTTGACTTTTTTTTCCTTTTAACATGGGTACTAGCAATCTGAACTTGAATTTTCATGATTTTATACCAATTGGCCTATCTTCCTGATCTCTCATTTATACATTTTTTCTTAGTTTTCTCAGAGATTGAAACTGGTTGAGAATTGATTTATGTAATAATTCGGTTTAGAACAGCTACTTAATTTCCATGACTAACCAACTGACTGGCAAGTTGTGTTAAGATGTCTACCCATAAAAAAAGAATGGGTGTAGAAAAGGTACTCCACATGCACATTTGAACACTTCAGCAATAAAGAACAAATTATTTCAATTATAGGAACATGGATGTAACCAATACATTGCCAATTAAGTTAGTCTCAAAAACAATCCCAAATATCACATGTTTTCTCTTATTTGTGGTTCTTAGATTACATACACGTTTATATGTAATTGCACACAAGTAGATGACAAGAAACTTGAATGTTTCTGTCTTAGGGAACTGATGGAATAGGAGAGGGAGGAGCAGAAAAGGGGAAGGAAGTTGCCTGTGCCTGGAAACGGTCACTGATAAGCACATTGTAGGCTTGCATGAAAGTGGTCTTATATAAGTCAGCATAGTAAAATAAAAAAATAAAAGAGAAAAATGGCTTACATTATAAAACTCAGAAGTGATGATTATAGGCGTGATAGCTCCCGGGAGGGACAGATAAACTTCCATTCAGCTTCATGGTGAAGTTACCTCTCGACTACAGTCCGATTTCTCCTTGGTAATTAAGTTGAAGCTGTTGTAATGTCTCTTCCCCCCAAAACAAATGTGGTTCCTACAGGAAGTATTTCTACAGCGCTTGAATATGCACATAGCTGTTGCTCCACGCTGAAGTCTAGAGGACAATAAGAAGTTGAGCCAATGTCTTTCTCGAATCCCCTCTGCAGCTGCAGGCCCTGTCCTGGTGCCTTTCAGCATCAACTTCACCATCATTAACCTGGAGTTTGAGGAGGAAATGGGTCACCCTGGATCCAGGAAGTTCAATATCTTGGATCGAACCCTACAGAGCCTGGTGAGAGTCCCGCTTTCTGCATCTAGCCCCACCTACTGGCCCTGCCCTGCATTGCTCCTGGAAGAAGCTACTGCTCACCTCATCCTGACTATACATACGCAAATCCAACTCACCATGCCTGCTTTGCTCAGTTCTCTTCTGTCCTGACTTTATCCCTCACTGCTCCTCCTTACCTTTCTCCTTTCTCCACAGTTCAGGCCCTTGTTCAGTAAAATCAGCGCTGGTCCATTGTATTCTGGCTGCAGGCTGACCTTGCTCAGGTGAGTCTTTAGCAGGCTAGAGTTGCTTAAAGTCCTCTCAGTCCAAGGATTGTGTTCAGATTCCTCGCCGCACTTCTGAATGTCTTATGCACAGGTGAATTGGGGAGGTCCCATATCTAGCACCAAAATGTCTCCTGATTCTACCGTTTGTCCCACAATTCATCAACAGATTGGAACACCTTCTGCTCTTCCATTTTGAATTTCCTCCTTCTTCCCCTTCCTTAGGAATAAATGAACATTTCCTATGAACTTTGAAGTTGGCCCACACAATTTCTCTTAAGACAAATATGCCCTTTTCTGCTCCCTAATGTTGACCTTTGATGCCCCAAACATTATTCTTCAAACGTCTCATTTGGGACCTCTCCTTTTCCAATAACATACACTTGTTTATTTGATTCTTGCAATTGATAATAATTCTGAACTCACTGTCTGCTCAAAGTCACATATTACTGGCAGTCAATATGATATAAAATCTACAACTGACTTTGTAAGTCTCTATCAGATATTTCTCCTCCTCTGAACCCTTTATGTGCTGCGCCAGGCATCCCTGGATCCCTCCTTAAGCAATCAGTTTATCACCATTCTCCTCATCTACCCTTCCCAGGCCTGAGAAAAATGGAAATGCTACAGGGGTGGATGCCACCTGTACCCACCACCTAGACCCTGCTGGCCACAGGCTGGAAAATGAGCAGATATATGGGGAGCTGAGCAGTCTGACCCAGGGTGTCACCCAGCTGGGCCCCTACATCCTGGACAAGAACAGTCTCTATGTCAATGGTGAGCAACAGCCATCTGTGCTTAGCTGTATTGTGGAGCCCATACCCTCCTTTCCCAAGTCTTCTTTCCCTCAGTTCTACTAGAGTTTAAATCTCCTGTTGTCCATGTAGGTTACACACACCAGATCCTGGCTACCACCCCCAGAAGTGAGTATTCTGAATTTCCTTAATTGTCTACCACACCTATGACTATACCCAGCCCTTTGAAATGAAAGAAAACAATAGCCTATTGTCTCCATTTCACTCTTCACCTAACCTGCAGCCTGAGGTGTACAGCACTTTAAACCCTAGCAGAACCCAGACTGGGACACCCTTGTGTCATCCACAGATAATGTCTCAAAATGGGTATCTTTTCCCCCCCACAGTGTCTATGGTGAACATTGTTTCTTCAAGTATGCCAGCTCCCATCTCCAATCTCACAGGTAAAATTCTCTCTGAAAATGCTTCTGGTGACTTCTGTAATCGCAGGAGGCAAGATGATGGGTGGAGTAGCATGTTAAAGGTGATCATAAGATCGGCCCTTGATGGATGAGAGGGTCCTCAAAGGTCCGAGAATTCTCAGATAATTTTCAGGTGTTTCCCACCCCAGAATCAAGCTTCCAAAGCCATTCTCTGGTTCCCATTTCCTAATGTAGGTGTCCATTAATTTCTAAATCTTTCTCTGACTCTTGGAAGAATTTTAACCAGCAGACCAGTTAGCCAAGAAGAAATTTGTGCAGGAAGCAATGTATAAAAACAGTAACTCAGGATTTTATCAGCCTCCTAGTTTAATCCACTTGACCAAATGACCAAGAACTAACTCTCTCTCTCTCTCTCTCTCTCTCTCTCTCTCTCTCTCTCTCTCTCTCTCTCTCTCTCTGTCTGTCTCTCTCTGTCTCCCTCTTTTCCTCCCTCCCTTTCTCCCTTTCTCCCTCTCTCCCTCTCTCCCTCTCTCCCTCTCTCCCTCCCCACTCTCTATGTTTGTATGTTTACATGCTTGTGTTCCTTATACTTGTGGAAGCCAGAGTTGAGTCTGCTGTTTATCTTCAGGAGTCATCTTGGGAATATAGCGCTGAGGGGTGGTTCAATAAGTAAATGTTTCTTACTTAAGCATGAGGATCATAGTGTGGGTTCCCAGAACCCACATTAAATCTGGGTGAGCATAGCAGCCTGCCTGTCTCAGAAAAAAAAATGGATAACCAGATGAGCAGAAAAGTCAAGCTCTGGGTTCTCTTTGAGAGATCTTGCCTCAATATATAAGATAGACTGATTGGAGAAGACACCTGACATCAACCTTGGCTCTCACGCATGTGTACACACATGCCCCACATGTATGCAAACACGTATGCATACCACACACCCATACATATGCCAAAATAGATAAATTCTATGACTCTAAAGGCATTTTCTTACCAGAGCTCTCTGACCCAAGGTCTTACTCTGAACTGACAATTGATCCTGCTTGGAGGAATTAACCCTGTACCTAAGTCATCCATGGTTTCCCCCTCTGATACACATGGTCCAGTGAGCAAACATGGCAACGCTGCATGGATAAAGCTATGTACAGCTGCCATATTGTAGCATGAAGGGGATCAACAGTAAAAGAAGGTAGTTAATCCAAAACAGTGATACAGGCATCTGTGATCTACCAGTAGCCACACAACTGAAGAGCTTGTCTTTCCCACCACCCCCAGAAACTATTACCTGCAATAGTTCCTCAGAACCAGATGGGATATGGAGCCACTCCTCCATTCATGTTAGAACTTCGCTAGGCCCACTCTTGGATAGGTAAAAGCAGCTGTGAGTTAAGTGCGACGGCCATGTGGTGTCCTGAAGACAATATCCTACAGGACTCTTCACCATCCTGCTCTTAACTTCCCTCTTCCTGCGCTTCTGTGATACTACCTGGGCTTTTCAGGGGGTGATATAGATGTTCTGTTCATATCTAATCACTGAACACTTATTCTCAGCACTTTGACTAATTAAGAGTCCCTGTAGTAACTGCTATCTGTTGCAAAATATGCTATCTTACCAAGGCTGAAAACACATTGATATTGATATTTTAATTGCCAGCAGTGTTTAATTACCATTATGTGAATCATTCAAACAAGTTGTTATTTTAAATTCTGGTAGCGACATCTTGAACTGTTGTCCTAGGTATGAATACATGGATCGCAGTGATATGAATATAGACTATGTCCTAAACCCTAGATCTAGTCCCAATGTGACTCAGGACTTTACTTCTCTCCTAATCTAATTGCAGCCTCAAGCTCTCCTCCACTGCTGTGCACTCTTAACTTCACTATCACCAACCTACCATACACGGAGGATATGTGGGGCCCAGGGTATGCCAAGTTCAACAAAGTGGAGAAAGTCCTGCAGCTTCTGGTGAGACTCCTGCTCCTTCCCTCGCCTCACCCACTCCATCGCCCTTGGTCTTGCTCCCCCACTCCAGCCTTACCTGCCCCCTTCTTGCCCCACTCTCCCATTAAAGCCTCCTCCACTTCTCTTTCTTGTTTTACCCATCATCCACCACATGCATCCTTTGTGTTATATTCATGATGCTCTGCCTACCTTTAGCCTCACCTACGTAAGGCTCACCTGTTCTCTCCAGTCACACCCTCTTCCTTCGCATAGCACACTGGTACCCCATCCACCCACTCTACTCCTGCCTTCTTGCCTCATTCACTGGTTTCTCTTTTACTTCTTCAAGTGTAGCCCTCCTGTATCTAGCTCTAGGCAGTGATTATTGGCCCACCTGCTCCATCTGTACCCATGCCCCTCTGTTACTTCACCAACTAATGCCCATAATCATTGATTCTCTCCTGACCTTTCCCAGCCCTATTCACTTCTTCTTGCCCAGCAAACAGATTATCCTCACCCACTATCCACTTGCCTAGCCCTTTCACTAAAGCCCTGTCCAACTATCTCTCTTACGCTGTCATAGTTTCCACCCATGACCCTCCATGGTGACTTGACCACCCTTTTCAGCCCAGCCTACTTCTCTTGCCTTTCCTCTGGTGATCTGCCTACCTCCATTACCTTATCTACTGTTAACTCATCTACTCAATCCTACTTACCACACCAATGTCTGCTTTCCCTACCACCACTAAGGTCCCACCCACAACCCCCTCTTGCCCCACCTGTTAATATTAACTCATTCTGGTGCCTACCCACTCATTCCAAGTCTTCTTATACCTCCCTAACCACATCTACTTATTGCTTGTCCATGAATTCAAGACTTGCTCACCTGCCTTCCCCCCCTTCACTACAGCCCCACTAAAACTAAACCTTGCTATACTTACTCATACCTACCACATAGGTCTTGCTACCCTTTGCCCCACCCACTCTTTTCAGCCTTGACAACCTCTTGTTTTGCCAACTGATAATCTACCCAGTCTATCCCTATCTCCCTCCCATGCCCTTATCATTGGTGGCATTCTCACATCCCTTGCACTAGCCACAGTTGTTCTGTTCACCTGTTCCAGCCACACTAATGTCTTAATTCCCAATCAATTCACTAACCCCCACCCTGTCTCACACTGCATACTTCCCCCTCTTGTCCTTCATTTTGGTGTCTGCCCACATCGGTACTGGGCCTACCCATCCCACCCCTTCCTGCTTTTTTCTTGCTACACTCACTAGTTTCTCTTCCATCTCTCTTATCCCCACTCATCCCTCTCTTGCCACAGCCACTGAGGGTCTACCAACTCACTCTAGTTCTGTCTACTTTCACCTGCCCAACAGTCCCACTAAAACTTGACCACTTGCCTTTATTACCTTGCCACTGGTCCACACCCACAGCCTTTATTCCACACTCAAGAGTACCCTTGCTACAGATTTTAACTGATTGACATCTCTACAGCCTCTCTCACCTACCCAGTCTCATCCACATCCCCACTTGCCACACCCACTGTCTCCCCATCCCACCCCTTCTACAATCACACTCCCCTCTTGCCCTCTCCCCCTTTTCTCTACTCAGATTGTATATTAACTGAACCCTCTCTCTTCTTCACAGCTCAAACCTTTGTTCCAAAATACCAGTGTTGGCCTACTGTATTCTGGTTGCAGACTGACTTCACTCAGGTGAGACCAATAGAGTAGACCACCCAGGAAGACATTGTGGAGTTTCTATGGCTAGGTCTTCCTTTTGATCTCAACCTTTTCGCAGTCCCTGGGTGTAACATGAAGGGGCCTGCTTGATCATTGGGGTTTTCTGTCCCGCCCAGTACTCCACAGCTGGCAAGTCCCAAAGAAAATCACACAGAGATCTCTATAAGTTATAAAGCTGATTGGCCCATTAGGTCAGGCTTTTATTAGTTCTTGTAACGTATATTAACCCATTATTCTGATCTATGTTAGTCATGTGACTCAGTACCTTTTTCAGTGGGGCAGATCACATCCTGCTGCTTCGGTGGTCTGGGCAGGAGTGGGAGGAATCAGCTTCCTCCTTCCCAGAATTCTCCTGCTCTCATTGCATCACCTGGGTTAGGCTAGATTTTATACTCTCTCGTTCTTTAATCTCTCGTGTAGTTTCTGGCACAGAAACAAACAAACAAAACCAAAGCCAAAGAAAACAAAGCAAAACAAATCCCTGAAATAATCAACTTACAAAGAGAAAGGGCTTCTTGATAGTTTGGTTTTCATTTGCTTGTTGTTCTTGTTTTTGAAACAGCCAGGCTTGCAAAAATTTAGTGTATATCTATGCATGACCTTGAACTTGTTATTCTCTTCTCTTTCTTCACCTCTTGACCAGGCCCATTGTTTACGGTGATAGAATAATGATACTCAAAGTCTCATGCACACTAACTACATCAGCTCTCTACCAACTAAGCTACATCACAAACCTAAGAGAAAAGTTTCATTTTGATCACAGTTTTAGAGTGATCTTTATCCACAATCAGATGGATTATTGCTTTTGATTCATGGAGTGTTCACAGACCTAAATTAACCTTGTACAGGAAAAAAATAAAACTGAGGAAGATGAACAAGCTGGAGTCCTACAGTTTTCTTGAGAACACACCCCACAATAATCTAAAGACCTTTCACTCAGCTTCAACAGTCCCCCCACTTCCCAATAGCTCCCCCTAGGGATCATGCCTGGGCAGTGTGAATACCTGGCGGATACTTAACATTTAAATGCAGAACAGTATTTCTTCATAACTTATTTGGTTGTTCTTTCCAAGGGAGCACAGCTATTCCTATGTTCTGAATTGAAGACCAGCCCTCCAGTATTTGTGAAAGTCATAATCTTGAAACATACAGCCTTGGGAGGGATGTACATGGGTGCTGATAGAGGAAGTAGATACCTGCTTAAGAAAACAAATCATCCAAATCAATCCTGGTTATAAGTGAAGTAATAGAGGGTTATATCCAGATGGTCCTCATATCCAAGCATAGTGTTTCTTGTGATTAATATTGCAAAACCACTAGAAATTATGAATGTAACTCTTTCATAAGGGACATAATCTATCCTTTACAAAAAATGTTCTGCTGTTTTTATATAGATTCTAAGATTTAGTCAACTGTTCCTGATGGCTCACACACAACAAGCAGTTAGCATGTTTCAGACACTAGAGTATAGAAAAGAGAAATTGCAAAATTGTCATTATTATATGTGTCTGTTATATGTTCAGTAAAATATTTAATAGCATTATATGAATCAGGATTCTACAGAGGATAACCAGGTATACATGGGAAAGTCAGAATAGGGTACTGAAGCTAAAGGCTGCTGTGATATGGCATGTGGGTGCTGGAACCTCTAGAAGATCACTAAGTGCTCTTAACCACCGAACCCTCTCTCCAACCACTGTTGTTTTGTGTTTTAAAAATGTATTTGGCAGAGATCATGTACATATGTGTTTTATTGTCATACCCATCCCTCATTTTCCCTGTCCAGATATTCTCCCAACATATATCTCACCCAATTTATAACCTGTATCTTTTTTTTTTACTTTATGCATCTTTGTCTGAATAGTGATGTTCATATGTGCATGGATATGGGGCCATCCACTAGAGCATGAGCAACCTGATAGTAGCCATACCATCATGGAAAACTGGATACTTCCCTAACCACCATCAAATACCATAGTGCCACTGCTGATCATGGTCACTTATGAGCTCCTCCATGTCTACACTAAAGGTGTGACTGGCTTGATCTTATGCAGATTTGTTTTTTAAAAGCCGATAACATCACTATGTCCATTTTGAGTTGGGCAAATGAAACCAAGAGATAATATTGAAAAATTTGGAGATTAGGAAAGTATAGGAATTAAGGAGAAAATGAGAGATTACATCTCATGCCTCGAGATAGGTATATAATGACCAGGAAATATAGAGGGGAAAAAAGCAATTAGAGAAAAGCTTAGAAAAGTATAGTGAGAAGGCCACTTGTTTATTCCTGACTGCTCAGCCCCAAAATAACCACAAAGAAACTATATTAATTAAATCACTGGTTAACCAATAGCTTGAGCATATTTCTGGCTAACTCACATCTTAAATTAACCCATTTCCATTATTTTATATTTTATAAAAAGGGATATCAGGGATGATAGAGGGCTGAGGGGACAGAACTGATGGGAGAAGAACCACTAAAACACACTTTGTTAGATAATTCTATAATGATATATAACCCTTTAGTTATTTATTATTTCTAAAATATTGAAAATGGTTCAGTGAGCTGACAGCACTTGATACTCTTCTTAAGGACCCACATTTGATTGCCAGCACTACTCAGGAAACTCACAAATTCTATCAATGAACTTCTACAACTCATAAACATTTTCAGTAGTGTAGTTGAATACACAAGATTAACTTTAAAAAAATCAGTAGCCCTCCTGCACACAGATGATAAAAGAGCTGGGGAAGAAACCAGAGAAACATCACCCTTCACAATAGCCACAAAAAGCATAAAATATCTCAGAGTAACTCTAACCAAACAAGTGGAAGACTTGTATGACAAGAACTTTAAATTTTTGAAGAAAGAAATTAAAGAAGACACCAGAAAGTGGAAAGATCTCCCATGCTCTTGGGTAAGTAGAATTAACATAGTAAAAATGGCAATCTTACCAAAAGCAATCTACAGATTCAATGCAATGCCTATTAAAATCCCAACAAAATTGTTCACAAACCTTGAAAGAACAGTACTCAACTTCAAAGGAAAAGTAAAACACTCAGGATAGTCAAAACAATCCTGTACAATAAAAAACTTCTGGAGGCATCACAGTCCCTGACTTCAAACTCTACTACAGAGCTACAGTTCTGAAAAACAGCCTGGTATTGGCAGAAAAACAGACAAGAGGACCAATGGAACTCAATTTCAGGTCCAAATGGAACAAAGACTTCAACTAAAGCCAGCCACACTGAACCTTATAGAAAAGAAAGTGGGAAGTACACTTGAATGCATTGGCACAGGAGACCACTTCCTAAATATAACCCCAACAGCAAATACATTGAGAGAAACAATTAATAAGTGGGACCCCTTGAAATTGAAAAGCAAAGGACACAGTCAACAAGACAAAACAACAGCCTACAGAATGGGAAAAGATCTTCACTAACCCTACATAAGACAGAGGTCTGATCTCCAAAATATACAAAGAACTCAAGAAATTGATCATCTAAAGAACACATAATTCAATTAAAAAATGGAGTATAGACCTAAACAGAGAACTCTCAATAGAGGAAGCTAAAATGGCTGAAAAACACTTAAGGAAATGTCCAACATCCTTAGCCACCAGAGAAATCTAAACAACTTTGAAATTCCATCTTACACCTGTAAGAATCGCCAAGATCAAAAACACTGATGACAACTTATGCTGGAGAGGTTTTGGGGAAAAAGGAACACTCTTGAATTGCTGTTGGGAGTGCAAGCTGGTACAACCCTTTTGGATGTCAGTGTGGTGATTTCTCAGAAAATTAGGAAACAACCTTCCTGAAGACCCAGTAATACCACTTTTGGGTATATATCCAAGGGATGCTCAATCATGCCACAAAGACAGAAGCTCAACTAAGTTCATAGCAGCACTGTTTGTCATAGCCAGAACCAGGAAACAACCTAAATGCCCTTTGACCAAAGAATGGATAAGGAAAATGTGGTACATTTACACAATGGAGTACTGCACAGCAGAAAAAAATAACGACATCTGGAATTTTGCAGGAAAATGGATGGAGCTAGAAAACATCATTTTGAGTGAGGCAACCCAGATACAGAAAGAATTGTCACATGTACTCACTCTTAAGTGGTTTTTAAACATAAAGCAAAGAAAACTAGCCCACAAATCACTATCCGAGAGAACCTAGACAACAATGAGGACCCCAAGAGAGACATACATAGATCTAATCTACATGGGAAGTAGAAAAATACAAGATCTCCTGAGTAAATTAGGAGTATGGGGACCTTGGGAGAGAGTTGAAGGGGAGGGGAGAGATAGAGACGGGAGCAGGGAAAAATGTAGATATTCTCTCTTTCCCAGCAGCTATCGACTGCTGATAGTTCCACAGCAAAGGGTAAGCCCCTGATATACAATAGAAGTTTTGCTTACTTGATTCTTCTTTTATGCAAGTAAACATAGCTGCAGTGAGTTCATAAGTCTAGTAGCCACATCATATCCAGAAGACAGGATTTTACAGGACTCATCCCCAACTTCTAGTTGTTACTTTCTTTCTGCCTCTGCTTCTTCGATGTTTCCCAAGACTTGATTTAAGAAGGGGTTACTGAAGGTGTCTGATTAGAACTAAATACTCGGTCTCTTGTTCTTCACTAAGCCTGGACTCCCATTTCCATACCAGACCTCTTCTTCCCGACGGCCTCTTTGTGTGTCACTCCAACCATTCTCAAGACCATTTATGATTATCACTTGTACTCTGTCTCCGTAGTCCCAGGAAGAATGGAGAAGCCACTGGGGTGGACACAGTTTGCGCCTATCACCCTGATCACACAGGTCATGGCCTGGCTAGAGAGCAACTGTACTTGGAGCTGAGCAAGCTAACCTCTGGTGTCACTCAGCTGGGCCCCTACACTCTGGAATGGGACAGTCTCTATGTTAATGGTGAGACATGAGTATTGCTCATTTTCCTTTTTCTGTAACAAAACACCTAAGAATGACAAAGTCAGGGAAAGAAGGTTAACTTTGGCTCAGCGTTTGAGAAAAGATCTAGTGCTCCATGGTACAAAGAACATGGGCAGGAAGACAAGAATGCTGGTCTTCGCGTTACTTTCTCATTTTTAACCACTTCAGGGCCTAAGGCCATGGCATGGTACTACCAATATTTAGTGAGCATCTTCCATGCTCAGTTAAACTCCTCTGGAAATGTCTTTACAGACATGCCCAGGTGTATCTCAGAGATTATTTCAAATCCCATCAAACTGACAGCCAGGCTTACGCATTTCAGGCTGTTTACCTTTACTGCTGCTGAGAAGCCACATCCACTTCTTATCTTCTTTCTGCCTGACCCTAGACTTTTTCCTCCATCTGTGCAGCTTATGCCCACCAGATCTTAGTCACTACCTCTAGCAGCAAGTATGGTGAGGTTTCAGATGTCTGTAAAGTTTGAAATTTTCTACCATATACAACCTAGACATTAGAAATGAAGGCGTTCACAAACCTACTGTCTCTATACCGTACCTTCACCCTATCTCCAGTCTTGAGTGGGCAGAGATCTCTTTCCCTGCTATTGTTCCAGATATAAGCACTTCTTCTCTGGAAAATACAGAAAAATGGAGTTTCCAGACAATCATTTAGGGTATTTTCTCCCTAGTTTTTACAATAGGACCTCCCACTTCAACATAAAAGGTCTTGTTTGAATGTGGGTTCCTTCTGCCTGCCTGGGTGAGTTTGGTGGCTAAAGGTATGTTACAAACACAGTCTGAAGTAAAATGTGAAATAAAATCTTTCTAAAGACAGAATTAGAAACTCTAGTAATTTTAAGAGAGCTTGATTCATCTCAAAAGTTGCCTTCATATTGACAATCTCTCTCTTCCCTTATCACCTTTCCATGTCTCTATAGGTTACACCAATCCAACCTCAGGTATGATCCTGAACAGTGAGTATTACAGACATCTACATGTCCCTGTCTGCCTTGTATCTCCTGAAATATGAAAATATGGTTAAGCCAGGGCTGGAGAGAAGGCTGAGTGGTTAAGAGCACTGACTGCTCTTCCAGAGGTCCTGAGTTCAATTCCCAGCACCCACATGGTAGCTCATACCCATCTTTAATGAGATCTGGTACCCTCTTCTGGCATGTAGGCATACATGCACAGAAACACTGTATACATAACAAATAAATAAATCTTTAAAAAAAAGAAAATATGGATAAGCCAACCTTTTTTCTACTATACAGTTTAATTGGTCAGGATTTCAAAAAGGTTCATGGAAATATAGACTAAAATAAGGATAGTAAGGGTCACCCACCCTTTCGCAAAGCACACAACCCAAGGGTGATAACAAATATAAAATAATAGATGCCATGAAACAAAACACAGATTCTTGGAAATTGTCATCCAGGTTGCAGCCCTTCCTTAAAGATGTATCACAATTTGTATTTCATTCCTCATCTTAGGTTTTGTTTTGTTTTGTTTTTGTTTTGTCTCAGCACCTGTGACTACCACATCCTTCCCAGCTTCCTCTCTGGCTCCATTCTCTACAACTAATTCCACAGGTAGAGAAGGATACATGTTCTTACTGGTACCAAAAAGACAAACAAACCATTTCTTTTTTCAAGGTCCATCTATTTTGCAGTGAAGACTTTGTTTTTCATTCTGCAAACTAGTTACTCAGAGTCCAAATTCTGATCCCAGTCAGTACCACAAAGGAGTTCCTGAACATTGGTCTATGTACTTCCTAGATATCACTGAGGTCTCTTTGACCACCAATTTACTTTTTAACTGTTACTATGATAAAAATATTCTAATCAAAGCAACTCAAGGAAAGAATGAAGTACTTATTTTTAACCTTTTAAGGTACAGTCCATCACCGATTTAAAACAGCAGGAGCTTGAAACCTTTGGTCACATCACATTCACAACCAGAAAACAGAATCCAGGAGTACACGTTAGTGCTCCAGTGCCTTTCTCCATTTATACATGATAGGATGTCCCATCCAGGGAAAGATCCTGGATATAGTTAAAATGTGTTTTCCCATATCAATTTATATGGACAAGAAGGCGCTTCACAAGTATGCTAAGCTTATTTCCCAAGTGATGCTAGAGTCTATCAAATTGACCATCAACATTAACCATCACAATCACTCATGCTGAAGATATAATTGTCCTCCAAATATAACCGTTCTTCTTATAATTACCAAAGGCACAGGTAGAGTGCCAACCTTCACCCCTCTTCTTGCTCACCTCCAGCTGTCACTGAATCTCATCTCTTGGCAATTTGGGGACACTCTCAAACCTTTTCTTTCTCTGTATCTATATAATTTAGAGTTTATTGAGGCTAGCGTGTTTTTCCTAGAAAGATGTAGCAGCCCCTATTCTGGCTTCCTAATGTCTCCCAAGTAGCAACTACGACATTCTTTATGATGTGATTGTATCTATAGAATTCCTTTCTTCTAAATAACATTCAAGGGGTTCTATTTGTTCTATGAGTCACATCGAAGGCTTTGTATTATTTAACCATTACCTCTCTGGAGTAAGCTCAGAGGTTCCTAAAAATCTCACACCTGTACATCCCTCTGTCAATAGTGAAGTAATTTTAAGTTTCTTTAACTCACTATGTACTCTTCTGGAGTGTTCTCCTTATTGCTTAGATTCTAGCAACTTTTTGCTATGCTTTTTGTCATCCCTGAAATAATGCTTTCTACAAAGCTTTTTAGAGTCATTAGTTGGGTCACTAATTTTCCTATCTGCCCTTCTACTAACTTCTCCTAAATTATAATAGTTTGATAACTTCCCTAGAATATACTTTAGGTGATGATTCCCTATTCATCTTTGGATCTAAGGAGTTTGTCACAGAACTTTTTGCACATTAATTATCTCTGGATGCAAGAAGAAAGGTTCCAATTCTAATGTTTTAACAGGTCTAGAATGCCCCTTGCTTCAAAACTTGTTAATCCAACAATGTTACATAGAATTAGAAGCAGCCTTGGTCATTACCAGTTCTAAATCTAAACATCTGTATTTCCCCGCTGCTATAGGCATCGGCACTATCATGGTACCCGTCACTCTCAACTTCACCATCACCAACTTACACTACACAGAGGAGATGGGACATCCAGGTTCCTTGAAGTTCAATTCCACCAAGTGGATCTTACATTATTTGGTGAGTCCTTCCAAGAATCCCACTAACCCTACCTAACAACTCTCTGGCAAGGTCCCATCTATATTTTTTCTAACTCTTTATTTTTTTTTCCATCAGCTTGACACCTTGCTCAATAAGACCATCATTGCCACACACTACTCTGGATGCAGACTGGCTTCACTCAGGTGAGACCTCTAGAGAGAGAGTGTCCAGAAGCAGCCAGCAGAGACCATGTGCTTCTATCATCATGTTTTAGCATCCACTCTGACTCTCTAACACATTCTTCCTAGCCAGAGTAGGAATAAAGTATATATTGAGCAATTAGTAACTTTAGTAATAATAATAAATAATAGGAATTGTTTAGCATAGAAAATTCAAGTGACATTCTACTTAAAATGAGGGTTCTCTTAGAAGAACTGGATTTCCCGTATTCAGCATAAGCAAAAAATTTTAGGAAGGGTTAAAGAGATGGGTCATTTGGTAAAGTGCTTCCCATAGAAGCATAAAAGTGACCTCAACCCCCAAAGTCCACACAAATAAGCTAGGTGTGGTGGCAAACATCTGTAAACCCAGCACTGGTAACAAGAGAAACCCTGATTCAACAATGTGAAAGAACTAACTCCTGGAAGAGGCAGGCAGAGGACCAGAGCTCCCTGGTCAGCCAGCATATCCTAACTGGAAATCAACAGGTCCCAATGAATGACCCTATCTCAAAACAATAAAAAAGAAAATAAAGAATAATGCAGGATGCAGGGCTGGCAAAATGGCTTAGTGGGTAAAAGCATTTGCAATGCAAGCTTGATGATGAGTCTGATTCCCAGAACCAACACACAATGCTGGATTTAGTGGCATGCATCAGTAATCCTAATACTCCTGCAATGAGGTGGGAGGCAGACACAGAGGAATGGCTCAACCACCTGGCCTGAGTATGTGGTACAGCAGAAAATGGAGAGACCCTGATTCAGCAATGTAAGAAAGCAGACTCCTGGAAGCTGTCCACGTATTCAAGGTTGCTTATCTGAGTCTAATCACACACACACACACACACACACACACACACACACAATTATTTCTGATCCCAGTGTCTAAAGGCTCAGAGGACATATTGGAGACCGACTTTTAAACTTTATAACTATTCCTTTTATGATCTTCAGCCTCTTCCCTTCTGCCCCCTGCATTCAATGCCCCAAATGCTCTAGAACTGATCTCGGTGTTCCAATCTCTCATGTCTTTCTTCCAGGTCAGACAATCATAGAGGAGCCACAGCTGTAGACATAATCTGCACCTTCCTTTCTGACTCCATGAGCCCTGGGTTTGTACGAGATCAGCTATTTTGGGAGTTGAGCCATGAGACACACGGCATCACCCGTCTGGGTCCCTATACCCTGGACCAGAGCAGTCTCTACATTAATGGTGAGATCCCACATTTAAGCCATGAGCTCTCCCCCACTTAGAGTCTTAGGTTTTACTGAAGTTCTGACCAATTAATCCCTCTTTCTAGAATGATCTTTGTCCCATTTTTCTTTCTTTTGTGTCTGTGTCCTCTATTGTGATGACCCAAAAACACCATGAGGAAGTGGGTAGAATGTTTGCTTTGAATGAATAGGGTTTTTGGTCCCATCAGCATTCCAGTTTCACTTCTGAGAACTACTTCTCAGTTGTCTGACTAAGAGCAAGTGTAAAACCTTCACTGAGTCAATGACTAGCTCTACCCACCTTCAGTCCATTGCGTTGGTAGTTGTTTCCTCATTCTTTTCTTGCCTTTCCCTCTGTTTTTAACCCCAAAAACTTCATTCTCCTTTCCACTTAGTCCTTGATATTCATTCCTAAGTCCCTCACTTTTTCTTTACAGGTTACCATTTTGGAACTGCAACCCCAGCTAATACTAGTGAGTATTTCTTCTGTCATTGTCTAGGTTCTGCCTCCACTTTCAGGGACCCTCAAAATGGTTCTTTTTCCAAAGAGCTGATTCATTCATTGGTTGGAAGTGAAATCTTGTAGCATTGGAAGATTATTGACTATGCTCTGTTAATCTTTAGACCCATAGAGGCTACTGGAGAATCTTACATACATGCACAATACATGTTTCTTAGAAGGACAAAGAGGGTCTTAATAACTTAAGAGCTTTCGAGTGTTCCCTCCTTCAGACACTGTTAGTCTAACAGTATCCCATGCTTAGGTGCTTGCTCACAACTTTGTTCCAGGTTGAGAGCTTCTTTCTTAATCTGCTACTCAGTCAATCATTCTGTGATGGCACCCATCACTCTCAACTTCACCAACCTCCCCCAACACCTCAATGAGAGAAGTCACACCCTCCTCCCCTGTCTTCTTGGGTGAGAAAGACAGAGATTCACATACCATCTCCAACCACACTGACTCTTGCATGTGACCTGTTTTAGTTCTCCTACAGACCTGACTTTGTTGTCCTTAAGAGATAAACTGAGGCACAGTAACATTTTTTTTCTGTTAAAGGCAAGCAATAATTTGTGACGTTACCAAAAAAAATCAACGGTGGTTCAGGTCTTCCAAAGAAAGACAATAGGGAAGCAATTATGGACAAATTCTGAGCAAAGCTAGGAAAGTCCTAGGTTATTTGCAACTATGCATTATATAGCTCTTATTTAATTTGTCTTAAACCCCTTGTTGAATAAGTTACTGGGTGACTTCTGGTTGATTGAGATAGTTTCATTTTGTTTTTCTTCTTCACATTTTTCTCTTTTTATTTCTTCTCTCTCTCTCTCTCTCTCTCTCTCTCTCTCTCTCTCTCTCTCTCTCTCTGCCTCCTATATGCTGGTACTGATACTAGGATAAAAGAATAAAGCAAGCAGGAGAAAGAGAGATGGAGTAGGTCTGGAAGGAGGGTAACAAGGAAAAGAAAGAGGGGGAAAGAGGGAGGAGGTGAAACAGAGGGAAGGAAGGAGGAGAGACAGAGAAGTGCAAAGAAAGGAGGCAGAGAGGAAGTATAAGAAAGAAATAAATGAGGGAGAAAAGGACAAATAGGAAAGAAAAGAGAAATGAGAAAGAAGGAAGTGGAGTGGAACTGAAAAGAAAGGAGGAGTGGAACAAGAAGAGACGGAGAGGAAGAGAAAAGGTAGATGGCGAATAGAGTGAGAAGGGGAGAAGAGAGGGAAGGAGATGAAGGTTCTATGGTGACATTTAAAATATTCGTTAGTCTGACTACAGGGCAAGGCCAGTTCAGGTCCCCTCTCCTCTCTTGTTTAGGGTCTTAGTTGGGGTAATCCTTGTGGATTCCTGGGAATTTCTTTAGAGCCAGGTTTCTTGCTAACCCCGTAAGGGCTCCCTCAATCAAGGTATCTCTTTCCTTGCTCTCATCTCTGTCCTTCCTCTCTCTCAACTATCCCATTCCCTCAAGTTCTCTTCATCTCTCCCCTTCTTCCCTTCTCTTTTCCTTGTACCTCCGCACTCCACGCACACCCATGCTCCCAATTTTTTCAGACGATCTTGTCTATTTCAACTTTCCAGGTCGGTCTATATATGTTTTTCTTCTGGTTCATCTTATTACCTAGATTCTCTCGGGTCATGAACTATAGGCTCAATAATTATTTTTGTTTATAGCTAATATTCACTTATGAGTGAGTACATACCATATTCATCTTTTTGGGGATAGGTTACCTCACTCAGAATACTGTTTTCTAGTTCCATCCACTTGCTTGCAAAATTCAAGATGTCATTCTTTTTTACTGCTGAGTAGTACTCAAATGTATAAATGCGCCACATTTTCTTTATCCATTCTTCGGTTGAGGACCTTCTAGGTTGTTTCCAGGTTCTGGTTATTACAAAAGAAATGGAAAAGGAGATGAGAGGGAGAGAAAAAGAGAGGAACAGTCATGAGTAATCATCAATTCTTCTTGAGCAGATAATATGAGCCTTTCCCCTCACAAAACAAAAAACCTTTTGTTTATACCGAATCCACCTATATGGAAGGTGGGATGGTAGAAATGGTCTATCAAGATTCCTCATGCCAAGGGCACTCTTCACATCTGCAGTTGTCTCCATTGGCAAGTCACCCTTGGGTTCCCTGAGAGGCATAAAAGTAACCCTTGGACCCACTATATGGCACATTGATGCCCTCTATCTCCATCTACCTACTCTCAGGTCTGTTTTAGCTTTTAACATTATCTCTTTCTACCTACACAGCTGGAGAAGTTGGTGAGGAGATGTTCACAGTAAACTTCACCATCAACAACCTGCGCTACTCTGCCGACATGGGCCAGATAGGCTCTCCCAAGTTCAATATCACAGATACACTCATGCAGCACCTGGTGAGTCATCTCCTGCCCTCAAGCACTTCCATTCTCCTTCTAGTGTGGAAGACAGACTCTAACCTACTCTGACTCACTTCTTTCTCTACAGCTCAGCCCTTTGTTTCAGAGGAGCAGCCTTGGCCCCCTATACACAGGCTGTAAAGTAGTCACTCTGAGGTGAGACACAGTTTCCGTTCGCAGCTTCCCTCCTCTCCCCTATCAACCTCTTATCCCACTTGAAAACACTTGGAGTTGTGATGATGGGAGCACTTAGGATTAAGGTGTTCTCTTTTTTTGTTTTGCCATTTAATGATTTTTAAGTCAATTTACTATTTTATACCAACAGTGTACTTGTGATTAATCCCTCAGTAGTGTGGTGATGGTGTGGCTTAGTAGCAGAGTACCTTGTGGATATACCAGTTGTGGACTTAGCGATGGCCTGTCTATAGATCACTTATCAAGAATATATAAGCCCCTAATTTTGATGCAAACATCATAAAAATATTAAATTGTTCTAAAACAAAACAAAGCTTAAGGCTGGATACAGTAACACAAGCCTTTAATCCCAGAATTTGAAAGAGAGTGGCAGGCAGACAGATTGCTCTTCACCCCCAAGACGGAAATGATGGCACCCCATAGTCCAACGTAGTAATTCAATGAGTTTACTGGATTATCTATAGGCTTGAATTTGAGGGGTTATTTATAGGAGGATGGCCAACTCAAAGGCCATGGTTAAAATCTCCTCTTTCTCCCCTCTTTCTCCCCAACTTAGGTCAGTGAAGAATGGTGCCCAGACCCAGGTAGATGTCCTTTGCACGTACCGCCAGGTTCCCAACAGTCTGGGACTGCCTGCCAAGCCAATTTTCTATGACCTCAGCTGGCAGACCCGTGGAATCACCCGGCTGGGTCCTTACTCCCTGGATAAAGACAGCCTTTACATCAATGGTGAGTGTTTGCAGTCTCCACCTCCCTGTCCTCCTGCATGCTACAAAGGTTTCCAGTTGCCAGTTCTTTCAAGAGATATTAGGTTTGAAATCCAGGCTCCCAACCAAAACCCCACCTACACCCCAGAAGACTGCTCATTTATAAGTCCCAGCTTGAGAGATTTGAATCTAAGACATGAGCCCAGTTGTTCATTGCCAGTGTAATGTTCTAGCCAATTACTTTACAGAACAGTCACAGAGAAATAGAGAGGACACCTTGTCCCACAGTCAGCCTTTCTTCTCACCTTTGATACTTGATTAACTTTTCTCCTGGACTGTTTTCTTACACAGGAAAAAAAGCAGGCATTTGTCTATCTAATAGCCTAAGCTTCAGATACTACATATCAGCGTAAAACCAAGAAAGGACAGAGTCTAAGAGATATGCTTTGTGTGGCATTTTAAAATGCAAAGCACAAAATTAGAAAAACTGGTCTAAATAGTTCCTTCCTTCCCTTTCCTCAACTCTCTTCCATCTTCGTCCTCTCCCTTTCACTTTTCCTTTCCTCCCACCCCTCATCTTCTTCTTCCTCTTATTCCCTAACTTCTTAACTTCCCTTCCCCTCCATTCTCCTCTGTTCCCCTACCCTCCCACACCTGTCCTTTTCTGTCCTCCCCAAGTTAGAAATAGTTCTTGGAAACATACACTCATATATTATAATAGTTCTTGGAAACATACATTCATGTATCACCATTGCCTCAGAAGTGGCTAGATTTTTTATTTTGAGGGAAAATACCTGAGAAAATCAACTTAAAAGAAGAAAAGTTTACCATAGTTTCTACTTTAGGGAAATCACTCTCATCATGACAAAGAAGGTGAGGTGCCTGGTCACATAGCACCAGTAGTCAGGAAGGAGAACGGATAAATGCAAGTCATCTGATATCTATTTAGTCATGCCCCATGATGTGGAACTGCCCACAGTTAAGACAGATCTTTCAACCACAACCCAACCTAGAAACTCTCTCAGAGACATTCACAAAAGCTTGTCTCCTAGGTGATCCTGAGACCACCAAAACTGATAGTCAACATTAACTGTTACACACAATTATGGACAAGAGGAGACAATGTGGATCTTCATTACTCTCATTTTAACAAAGAGAAAAACTGAGGCAGAGAGAATAAAAGGAACATGCCCCCACTTTGATATTCTGGTTTACATCCATCCCTTTAATTCTGTCCCAGAGAAAAGCTTGCTTGGGTTCTGCCTTCATAAATTGTACTATTTAAATGCATCACTTTGTTGTCCAGTTAACGTTTACCAAAATCTACTATAAATCAGATCTTATCCCTGCCACCAGGAACTAATAATTTTCATGTGTACCTTGTCCCAATGTGAGCTGCAGTGCAGCAAAGATTGACTTGGTCATTGCTATATGCTCCATTTGGAAACAGAATACCACAGAGAATATGTGCTCAGTAAACAAAAACTAGATAATAGAGGTAGATTAAAAGGGAAAACAATATTGCAGATAAACTGCATAGGTGGGATTATAGAAGCTTAAATCTCTTATTGTTCTCTTGCTATTTAATAGTGTGGAAGAGATATATCTTATTGAAATAATAAGAAATTGTTTATGGTAATATTTAAGTCATATCTGGGCACATGAGTTCGATTCTCAGTATACAAAAAATATTTTTCAAAATGGGGCCCCACATGTACCAAAGCATGTTGTATGGAACCACTATGGTGCTTCCACTTATGCATAATTTTTGTTTCCTAGGTTACAATGAACCTGGTCCAGATGTACCTCCTACAAGTATGTATCCATAAAACTAAGCATTTTAGCCTATGTATTTCTCCTCAGTTAGAAAGAAAGCATGCCTCACAACAAACCAGCCACCTAAGAGAGGCTAAGGTCTTAGTAGATAAGTTCTAGGGCTCTCTTGTGGACCTTTGTCCCTAGCATTGGATTTCTGAACTTTTCATACTCCTCTTGGTTAAAGGAAGAAGTTTGAACAAGAGTTGCAGGAAGGCAGAGGTCAAATGGTGACTGTGGTTTATCCCTCCCATTAACAAATACTACTGGGGCCCCATTAGGGAATTCATTCTCAGGTTATCAACTATGATGATTACTTAAGTGATTTGTGACTTTTGCTTTTTAAAAATCAGTAACCTGTTCACCTACCTTTTCAGCAATCCATTCTTTCATTTTCCCTAACATTCTTCTTATCTGACGCTGCATTTCCATCCACCCATCCATCAATTCATGCATCTACACATTTTACTGACCATCCTTTTATAATTTATTCTATATGGTTTTGTATCTTTCAATGTTCATTCACCCACTTATCCATCATTTCCTTCTGTCCTTTGTTATTTGTTCTTCATTTCCTCTATCCATTTGTCCATCCATCTGTGTACTTACGGATGCATATATACTTACAGATACATGCATCTATCCCTGAACCATCTATTCATTAATCCATCTATCTGCCTACCCATGCATTTGTCAATCCATTCTCCCATTTACCACACATCTTCTTTTGTCCAAATGTCGATGTGACACTCAGTTCCTCTCTCTCGCTTCCACTATGCATCTATATGCCTTTCCAGCCACCCTGTGAACAACTTAACCACCCTCCAATCCATCTTCCTATTTGTCCATTTATCCCTCTAACTTCTCAGCACACATTCACGCCCTCCATCTGCCTAGTTGCCTACCTATACTCATTCATTTATTGTACTTTCTCCCTTCTGCTTTGCGTCTACCTCCTCAAACGCGGTTTTCATTCTTTTTGTATTCTTTTTTTGATCTATTATTTGTATATTTTTCTTTACAATGGTCCCTTTCATTTTCTGCACTTACATTCACCCTGACTCTTTGATCAGTCACTCTTCTTCTTGCCACCCTATCTTACCAGTTTCATTCACAGGTTTTTCTCATTTCTCCACTCACATGCCTGCTCTTTCCCTTACTTTTGTGGGTGATTTGTCTGACTTGGATCTGTGCTGTAAGGGCTTCCCTATCAGGGCACTCTGTCCATGCCTGATGACAGCCTTTCCCACAGCTCCAGAACCAGCCACCACCATCTTGCCCTCCCCGTCGACATCTCTACAGCCAGAGTCCAATACAGGTACCTGGGGGACCCTTTGATTTCACTTGATGAAAACATCTTGCCCCACACCTCTCACAGTTGTCACGTGTCACATAAAAGCTAGGAAGCTTGTGATGTGAAGAACCCAGTGCCAGGTTCATCCATAACAAGCACAAAATCAGACAAGCAGTTAAGTTAGATGCCTCCTATCACGCCAACACCATGTTCATGAGGTAAATAGATGATTTCAATACAGTGAGGGCAGTTCAGAGGGAAATATAACTAGCACAGTAGAGAAGAAGGCTTCATAGAGAAAACCCCACCTGTACTGATACTCCTGGTATAAATAGGGATGAGCCAGAAAAGTGGGGAATAAAGTGTTGATTATAGGGGAATTACATTGGCAGTGACTCAGTAATCAAAAATAGCATATACACACAGAGAATTGATTATACCTGAGTTTGCATGAAGAATAAGCCTTACTACAGAAAGGATAGTTAATGAAGGCTAAAGGTCATTAAAAAGACAGCTTAGAATGAACTTCAGTACCAAATTAAGAAGCTTCTGCTTAGGGTGGGTAGATGAATGCTTGGGCACAGTGTTTGGTCCACAAACATGAACACCAAAGTTCAAATTCCCAGCACCCATGTAAGTGTTTTGTCATGTCAGAACAGAATTCTAGTTGTGTCATAGTGAACGCTTAGTTGTAGATATTTACTCTCTATCTTCCTTCAGCTATGAGGCACCACCTGGAAACCTTCACAATCAACTTCACCATCTCTAACCTTCCATATTCACCCGACATGATCAGTGGCTCAGCCTTGTTCAACTCCACTGAGCATGTCCTACAAAACCTGGTAAGACCCTCTGTCCTGAAAAGTCCGTGCCAAAATTAACTTCATCTACATTTTTTATTCATCTATTTATTCTCTTTGTGCCTTTTTCATCCACAGCTTGGATCCTTGTTCCAGAATAGCTCCTTTAACTCAAGTTGCAGACTGACTTCCCTCAGGTTATTCTACTTCCATATAATTGCCTGACAATATTTATCCCTTCTTTTAATCTTCTGCTGTTTTCTCCTTCCTTGTGGTTTCCATCTACATTATAAATTAGTACCTCCCTTGAATCTCTACACCTTTCTCTTTAAGGCCTGTGAAGAATGGAACATTCACAGGGGTGGCTACCACCTGCACCTACCAGCACAACCCTGCACACCCTGGAATGGATGTTCAGGATCTGTACTCAAAACTGAGTCATCTGAGCCATGGAGTCACCCAACTGGGAAATTACACACTGGAGAAGCATAGCCTCTATGTGAATGGTGAGCATGGTCTTTGGTTTGCTGTGTGCTATCTATCCTCAGACATCCTTTATTTTCTCTATCCTCCCATATGCTCCTAGTGGTTTCTGTGTAGACCAGCTGTTTCTGTGTTCTTCATTTCTGTCCAAACAATCAAATAAGCACACACAAAAAGCATAGAGGGATAAGGTAGACTACATCACAGACAATGTTTAGAAGGAGATACATATAAATGCTGGTCTTTAGCTCACTTTAATCCATCCAGGAATCCAGGCCATAAGACAGTGCTGTCCAGAGTTAAGGTATGCCATCTGGATGACTTCTGGATGACTATGAACTCCCTCAGCATCATCCTCAGAGTTTGTCTCCTTGGTGATACTAAATTGTCAAATTGACCATTTATATCAACCATTATACCACATGAAGTGTGAAAGATGGTATCTTAGACCTTCATACTTCCCTTTTAATGAAGAAAGAAATTAAGATATTAGGAATGAACAGTGCCATCTTAAAATTTTAAGAAGTGAAGTTTGAAGCTGGTCTGAGACTTGGTGTCCTGAGTTTGTATTTTATTCTTTGTCCATTGAAGACCTATGCATGATTTCCCGCTTTAAAAATGCACAATTTGTATGTCTAATTTGTTGCCAAGTCAGCATTTACCAAGAATATACTGAAAACCAGACCTTGTTTCTGGCACCAGAGATGAATAAGTTTCATGCTCATTTATCTGAATATAATCTATAGTAAGGCACAGATTTACTATAATATTATTCAACACAATATTATTCAACTTTAAGTGGAATAAGATGCATATGATAGCAAATGATCAACAATATATATTGTTATATAATATATATAAAAAAGAAGTGAGTAGATAATGGCATAGATGAGAATATATCTTTGACTTTTGAGGTATGACCATAAATCATATGAGAGACTCATTCTGGGAGCGCCTAAGGAGCTCGTAGGAAAGAGTTGCATCTAAGTGAAGTATCAGGAAGTTTTTCCTCATGACAATATTTAAGGAAGATCCTAGAACATTAGTAGATAGTAAGTGCTCATGAGGTTATGTATCCATTGCCCACATAGATGGCAGCATGATGTATGAGATCGTTCTGCACCTTGCACTTATGCTTGACTTCTGTTTTCTAGGTTACAATGAACCTGGTTCAGATATACTTACTACAGGTAAGTATCAAGTCCTGCCAACTTGGTCTTGGTCAGGGCTTTCCTCCTCTCTTACAAAGGAAGCTAGCCCCAAATATATTTTATATTTTATATATTCATTTCTGCTACTAGTCTCCTGTGTGGAGCTAGTAGCAGAAAAATGAGCCCCTGGCCTATCTTTTGTTCTTCAGCCATGATATCAGATTTCTGAATTCGCTTTAGTTCTTCAGCTTGGAGGAAGAAATATGAATGAATAAGTGGTTGTTACTTATAAAAAGAATCATGTCAGATAGTAATTTTTAATTTTCTTCTTTTATCTATGAGAAAAGTATATTATATTATATTATATTATATTATATTATATTATATTATATTATATTTCTCCCTTACCTTTTCCCTTTCCTCCCTCCAGAACCACCCATAAACTTCCTTTCTCTCTTTCAAATTCATGGCCTTTTTCTTTTCATTAGTTACTGTTACTTGCATAGACATACATACATATACGTATATATTCCTAAATATGTCCTGCTTAGTCTGTATGATGTTGCTTGTATCTATATTTTCAGGACTAATTATTTGATATTGGATAGCCAATTGGTGTGCTCTTCCCTAGTGAAGAGTATTTTCCCACTTTCATTTTATATCCACCTGTTTATTTTTTAGTTCATTTACTTGAATTTTCTCCTTTGTTCTTTCTCCTATAAGTCTACCCAAACATTCATTCATGCATCCGTGCACCCATATGTCAATTCATTCACCCACACTCAATCATTCACCCACTTCATCCTTAAGTCAATCTCTCCATCCATCCATGCACCCACTTACCCATCTAAGCACCAGTTCATTCACCTGTTCAGTCATCCAACAATCATATTCATTTGTATATTTGTTCTGAGCTCCTTATCTCTCATTTCTCAAATTTTTATTCCTCTTGAAACACATTTTGGACCATTTATCATCAATTTATCACTTCCTTATTTTTCTTCACATTGATAAATTGCTCATAATTTTCATTGCCTTGAATAAATTTCATTTGGAGACTTAGCTGCCCCTACACTCACATAATCACTCTTGTTTATGGTCCACTTATGAATGATTGCTCTGGCATGAACCACTTCTAGAATATCTTCATTGACTGTATGGGGGGCTATGTTCACTATTGATAAAGCCTTTTCTACAGCTCCTGAGCCAAGCACCACCATCCTGCCTTTTACATTGACATCTGTACAGCCTGAATCCACCACAGGTATTTGGGGAAGCCTTTTCCTACACTTGATGGACAGCCCTGTCCCACATTTCCATGTCCTGAATTACATGAGACCTGGAAAGCCATGGTGTGAAGATCCAATGCCAGTATCATTATTACAATAACAGATATTAGACCAGCATTTCAATTAGATGCCTGCTCCTCCTGCAGCTACCAGGCTACTGAGATGAATAGACCATGACAATACAGTGAGTGATTCTTGTGAAGTGAGAGGCACATGACACAATACAAGTGGGTGGGGTCCTTCTAGAAAAAGCTCCACCTGAACTGTTATTTGTTGATGTGAAGGAAGATTCCAATGGTGTGAACTCAGGGGCCATCAAGAGCAAGTGAATGGAGACACTGAGGAGTTTGATTTTCTTGAAGCATGAAGCTCAGCTTTCAGTGATGACTCTCCATGTCCACTCCAGGATCCACAAGGCCATAGTGTTAGGCACAGAACTGATAAGTAACTGAATCTAGGAATCATAAGAAACCACATTAAAGGAATCTTGAGTGTCAAACCAAGAAACAAGAACTTGACACTGAAACTCCAAAGGGAGCCGAAGGGGGTTAGAGCACTGAAGGTGTCATAATGAATTTTTCCTTTCAGAAATGCTTTCCTTCTGGTCATCATAGAAAAATCCACTTAGCTGGGAAACACAGTGAATCTTGCATTGTAATATACTGGATATGAGAAGATAAGAACTGATCTATATGGCAAAGGAGATAGCACACATGAAGAACATTCACAGTAGGGAATTGGTGTGACACGGGGATGAGATGCTCTGCTCTGACTTGGATTGTGCAGTTACAGGTGGTAGTATATGGGGATATATAACTTGGTGAGTATAGGAACCTAATGTAGTGTCTTCAACCTCTCAGTTATAGGGACCTCTCTTCCTATCTTCCCACAGCTGTGGAGCATCATCTGAAGATTGTCATACTCAATTTCACCATCTCTAATCTTCCTTATTCAGAAGACATGAACTATAGCTCAGCCAAGTTCAACTCCACTGAGAGTATTCTACAATTCTTGGTGAGACCCTCATCCCGGAAATGGCTTGTAAGACAAAGTTCCTGAACATCCTGCATACAACTCTTTTCTTTTTTCTTTCCTCTATAGCTAACACCCTTGTTCCAGAATATCTCCTTCAACGCAAGCTGCAGACTGACCTCTCTCAGGTGAGTCCACTTCCTTGTCATTTTCCAGGAATGACTGTACCTAATGACCCTTCTGCTGTTTCTTCCTTCCCTGGGACTCTCGGCCACATGAGGGTATCTCCAGAGTTTCCACATCTCTTTTCAGGCCTGAGAAGAATCAAAATTACACTAGTGTAATGGTCATTTGCTCGTACCAACATGATTCTGTGCATCCTGGGCTGCAGATACAAGAAATATATTCAGAGATGAGCCATCTGACCCATGGAGTCACTCAGCTGGGCAACTACACGTTGGACAAAGATAGTCTCTATGTGAATGGTGAGCGTGGTCTGTGTTTTCCAAGGGGATGTCTTCAGCCATTTTTTATTTCCCTAGCCTTTTCAAAGTCGGGGATACCTGTCAAGATCAGTGGCCTCCATGTTCTTAGATTCTCTTTCAAAAATTTAAGGAGCACACATAAATAACATTTCAGGAAAGTAGATACAGCTGTGTCCCAAGTCAGGAAAAGTATGGATGTAAAGACTGGCCCTCATCTCCCTTTCTATTTCTCTTATAGTTTAGGGATCTTGTCCATAAGATGGTGAGAACTACACAGAATTAAGGTGGAACTATGTGCCTCGTTTAAACTAATCTCAATCCCCCTATCACAGAATGCCCAGACCTTTGTCTTGGTGATTCTTGTTTATCCTCCATTCCTTTGCTCTTGCTTTTGTTTGCGCATCTGTCTAGCCGTATGTCCATGTGTCCATCCACTCATCATCTATCCATTCATTCAATTCACAGCTATTCACTCTTGCCAGTTCACAATCAGTATTCACCACTAATTACCATGATTGATGTTCATACAAGTTATCCTCATTTTAGGACAGAGAGAAACTAAAGCACATGTAGGTAAATTGATTTGCCCACTGTAACATAAATTTGTCTGGATATGAATTCTAAAGTTTCAATTTAAACCTAGTCCTTTAACTTGGCTGTTGCAAGGACTTGTATAAGATCTTTTCTCTTATAATTTACACAATTTAAATTAATCATTGCATTTTTCACTTAGAATATTTTTCAAATATTCATTATAATACAGACATGGTTGACACTAAGAACAAGTAAATTACATGCATACTTTGTCCCAGTGGAGCATGGAGTTTTTAGTTCAGTTCTACATTCTTCAAGCAGAAATGCAGTACCACACGTGATACCTTCCCAATAAATATGTGTGGGATGAATGGGTGTATATATATATATATATATATATATATATATATATATATATATATAGAGAGAGAGAGAGAGAGAGAGAGAGAGAGAGAGAGAGAGGAAAGTATAATGGTATAAGTTGATGCATGTAAATATGTTGAGTGATACCAGAAGTAAGGCATAGAGACATAATTTAGGGGAGTATATTTGGGATTAAGTAGGGAAGAGTTAGATGAGTTGAAACACCAAGACATTCTTCCTAATGCCAATCAAGTCAGCTCGTAGAACTTCAACAGATGCTCAATTAGTGTATAAAGTGATACACATCTATATTGTACAACATGAACCAATGCATGGTGCTAAGAATGTGCAACACATTCTCCTTACATTTTTTTTTTTTTGCTTTTCCAGGTTACAGTGGAACTGGTACAGAAGAATCAACAACAAGTACGTATCAGTTTAGCCTGACCTAGGTCTTGGTCCATGCTTTTCTCCTTATTTCTAAAGGAAGCTTGTCCTAAACACAAGCTAGTCTCTGAAAAGGGGCCAGAGACTCAGTGGAAAGAGGGTTAGTGCTCTCTTTTTGGATCTGAAGCCCTGGTGCTGAATTTCTGAATTTTCCTCAATCCTCCAAGTCAGAAGAAAAAAAACTGAACAATTATTTCATATGGTGTTGTTAAGCTGAATTAATTCAGAGACTAGTTTATGTTACCTAAAACAAATGCTACTGAGTATGTAGTAGAGCTAAGTAACACATTTTGATGTCTACTAAAGTGTTTTATAAAATAGCCCACTCATTCAGTATCGCACTCATATACCTTTCTAGCTCTCCATTCTCTCATTTGCTAGTTATTGTTCATCCAGAACTACATTTTCAGTCATCTATTCATCCATTCACCCACCCATCCATCCAACATTCTCTTTCCCATTATACTATGTTTCTTCATTTCTTTTTTATCATTCCTTCTCTAATTATCCTTCTAGACTTTCGTCCATCCACTATTTATCCATGCAATCATATTTCTCTCTATTTGCTAACTTTTATTTTTACCTCTTTTACATCTTACACACACATATATACACACATACACCACACACTTCTACACAGTCATCCATCCATTATCCCCCTGCGTACCTATCCACACATTTACCCACCCACCGTACAACCACCCACCCACGTATTCAGTACCTAGATATCTGTCAATTCGTTTAACTACCTATTTACATTTTCTCATCTGTATGTGTACTTATGATCCATTCCTTTTCTCTTTCTTTTGTTTGTACATCTGTATACCCATATGTACATGAATCCATCCATTCATCACCTCTTCACTCATCCATCCATCCATCCATCATTCATTTATCCAGTTATCAACCCATCCATCCACCCATTTACCATCCTGCCCATCAACCAATATCCATCCACCTATTCAGCTACCTACTCATGCATATACTTGGATGAATGAATGAAAATGAATGAAATTTATGCCCTGGCAATGCTGAAACTTGCATGGGCATTCCTGCACATGACAGTTCTATTGAACTTGTTCATATTGGGTTTCATGATCTAAGTTAATGAGAATAACTGACTAGGTCTCTTCCTTAGTGGGGCACCAGATTAGATGGTTGCGAACCACCATGTGGTTGCTGGGAATTGAACTCAGGACCTTTGGAAGAGCAGGCAGTGCTCTTAACCAGTGAGCCATCTCTCCAGCCCCATGAATATACTTACCCCAGCACATACATACACTTATCCTAACACAAATCTGTCAGTTTGTAAACTTTCCCACTATTCATCATGCCTTTTTACTTACATGTTATCTGTTCCCTCTTTCCTTCCTTTTATTTCTCCAAATATTTATTATTATTATTAAATTTTGGGTTGACCCTTCAACTATCCTTTCTTCTTTCTACTTAACTATTTAACAGTTCAATTACTGCCCACCTTTCTCTGGCCAACCACTCTCACTATCTGAGAATTTTTTTCACAGGCTTTTTCAACATTATCATCCATTTGTTCTTTTGATCCCTTTTGAGTGTTATCTACATACAAATGGTTGCTCTGCCTTGAACTACTGCTGCATGGGCTTCTCTAAATACGTGGGGATTTTCTCATCCCTTTCCACAGATCCTAAATCAGCCACTACCATGCCGCCTTCTCCAACAATACCTGTGCAAACAGAAACCACCACAGGTATCAGAGAACCTGTTTCTATTTTTATAAGATCTTTGTCCCACAGTTCTGATTTGTATATAAGATCTAAATGGAAGGATATGAAGAACCTAGTTCCATAGCCATCATCAGACACAAAGACTATAGTAGCAATTCAATCAATTGCCAAGCCTCACACAACCACTGGGATTGCAAGGTATACAGACAACTGCACTGCGGTGAGGAATTTGGCTTGGGCATGCATCTCACATGATATGAAGAGTAAAGGACTGTCTAAAGACAGTTCATCCTGATTTGAATCTCTCATACTGACTAGGAGTGGTCTACATAACTTAAATGATATCAACAACAAGGGCTGTTTGACCTAGAAAAACACAGAACACTGGGATAAATGCAAGGAATTTGGCATCTATGGAGCATAAAGTTCATCTCCCAATATAGCCTTTGCATTTCTAATCCAGAGCCAGTAAAGACAAGATGATAGGTCCAGATTTATGATAACCAAAGCTAAAAGGTCATTAGAAACCAGATTGGGAAGGGCCTTGAAAGACAAATCAAAACACTCAAACTGAACACTGAAACTGCTCAAAGATCTATGAGTTGTAGAAGTAACAGGACAGTCCCAGTGAGACTTTCTTTTCAGAATACTCCTCTAAAGATCAGTGTAGAAAAATTCCCTTAGATATTCACAGTATATCCTGTGAGTCTGATAGAGTGATCATGTGAATAAGAGAAGATACTGTTTTGATAGGAAAGTACACACAAAGTATGTTAGGAACATTCAGAAAGGTTAGTGGGATGTGTCATAGAAATGAGATATTCAGGTTGTAGGTAGGCTGGGTATGTTGGTAGATGAGAAGCAAAAGGAGATATGACTTGATGAATATTGTATTCCAGTGTGCTCACAGGTAAAATCTCTTCTCATCTCTTCCAGCTGTGGGGCACCACTTGAAAACTGTCTCAGTCAGCTTCACTATCTCCAACCTCCCATATTCAGCAAATATGAACAATGGCTCAGCTGTGTTCAACTCCACTGAGACCCTCCTAAAGAATCTGGTGAGACCCTCATTCCAGTACCTTCTGCTTGTATAAATCACATCTACCAACTGTATCCAAATTTTATTTTCATTATTTTCTTTGTTTTTCTCCCTAGATGGAACCATTGCTCCGTAATGGTTCTTTCAACTCAAGTTGCAGACTGGATTCTCTCAGGTGTGCACTTGCCAAAAAACTATTACTGTTGTCTCTCTTATTGCTTGCCCTCCTTCTTATTCCTGTCTACATTACAACTTTCTAATGTCTCTGCTCCTCTTGATCTAGGCCTGAGAAGAATGGAACTGCCACTGGTGTAGAAGTCATCTGCACATACTTGCATGACCTTGCACATCCTGTGTTGGACACCCATGGATTTTACTCAGAGCTGAGCAATCTTACCCATGGAATAACCCAGCTGGGCAACTATACATTGGACAAAGGAAGTTTGCATGTGAATGGTGAGCATGATATGTGGCTGCTGTGTAATGTCCCTATTCATCTGTTATTTTTTCTACCTCTATCAATTATATTGATAACACTGTTTCGACCAGTTTATTTTAAGTTCATAGCACCTCTTTTCCAGAATTCATGGAGCACATACAAATAGTTGAACAAGGAGGTATTGGTTTATGGCCATATTGTGTACAAAGTCAAGAAGCAGAAGGAAATGAGTATGTTTGCTGAGCTTCTTCTCTACTCCTTGTTGTTTCCACTTCCAAAAATGAGTCCCAAAGTTTATGATATCCACATTTATTTACACTTGATTTGTCCACTCTAAGTAACTAGATATAGAAAATTTCTTGCAGAAATGTTCAGAGACTTGTCAGTTCAATGAGTTTATGTCTTGTCAATTGTCAAGCCATTTTAATAATAATACCCTATGACATGGGCAAGGAGATATAATGTATCTACATTACTCTGGATTTAACAAAGAAAGCAAACAAAGCACAGAACTGAAAAGGCATGTGCCTTTCCTACACTGAGTTTTGACTGATTGAAATTTTGTCATTCTGCATTTTATATCCAATCACTAAACCATTGCAAGGATTTGTATATGTTTTTCACCCTGTTTTCATTTCCAATAAGAATTTACTATAAACCATACTTTAATTCATGATGCAAAGAACAAATAACTCTCATCTGTATTGTTTCTTAATGTGAGCTGTAGTGGGAACACACACATTGTATTTTTTTAATCATTGTCTATTCATGTAATATACTTCAAATGAAAATGGAATACAACTCATAGTAAATGGTCAATAAGGATATTCTGGATGGATATCTAGTGGCAGAATAAAGAAATAATGGTGTGTATTGAGGCATATTGTTGTGGAAGTAAGGTGTGAAATATGTTTTAGAAGACCTATTGGGGACATAGAGATGGGTATAGTTGAAATACCCAGAAATCCTTCTCCATTATGATTTGTCAGATCTTATAACATGAATAGATGTTCACTAATCTTTTTAGGTATGGTTTGGTACCATACAGGCAAAGCATGCAGAATCCTTTCCCTTGCTCTTCCCTCCTCTAACATGTCTTGTATTTTCTAGGTTATAATAAACCTGGTCCAGAAGAACCTCCTACAAGTATGTATCGATTTAGCCCAACCTACATCTTGGTCCACACTTTTCTCCTCATTTCCAAAGGAAAGCTGATCCAAATACAAACCAGGCTGTTCAGAGAGACCGAGGTCTCAATGGAAGCAATTGGTCTCTTCTTGAAACTGCAGCTCTGAAGTTGGGTTTCTGAATTTTCCATATTCTTCTTGGTTGGATTAATGCACAAAACAATCCCACACCAGTTTAGATTCAAAGAGTTATTTATTTGAGGCGAAAAACGTACAGAACACTGTCCTAAACGACAGTCAGGAAAGGAGTCTGGTCACTGGAGCAAGAGAACAAGTGAAGGGCTGCAGCTGCTTTTTAAAGGGAAAGAGACCACACCCTAGTGGGCTGGAATCTCAGTAGTTATTGGCTAAAGGAGCAGAAGGAGCTCCTGCAGCATTGGATAAAAATATTTCTCAAATTGTACCATTCAGAATTAATGGACTTTAGTTGAGGGAGTTACTGTGTAATGTGTGTTTCCTACAAGGAAGTTCCAACCAGGGGACATTATCGTTATCAGTCTACAAACTCAGATGACTAATTAGGTGTATTTCTAAAATTGCCTTCTCTCTTGTATCTTTTCCAATTTATATTAGTTCTCTTTAACTATTATACCAGGAATTTGTGTTGCTATTGCATCAATGAGCATATGTTACCAGACCAGTCATCGTTGTAATTCAAAGCGTTAGCAGTTGAACAGGATTGGTGATAGCTTTCCTCCTCCAGTAGCATGCATAGCACCTTCCAGCACTCTGAAAGTCAGCCAAAAGGGAAGAAACTTCCAGCTGAGTGCCTGTTCATCTGTCCATGTGCTATGGCTCAAGTACCCAGTATCTTCAGTAATACAAATCTAATCAAAAAGTTCTGGAGGGTAACCAATTGCAATGGCAACAGCCAGTACTGTTTGTAAATCACT
Organism: Myodes glareolus; assembly: GCF_982192425.1. NCBI lineage: Eukaryota > Metazoa > Chordata > Mammalia > Rodentia > Cricetidae > Myodes > Myodes glareolus. Next base: position 107,539,270 of record NC_142029.1, read on the forward strand.
GGTATATCACTTGTCAATAGCTCCAAAAGGAATAATCTGTTCCTAGTGCTGGACTTTTATTTGTCGTCCAGTGGTGTCTAGTGAGGCATTACTGCCCCATTATATAGCAGCTCCATTTAGACTCCTTATATGTGTGCATACATATACTTTAGGAAGCTTCTATGCTATTAGAGTTCTGTCTGACTCTTTGGAATGCTCTCAGTACTAATTATCCCTCCCTGAATTCCCTCTCTACATGGTCATCCTAATTTCTTCTCTATTTTACCCTTCACATTCTGTTATTTCCTATCAACCATTTTTAAATCACCATATCCTATCAAATGAAACACACAAATCTAAAGATTCAAAGTCAACATCTACAAATAATAAAAAAGGTATGACTTCTCTCTTGCTCCAGGTTACTTCACCCAAATGATTGTATTCAGCTCCATCCCTTTGCCTTCTCATTTCTTAGCTATACCATTTTTATTTAATTTTTACGTGATTTATTTTAATCATGTTTTTCTCTTCCCAGAGTCCTTTCAGGTCCTTCCCACTTCCCTACTTGCACAACTTCATGCTTTTCCCCTTTCTTCCCTCTCTTTGTTTTTCTCTCTCTCCCCCAAGTCCCCAAAAGACAAAAGTAAAAATTCAAACACACATACAAGAATACAAAATTTCAAAATGAAAGAAAATAAAACAAAATCTCAGACAGAACTCTAATAGTTTAGAAGCTTCCTAAATCTCATACCAAATTAATAACTGAAGAAACTAAGGTGTCCATTTTCTGTTCTCCAACTATTTTTGTGCATGAGTCCTGCCTTGTGTGTGTTTGATACACCCAGTGACACTCCGTAAGGGAAAATTAATTTTTCCTTTCCTAGCAAGTGTACATTGCAAATAGCTTCTTGACTAGGAGTAGAACTTTGTGTTCACTTCCCTTTCTCAGTGCTGTGTTTTTTCTGATTTGAACTTGTACAGCTTTTGCACATTGTACATTGTAGAAGACTCCAAGGATATAGTATCTTCCAGATACAACAGATGAACTTACAGAGACTGTGACAAATTTGAATAGAGCAGCAATAAACATGGACTTGCATGTTTCTCGATAGTAGCATGTAGACTTCTTAGTATATATGCCCAAGAGTGGTAACACTGGATCTTATAGTAGATCTATTTCCAGCAACTTAAGAACCTCCACACTTATTTCTGTAGTGATCATGCCCCCATGAGAAGCGAGTAATTGTTCCTGTTTCTCTGCATCCATGCCAGCATTTGTTATTTGTTTCATTTTTTGCTGTTTATTTTTTATTTTAGCCATTCTAATAAGCGTAAGATGAAATATTATAGAAGTTTAAATTTTATTTCCCTGATACATACGTATGTTGAACATGTTTTCAAAAATGTTTCTCTACAGTTTGTATTTAATTTTCTGAGAATTATCACAGCCATGCCACAATTTTTATTGGGTTGTTTCCTTGGTGGTTAATTTTTTAATTTATTTTTATATTCTTGACACTAACCCTCTGTCAGATATTTAGCTGATAAAGATTTTTGCCATTCTTTAGGAAGCCACTTTGCTCAGTGCTATCTTTTTCTCTAGAGAAGCTTTTGATTCACTTGGACATGTGAATCAAATGTGTATTCATTGTTAGTCTTTAAGACGTTGCTCTCCAGGTTCTGTCTCTCAAATCCTTTCTTGTGCCGATAAGTTCAAGTGTATCCCCATTTTCTCCTCAACTACATCAGGGTGCAAGGACTTATTTAAAAGTTGTTTAATCCTTTGGAGTAGAGTTTTGGGTGTTCAGTGGCCTATTTATCCATTATCTTTCCAGCTCCCATTCTTCCATTTTCCAACTATTCCTCAACTCATATCATGTTTACATCAATTCATCTATTCATCCATCCATCCATCCTCCTACCTATTCATCTAGATTTCCTTTGTTTCTTCTCTCTCCTTCCTTTATGCATGATTGTGCTCATTCACTCATTCACATTCTTTGATAAGCCTATACTAACCCCCAGTTTCTATTTTATGCTTTATTTCTTCTTTTTTCTTCATACATTCATACACACGTTCACCTTGCCTTCTATTAGCCACATCCCTGCCCATATATCCATGTACTAACAACCTGTGTGATCACCCACTCTTCTGTCAGCTGCTACCTATGTATATTTCTGTCCATTTAGCTGTTTACACAGCTGTGTTCTCCATTTGGCTTTCAGTGAATTCACATACCAATCCACTCATGTATCCATGCATGCAGTACCTATCTACATGTTGATGGAGGCCACTTGTTGGTTCCTGGCTACTCAGCCCTGAAATGATCACACAGAAACTATATTATTCAAATCACTGCTTGGCCCATTAATTTTAGCTTCTTATTGGCTAACTCTTACATATTAATTTAACCCACTTCTATTAATCTATATATTGCCACGTGGCTGCAACTTACCAGCTATAGTTCCAGCGTCTGTCTTTGGTGGGGCTACATGGCTCCTTCTGACTCCATCCTTCTTTCTCCCAGCATTCAGTTTAGTTTTTCTGGCCTACATATATTCCTTGCACAGGCACAAGATAGTTTCTTTATTAACCAATGGTGTTCACAGCATACAGGGAAATCCCACATCACCTATTCATCCATCCACCTACCCATCTATTCAATACTCATCTACTCTTCCATATAATTATGGTATAATCTGCCCAGTCATCAATCAAGACACACACACATAAACACACTCTCATACTTTTTTACATCTCAAGTTCATTCACTTTGTTGTCCTTTCTTCTCTCCTTTTTTGTATCTCTAAAAGATATCTTTGATTTGATATCCTTTTGAATTATGGAATATTTTGGCCCTCCTTTTATATATTCTTCTGACTATCCATCCATTTATCCTTTAGATATTTTTGAAAATTTTTAATTAAATTTTTTATTCATTTTACATTGTAACCACAGTTCCCCCTCCCTCCATTCCTCCTGCTCCTGCCATGTCCCTCCTAATCCATCCCCCATCCACTCCTCTAAAAAGGTAAGGTCTCCCATGGAGAGTCAACAAAGCCTAGCACATTAAGTTGAGGGACCAAGGCCCTTCCACTATCATCAAGACTGAGCAAAACATCCCACCATAAGAAATAGTCTCCAAAAAGCCAGTTCATGCCCCCAAGAGAGATCCTGGTTCCCCTACCAGAAGCCTCTCAAACACACAAAGCTACACAGCTGTCACACCTGCTTGTAATGGTCCTAGTTCAGTTCCCATGCAGGTTCCCCACTGTGGGTCTGAAGTCTGTGACTTCACATGAGCTCAGGTCAGCAATCTTTATGGATTTCCCCATCATGATCTTGATGCCCCCTTGTTCATATAGTCGTGACTCCCTCTGTTTTCCTAATTCATCTGTGTTCTTTGCTCATCCTTTATGCTGATTTCTTATCTCAATATCTTGAGTTAATTCTAGTCATAGTATAATTCACTTCTCCACACACAATCACTCTTCAGTTTAGTTCATGGTTCCTCTGGGAATGGTTGTTCTGCCTCTAATCATAGCTAGGAAAGTTTCTCTAACTATGGACAGCCTGTTGTATTTAGAAAGGGAAGGTTTTCTGAGGAAAATTCCTCCTGACCTGAATCTCTAGGATGAATAAGAACAATCCAGATAAATGAAGCATGAAATGTTCTTGGAAATGAGAATTTCATCAATCACAATCCTTTCCACAGCTCCTGAGCCAGCCACCACTACCCTACCTTCTCCATCCGCATCTCTGCAGCCAGAACCTGCCACAGGTATCTCAGGATCCCATTACCTGCCTTTGATTAGATCCCCTACCTCAAACTTCCATCCCTGCTTTCTTAATAGAGCTAGGAAACCATAATGTAAAGATGCTAGTGTCAGGGTCATCTCCATATGCTCAAAGATCACACTAACAATCAAGCCAGGTACTTGCCCACATGCAGCCAAATGACATGTGAGGCAAATAGACAAATAGGGGAAGACTTTCTGGGGAAAATTCCTCCTGAAGTGACTCCCTCCAGATGAGTGCATGTGATTCAGATAATTGAAGCATAGAATGTTCCTGAAAGTGAGGATTTCAATAAGAGGGCTCAGTGACCAGCAAAAACAGAGTAAATGGGAGAAATTTGATTTCTGTGAATAATAATGTTTAACATGCAATGCCGCCTATATATGTCCTCCTTAGCACCTACTGGATCATAGTGGTAGACTCAAGATGGATGTATAAATGAGAATGGAAATCAGCAGAAGATGAGTTGAGTGCAATTGCAGGTTGTATTCTTTTGCTGTGATAGGTGTTATAGTCTAAATCAACTTGAGAAAGTATGAGTTATTTCAACTTACAAGTCCATGTTACAGTCTGCACTTAATGGAAACCAACTAAAAATAAAAAGCAAGAAACACGAGCAATGACCTAAAGCAAACCATGGGGTAACACTGCTTAGTGACTTGAATTCAGTCTCATGTCAGCTACCTTTCAGGTTCATTATGAGACTAAATGCCTGATACTGGTGTTGCTTGTAGTGAACTGGATCACCTACATAAAATAGCAATCAAGAAAATGTTCTATATGACTTGCAAATATGTGCACCGGTCAATCTTATGGAAACAATTCTTCAATTCTTATTCATATGTGTGACTAATTGGCGATGAATATTAGTCACCACAGGTGTCAAATCTTCAATTGCAACCCTGACACTGAAAGTACACATGAAACCATAGGTGGATATGCACTATAGATCATGCCAGTGGCAGTTTTCTTTTCAGAAAGATGCTCCTAGTGATCCAGATAAAGAAGATCTTTAGACATTGTATCCAATGAGTTTGGAGGAAGTGTGTGCTTTCATAAATTAAGACCTGTGCTAGAATCAAGACAGAATTAATGTGAGGAATGTTAAGAGAAGGCAAATGGTGTGCTGTTGGGTTAAAAAGTTGTGTAGGTTCTGACCTGATTGGACATGTTGAGATGCGGTAGGAGAATGAAAGAGGAGCCAAACTAGTGAGAACAGGATTTTACTCTGGCATCAAGCACATTCTCAGTTGAATCTCTTCTCTTCCTGCAGCTATAGAGCACCATCTAAAAACCCTCACAATCAACTTCACCATAACCAACCTTCCATATTCATCAAATATGAGCAATGGCTCAGTTCTGTTCAACAAAACTGAGACTTTCCTCCAGTACCTGGTGAGAATCTTATCCCTGCAGCCTGGAGGAGATTGAGCCCATAAACCCCTTTGTCCAATACCTGTTTTCATTTCCCTTCTCCTTCCCCACCCACAGCTAGGACACGTGTTCCAGAATGGCTCTCTCAACTCCAGTTGCAGACTGGATTCCCTCAGGTGAGTCTCCTTTCTGTCCCTTTGCAAGGAATGAACACTGCTCAGTGCTACCATTCTCATTCCTCCTCCTTCCTTCTGGTTCTCATCTACACTATGACTTTTCTAAAGGCTCCACACTCCTCTCTTTCCAGGCCTAAGAAGAATGGAACAGCCACTGGTGTGGATGCCATCTGTGCCTACTACCAAGACCCTGCACATCCTGGGATGGACATCAAAGAACTGTACACAGAACTGAGAAATCTAACTCAGGGAATCACCCAGCTGGGTAACTACTCACTGGACAAGGACAGTCTATATGTCGATGGTGAGTGTTCTCT